>NC_091824.1:105625134-106312634 GCF_038994185.2 Dermacentor albipictus | reverse complement strand
CACACACACACACACACACACACACACACACACACACACACACACACACCTGCATGCACACATGCACGCACACGTACACGAGTACGCGCGCGTACGTATGGTCTGAAGAGCACGCGGTAAACAAAGCCGCCGTGATTTATGCAACGACACCGCAGTCTATAAGCAAAAAACCGATGTGATGCAGACGCACGCCGTCACAAAGCTCGGAAGAGAACGATATGGCTGGCATGGCGGCCCGCGACAGAAGAAAAGAGACGGAGCAGCGGGCTTTCAAAGGGCGGGAGCTCTTCCTGCAAGAGCACCCGTTTCGTCTCTCGTACCCCTCTCATACAGAGCGCGCAACGCATGGCGCCTCGCACGCCGGCTTCCGTCCAGACGCCCTATATTTCAAGTTGGTAACCCGAGGGTGGCAAGCCACGGCTCGAGGAAGAAAGAAACGAAATGTTCTCGGCTCACCGCTTTGTTCTCATATTCTCCGGATTTTCTTTTGTCAACCAGAAAACGTGAGTGTTTGCACACTGCGCATGATACGCAAATGATAATAATAAAAGATGAAAACTCACCGTATGAAGCGTCGAGCCTTCGGGCTCGACATGTACGCGCTGAGGCTCAGCTCTATACGAGCTTTTGCTTTCCTAAGTCTGAAGATGGAGGGTTGGTGCTGATTCCGAGAAAAAAAAGAAGAGCCAAGATGCGATAAGGAAACGAACTAAAATGCGCAAGACGAAGCGGTGTGTCGAAGCCCGCACCTCTTTCATCCGTGCTGTGAATTCTTGTTCGCGGAAGAAAAAAGATTTTACGACGGGTGTGCACCATGTTCACTTGATCTACCAATAACGGGAGAACAGCAGCAGACAAGTAAAAATAAATGCACGAGATGAAATTTCGGAAATTGTGCCTGTGCGTTGGCCTTCAGAAGGCGTGGCTTTGTCCGCAGTATGTATCCAAAGCGTCTCTTATTTTTCCTTCGTATGGTGGCAACAAGAACTTCTCAAGTCGCTTCCTTGTACCTACAGTTGCGGTAACTTTCGAACCTACGCTTTTACGGAGTCAAGGATCCCCTCACGGATTGACTATGCCAGAGTGCTTTATCGCTTTGCAGCACGTAACACAAGCAGAAAAATACCAGGCGTTTCTTCACAATACCGTTTGATAGAATTGGCAGGTAAAATTATACATTCACATGGCCTGAGGGTTTGAACTAATGCTGCTAGAAGTGGAATTCGGGGCTGCAGTCGTCTGAATGACGTGGGCATCATGGGTAGTACATACAGGGCGTCCCAACTAATTTTTGCGATGGCCTGCGGTTTTCTGATTGACAAGTTTGTTCTGATTCTATGATTTGAGAAGTTAATTATTTAAAGCCAACTATTTTATTAGGAAAAAAAATGATAGCATGACGTGCGCTAATCGACGGCAAATAACATTACCCTCGTTCTGTCCAGCTACGTTGCACTAGCATAATGTTAAATTTTCGCACAAGTTGCGTGAGACACCCTGCAACTCTTTAGTGTCAGAGGCTGCTCCTTTATGGAAGTGCGTTGCAGATTTTTTCTTTTCTTATTTTTTCTTTCATTTCGGTTAAGGATTGTTGCGTGTTAGTCACACAACCTCATTCTTTAAGCAATTTAATGCTCAACACGCACAGCTTATTTATTTTATCACATAATTTGCATCAAATAAGTAAACATTGCCCATTTCGAGCATGTAGGTCGCTAAACACCTATGGCGGTTGGGGACGAACTCATCACTTCTAATTATTTAATACCCTCTTTCATTCCATTTCTTTGTGATGTGCTAAAAACAGCCAATTTGTAGAGAGATATAAAGAAAAAGATGCTAGTTCTGGTCATACAAGAATTGGCGAATAAAATAACCGTCAACCCTGTAATTTCAAGCAAGAAACAATATTTTAATACTAGCGCAACAAAAGAACACACTGAAGCACTAGCCGCAAGATTTGGAAATAGCGCTCTTATAGTATCAAATCCTGTGAACAGTGATACCGAGAAAGAATAAGCAAATAAAATTCATCGATGCCGGCCGTGTGTTCACGGCCCCTCTATATTGAAGACGCGTGCAAAGTGCGGGTGGTCGCTCATGAACACACGCATGCGCACAGGGAATCTTTGTCACAGGTGGAGTCGTAAGGAAAAAAAAAAAAACGGTGCACCCACTCAACACGAACTACGAACTGCCGCGCTTTTCGGCTCCGCACAATAGCAGGCCTGGAATAGGGAAGGGAGGTACCACCGGATACCTCAGATTGGGCAGCGAGCTCGGCTGAAGCGTATCGCGTAGGAAAGGTTCCAGGAAAAAGAGAGAGAGAAAGAGAGAGAGAGAGAGAGAGAGAAAAGCGACTTCTTAATGATTTGAAGGACACTCAGAAAAATCAAATCATGTTTGACTCGACAATAACCGCAGTAGCCTATTGACGAGAAGGAGTTGTAGCTTATTTCTTCCCGAACAATATGCTCTTCGGGAGACGCTGCGCACAGTCTCGAGTAATCACAGTCGCCTTCGGCCTGAGGCTCCTTCGCAAATGGGCAAACAGTCGGACAGATAACAAATCAGGGAATGAATAATGTAGCGATTTTATTCCGCGAATTTTCCTTTCCAGGCTTCGTCAGGAGCTCTCCGCCTATGAACGTCCGGTCGTGAGTGGTTGACGGTAAAAAAAAAAAAAAAGAAAGGCCTAGAATCGATCAGAAAAATATCGTTGCATTATAGCAGCCCAATATTTGAAGCTCGTAAACTGGCTGTTCTGAACGGCATGGCTTGTCTGAAAGCCAATGGGGATTTCGCAGCGTTTCCTCCTATGTGCACTCGCTGTTATGATACTTTTCTCTGGCGTACTCACCGGTGCTGACATAATCTCCGAATAACTTGTCCTTGTCGTTGCTTTACTTTTGTTTTTGTGGCCTGCAATTTTGCTGCTTCTTTCGTCTTCCCTTCTCTTGCTCTTCGGCTTTCTTTTCTGACCCCTCCTTCCTAAAAAGTAGGCAGGCTCCGTGCCCCCCTGCTGGCTTATACACAGTCAGGTTATCCCAACTTGCTCTATACATTGTAAACAACTCTGCTTCGCCGACACGTGTCCAGCCTCCTAACGTTCCATTATATCCGTTTTCGACTTTCACGTGAAGTTTCTGCACTCTTCTAAGCGGATTACATAGTGAAGATTACGAAACGCTTCGCCACAGGCAGATACGTGACTGTCTCTCTTTTACTTTTCTCATGATCTCTAATACCCACCTTTAAGTAGAGGTCGAGTCGACCTTTCAAAGACTTAAGAGCAGTCAGAGGAGAGCAAACCTTCTTAGAGTTTTGATACGGAGTTTGCTCTTAAACGGCAGTATAGTTGTGTACGGAAAGCTTCGATGTTGCGGAAGACTACGCAGCCTTAGAACAGACTAATTGTGTAATGACGTCTGTAGAGGTAACATTATTGTAGCCACGATAGTAGCCAACAAACAGCAACCAGTAACAAACAATATTTTTTAAAGCAGGAATATTGTTTGCGAGCGGAATATTGGCCGTTACAATTGAAAACCGATATTGAATTTAGGATTATAATGCGGGCGGGTGATGAATGTAAGGCTTTGAAAGTTAAACAACTCTTTTTCGATTAGTATTTGGCGTTATGCGCATCCCGTACTCATCTCGGGTTTTTAGGAAGGCGATGACTGCGTCGAAGTAAAGCGGGGTGCTCAGTAATATGAAGTTTTTCTTTTAGGTTTGTTTGCGCTGTGTTTGTGGTGCTCCAACCGTTGAACTACCAAATGCGCTACGTGCTCGCGTATAGATCTTCTCTCAAAAGTTGTATCGCCAACATTTGATGCTCATTCTTTCTGACAGGCATGTGCCCGTCTTAACAAGGAGCAAAAGCGAAGAAAGGTGAATCCTTCAATTCTAAGTTAAGTGGTTAGGTGGTCACTTCCCCACGTTTCAATATCCGGAAACCACCTGACCTTTCTATTGAAGGAGCGTGAAACAAAGGTGAAGTCCAGGCAGCTACAGTAGACAGTTCCACGTAAAAAGGTGGGGCTTCCATCATTTAACAAACACAGTTCTTGTTCGGAGGCAAATGACACTAATATTCTGCCCATCGAGCTTATCTTAGTACTTCCCCAGTGATAGTGGTGGGCATTAAAATTTCCAGTCATCACCAAATGCTGCGGCGTCACTGTCGTGCTTCGCCGTAACCGCTCGCAGTCCAGCCGACGTGAGGGCGATATGTGGGCTCCAACTACTTGGTAAGTGAGCTTGCCTGTGTTTACTTTAAGACATACATACTGGTTTTGTTGGTTAGGTGGCACTGGATGATGGACATACGTAAGATCACGCCGTATGAAAGCGATGATATTGCTGCATTCTCCCTGGGTGGCGGACATGAAACACTCATGCCAGGACAGTCTGATGTTAGCTGATAGGGGCTCGCAGGTGACTATGATGCGGAAAATATTCGTGAACACAAACTGTCGAAAGTCCGACATGCGTGACTTAAGTCCTTTGGCATTGCACTGAACTATCGACGCGTTCCCTGACTTCGTCAAGAAACGACAGCTACTGGAGAGCCATGATTTCAACCAAGAGCTGCAAGTACTGGACTCAAAGTGTCCAGCACCTGTAGCGTGCTTTGCGCAGACGACGATTTCATGTTGTTAAGTATAATGCGAATGGCATTAATGAGCGACCGCAGAATGTTGATGACCTGGAGATCATCAGCCAGCGTCGCTTCAACAGTTGCCGAAGCAGTCGAAGTCGGCGCGTTTTGAGGTAACTTAGCCGGGAGTTGTGCTCTCGGTAGCTCAGGTCATTCTTCAGGACGGGCTAGCCTTTCCGCTCTGTTTGCTTTCCTTTTATCTGTCTTGGTTATACTATGCGTTGATGCGGCAATCCTTCTGACAGCGTGGTATTTCGCGAACGTTTTCGGTGTCGATGCCGACGTCACCGAAGAACGGCCGCAGCCTCTCGATGGGTTGAATTGTCCCACACCATTCGTTTGAGGATCGCGAATTGCTTTCGCACCCACGGGCAATCCTTTGATGAAGCGTTATGAGCACCACTGCAGTTAAGGCACTTTAGATCGTCTGTGCTGCAGGCGTTTACTGAGTGGGACTCAGAGCACCACTGGCACACGATGTTGTTCACGCAGACACCCTTTACGTGACCAATCTTGCAACACTTGAAACACTGGAGGGGCTTCAGCACGAATGGACGTACTGGATGGCGGACATGTCCTACTTTGACGTGGAAAGGAAGGCTGTGAAAAGGAAGGAAACAAAATGCTCACACAGCGTGTGTTTCTCAGGCTGAAAATCCTCGTAATGAAAGTGCCTCCTGTCGTTGGCTTGATCAGTATTGGCTAGTCGTCATTGGGGATGGCAACGTCGACGTCATAAATGAAGCCCGCAGTACCATCGCCGCCTGTAGGGATCATTGATCGCGCCTTTACATTGCCGATCTCAGTTATATTACGTAGCAATTGTAGGACGTTCGACGTCGCAGATCGACTGCTAGGACATTTTTGCGCGAGTTTATTCTCACGCCTTTAATCTCATTTGGTGTGAGTCTCTCGAGTAACAAAGAGAGGACCTGCCTGTTTAGGAGCCACAAATTGGTCGCCGGGTCCACGGGCATGAAGAGCACAGTGTGTAGCCAGCGCTGCGGTGCACCCTTCATGGTAGAAGCACTCGCCGACGAAGATGCCTGCAGTACTATTCTTTTTGCTGATCTACTCATCACAACCTTGAAGTCATCGTCCGACGAGTCGTAGCTGTCCGACCATAACTCAGTGTCCTCGCTGTCTGTATCGCTTGACGCACTTCCTCGTTTCCAGGACCTTATCGAATCTGACGGCTGTGAGGAAAGTCCTAGTAGGTCTCTTCATCCACTGCCGCAAGGAGGGAGCGGCAGCTTCCAGAAATGCAGGAAAACCAAGCGAAGAAAGCAGTGACAAAAGTACAAGCGTTCTATCAAAGGATCACTTTGTTTTCAACGAACGGTTAAACGTTTAATAGACAAATGGCATGGAAGCAGCAGAAAGGCCAAATGGAAGAGCTCCTGTTTTGCTGCCCAGCACTGGAGAAAGTGTAAAAGTGGACAGATAGAGAAAATGCGGCAAAAACTGTTTACGATGCGAAAACTGCACCGCGGCATTTTTTTCCAAGGGATAATGTTTCGTTTCAACATTACTAGGTGCGCTTTTTCTCTCGGCAGATTTCTGGTTTACGGTTCACTGATTTTGTTGACGCTGGAACTTGCTTTAAGACGGTACGTCTGATTTTAAACACTGCAATTGCGTGCACTATAGAAGACCCAAATTCACAGCTTGTCGTAAGTAAGGACCGCCTTCGCTAATTATATGTACAACGTCACTATTGGCTGGCGTCGGCTCTCATGAATAGTTCTAGCGCAGTAAACTTTCAGTAAATACGGGCATGTAGTAATGTTTTTATGAAGTCTTTAGCAAGGGGGACACTACGCAATACGGTGATGTGACTATGCAGTAATTATGAAAACGCATTTGATATTGAGCACAAATCGGATGGCACTTTATTTGCAACGTTATAAGGGCACAAAGCGCCAAGGAATAATACGCAGTGAATGAAAAATGTCGCAGTTTCACCCGAAAGGCGGAGGTTCAATTGCGATCGCAAATTAGTGGACAACTATACGAAGTAAATATACCAGTTTTATCGGCGGTATAAACTTGGAAACATTCGCTTACTGAGTCAATTACCAGGCACGGTGTCAGCGTGCACAACCAAACATGAACACATCACTTTTGTTGAGCGCGGACACTCGGTGTCAAAACGCTGGTGTCAACAAGCTGGCAGCAGCAGCGAGCGAAGTGAACTTCATGTGGTCTATCGCTTCAATGCGATAGCGACGAGAACACAGTGCACACGAAAGTACAAGCCGTATGCAGATTCCTTTCAAGATACCGCGCGTGCGACCGTGCATGGGCGTGCAAAGTGCGCACTTGTGAGCGGAGTCGACTCTGCCCCCCCCCCTCCCCTCTCTGCCACGTTGCCTCCCCACTTTCCTCCATATATGGTGCGCGAGACTGATCCACGATTGTCAGTTTCCCTTGCGCCCGGTCGCGAAATGCGCAATTGGTTGCAGAGTACAACGCCGCCAGCCTCCCCTACCAAACCCCAACGGCCTCTCACGCGACGTAAGATGGCGCGCTTGCCCTCGCGCGCGCCATATTGGGCCGCGATGGCCGGGTTCCCTCACGTGCTTTCACTCGCACGTACAGAATACAACGCGCAGTGTTGTCGCTCTTGGACTTTATACGAAACATCACGGCGACGGCGACGGCAAAAATGTGCCTGGACTGTCCTCATAATTGTTATCGCAATAATAAATAGAGCCGACCCCGCGTTACCGTCATTGGCATTTGTGCAGTTTATCCACCCCAATGACACCATCCCGATGAAGGCTACAAAAATCCGGACCGGCATTCTCATGACCCATCTGCTCTACCCCTCCTCCTCTCCCCGTCCATCAAGCCTCCTATTTTCTTTTTTGTCGCAACCACAGGCAGGATGGAGGCAGATAAGAAGGGAGCAAAATATTGCCCAGGTGGCAGGTGGCCTTGAACTCCCTAGGCTCTTTGCATTGCAGCAGCACTTGTATGCTGCTCAGCTGTTAGCCGATCGCCCATCTGGTAAATTTGTTTCCTATGACTTTTCTCAGGTAAAATCGAATTCCAGAAAAAAAAATACGTGTGACATACCTTTCTGCTTTTTTTTTCTTCTTTGGTTTAGACAGAAAACGCTGAACCATCAGTATATCTAAAAGCACGTTACGCGTCGATCGGCACCGCACAACGTACTAACCATGCGTAAGAGGCACTGTCATATGCATTCTCTTGCCTACTGATTCGCTGAGCCCTAGAATCACCGCTCGGAATATGAGCCAGGCCGTGTTGGAGGAGGTCCGGATTAATTTAGCCCTGAGAAAGATGGCGGAATGCTCCTGTCGTCATCTCATTGCTTTTGTTGCAAGGGTGCATAGCACGAAGCAGTAAACGAGACAACTGACAGACACGGACGCTTACTTGCAATCATGGTTGGAAGTAAAATAATTTAATTTAATCGAAATTGAATAGGAAGACTAGAATAGAATCGCAATAAGGACCTTCGCAAACAGTACCGCGTCGCAAACGACTGAATATTATGTTCTCAAATGTGCTCTACAAACATTGTATTGGCATTGTGACCATACAGTTAACAATTAAAAAAGCTAGCTATTAAATCGCTACTAATTAATTAATTGTTTGACACAAGTAAACTGTGTGTTTTTTTATAACGTTTCTAACAACATATAAGTGGTTTTCACAGCCCAGGAGGCTTTGTGGTCCGCTGCGGTAAGCCAGTGGCTATGGTGTCACACTGTTTAGCTCGAGGTCGCGACTTCGATGCCAGCCGCGGCGTCCGCATTTCTATAAGGGTGCTATGAATAAAAGAAAAAAAGAAGAATCGTCCGTATATTTCGATTTATGTGCACGTTAACGAACCCTGTGCCAGCAAAGTTATTGAGGAGTCTGCCACTGCGGCATGCCTTAAATCATACTGTGCTTTTGCCCGTAAAACAGCAAATGTTAATTCAAATATATTTTTAGGAGGCCTTGTTTTCCCGTGTTACGCGGTTCAACCGCTAGGTGGTGGTGGTGGTGGTGGTGGTGTTGCAGCAGGCGGGGTTAGCCTGGCATACATAGCCGGCAAATGCTCCGCCTGATCCTCCTACATGTGAGTGTCACTTTGTGAGACACCAGGTGTCGAGGAGCCCCCTGTCTCGCATGAAGGCAATCAGCAGTTGTTGCACTCTCCCCCTGATTGCCGCGGACTCCGGCTCCGGGGAAAACGACGTCTTTAAAGGTGTTGCGCGAACGCCGATTCTTTTGCAGGCTGCTAAGCATAGCTTTTCTTTCTGTGTCGAACTGCGGGTGTAGCCAAATGAAATGTTCTATGTCGCCGATATCATCGCAGAATGCAAAAAGCGGGGAAGCGCATCCTCCAGTCTTGAATAACCGAGCCGGTGTGTACGAAGAGCCGGTTCTGATGCTGTACAACAGCGTTGCTTCTTCGCGAGTAAGTCCATGGGTCCCACAGGCTTGGTGTAGAGTCTGGTGGATCGCCCTAAAGGGAACGCAAGTTGCACACTTAGGCTTCTGAAAAATCTTTGGCGCTCTTACTTTTGGGACACATGTCAACGATAGGCGTGCAAAAGCGTCAGATTTATCATTTTCTTCATTTCTTGCGTGGAGAGGGATCCATTGAAATTGTACATTAATCCATTGCTCAAGGCAATCTCTGGTCACCCGGTATGACAATCGTTATTTGTATAGTGACCACTATAACTAAAAAAAAATTTACCACAGGATAATACTAGCCCTACAAGAATAACAATGCCACACACAAACGAAGTCGGTATCTGAACGCCTACAAATCATCGTGTCCACTGTCTCAAGAGGCCGAAGTTGGAAGACAGGCCGGCGAGATTATGGCCTTTCCTTTGCGGAGCTTTCGGTGGCCCGGCTTGACATTTGGTAATCTCGAAGAGGCGCGGCAAGATCTCCACTCGAGCACCAGGCAGATTTTCGGCCGATTGCCGCCTTCATCGCTGATAAGTTCGACAATCAGGCGGTGTTGTTTTTCCCCTCACCATCCGTCGCGCGTCCTTTTCCGGTTTCCTTTTGGCTTGCACGACGAGTCCCGCTTCGTCGGATTTGTTTACGGCCCAGCGACAGAACGAAAATCGGCTTAAGAAACTAATTCTGGAGTGCTTCCGATGGCAAGGGCATGACGAAGATGTGACCCGGCCTCGATAAAGCCTTTTACGCCCAATGGCTGCAACTCTCGTCGCCGCATCGGGTGACAGTATTGGAGAGGCGATAAGCCGAGCGGATCTTACAAACAGGATGGCGGATTGAGTGTGCTGGAAGGTATTCAGGCTGATCAGCGCCCCGTTAAACGAATACAAGAACAGGAAAACAGGAGGCAAGCGCTGCCTTACAACGGAACCTTTATTCGAAACGTAGGAAAGATATATACGTGGTGATAAACAAGGTCGTCACGGACAGTTGGGGGAAAAAGTTTGCACAGAGAAAACGGTAAACTTCACCTTGTCTTGTAGGTGCAACTTCCGTTTGAGGCGGGTCATTCAAACTTCTTCGATGTAGAAGTAGCACTGCGTCACCCAGTTCATGATTGTGCACGCCGAAACGAGGAAATTCATCGCATTCTCTGTGGACGCGGTCCACAATCTCTATTCCCGGCGTTTCCGACCTATGCTCAATCAGATGGCGCATGTCCTCTGTTTTTGTTTTTTTGACCTCGCATTCATTTTTCTGCTCGATGATCATCATGAGAGGACCTTAATTGGAAGTTAGATAAGTTTATTCATCACTGAACATAATGCGGCGCAGATGTAGACTTCTATTCAGATTCTATCTCCCTTGTGAATTCAATGAGAAAATTCGCCGACGATTACGATACTCCCTAATGCGAAACTTGAGCGCAGCTCTATACGTGTTTTCATTTCGTGATATATCGGCTGGCGTGAACAATCTGCCTCGTGCGGGAAGTTACAAACGGAGTGAAGTGTGGGGTGACTGCCTCACTAATCTGGAAACCGCGAGCCGCAGTGCGTGGGTGACGCGTGGGCACGATTCACAGCAGCCGCCGCAGACGGACCTTCCAGACGGTGCGCGCTATACTCTCGCGCCATCTCGTAGTAATACGAGATGGCCCAGCCATACGAGACGGTTTCGCCATACCAGAGTGACCTAGTCATACCCTCCTCCTCCACTTTCCACCTCATGGTTCCACTGCATCCTTCTCCTCCACTTTCCTCCTCGCCTCTTTCATCCCCCGTTGCACTCCCCGTTCGCTCTTTCATCCGTTGCTCGTTCGCTCGGTTACGCCGACGCCGACGCTCGCCGCAGGAATGGGCGCCCGAGGGCTGCGCTATAAATGAAACACCGTTTCTGCATTTCAGTCGGCGAGGATGCCTGCCAGATACCTGTTCGTAATTTGAGCGTCAAAGGAGTTCTGACAACAATGCACTGCTTTTCTGTGGGGGGCGCAGACATCAAGTCACTCCTTTGCATTGCCTTTTTGCCTGCGGTGCGACACATTGGTATGAGGCACAGTGAATTTGGATTTGTCTTCATTTGATGTGTGTAGAATGTTTAAAATATAGAGAGTGGCACGAGAAAAGTTGCTGGTTCTTCTATGTATATTAGGCTTTTTACTTCAAATAAACATAGAAGCAGGAGGGACGAAACATGGGAACCGCCCTCTGAACCATTAATTGCCTACGGAGGAAAATTATCCGTGTATTCATGCCGTGGTGTCTATAAAGTCTCATGTTCAATGCCAGACAAACTTGGTCTGTGGGCGGCACCCGAATTCCAGGCAATCATTTCTCTCCTCATTTTTGATCACTAAGGCACCCCTTTTTCTCACATGCTCAAAAAAAGGAAAACAAAACAGGTTACTGATCGTTGTATTCGCTCGGAAAATTTAAATTCCCAAAACAGCAGACCATTCCTCCCCCTAAAGCTATTCTACAAGCACTTCGCCATCGAAGAGAGCAACACATAGCCATAGCAGGACAAATGTAATAAATCTGAATTTCTAGTATTCGCGATATCGCAGTCTCAGATAATTTACACTTGCACTGCTGAAGAATGGGCATAAAACATACGCACCAACGCGCACAACAAAAAAAGAGGAAAAGAAACAAACAGAAAAGGAGAAAACGATACAGTTCACTGCTATGAAGCTGCACACAGGTTTACAAGGGATGGCGTAGCGGGGACTCGCGATTAATTTTCTCCACGTGGGGTTCCTTAATGTGCACCCTGTGCACGGTAACGAGCGTTATCGCATTTGAACCTCGCTGAAATGACGCCGCCGCGACCAGGAACCCCGTGCTCAGCAGCACAACGACATGGCCACCGAGTCATTACGGGGGCGGGGGGGGGGGAGGGAGGGGGGTTAAAAACTTTTGTTTCGTGGAGTAGATATTACTTCTCGTTGAAGCGTTTTTCAGGGGACATTTATTGGATTAAGGTATAAATAAAAATTTAGCACTTGCACCCTTGTTTCAACAAAATGTTGGCAAGCGAAAGTCAACACTACGTCGTGTACATGGCGTCTGGCTGTAGCAGACATGTACTCCGGGTTTTGTAGCGCAGTGTATGGTACACTTTTGATGCAGGAAGAGCATTCAGTGTATGACTCACTTGTCGCCTGCCCCCATCACTATACAGGCGGGATTACGAAATGAGTGACCCGGTGTCTCGGTTCGGCGACGGCACATAACCTTGTCACAGAGCTAAGAGTGGGCCAAATAAGATGACACAAAAGAATAAAACATGGTCATGACGTCTACAGTGAGCACCATGTGCACATTGTGCACGATGTGACATCAATTCGGGACAAAAAACAGAGATCACGTGACACACAATTTCCCAGCGTAATTAGAACTGGATTAATATCATTATTGTCATTGAGCATCTAAAATATATATCGGCATTTACAAGATGACTTTCGTCGGCAAGATGGGGAAGCTAGAGATTCCTAGACCTGTGCTGATCGTAATAAGTCAGCTTTCTTTTATTAGCAGTTCGTAAAAAGCTCCCGAAGTTTTATTATACGGTGAAAGAACCTTGGTCTTTCAGAAAGGCGAAGACGCTCAGTTCTGTTAATGCGTTTCGGATGTCCTATGGTGGCGCCGTGTATCTTCAAAAGTACTGAATCAGCTTAAAGAAATGCCCACGCTCTTTGTAGTTAGTAATAAACATCGAGAAGTGAAGTCCTTGGCCAATAAAAAGGAACGGGGTAGCAGTTATCTTACAAACTTTCTTCATCAAAAGTAAGGAAACGAGTTGATTAGAAATTATCCTCATGCAATACCTTAATTACACACAGTTGTCAAAATATAAGTATTTTTACAAAAAAAAATGAAGAAAGAAACAAGTGTCACAACCGTCCTTAATTTGGCGAGGAACAGCGGCCGTTTTTCTGCGGTTGATAGGGTCACTTTGAACTCTCTACGCTGATAAAGACACGCAGACAGAACCTGAGGTCGTTTCCAACGCTGACATTCACTAGGGAAGCAGGGTTGTACAAAAATAGAAAAAAGGTAAAAAATGGGAGAGAAAGGAAAGAGGCTATTTCTGTGCTCTTTGTGAATACTTTAAATGATATATGACCTGAATAAACTGAATTGTTTTCTTGAAAAGTTCCACATGTTCGCATTTAATATTCTAAGACAATATTGTTAGGTATCTACATGAAAGTGGAAATTTTTGCAGTGAAGCTGTTAAGGTCTAGTTTCCCCACTACCGCGTCCGCGTGTAGAAAAATAACAACTATCATCATCAGCCGCAATGGCTCGAGCGTCTTCGTCTTCCGCAGCTGGCTCTATTGCCGCTCGTCATTCCAGCGTAGAATTTATCTTCTCTTCTGTCGTCGTAATGGGAAGGCCGCGTTTACGGGAGTAGGAGCCATTGCTTAAGGGGGTATGAGCAATTCATTGTCTTACGTGAAAGACAGATATAATTTTGAAGCAATTTAATTTTGGAGAATCGCAAGCGGCAATGGCGAGCGGATGCTGCTAACCACGCCACCGAACAAACTTGAGACATCGTACGCAAGCGACAACGCCGAACTGCAGGCATACCCTCACTGACGTCCTTCTCTCCGTCGCAGCCGAACGTATGTGTAACCTCATTAAGAAACACAAAGACGTAACCAATAATTGAGAAAGTCCTTAATTAACCGTCAGGATTAACCCACTGATAAACACCGGGGCACACTTTAGCTTCGCTGGTTAGCCACCTGCACGGAGTGCTTGGGCGGTTAACCTTTATTTTTTTTAGGGGGGGGGGGAACTGCTACAATGCTCGAAAGCGCTGATGCCTGATTCGATCAGCGATCTCGGATGTCTCTTGGAGGCGTACCGCGTATTTCTTCGTCCACCATTTCAGAATAATAAAAATGGGGTCTTCGAGATAAAGTGATATCGAGTCGACCTAGCTACAAATCAGAAGCGAACATAAGAATTTGTGTGATAATTGACAATACGATTATTAAATGACAGAACTACTAGAATTAACAGCTCCAATAATGAGCGTAAGGGTGTGATATAATTGCCGAATTGAAGACAGCTAGCTGTCCCATCAACCAGAACCTCTAGCTGGAAACTCAGTGCCTGAAGCCACAGTTTCGCGAAAAAAAAAAAACGAACTCAAGTGCACTAACCATTGCCGTTCCAGTTAACAGTTTCTCGTACTTTATTTTCGCACTTTGAGGAAACGTATAAACTCGAGCACCAGCGCATTTCGCTGCAGATTTGGAGTCCGCATTCCTTGAAACTAGTGCACGGCAAAATCGATTCTAGCAAAATGTTATGCCTTGAGTACCGGCTGTTATCCATCCTGTAATTACAACATGACTTCTAGTTTCAATAATGGAAACGACAATTTGTGAAATATTCGTAATTGTAATTGTTTTGGCAATTATCGCGCTCATTATTAAGTCCGCCATTATTGTGAAAATTAATTGGTAAGTAAGTTATCTCTTTACCTCGATTTCCCTGTTTTAACTACATTTGACAGTAGTCGTAGAAACACATTGCACTTCTTGAACAATGCTCGCGAGCTGCTCTAGTGTGGTTGCATACAGCCCTCAACGGAACCGGCGAAGCGAACATAAAAAGAAAAGAGAAAAACTTAGCAAGGCAACAACTTGCGAAGATACATAACATTTTGACTGCTCTTCGGTAAGGTTGCTCTTGCTTGTCGCAGCCGTTTAATGACACATGTCACCAAACGCAGTGTTTAAAGTTTTCATAGAAAAGGTAGCATTTCCGATGTCGCTTCAGAAAGAAGTCCCGCTGACAGCAATAGAAAGAAAAGATTGAAATGTCATCTGATAAGACAGCGCCCTCCTATTTGTCGGAAAGTTCACAAGTGCACTCCTTTTCGTTGTATTGAACTGTCTTTGTGTCCCGGCATGTATAGTTCACCTCTCTAGCGCTGTCAATGCAGCACATCGTCGCAGACACCTTTCATTTTTTTCTTCATATCGCTGGAGGTAACGAGAATAATTTATTAACTCCCACCACATATGCGCTGATAAGGCTCTTTCATCACGACAAAATTTTATCAAACGGAATGAAAGGAAGATAATCGTATTCGGCTGACATGCCCTGAAACCACGAATTCAGTGTACAATGCCGTGTGCCTTCAGCACAAGTATTTCTGACCTTTGAGGGGGCCATTACGTGGGTGAAAGGACAGCGCCGCCGGGAGTTCAACGAAACTTTATTGGCAGTCGAGATAGCACTTGAGTCGGCTGAGCTGGAAAGTTCAGCTGTTCACAGAGAGGCACTTTTACGAAATCCTAAGCAGACGCTATAGAGCCTCTCTCTAAGTGGCATTATGCGCGCCGAACAAGACGGCTTCTTTCGTTCCAGGACAGCACTCGCGATTTATGCAATACGCGAAAAGCCCAACGCTGCCGCCTCGCGCGAATCGATTTAGTTGCGAGGCGGCAACGCTTCGCTGTCCAGGCGAGTGACTCGGGAACCACTCGATTTTTTTTATGTTCCCGCTGACACTGGCACGTCCTCATTTGGCAACGTTGTATCGAGTTTCACAACTTGCGTAGACGTACGGAAGAACATGCGGTGTGACCGTTCTCATTTTCCAGTGCATCGCTAGCGGTATCTCTGGGAATGAGCGATTACTCGCCGCTTATGCTAAGAGCACTATCACCGTACGGCTCATATTGCAGTGACGCAGATCATATTCGCTGTGGCCCAATGCATTCTCGGCTATACGGTTGCTGGCTCTTTCAAGCATCGTTACCTGCGATCGTGATGTGTGAACAGAATTCGTGAACACTCCAAGAGAAATACCCGCCGCTGAGCATTTAGTATCCCGATGTAGCCAGTCAAAACCTCCGTTTTTAAAGGATCACTCTAAATATGTGCCATAAATTTGGTACACACGCGAGTCCGCGCAACATTTATGGGGGTTACACAAAATTGGTCTGTCAAACACTAGCCGCAGTAGAACGAAACAATTCGGTGACTAACCAGCGTCGTTATAGCTGTAAGCCAATAAGAGATAGGAACGCTTAAGGTCAAGTACATTAGTGCCAGCATGACGATAGGATACATTTCGCTGGATTCGACTCTTTTCTTACCAAGGGCAATAAAAGAATTGCACGGGAATACAGTCAGTGCATTGTCGCGGCCAAGGAAGCATATCTGTGACGAACCGTTATACGTACCAGAACACTGACATGAGTAATGCGCGCTGGGGGTGTTATATGCATTGAGAACGCTTCGTTGTTCATGTGTAGTGTCTGAAGCCAACGTTAGCTTTCAAGAAGGACAGAAGCGATAAAAAATTAAGCTGTCTTTATTGCACCGTCGCTCGAGGAGACAATTACAGCTATGCTTACTGCCACAAGAGAAAGTAAATAGTAATGTTTTTACTGAAACGATTGAGCAATAATAATATAAACAGTATAAAATACACTGTCAAGCGAAACGACAGCGCTCTGTTTGGAGATAACGGCGGGTGCGTTGTCGAGAAGAGCAATTTCATGCGACCCGCCGTGGGTGCTTAGTGGCTATGGGGTTAGGCAGATGAGCACGAGGTCGCGGGATCGGATCTCGGCCACGGCGGCCGCATTTAGCTGGAGGTGTAATGCGAAAACAGCCGTGTACTTAGATTTAGGTGCACATTCAAGAACCCCAGGTGGTCAAAATTTCCGTAATCCTCCACTACGGCGTGCCTCATAATGAGAAAGTGTTTTTTTGGCACGTAAAACCCCCTAATTAATTTTTTTAAGTTCATGCAGGCAGCGCGCTTCTAATCTTTTCCTAGGTGGCAGCAGTGTTGCTTGGTAATTTGACAAGAGAACACAAATAATACAAAATGTTGGCTCGGGCATAACAGTGAGTTATGACAGGCAAAATGAAGAAACAGTACCGAACAGCGAGGAATGAGGCGAAAGAAAGAGCTGAATGAGGCGCAATAAAATTAAGAAGTGAATGCATTTTGCAAGAATGGGGCTATTATTAAAAATAAACAAAGCAATAAGCTATTCGGCAGCCCTTCCACTCTCTGAAGGTGGATGACCAATAAAGCTGTTTATTATTTTACACATGTTACTATACATCTTCATGATCGCTGTGGTAGACGGCCAAGGGTTCGGTGACGATGACGGACAGGTTTTTGGCAAAGGTTAAATTCAAACACCAGCGCCTTGTTGTCATTGGCACCTTGGGATCGGCGTTGTGCTGTAGCCCAAACCGCTCGAGCATAAACTAGGGCAGCCAATCGCCATCTGGCCACGACATGTCCAAGTTGAAGTCGCCAACGACGGGGACTGGAGTTTGATCTTCTCCGGCCGCATCGAGCAACCACCCAAAGTGGTCGTTCATAAAGTGCTCGGCGTCGCGCTTGGAAGAGGCAGGTCGAACGTACACAGTGGCAACGACCGTGTACGTTCCATTCCACAGCCATTGGTGGTCTTCACGGCACATACATCGGCACAAAACGCCGCCTGGAATGATGAGCGGCGACGGAACCAGCTGTGGAAAGAGACGACGACTAACGAACGCGTGAGGAGTGGCACGGGCGCGTTCCGCCAACCAGCTCGTTCGCGGGTTGTTCGCGGACGACGGATTTGGCCTAGCCATATACAGCTTCACTATGAAAAATTTTAACGTGGCTTCCCCATTACGAAGGCAGAAAAGAAACGATATTCTACGGTGGATTGATGTGCGGCAAGTGAGTCAGCTGTGGAAGAAGACGCCGACGACGGCGAACACGCGAACATAGGCACGGTTGCACGTAGGGGTGCAAACGAGCCAGCTGTGGAAGACGACGATGCTTGAGCCATTGCTGAGGATGATAGTTTATGATGATGATGATGATGATGACGACGAGGACGACGACGACGACGACGACGATAGTTTGTTCTTGCAAATGACTGGCTCATACCCCCTTAAGCACTGAGCGGCAACGGAGCCTGCTATGGAAAGTGACGACGACGACGAGCGCGTTAGCAGTGGCACGAACGCCGACGGACCACGGAAATGCCCAAGCCACATACAGCTTTGCTGTAAAAACCTGCTTTATTGGTAGTGCACTCAGTGAAGCTGGTATAAAAAGAAGATAAAACGTCTTTTTCGTGTCAAAACATAATAGAGAGCACATACCCCTGCTTTCGAGATGAAGAACATGTCGGGCATTAGCTGTGTAAAAGTAAGGAGGGTTTATATTAAACTGAAGGATATTTTATGCAAAGCCGTTCTTCAGTTGTTCAAGTGTATAAATGAGATACGCCCAAAATCTTTATTTAAAAATTTCCCTTGCTGGATAAACTGTCTCCTGAATATTAATGCGCTCCGCCTTGGAAGGTTGAAGGTCTTTTTACACGTTGTCTTCGTACTGGTTAGCCATAACATAGGCGGTATGTAACGCTCTAGTTTAATAACCTCACAGTAACGGTTTAGTTTATTAACTTCAAAACTCAACTCGAGCACTCTTTTTGTGCTTCCTGTGAATCTGTATTCATCCCTTTTGGCTCCGTTACGTTTTCTCCCTGGTGGCTGAATTGTGTTGATTAAGCTGCCGTTCGCGCCAACACTGGTTCGGCGCTCTGCGATAAATCGGCCGAGATTCGTTCTTGCATGCCACAGAGCGGGCGAAGTCGATTTGTACAAACACCATAGCCCGTAAGAACCTTACCCCGTGAATCGCAGCTATCGCTGCTAGCATATGTACGTACACCAAGCCGCTTGCTTTTGGTTAGAACCTGGAGAGAAATGGTGCTCTTCCTTGTACTAGGGTGAATATTTCCTTGGGTGATAATTCTCGCGTGTTCAAAAACAGCAGCATAAAGAAATAATCACATTTCAGCGATTTTCCGACTTTGAATTCATTCACAGCGACCACCTGAAGATGTCATCGCCAAGTACCGTCTTCTTATTCATGGCAATTTTTTCAAGAATAACACAGCTTCTGAGATTGGTGGCGTTTTTACATTTATATTTCGGCAACAACAGCAGGCAATAGCGTAGCGGACGAAGACGATGTGTTGCCTTGCAAAGAAAGACGTTAATAAGGAGGACTAACTGTTACCCTGTAAACCAAGTTACACGCTTAATTGTCCTTATGGGGGCAAATAAGTCTATAATTCACAACGTGACACTCCGAAAGTCTGTAAGGTTGTGTGTTAGACAGAAAACACTCTTAAGGGTGCAAGTCCCTTTATAGCGTAAGCTTGTTAGTATTGCATAAATCTAGAGAATTACGCACACACAACAAGGGGAGACGACAAAGATGGCTTGTGTTCGTAGCCGTTACTCAGTGGGCGTATCTTTTCGAACCAATTTCCCTTAATTGTTATTAAGAAGATGACAATGTCTGCTGTGAGAGAATGCTGCTGTTGTGGTCAGCGAGTTCAGAGTTGGAGGGCTCGCCGATTCCTCTTCGTAATTTTGTTAATTGTTGATTGTATTGATTATGGTCTGTCTGAGCGTGCATGGTTCTGTACACAATTTCGCCGTTTGTCTTTCGTGCTGGTTCCTAGCGCCGCACCTGCGGTAGAGCAAAGGCTTAGGTGTTTGATAGGGGC
Source organism: Dermacentor albipictus (assembly GCF_038994185.2). Classification (NCBI taxonomy): domain Eukaryota; kingdom Metazoa; phylum Arthropoda; class Arachnida; order Ixodida; family Ixodidae; genus Dermacentor; species Dermacentor albipictus. The sequence goes on along the minus strand of NC_091824.1, from coordinate 106,292,949 downwards.
CTGGGCATAGTGATTCTGGAGACCGAATCGAATAAGAATCGATATTGCCAGAAGCGAACGGAATTGAATATCAAATACTTTTCGTATAGATTTCGAATGATTAACGTCCACTTTCATAATTGATATAGAAACGACGTTCACATTGTAGTATTCATAAGGTTAGCGAATTTCTTAATTACATTGCGCGTTTTCTTTTAGTATAAGCGGCAAATGGTCTACTAGAGACACATAAGTAGTTTGTTTGTATACGCAAGACTCTCCGGTGAGTGTGATCGATCGATCTATAACCAGTAAAATTTGGCTCCTATTCGATTTGGAGACCGATTAAAATATGGCACTATGTGATTAGTTATTCTCAGGATTAGTATTATAGCACGCCCCTAATATTTTATTACAGGCGCTCGCTGTAAGCGGTATATTTTCGAAAATGCTTTGCGCTTGAGGCTTTTTAATATGATGGAATATTTCGTCAAGGCACGCAGGAAGGTGCAGCAGCAACGGTAGTTTAATGTTAGCTTATACCGGGTGTTTCAGAGAACACTTTAAAAAGTAATTTTTAAAATAAAAATTGCCTGCGGCAGATATCACACTTGTAGTCCGTGAGCTGGTCTACTCGAAGAGGCGGTCATTACTTACAAAAAAAACTTCAAGGTACATTCGACTAATTAACAAGAAATCACTAATTATGCCTCTAACTAATTACCTTGTGGCACATATTGCAATTTAAATATTCTAGAAGAGGAGTTCGCAAGGCGGATCCACTTGGAATGAATTCTCAAGATGACACCAGAGGAGGTATCCTCTGAGTCCACCTAGTGGATATATCCATTTCGTCTGCTGCTGAAGTACTAGTTAGCTGTGGCGCCTGGTTGCTGCGGACGCGTAGATCAGCCAAGCCACTCTTACAGAAATAACTCTCCACTTTCAAGATATTGATTTCCGAATTGTGCAGATAAATGCATTGGCGTTCCAGTTACTTTTGTGCTTCAATGCACGAAACGAAGCTTTGCTAAAAAGGTAAGTGTAACGACAGTGCAATTTTACTGCAAGCTTTATCGGCGCATACCTATCTCGCAAATGGTGTCATCCACACATTTCTCTCCAAGTGAATGTGCCTTACATTATCACCCGCTAGAATTTGTAAATTGCGATATGTGCCATAAGGTAATAAGTTAAACACCGAATTAGTGAACTTTTTTTTGGTCATGTATGCATTTCATTTTTTTGTTTAAGTAATGTCCGCCTCTTCGAGTAGACTAGCTCAAGGACTAGAATTGTGCTATCTGTCATAGGCCAATAAAAAAAAATTAGGTTGCTCGATGAAACACCCTGTAAATAGAACACCACGCCTTTTGCTACCCGCATGTCCTTGCACAGGTTTGTTTGAGACAAAGGAACTGCGAATACTGAGCATCTTTTCTATCTTTACGGTGATCTGAATTTGAACCTTGTTTTCCGTTTAACAAGCGCTTCAGTTACCGGTTGATGCGCCTTTTGAACTGTTATTGGTTACATCGTTGGCATCGTTACCTCTATCTGCAAATGTCAATAACGTTTTCACTCAACACCGTTCTATTTAGCACATTATTTAACAGTGTGCCTCCTGCAAAGCAAGGTGCTGGCACCTCCTAAATTAATGAACTGTTGACAGGACAGCTGCAAGGACACAGTGCAGTTTTTGAAATTTAAGCATCAGCGCTTTTTGCGATTACTCTAAAAGCGTCGAAGCAATTTCGCGCGCCCAAAATGCAGAAGATCTGGCCAAGGCCATTACTGAACAGAAAATCCTAGTAATGCAATAAATGCATAAAAATTATTATTTTTCTTTAGTCTTTAGATGTGCTCCATGTCCGCAAGATATTTGTTTAACCTTCTTCCTACGAGAAACTCATTAAGCGCTGTTTTTCAATGTTCCTTTTTCTTTAATCGAGGGAGCAGCTTCGTTTGCACAGGAATTGGAAGATTAGCGCAAACTGTGTTCTTAGAGTATACGAAGGCCACCCGTTCTTATTAATTTGGCTATGGCACCTGCAATGAACCTTGAATGTTGATGGGCTGGTAGTTAGTTTCTAGGTTCGCACATCCCCACATACCGAAAAGTTAATTTCGACTGACAAGCTCAATTTCGCGTAACTTGTTAGAGGCTATTCAGGGTTAAAATGAGCTGGCGAATCTTTCGTCGCAATCTACGAAGAATCGAAGTTAATTAATGTTGTCGGAAGTTTCCTTCCCGCGAGAAACGCTTTCTGCTGCTTTCTTTTCGAAAATAAGGGCAACACAGCTATTACGAATTGCCGTCAAGCCAATGTACCCGAAGACGGTGGCATGTTCGCAACACCGGAAGGCCTGTGCGCAGAAAGACTGGTGGGCTATATATGTACGGCGGACACCTGTATGACCAGCCTCCAACCGCCTATTCTTAAGGCTGTTGTCACCATTATAGAACACTCGTAAGGCTTTCAAGCCGCATGAAGAAACGAGAAAAAAATTAGCAAATGCGACAGGCTACACATCACCCTTAATGTGTCGAACTTATTCCCGACAAGTGACAGGTAACTGTGGGGCTCCTTACAGATGCAAAAAAGGAATGGGTTTCGTATTTCTCGCATGAAAGACATTGCATCACTGAGATGTAATTTATCCTACCCTTCTCTCACTGCATCGTTCTTTAAGTTGATGTAAGCAGTTCTTCATCAGTATAGAACAAAAAAACATCAAGTAATCCAGTTTAAAGACCATTGATCTACGTCGTAATGTGGCACTTGTGACCGTGACATAAAAAAGCCACGTTAACGTAATGATGAAGCAGTGGCGTTAAAAGATTACCAGGCTTTCAGTGAGGTCAAGCCTGTAAGCCGACAACCACAGTTTCACCTGAATATCATTTTCATTCGCATGTAAAGCTTTCGCTTCGCGCCAGTGTGTTAGGCAATTATTTTCTGGATAAAATCCATACGTTGGTGTTTTCATCGACTTAAGTGTTTGCTAAACTAATATGTCGTAAGGAATACTCCATGGTTCTTTTCACTCGCAAGAATTTTTGAATTCATCAGCCGTTGTTCCCACAACAAAAATACACGTCAACGGTAACCGCTGTGGGTTTTACTTCTAAACTGTACTTCATCAATCGGAGCTGCATGTGGAGTAACCAGAACTTTTTTGTTGAAAAACATAAAAAAGATGACTTTATTGTTTTGAAGCCAAAGGTTGAAAGGACAGAAATATATTCAAACGAAAAAAGAAATTCTGGCAGAGGTCATTTTACGATAAATTTCGACGTTAATGCGATTAGCATTGACGCAATACTGGCCGACGCCGTATTGCCAGATCTTTGCCCTTCTGTATCGGCGACTTCTTCAATTTTCTGTTATTGACACCTTTTTCACTTCTTTGTTGCTCAACGTTCTTCGCTCAATGGACGCTCTGGTCCCCATCTGCCCCTTCACTTTTTTTCTTCGTACCCGGCTGCCTTTGAAGCCAATTTTTCCTTGCTATGTAGCTGACTTTTTCAATTTTCTCTTACTGACTACTTCACTCCTTGCTTCTCGTTATGCTTGCTTATCCGAGCACCTACCCAGTGGCACATGATCATGCTCGAGGACGGGACAAGAGTGTTCACATACCAAAGGCACATGTCTAGTTGCGTCTGCCCATTGGTTGAATTGTCTGTTCCCAAGTTGTCTTCTTTCTTTCGCCATTTTTATACCGGAGGAATTGCCGCAAGGCATAAAGAACAAAAGGAAATGAAAAAGAAAGGAGCTCCCAAATGTGCATTATGCAAGAACTGCAGCAGTTCTTGCTGCAGTGTGCCCAGTTTACCCAGTGGCTTGCCGGGTACACAGGCCCACCGGGCAATGAGGAGCCAGTGCATCATGCCTATAGTGGCACATACACAATGACTCAAGTTGGGGCGAACGTGGTTAGATACAGACATAACAAGAGCACTGACATCTGAACAGAGACGCCGGTGAAGTAGCAGGCAGAGACGAAGCAAATGAATGCTGAAGAAGCTTAGGGAAAAGTATAAATGCGATCCATAGCGGCCGCTACAGCTATCGACCTCAGGCCCTTCGCTAGACGAGTATGCCTTCGAATGGGAGCGGAAAAGAAAAGGACGAAGCACACTTCGCTGAGGCCGTTGAAAGGATCTAGAAAACACGGCCAAGGCTCCTTGCTTCTTATGTTTCTCAGGACAAGCCCCTTCCCACCTCGGCAAAACTTTCACTTCAGCTGACTACAGAGAACAGTGTACGAGAAATCCTCTTTTGGTACAAGCTTCGTGCATCAGCTCCGTATTCGCTGGCGTTGCATCCACGTCGAGCACAGCATTAGGGCAGCCCTTTGCATTAGGCACGTTTTCCGCGCGAACCCTCTTTACAAATTCAACGGGCTTGCAGCGCGTGCTCACGGAAAATACGGTAAAAATAGAAAATGAAGAAAAGGAGTCGCAGTTGCAACTGAGAATATTGTGTGCCGCTGTGTAAGCGCTAGAGCCTCTTCTTTCACTCTGTTCGTTCCTGTCCAGAAATAGTTCACTGGCAAGGAAAATGAAAAACAAATGTTAAATACAGGCATGAATGGGTTTTATTCCACGCAAGATAGCGCCTCGCCGTCGACCGGAAAGTGGCAGCGTCGTAGGAAGCAAAGCCGCATCCGTACACTGATACTTATTTCTACGATAAAAACTTGGAACAAGTGCATTCAGCTCATCGCTGCATTGCACCGACTCAAATTCCGCAATGTAATCCCATTTTCTTGGTCCTAACGGTGAAATAAAACACTTGAAGAATTTGCGCGCCTGCCTTGTCCAGCACATACACACTTACTTACACACGTGTGTGTGTGTGTGTGTGTGTGTGCGTGCGTGCGTGCGTGCGTGCGCGTGCGTGCGTGTGTGTGTGTGTGTGTGTGTGCGTGTGCGTGTGCGTGTGCGTGTGCGTGTGCGTGTGCGTGTGCGTGTGTGTGTGTGTGTGTGTGTGTGTGTGTGTTTGTGTGTGTGTGTGTTTGTGTGTGTGTGTGTGTTTGTGTGTGTGTGTGTGTTTGTGTGTGTGTGTGTGTGTGTGTGCGTGTGCGTGTGCGTGTGCGTGTGTGTGTGTGTGTGTGTGTGTGTGTGTGTGTGTGTGTGTGTGTGTGCGTGTGTGTGTGTGTGTGTGTGTGTGTGTGTGTGTAAACGTGAAAAGAGTGCTAATGAACGATGCGGGGCAACAAAATTTTACTGAGAACAAAGCACCCGTTAGGTGCAATATAAAAGAACGTCTTGCTGGACGAGTTGGTGCATGGCTATGTTAGGAACAGTTGCACGTACAGTAGGACGGACACAGGAGAAACGAAGCGGATGAAAGGAGCGCTCTTTCCATCTTCTTCGTTCTTCCTGTGTTCGTCTTTTTGTACTTGCAACTCTTCCTAACAAAGTGCAGTATCCTTTATAAATTTGTTTAAATAAAAATGCAGGCCAGTGTATATTATGTGCATGACCGCACCACAAGGCGTGCACTGAGAATAGAAATACCGTTTCTTCCTTTTTTTCTCTTTCTTTTGTTTCTTCAGCTCAATAGCCTAATACCAACTCCCTCGTTTTAATACTTCCCCGTTTTAACGCCGGCCTCCATATCCCAGATCCCAGGTATGAGAGCGTCGGTTTCCGTCCACCCTCATGCGACATGACTGCACCATTAATTCTAGCTCATCTGTGGATCGGAGTAGCGTTTTCAAACGTGCACCTCTGCTTCAACGGAATGCGCGACAAGCCGTTGTGTGAAGTTTTCGGCAGCAGAGAAACAAATCCCGCACCTTCTTTGTGGATTACCACGTTTTTAACCACCAAACAGTACCGGTATCCAACTAGACCGGTTGGATAATTTCCCTTCTTTCTATCTCCCGTCTCCTTCCTGAAGCGCGGGGCAGCCAACCAGACGCTTTTCCGATTAACGTCCCAGCCTTCTCCCTTTGTTTTCTCCTCCCCCTGCCAATCAGAGAAAACAACATTTTTGGGCACTGGCTTACACAGACATGAAGCGGGAGCAGCTAGAATGGCACTTCCTTTATAACCAGCTTTATAGCTAACTATGACTGTGCGCCACTGTGAACCGTGTGATGTATGCTTGTGGGCGCCTGACAGTGTCACTGTTTGTGATGACGTGATGCTTTGGTAGACTGTGTGAGAGCATCCGCGCAGCCTAAAAAAAATGTTTCTGAAGTTTTACGTACCGTTACTACGCTCTGATTATGAGGTACGCAATAGTTGGGGACTCCGGATTCTATTTTTTTTTTTTCACTGCCTGGAGTACTTTAACGCGCGCACAGTTCGCTGTAAGCTAGTCTTTTTGCATTTCGGCCCCGTCGGAATAGGACCTCTGCGGCTTGGATTAAACCCACGATTTCTTGTTCTGCAGCGCCGTGCCATAGCAACTGGGCTGCCGTAGCGGTTCGCCCGCACAGCCCTATTTTTATCGTCCGCGCTTTCTTTACTTTTCTTCTTTCTTTCATCTTTCATACCTATTTTCTTTATCCCCTGTAAAGATTAGCGAAAACAAGATATTCATTAGTTGTAACCTCCATCTCTTTCCTTTATACATGCACTGGCCTCATAGAGTGCGGTTATGTAGAACCTGTGCATCCTGTCACATGCACTCAGTGCTCACTCTCTCCCTCTCTTCCTCTTTCCATTCACCCCTCTCCTTCAGCCCTAGTGTATGGCAGCAAGCCGGACGCTCGTCAGGTTAACCTCTCTGTGTTTTCTCTCCTCGTTTTATTGCTACCTCTCTCTCTCTATCTCTCTCTCTCTCTATCTCTCTCTGTTAACTCTCTCGCTCTTTCTAAGCTGTAACTGAACCGTTTCCGCGTCTCCCAGAATACCAGTGTCCAAGAATTCGCTGTTAGAGCATGAAAAACTAAGCCAATAGGATCATGGCAATCGAATGAAATTTTACTTTATGATAGAACATCGCCAAAAAATCGTATCATACATAACTTCCGTACAAAAATTACGGTTTGAAAATAACAAGAAAGTAAGCAAAGGAGCGAACCGGTGCTCGGTAAAACTCCATTTCGCCAGTGTTACCTACGTTGAAACTCGCGTTCAAACATAACTTGCCAAGCTTCGTTTCCTAACATACCTTTTCTTAACGCGACACTGTTTTTTTAACAACAATAATGGGGCAGAGGGAGAGAAAAATATTTAATTCCAGGTCAGACAAAAACCTTTACATATTTCTCTGCCGTGTTCTGAACAACAACATTGAGGAATGTATCTATAATTATGCGAGGACATTAGTGGGCATATAGATAGTGTTAAGTATAGCTGACGGGTCCGGTAAAGAGGTTAGATAATTTTTTATCAACAAAAAAGTAAATATCTCTGCTTCAGCACGACGCAAACTTCCCGAAGGCACTTTCCGACTAGCAGTACGTTTTAAAGGGTTTCTCCGCTTTCACAGAGACCGCTAATATATATGCTTACTTTGCAAGAAACTACAAGCAAGCAACATACCACAACCCTTAAAAAAAGAAACAAAACGTGCTCGTGCAAACTATGTGGTTTGGCGTCCCGAAACTGAACATGCCGCTGGTTATTAATAAGGGACGCCTTAGGCGAGGACTCCGGAATAATTTTCAGCCCCCGCGTTTCTTTAACCTGCAAGCGAGGCACGGTGCACGAGCGTTCTTGCAATCTGTCCCTGTCGGAACGTGGCCGCCACGGCAGTGATGCCAACCCACGACCTCGCGCTCAGAAGCACAACACCATAAACCACCGCAGGCAGGTCAAACATTGCTCTTGTGTTCTTGTCACACGTCCCGCACCCTGGAGAATACCAATTCACATAATTATTATGCGAAGCATACTAGCCGCACAACCACCCTCTTCCTTGCTGCGCCGCGCGCGGCCGCGTAGCTACCATATGACGTCATAACAGCTGCAAAAGCGAAGCTCAACTCGTGCGCTCGCTTGCGGCCGCGTAGCTACATAGCCGGGTCTCAGCTCGTGCGCTCGCCTGCATGAGTTGTTTCTTCGTCTAGCCGAACCAAATATAGCCAAGCAACAGCAGTTCACCGGGCTAAACAGTGGTTCAACAACTAAAATAAAGGTTAGTATGCTTCGCATCCTGGGCTTAACCTTGGCTAAGCTACAGCCATTATTTTTTCTTGTGTGAGGTTATCTGCATTGCCTACGGAGACGCGTCTAGCTTTCGAACGCTCGAATCAAGCACTGAGGCGCAGCAGTGAACGCGAAGTGGCACCCATATTTTTCATTTCCTTTCAGGGTATCTGAAAATGTGGTTCAGCTCTTTGCGAGCTTTTATGATACTCGCATAGGTACTAGTCAATATTCATTTATATTTGTGAGAAACAAGTGAACTAACTGAGCACGTGTCATCCGACCTTTCTTATAAGGGTGGGAAGTATGCCAACCAGTGGTCCATTCCACAAGGCACTGGGCAGATTCTCTATCAAAAGAAGAAATATTTGACGTGAATGACTATCAAGGCTCGTGAAGTGCCTCACTACGAAAACGAAAGACGAAAATAAGTCATTTCTTCAAAACGAGGCAACGGGAACTTACGCTATTTATAGGTAGTTGAATTAACAAACTCAGCAAACCGAAAAAACGAGGTCTGCCGATTGAAGTTGTTTATTAAAGACTCATTAACTTATTGCTCTGGCTTAATAAAAGACTTTGTCCCGTGTTAAAACTCCTGGAATCGTTTGTGGAAGTGCAGGTCTTTGTCTATTTAAAAAGCTGTCGCGTATTCGATCGTGCCGGCAACCTTTCCTTGCGTCTGTTTCATTCAAGCATCCATGTATGCTTTTTTGATTCAAGAGCTCTTTTTTTTGTCTACAGGACATTCATTTTGGGAGCAGCTAATGAGAGAAAAAGGCCGTAGCGAAGAAATCAATAAATATAATGAGAAAATGAAATTGCAATTCCTTTCTTCTGCAGCCCCCCCAAAAAAGATGACGAAATTACGTAGCTGATAACAGAGTGTCTCGATGTCCTCCTCACCCGGCGCGTAAAGAGGACATCCAGGCACCCTCGTTGAGAAATGAGGGTCTACGACTTTTGCATAGGTCGAAGTCCAGGTATGGCGCAGCATCTCGACACGTGAGAATGACTTTTATTTTCGTTCACGTATTTCTAAACTTCTTGCTTTAGGTTTTAGCTACTAGGTTGCCCCTTAGCGCTCGCTTTGATTCGCTCTCGTTCTTAGTACCGTCTCAGCGCTTAAATTTCGATCAGGCTTTTGTTTTTTCGGCCATTACGAAACGGCCTAAGCTTTGCCGACTCGTAAGTCGGGACTACGTCTTGTGTTTCGTCGCAAGGCTTCTTTATTTATTTTTTTTCCTATTCAGTGGTTGAATCCCGAGAGACTCGCCTACATGAGCTGTATCGCAAACGCAATTTTTACAACTAGCAGCAGCTATAGTACGATATGAGAAAAGCAGGTTCTATATATACGAGTATGTGTAGTTTTCCCGGCTCCGGCTTTTCTTTCTTGGGATCGAATGGGTTCTGAAATACGCAAGCGAACATTTTTTTTTGACAGAGCAAGCTGTACATCTCGAGACTTGGCAAGCTGTGATACAAAAGATGCACAAGTAGTAATGATGATGTAATTATGAGGCCCACCGTACTGGTACCGGGACTCCGGATTAATTTTGACTACCTGCGGTACTTTAACGTGCACCTTTAAGTACACGTTGTTGAAGGACACGCGCTTTATTTTTATTTTTTGAATTCCGAGCCCCAACAAAATTTGCCTACCGTGGCCGGGGTCTATAGCCCGTGACCTTGATGTCAGCAGCGCAACGCTATAGCAACTGGGCCCCCGCGGCGAGTATTTTGTGAAACGCCCGGCTTGCTGGCCAACATAGCCAATGTAGTCTACCAAAGTATAGCCTATCAAATGCTTAATAAAGCTTTCAGTGAAAGCATAGGATTAACTGCGAAAGCAGAGAGCTACGATACAGTAACATACTATAAAAGCCTATCTGATTTTCGTTCAAAGTTTAGATGGCACGCACATGAACAACGATTTCCTTTGGAAGTTTATCCACACAACAGTTATCTCTAGTGAAGGGGTGTTCTGAGTCAATGACATTCGGGCATATCATTTTCAGAGGACGCTGACTGGCTGAGCTAGCCGGCGCAACTTGCTGTTGCGTCAAATGCCGCGCAACGCAAAATTGAAAGTATCCCCGAAAGTGATCGATAAAAAAAAAAAGTCCTCTGGCATCACGTCGTACTGATTTCCTTAACGTGTTGCAGACCGCCTCGGTGTTGAATTCGGAGCCGTGCTTCCGCACGCAGGAGATTTACAACGCAAATGTTAAATTGATATGAGACAGTAAATTATCAAATTTTAGAAAGATTCTAAACAAACAATGACGACATTGGAAAAAGCGGCCCTACTTTTGGTTTTTTACCTTGCTGCGGAAAAAGTTTCAGCTTAATATTAGAAAAATCAAAGGCTGTGCAGTGAGAACGTCGCTTAGAGTTGCGCTAGCAGAATGCCCGATATCGCATCGTGTAGAGTGTGTCATGTAATCAATAATGGCTACACCCACCAGATAGTTCGCATAGGTTAGACACACCTATAGATAGGACGCTGTGCGACAATTGGACAACCGGCTACTCTAGCACTGTTTAAAAAAAATCGTGCACCAGTCGCGGTGCCTCAGTGGCTTTGACGTTGAGCTGCCGAGCATGATGTCCCGGGTTCGTTTGCCGACCGCGTCGGTCGCATTCCGAGAGTTGCGTAACGCAATACCGCTCGTGCACCGAGCTCGTGGTATCACGTTGAAGAACCCCCTGGTGGCCACAAGTAAACAGAGGACCCTCGCTTGGTCATCTCCCACAGCCCCACATTTGTTTCGACCCGATAAACCCAATTAATGCAAAAGTAATGAGCATCGAGAAAATCTCCATGCCCAGAGGCGCCGAGTTTGGACGCATAAACGATATTCTATAGTATTTTTTTTCATGTTGAAGATAATAAATTTTGTTTACGCGTCGTAACACTAGTGTATTCGAGGTCTTGTAAGGCTGTATATAGAAGCAGGTGGTCTATAGAGCGATACAAAAAACAACACAAAAGCAACAAAGAGAGAGAGAGAGAGAGAGATGCAAAAAGGTTTACCAGAACAAAGCAGAAAGTTCACTTTGCCAACCCACACAGGAGGATAGGGCTGGGGGAGATAGAAATATAAGAAATCAGAAGGTAGAGAGTGGCAGGGTCACAGCCGGTCACGATCATCGCACACAATCACAGCACAGGATCTCGTGCAACCGAACTAACATTAATGAATGACAAAGCGTTTCGTGCAGGCACGTTGCGCTTGGTAATTGCAGCAGTGTGTTCGCCGCCCTCTGCTGCGGAGGCTTATGAGGTCGGCATTAAATTGCACACAACCTAAGTCGTAGCTTCAGTCGAGTGAAGTTGCTGCTGACAGGTGAGTTTTATTCGGTCAATCAACATCGGAGAATAAACTACGGCTTCAGTGTACTGGTGTGAGAATCACTCCTAAATAGCGAACTTAAAGCTAACTCAATCAGCAAAAGGATTCTCTCATATGACAGCATCGCTCTTGAATGCGGACTGTTTAACCTAAACACACGTACAAAACATATGCGCCCCTATGTCTCGCGATGTAAAAGATAGCATCAGTGGCCACATTCGTAAGCAGAAAACAGTACTTTGAGTTGAATTACACGCGCATACCTTTTGTTAAGATACAATCTGTTTTCAAAATTTGTGTCTCTTAGAGCTGTTCTCTATAGCCAGGTGCGCAATAAGGAGGAGGAGGAGGAAACATAGAGAGAAGGCAGGGATGTTAACCAAAAATTCGTCTGGTTGGCTACCCTACTCTGGGGGACGGGAAAGAGGGAAACGAAAGATAGGATATAGAGAGGGAGGGCAAGGGAGAGGAAAGCCGCGGTGAGCTCGCCCACGCACGCGGAGGGCATGAGCGAATCAAAGGCGTTCACATAGGCCAGTCGCCCTCAAGAAAGACAAAGGTGCCTCCATAACTTTGTGGGCCGCAAAAACGTTTTCGATAAAGGAAGGAAACAGTAGTTGGATGCTTTGATACATGCATTGCTGAAAGTATTCGCCTGCATTTTGCTGATGCAAGTGGTGTTCTAAATAATATATATTCAGCGCAGTTTACAAGAATGCCGTCTCCTAACACATTATTTGTAATCTTTTTGCGTGAGTAGCCAAAGTGTGCCTCATGCAAAGCGCTCCCTGCCTGCTCGTATGATCCGTTAGCTGTTCCCTGGAGAGTGCCGTATTTATTCGATTCTAACGCGCCCTTGCTTGTAACGTGCACCCTGTTTTCATGTCCAGGAACAAAAAAATGCAACTGTCCCACATCTCGTCTTATCTCAACGCAACATCCCACCCTTGGGCGCGTTCACGGCATTCCAGATACCGGATTTCTTAAATGCCCTCTAAACGATGGCAGCCTGGCAAGTTAACAAAGAACTATAGCTAATGTCGCAGTTCCTTAAGCTACAGCTGACTTGCGGATTGGTTTGCACTACGGTGATTTTAAATGCCAGTGCAGATTTCTTGTTACTACTGATGTATTGGTTCCGTACTCGACGTAAACATGCTGTCATTTTTGTTATAAATTTTTCCACAACGTGCACATTAGAATATAGTAAATATGGTAATGAAATTTGTGGTCGTGTTCCGATGTAGACCAATAGACTACAGAAGAGCGCTCTGATATAATTGAAGCATGACTCTAAGTGAGGAGTTAAATCTCCCCCACCCCTCTTTCTCTTCCTGTTCAAATATCTCGGGTTGTGTGTGTTTGTTCTGTGAGCTGTCGTCTACCAAACAGAGTGACTTGGATTGTTCTATTCTTTACTCCCCACACTTGTGATCGTGGCGGTTCGGACATGTGGAACGTGAGAGTGGTATATACGTGGTTTTGGGTCTTGTTGCGCACTAGAGTCCCACCTATGCATGCCTAAGCAACCCAAGTTAGCTATTTCCAGAGAGCCTATAGCTACAGAGAGCAAGCACAGTGCACTTTCGTGGGCGGAGCTTCTCGTACATGCTTGACATTGTCACTGTGCATAGCTTTTGATTTCTCAGACTACGCTAATCTAGTAGTTCAAGGGGCAGATACTCAAAGAGGTAACTCATTACGGAAGCACAAAAGAGAAAATTTAGTTGGGAAAGGCAGAGAGGTCAACCGTGAGAGCGGGATCCGGTTTGCTACCCTACGCTGGAGGAGAAGGAGGAGTAAGGGGTAAAAGAAAGACGGAAAGAATAGCGTAGAAGCAATAGCGGGCGAAGAAGAAAAAGCGGAGGGGGTGGTTATGGCAGGAACACGACAGCTTTAGCAGTAGGACGTGTCACAGTGGAGAAAAGTGTATATTTGTGAAGTCTCCGAAGGAGGTCATGAAGTAGAACTAGAGAGGGGGATAAGTGAGCTTAGAAGAGCAGGTATGTGTGGGTGTATAAATAAATAAATGAATAAATAAATAAATGCACAGAACGTGACGAAGGCCGGGCCGGGACTCCGTCCGAAACGTTGGTAAACTAATAGTACTTTTGTTGTTGTTACACCTGTGCATACTTATATCGCGATATATACATATATATATATATATATATATATATATATATATATATATATATATATATATATATATATATATATATATATATATATATATATATTATATGCCCGTTTGGCACCAACTTCGACCCTCGGATATACAGGACGTGTGTAGAATGCGCTCCTGAACAACACCTTGCAATAAACGCGCTTTAAATCGTGGATTGCGGCGTAATGCTAACGCATTTCTCTCGTACTTACCGGTAAATGTGCACTTTTTTCTCTCATTTACTGTAACACGCACACCTTTTCGCGAAATGTTAGAAAGTCGCTTGGCTCTAAAGTGTGAAGACTACGGAAGTTGCGTGGTGACAGAGATAAATTTAGTTGGCGCATGACGTTTTGCGCACGTTACTGCAAAAGTTTAAAAAACATGAGCGGGCGGTGTCATCTAATGTGTCGTGTTTGGGTCACTTTGCGAGGGTTGCGGGCCTAGGAAATTGCCTTTCACTCGTGACGACTTCAGTCGGTAAATGCGAGTAAAGCGCTAGTATGCGCGAGGCGAGCTGAATATTAAAAAAAAGAATAGAGCAATGCATCCCACGAGGAACGATTACAAAATAAACAAACGGACATAAACAAACCGGTTGTCGCCAACTCTATCCTTTCTATCTGCAACGTCAGATGGAAATGGGCTTGCCGTTCAAAGCGTGATTGCAAGAAGCCGTGAAGAATTTTTCCCGGCGGACCAGGACGCGCACGTTGGGGACGCCTCAGGCGAGCTTGATATCAAAATTCTGCTTTCCTTTTGGAAGAAGCTACAACTATAGCCTAAAATTGCATTTACGCTCGCACCGATGCGAACGCCGGATGGGGACCGTCGACGAGGCTGACTTATCGTTTATGTGCTTTTCTTCTTGTTCGTGCGTCGCTACTATCGCCGTCAAGCGCTTATCCAGAGGACCTTCAGGTTCGCGACAATTTTGATAAAAATGTGCAAGTCCTTTTGCTTACCGCGTAAAGAGAACTCGTGTGTAACGCACGTTTTCTTTCCTGTAGTAAATTTACCGTAAGTCTGTACGAATGTAAGTGACACTTATCAGTGTCGCTGAAAATTGCATCCATTCGAGAGCACTGCGACATGTCACGTGCTTTCACCTTTCGTTTATTTTCCACCTGTAAACAGTGGGCGGTTGTGTTAGGCAGTGTATTACGCAGTGTTCACGAAATCAGTGAGATCGTTAATAGTGCATGGCGTGGCGTTATGCAAGAACACAGGAAATTGAGACTCGTATCGAAGAAGTTTTGAGGAAATAGCCACTCATGGTTGACAATTACAACGATCCGAGTATGCCTAGTGTTTATTTTCTACTGCCTAAATGCAGGCCAGCTGGGGTATAGCAAGCTCATACCCTATTACGTGACCCCCCGTGTACTTAGATTTAGGTGCAGGTTAAAGAACCCCAGGTGGTCGAAATTTCCGGAGTCCTCCACGACGGCTTGCCTCATAATCAGAAAGTGGTTTTGGCACGTAAAACCCCATAATTTAATTAATTACGTGACCCAATAGTCATGTAAGGGCACTGGAAATTAAGATTTGTACGAGCGGAGTTGAAGTATGCAAGAAAAAAATAATTCCATAGAAGGAAGGCATCGGAGGAAAGAAAATTGTGTCTTTAATGAATAGAGCTTCGAATTATATCGGGCGTTTCATGCCTTTAAGTGTCGCACACTTTACACTCCACTGCTAACATTTACCGTGGATTCCGATAGTGGTCATAATTTCATACTCACGAGCAATAAAACGCGATGGTAGTTGCCTCAGCAACGAGCGACGCGAAGGTAACACGTAAAGAAACATCTCGCAACTCCCCCGCCGCATGTCACACGCAATAGTTCGGCGGCGCACGCCGCAGCTTCATGCTCTACCCGGCGCTGTCAGTAACGATCTAATTCTCAGAAGAGGAACTCCGGAGTTTTGAAAGCCACGACGGCCTTGACCCAGGAGTGGAATACGAAAAGCGCGTGTTGCGAGCAGAGCGCAGGAGCGGTCGACCAACTGCTCCGGTGACACGCACACACACACCGAACCGTGTCGGATGAGAGGCAAGCTCTCCATCTGGGGGGAGAATAAAACCGAAACAAGCCCGAAACTCTGAGAGAAAGAGTGAGGCGGAGCGACAGAGGGAGAGGAGGAAAAGCTGGGGTGCACGAACGGTGGTGTCGCGAGTGGGTCTTTCAACATCTGGCACTGTGGCGGGCGTCGCAGATTTAATGCAACTTGTCGAACCATTGCCAAGTCCATGCACACGAAGAGAGGCAGGCGACACCAGGTGCCAAGGCAGGGGTCGGCGCCGCTTACCTGTTACGGGCGCCGAGGAGGAAGCCTGGCAAGCGCGGACCGGGCCAGCGGCTTCGGCGAGGAGCACCGACCGCGTCGCCTGTTGCATCTGTGTTATCCCCCCTTCGAAGCTGGCTTCATGGCACGACGAGCCGGGCCAGACACCGAAGCGCGCGCGCGCGATTAGCGGGCTACCGTTGCCCAGGAGACGGCGCAGGCCGCCGCCGTGGCGAGGCGCTGGCGGCGCTCTCTGATCAATACTGGAAGCACTTGGCGTGCGCCTCGAAGTTGCGTGCAGCACGACGAAACCATGCAGTCAAGGACCGACCAATCGCGCGAGAGGGGAGGAAAAAAAAAAATGTGTTGAACCCGAGATCCGTCCTCCAGCCAGTAATCAACGCGTACGCTTTCGCGTACTGCCAAACAGGTGCAAGAAAAGTTGTGAGGGTCTAAACTGCCGAGCATGTTGTGCAGCGCGGCACAAGTGCAGGTTCAAAGTGAGCGAAACTGGTGCGGGGCCTACGTTGTCTCGCGGAAGAGTCCGCGAGCACCCCTGTGCAGTTTCTCACGATTCGTGGTGCTGTGCAGAATTGATGAGCGAGAAGGAGTCGGCGCGCGACTTGCACCGCCGTCGTCGCTGCTGCTGGCACCCATGTTGGGCTTTGGGCCAGCAGTCGGTTCACACGCCGAACAACCAAACGGCGCACAGCGCAGCTGTACCGGCAGGCACCATTTTATTTGTTTCGTTCTTTTTTTCGTTGTAGACGAAAATCGCGAATGCAATGAAGTTCATACGAGCACGAGTTGTCTATCTTTAGTTTTATTGTCTTTCTCAGACTATAAGCAATTATTTGCGCATAAGACATACAGTTGCACACAAAAAAAGAAATACTAATACGAAGGAAGGACAGAGATACATAGGATGGAGTGCTCTCTTCATTTCATTTTTTTCTATTTGAGCAAAATGCAATCCATTTAGTCCAGAATAACAACTTTTCACCAGAATTAAGAATAACCTAAAAAGAACAGTAGGTAAAGAGCACCAAACCTTATACTTATCGCATAACCAATTACAGAGCCTCCTTCGTTGGGAAAAGCACGTGCCTAATTAATGCTGAACTCTTCAGTTGTAACCTTCGACTATATGTTACACGTAAGCTAGAGCATAGCTCTCATGTTCACTCTTTATAAACGTGCTTTGTTCAAGGCGTCACCGTTTTGTTCAAAGGACTGCAAGAATTCAATAGAACGTGGCACCTGATTGGAAAGTACCAGGCGTGCCGTGCAACAAGAAATTACGCTCGAGACTGCATACTACGTACTACGTAGTATGCATGTAGTACTACGTACTAAACACTACGTACTGACGCGGAGAGACACGCGATATAGAAACACATGCATTTAAAATTGTTTCACAGCTGTATTTTCCATTACAGCGCCACACTACTGTGAAACAAAGAACGGATATCTCCAGAACAAGTACATAGCGGAGATGTTAAAGAATCCTACCCATGCATTCCTGAATGTTGCTCGAATCTACACTTCGTATGGGCTCAAGGAACTGGACGGCAGTGCCACCTCTCGTCTGACGGTGATCCTTTCGCTTCGCGCTGCGCGGTGATTTTTGAGCGAAAATTTAGTTGTTTATGCAGTAATTTAATCTCACTACGAGCATCACTGCTCCTCCTTAGTCGCAGGAAAGTTTTCCGAGCCGTCATTTGTGATTACCTCTGCGAGATCAAATTGTCACTTTGTTAATGTTTCTCTATTTTAAACATTCTCTAACATATTCCGACAAAGTATTTCTGCCTTATGAAAATATAAAGTTCAAATGCCAAAGCGACAAATTTCTCAAAATTGACGTCGAAACCTTTGAGATGCCCTTTATCTGAATCCACTGCTTAACCTTAATTATAATTATCATTAAAGTTGTTTTTATTCCTTCTTCGTGATGCAACACTGATTACTGCATTGTGCATTACTTTATTTTATTTATAATCGGTTTCATTCGTACTTTGACTTGCTCAGGCCCTCGGCATTCGTGCGTGAGCTCACCGCGGCTTTGCGCTCCCTCCTCTATCTCTTCCTTTCTCATCTTTCTATTTCCTCTTTCCCATCCCCCAGACTAGAGTAGCTAACCAGACACATTTCTGGTTAACATCCCTGCCTTCTGTATTTATTTCCTCCTCCTCCTCTAAGGAATCATCATCATCTTTGGGAATGGCTTTCATAACTCGATCCTATCAAGCGATTTGACATAGATTACATCGCTGTATCTAATAAACTCAAGAAATTGGGGAGTAAAGAAGGAAACGCAGGAACTTGAAAACTAGGTGCTCCTGGTCCATGCAACTGTAAATAATATATAAACAGTGCGAAAAATGGGGAGAGGTTCCATTTGTTTAGGTGACCTTTCGAGGTTCAACCGTGCAGGCATAAGTCTCGAAGTAAATTACGTTTATGCATTGAAAATCCAAGTGCCACATATTCGACCACTAAGAACCCAAACCAAAAGAGCTCTGCCACTACAGCTACTTTTCGACTGAGAACCCATCCGAGAAGTCCAGCCCCTACGAATTCTCGGAATACATAGACAGAAAACGGGCAGTTCCTGGCACGGCCCTATGCAAACTGAAGCGCAAGGTGTGCAGTGTTAGTAGCCTCTTTGACAGAATTGCACGAAGCAGAGAGGGAATGACGGAGACCGACACTACGAAACTAGCGCTGGCATTCGTCATAGGGAAAATCACCTACCTTCTTCCTTTCCATGACGCCCGACAAACCAAAATCGACCAAGCAAATCAATTGATCCGGATTTCCTTCAGGGCGATACTCGGCCTGCCCGAAAACACGAGAACAGCCCGACTCGGCTAGCTGTGTACGACGAAGACACAAGAAGAACTCACCACGGCCACACTTATGGCCCGGCGCGAAACACTCAACACAACATCCCAGGGACCCTCTGAGCTAACACGACTACGCTAGCTACCCCCTAATGCCACATTTATGCGGAGACGAGACCAAACTTATGCCACCTGATCTACGAGTAGGAATTCATGTGGACACCATCCCACGTCGCATGAACCCTCACTACAACACGAAACGTTGACAAGCCCGATTAGCCATCCTGCACAAAGCGCAGGAGGACGCAAACACCCATTTTGCTGACGCCAACTTATGCCCCCGAAGCCAGGCCGCGACTCACCCTTATGCCGCGGTCGCAACGAACCGGGGGAAACCGATCGTAGCAGTGTCCGTACGCACGCTATCAAGTGACACGGCGGAATCTGCGGCCATAGCCCTGGTCATCCGAGACGTTGAGGCCAGGAGCCAGTCGACGTATATACTCACAGACTCACAAGACGCCTGCCGACTGTTCCTTCGGGGAGTTCTACTTGCCGGGGTCCTTCGCATACTGGTACCAAACGTCCAAATGAACCACGGGATAACCTGGTTTGCGGCCCACACCGGAGTGGAAGAGAACTGTCGAACGGATCGCCTGGCTCGAGGAGAGGCGCCCTATATCTCTCCGACACTCAGCAGCACACCGAGAGACGTACTCGAAGTGCAACGACTGCGACGGCGAACCAAAGCTCCACTTCACCCCAAGCTCAACAGGCGACAGGCGAGGGACTTGCGCCGATGACGGACAAATACCTACCTAAACTTACATAGACTCCCCAAAAATTTTCCCGGCAAACACAGTGACATATGTCGGTGGTGTGACTCCACCTCGGCCCTCGAACACATAAGTTAGCAATTAACGCAGCTTCTGGCAGACGCCGTCTCGCCACTACTTAACGACTCACTCAGCAACAGGTCGTGGGAGTCGCGATTCTCCGAACGGGGCTTGGGAAGCCAATTGGTACCCCTAGATCAGGCCCGGTAAGCGGCAATAGCCAGTGGGGCCCTGGAAGAGGGGCTCCACCTGCTGCGGTCAAGCACAATCTTTAATCCAATGACGTTCACATTGAGCGCGCTATGTGTCAATAACACTTATATATATATATATATATATATATATATATATATATATATATATATATATATATATATATATATATATATATATATATATATATATATATGTATATATATATATATATATATATGTATATATATATATATATATATATATATATATATATATATATATATATATATATATATATATATATATATATATATATATATACAACAGCAGGGTTAATTGCACAGTGGAATCGTATGTGGGCGAGCTGCGCAAGCGAACGTCGAAACGGGAGTGAAAGTGAGAACAAAAATAGCAAGCTCTATGGATGCTCGTAGCGACAGCGTTACAAATTGACCGGTTGATCAAAGTGCCAACAGTAGAGGGTGTGGCATGAAAGCAATTACCCTGAACAAAAGGGGCAGAGCCAACACGCTTTAGTTTGGTCACTAGCACGCGTGAAACTATAGCCGGCTATTTTTCTGCTCTGCAACATGAGCGAATGGATTTCGCGAACAGTCCTCGGTGGCGCTGCTTTGAGTAACCGTGTGGGTGTTAATGCGAGTCTCTTTGAAGTCATGTTGCACGGTTACGCCAACGCACCAGCCGATGGGCAACTACTGAGTAGCCGCGAAAAATCTGAATTAAGGCACTTCGCTTTTGCTCTCTCGTATGCTTGTGAGAAAGCGCAGGCATTCAACTGTCGATCCCGCTCACGCTTTCGCAAGCTAAGCCGATTGCGTTGGCGTGCTGTGTTCCACCTTCTTTTGCTCGCCTGTCTTTACTGCGCATGTTCAACACTGTAACATACAACAAAGCAGCAGGGTTAGTTGGGGTCGGGGATCTTCGCCAAGCAAGCACGATTGACCTGACTTTTCGGCCAGAGTGTAAGGTGTAGCAAAGGACCACAGTGGTAAGAAAGAGAACGTCGCGGAAAGCGGTATGCCCTTCGTGCCTGAGGGTGTTACAAAGAGCGCGAGAAAAAAGAAGAAGAAAGCTACGAAAAATACTGAAAGACATTGAAGAAGTATAAGCATCATCAAAGGGGTGACAAAACCGCCGCTAGTGGAAAAAGAAGTAGGATGAGTAAATGTCAACGGGGGCCCACGTATGGGCCTGTCGTTTGATGCTATTCGCGCGTGGTCGCGCTTTAATAATAGGATGACACGGTATCAGAGTTATGGCGGCCGTTAAGAGACTCTTTTATGGCGGCTTTGAGCCGAAGAAAAATGATGTGCCCCAGAAAAGGACACCACCCAGGGAGAATCGCTCCTGCTTTGTTCCCTCTCTCTTTTGTTTTTCGTTTGTTGATTCAGGTGCGTTGTAGTCTTTTGATGAAAAGGCTTACGTTTAAATAGTACACCCGCTTACTTTTGTTCAGCTTATATTAGACGGGGTTAATGGGGAAATAATCGATAGTACGATGCTCTTGAGGCAGAGAGGAGGGGATGAAAAAACAAGTTAGTTAACATTTCTACATTTCTCTACCATACATGTGGGGAGAGGGCTCGGAGAGTGAAATAGCGAGTGAGGGAGTCCCCGGTGAGGGTAAGATGCCTGCAGGAATGTGTCAACACACTCTGTATCAGGCTCTCGTACCAGCACGTGGCGTGACATTAGCTCTTTTTCACCACATTTCTGTTCCGTATGATATGCGGCAAGGTTTTATACAAGGAACCTGAAAGTAGCCTTTGAGCAACACTATGATTACGAATAAAGAACTGAAAAGGCAGTAAATATTGGGCGCCTCGGTAGTGATAGGAAATGAAAGTACTTGTTATGTTTCATATTTCATGAAAGATTGCATATACACTGCATAAAATTATCCATTCCAATTCAGGCTTCCGTGTCGGCAACTTCACAAAGAACTCCTTGAAGAAGCGCTACACGAAAGGCTGCTCTTGGTATCATGATTGCAAGAAGTGCCGACGAGAAACGTGTTCCGAATACAATTGCGCATGTAGCAGCTGGCCACGTTCAGCTTCCCACACGAGTCTCTTTCGGGGCCATTCTCAATTCGACTAGCGAAGGAAAAAGTGAGGGACGAGGACAGTGGGGAAGAAATATGAGTAGGCTTCTCACGCAGCCTTGTTGTTCGTCCTCAAACGATTGGTGTGCGAAAAGAAGCACACGGTGTAACAAACGCAGCCTGCTGTACCTAAGTCGAAGCTTGGGTATTACAGTGTCCAAGCTGTTTAACTATTCCGTTAAGCGAATTGATGAAATATGCGAAACGAGATTTCTTGATGAACTAAATGTCTGGCCATGCTTCAACCCCTGGCTCAAGGGCTTTCCTGCTCAAGTTAGGCATAGGCTGTATTGACGTGATACATCAACTGCGCTTGCAAAGACCTGCACGGTGCAACGGCCTGCTCTTCCAAGGATGTTACATCTCTTGTCATTAATTCGTACCGTTTCTCGTCTAACACACCATGATACTTGTGCACCATATGGTGCGCCGCCAACAACAAGTACACTGACACCTGAAACTGCGTACGCCGAACCCTTCCTGCACGGCTTGTGGTTGCCGCCACGAAATGCTTGAGCAGTCGCTCTAGCAGTGCTCAACTTTCAGCATTCGTTTCCCTGCGCTGCCGAGCTTGATCTTTCTCAACCTCCGTTCACTCGTTTTTTTTTTTTATGTTGGAAAGATCAAGCTTCAAGTAGACGCGACGTCCAGGGAGCTGTTGGAGAAATTTTTTTTTCACCTACAAGGACTCTACTCTCGTTTCGCCTTTGTGTAATGTGATGCGTTCTGTTCTGCTGTGGTTTCCTTTTATCTCTCTCCCTTCTTTCTTTCCCTCTTCAAGTGAACGGGTGCGGTGTTTGTTTAAGGGTCAGTTGCTAGCCTGATTGTTCTTTTTTGAACCAATAACAAGAGCAACGATGACGACCACGACGATAATGATTCTGGCGATTGTAATTAACACTCGATTGATCAATCGATCGTTTAATCAATCAATCAATCAACCAATCAATCAATCAATCAATCAATCAATCAATCAATCAATCAATCAATCAATCAATCAATCAATCAATCAATCAATCAATCAATCACGTTTGTTTAACTTGCCCAGGAACAATCCTAAGGCCTGTGTGTTGCCGAACGGTAAAAAAAGAAAAACTACAAATACATTCAAAAGATCATTAAATAGAAAAAGACAATTATCAAAAGCAACTGTTTACGATGAACAAAAGCCAAAGTGTAGTCATAACAGAAAGGGGGTGAAAAAACACTAACAATGCGTGGGAGTGAATAGAAATAGGTTAATAAATCCAGTGTTTAGATTACGGGCCCACTCACATACACAAAAATGACTACGAGATTGTAACACTGGCGCACAGGTAAATTAACGAAAATATAATGTACAGCTTTAAACAAAATATAAACGCAGAACAAAAACATCCATGTACAGAAAAGTCATTAGGGCATAATACTGGGACACAACACAGGACATGGAAAATTGCTAGAACAAGCTCTTATCTATCTGCGAAGGTAACGTAAACGGTAAATGAACAGGAAATTAGTGAGCACGTACAATAAAAAAAACTCTACAACTGAACGTACAAACGTAAGGGAAAGTGAAAAAGAAAGGGGAAACGATTCATGTAACATATATGTAAATGCAATGCACCAAGAACAATAAATGTATGAGAAAGAAAAGGAGGGCTCAAACACTAGACATATCGCAAGGCAAGCTGAATATGTACTATATAACATGGCGATAGAGAGCACGTACGTATACCGAGAAAAACTAACCCAGGACAACATGAAGCTGTGAGTAGAACGACGAAAGTGACTGATGAAAAATATAAGATCCGCGAAATCGGTACAATACATATTTTTAATTCTATGCATCGCAGAATGTTTTCTCTGACAAGCTGGAACGAAAAATTGTCGGTGCTCCCTTGTGGCTTTCTGCGGAATCCGAAGCGCGACATAATCAGGTAGCTCAGCGCCATTAAGGCTTCAGTGAAGGAGCCCACAAGTTCGACTCTCAGTGCCAGGAATTGAACGAAAGCAGGATTTTCGTCGCCAGCTCTCAAGCATCTACCTCTACTCATGCTGCACGAGACATACAAGCACCATCTCCAGGTTTACACTGATGGCTCGGTAACTGTGGATGGATCTACAGGAGCTGTGATCTGTCCCGAAAAAGGAGCGACTATTTATTTTGAAGCCTCTCATCGGACAACGTCGACTGCTGCGGAGCTTGCTGCACTTCACAGCGCTATTCGCATGATCCGTGAAGACCTACGTCGAAGATGGAGCATATTCACCGACTCGAAGGCAGCCCTGCATTGTTTGCTATCCGCTCTACGTCGTCGACCACAAGACCAACTTGTGCTAGAAATAAGGCCGCTATAAAACCAGCTAGCAGAGAAAGGACATTAAATCACTTTTCAGTGGCTCCCAGGCCACTGCGGCATCAAGGACAACGAGAACGCCGATGACGCTGCTAGGAGGGCTTACGCAGATTCCACGAAGGAACCCATTCCCTTATCAAAAACTGACGCAGCAGTAAGGCTTCGCATACTAGCGCGTGATGCCACACAATCCATGTGGAACACGCCAGCTTTCCGACATACTCGACTGCACCGCTTGGACCCATCCCTCTGACTACGTACTCCATCTGGACTATCCCGAATCGAAACAACTGTTCTCTGCCGACTATGGCTAGGAGTGTCTTTCACGAATGCATTTGCTTGCCACATTGGTATGACTGACAATGCTACCTGTGATAGTTGCGGCAGCGAGGAAACAATCGAACATAATCTCTGTCATTGTCCTCCCTACAGCTCCCAGAGACAGTCGCTCGTGACGGCGTTGGCACGCTTCTGAGCACGCTTCTTTCTGAGCCATATTGGAGTGCCGGATGACATGACCTTCACACCGGAAGGCGATGAAGGCGCTACTGAGGTTTCTCCAGTCAAGTGACCTGCTTTAACAACTATGACACTCCTGCGTTTCTTTGTGTGTGTGTTTCTAATCTTTCCCCTCTCCCACTCTTTTCATGTGTGTACACATTTCTTTTAAAGATATTTCTGTCTCCCCTTACCCCTTCCCCGGTGCAGCGAAGCAAACTGGATATCTACTTTTCGGTTAACCTCCCTGCCCTTCTCATTTCCTTTATCCTTGTCTCTCTGTACAAAAACAGAAGGTCTGAGCCAATACGTCGGCAGGTAAGGGACGGTAGTGAGGGTGATGTGCAAGCGCTACAGTATTGACCATTGTCAGCGCAATAACTATGGCAGTAAATTGCTACGAGTTTCTTTTTGTGGACTCTTTCTAGCTTATCACTGTAGGACTTGGAAGTTTCATTCCACACCACCGGTGCGTATTCGAGATGGGAAAGACATATAGCCTGACACAGCACTGGGACAGGAGTGAAAGGTTTGTATTCACGTGAGAGGTGGCAAACAGAACCTAGAGACCGCATATCGCGCAAAGCAATGCGTTCAGAATGATATGAAATGCTTAACAAGGCATTAAACAGTACACCGGGAGCATTGACCCTAGCAACCCTTCTAAGCGAAAAAGTGTTCGCAGAATAGGATGACGGAATACTTCGGTTTTGCTAGCAGAGGTCTGAATTGCACTCTTAAAATCGTTCTGGCTGAGACCATTATTTTTGCACCATGCTGCAAAGGACAACAGGTCACACTGATTAATAATAATAATAATAATAATAATAATAATAATAATAATAATAATAATAATAATAATAATAATAATAATAATAATAATAATAATAATAATAATAAGCAATCAAAGGTGTTTATTAAAGTGCACAGGAAGAAAAATGCAAGCTCACACACACACACACATGCACACGCGCATACATAAAAATATAAAAGATTAGGTAATCTGCAGACGACTGCATCCTGTATAGAGAAGTATTAAACCAACAAGATCAAATTAGTCTTAACAAGGATCTTACTTTGATAGCCCGATGGTGTGAAAACTGGCAAATGGCCATCAACTTTGATAAAACATTTTCAATATCAGTAACAAAAAACAAATGCAAACTTATTTTTACATACGACTGTAATAATACCATTCTTAACACTGTCACTCAGCGCAGGTACTTGAGCGTCGCCATATCTTCAGATTTAGGAAGGTCGGCTCGTGTAGAGCACGTGGCGAACAAAGCGATGCGAATGCTGATGCTCTCAAAGCGGGCTCTGCGATACTCTACCAAGGAAGCCGAGCTCGTGGCCTATCTGACAATCACAGGTCCTATCGTAGAATATGCGAACGTGGCATGGTCTCCCTTTGCCCAAAACCAAATAGCTTCTCTTGAGGCTGTGCAGCGAAAAGCCGCGCGTTTTATCTGTAACATATATAAGCGCACAAACTCGCCTACTCAGATGTTATCCGAGATCAGCCGTCATACACTAAGTGGTCGTGCGATGACGTGCCGACACAAATTTTTGTATCTCATCCTGCATAATAAGGATCAAGTGGATTCTGACACCTGCAGTCATCTAGAGAAACCATCTAGAGAAACCCGTCATAAGCATCACCTTGCACTCCAAGAATATTTTTGCGCTAACAATACATTTAGTTTTTCGTTCTTCGCGTGAGGTGTTTGCGACTGGAATACTTTAGCCCAGACGGTAGTCCCACAGTCTACTCTAGGCAAATTTGTTGAACTTTCTGGCTAACCAGTAATGCCAGCGATGAGTAAGTGATGTAATCATTATTTTGTTTATCATTTTTTTAATTACCAGGTGTTTTGTGGATGACGTTATCAATTGTGTATCTCATATGCTTCTCCTTCTTTTCTTCTCTTTTTTTTCTTTTTGCAGAAGATCATCTGTATTTGAAATGAGTTGATTGTGCGTTATGTTTTTGCCATACTCATTGCTTTTAACATAAGTCCATTATCCTTAACAATTTCTAGGTACCCTTTTGTATACATATGTAAATGCCTGTACCACGATCTCTTCAGACCCATCTAACCCACTCCTGTAAAAATTCCTGATGGGATTAACTGTATCATGAAATAAATAAAAAACAATAATTTCATGAATACAGATTTCAACAGAGCATAAAATGTGTACAGAGAGAGAATACAGAGCACTAGTGGAGAAACAATGCGAAAAAAAAAGGATTATAGAATGAGGGAATACAGAACAGATATTAGAGTTTTTGTTCAGTTATTGAATTTCCTCGGGAACTCCTTTCAGGAAAATATTAAAATTAGTTATGAAGATATCCGGGCACTCTGAATGGGCGTTATATGTCGCTTGCACTCTAGACAGAAGGTCACAAAAATATGAAGGATGAAAGGCTCGCAGTTTCCTTGTGCCTTTGTGCGGAATGTAAATTCACACATTAGAAAGCAAGTGCGAGCAGCAGATTTTTCCATGTATTAATTTTTGAAGAAAAAGAAGATCCGATTTGTTGCGTCTACAGGTGAGGGTAGGTAACGTGAGCGTCTGTGTTAACTCTATGGAGATAGAAGGTTTTTCACAGAATTGATGTTTAAAAATAGATGGGAATTTTTTTTTCACATTTTCGAGAAGTTCGGAATTTGACCTACAAGTGCCGCCTCAAACCATGGAGGAGTACTCAAGAACTGGAAGGCATACGCTATTATTTAAAGTTACAGATGGCCCAGGCTGTTTGAAGTCTCTCGCCCCCGACATACTGTGCCGAAGATTCGAAGTGCATGCTGTCTCGTCTGTTGAACGTGGGGCAAGAAACTCAGAGAGCTATCGGAGTACACTCCAGCGCCTTCGTTCCCTGAGCTCGTGGCAGGAGGACATCTTTAAGGCTATAGGGAAATAAACTCCTGTTAGTCTTCCGCGTGAAACCTACATCTTTCGTGTTTTGATGCATTTATGACCAACTTGTTTTCAGCTTTCAGCTTAATAATAATAATAATAATAATAATAATTTTTATCTCTGAAAACCTTGCTGGGTGAGCTATGCATACGTTGTCTCCTTGTTTTCATTTTCTGCGTTCTGTACACGCTCACGGATACCTACAAATTCTGATATTAAGGGCAGTCTTATGGC
The DNA here is from genome assembly GCF_038994185.2 of Dermacentor albipictus. Classification (NCBI taxonomy): domain Eukaryota; kingdom Metazoa; phylum Arthropoda; class Arachnida; order Ixodida; family Ixodidae; genus Dermacentor; species Dermacentor albipictus. Next base: position 106,265,037 of record NC_091824.1, on the reverse strand, counting down.
TAATATGGGCATACTAATAGCTCAGTCTTTTAAATAATAACATACACATTCGCATATTAAAGGAAGTAATGTAAGTAGGACTGGACACTCCTCCTTATGCGCCTTCGTTTGATGCAGATGGGGATAAAGAGTTTCAGGCCCTCATAATACTTTTACACTTAAGCTCCCTCCTAAGAATCTCATCTTCAAGCTTTCTCACGAATCGGCTCGTATTGCTCCAGACTGTCGGCGCACTCTTGAGATTATACTCAAAGTGCAATCTCAATCTATAGCAGCAAGCGTAAGCCAGGCACTCCGTTTTCAGATTAAAAAAACGATACATTTGTTATGATAATGCCCTTTTCAATGCGACCGGTTCCTAAAAAGAGCTCCCTCGACTTTGATGTAAAGATCCGGTATCATCAAAGCGGACTAGTAGCCAAGTTACTGAAAGGTTTTGGTCGTGGCAAACGTTATTGAGCTGCACTGTCGTTGAAGTTTGCTATAGATTAAGGGAGGCTTTTACGATCCTTCACTCCTCATCATGGCGTTCTAGTGCAACAGTCATCTCACTGCTTAATCGAAAACAAGTCTCTTACGCGTGACCGGTGAGTCTGATCCTTGGTTAAGAGCTCGTGCTGACGCGTGGATGTCGACAACTTTCTGTAGTGTAGACTGTCGCAACCTCGAGTGTCCTTGCCTTGACGGTAACCCGATATGAAGGTTACATAGAACAGCGCGACTTTCTCAATAAAGAGGGCATTTCTTTCTGTGTTCATAGATGAAAAGAATCTGATGTGAAACACGATGCGGATACGTGGAAAGAACAGGCTGATGTGACGTACACCACCAGGCGACGATGTCTTGACACCAAGGCTGGCATGAACGAAGCGGATGACGTTGCAGTGTTGGGAAAAAAAGGGGGGACATCAAGCATTGCATAAATGTAGATGTGATGCACGCAGTACATACACTTCACGTGTATATATTTCAGTGCCACTGATGTGGCGTGTGAACATTCCGATTAGTTTTCGCTGAGTTCCTGATAGGCAGTAATATTCTGATGAGTTTTAGGTGGAGGGGATAGCGTTTCTGCTAGAAACAGCATCGGGGCTATTTGTGAGCACTGATAGAACTTCCCATGATTGTTATGAGAGTTAGTAGCTTCCATTGTTATGGTAGATACACTGAGTGCACCAGTCGGGAGCTCAGTCTTCAGTTTGTCGGCAGCTATACTTCTACTCGCGTGTGTTGTGTGTTTTCAACTTGACTTATGACGGCTTCGTAAAATCATACCGGCAAAAAAAGAAAGTAAATGAAATGGCGGATTTTGGCGTCATTGTATTCACTTAGGCGATTTCCTTTGACCGCTTCTGAATTTTGCGGCTGTATGGCATGTGGTTCTTTATGTTTCCCTATCATTACCGCACTTGAAAGAGCAAAACACAATCCCCTTGGTGTTATTTATTGTGAGAACAATGCCCGCCACAGTTTTCGCATCGATGACTGTATGTATACATACATTAGTAGACATCTGAATAATAAAGGATTGCATGTTGCATTATTTTCTTGACACAAAAGAGTGCAAGGTACATTTGTTTTCCATGCATTTGATGTCTCCTCCACATCGTTTTTTTTTTCTGGTAATATTTGCAGTGCTTAAAATAGGTATCGCAGATAACGTCCCACTCGCTTCTCCTGCGCCACCTATACAAAATGTAGGCTTGAACGTGTAATGCTTAAAGTCGGTTAATACTCCCGCTCAAACACGTAAATGCATTTATTTTTCAACACCATCGCTGTTTAATTACGACTACTTGGGAAACATTGTAACGATAATCTATAATGTGTAATCTGTGGGATATTCTTCTCAATATTTTGGGAGCCAATATAGCTCTTTTATGTTTCCTTCTAAAACTTGTGCAGAAAACAGTTTGATGACTGAGTATCTGTGATATTGTAGAGGCCTTTAGGTTTTTGGTAGACATAGAAAATAGGCTACAGGCTTAAAAATGTTTACACCATTTGGGGCTTATCTTTTCACAGAAGAATAATCATCATTTGTCTTGCTTGCGTTTCCTTTTCTTGAAAACATTGCGCTCGCTGCTTTCCTGTCGAAAATGCTATCTCACGCTGATTACGCACATCATAAGACGCCAACAAACAAAGACACCAAGGACAGCATAGGCGAAATTACGTGTACTTAATAATTTAATTAAAGAAATGATAAATATAATGAAAACGAAAGTGGATAAAAAACTATGCAGTTGGGGCCAAAACCTACGTCATCGCATTTAGCGTGCAAAGCCCTTACCAGTTGAGCTACTGCGGATGTGGAACATCCACCGTCAAAACCGTGATGTGCGGCGCTGGCTAACACTTTCAGGTTTAGTTCTAGTAGATAAACATAAATACCCTAGAAAGCGGAGGACAAAACCGCGCCGCGGTAGCTCAATTCGTAAGAGCACCGCACAAGTAATGCGATGACATAGGCTCGTGCCCCACCTGCGGACAATTGCTTTTTCATACACTTTAATTTTCCCTAATTTATCAGCTCTTTGATTCAATAAATCAGTGCGTGTAATTTCCTCTATACTATTTTTGGTGATTTTGTTGACTTCTTATGACATGATTAATAAAAATTGGTCCCTCGTTTTCTTGTCTTCTCGTTGATTACACATGTGACCTGGAAGCACCGGGTTCCCGGCGTTAAATAAAGGAAAGATCCACAAGATAAATGCCAGTTATACATGTGGGACAAAATGAGCCCCAAAGGGTGCAAGCTTTTTTAAGTGTTTACTGAATACTGTTGTGCAGACGATGAAATTGGATGAATTTCATCAGTGAAACTGCGTCTCTTTGAAGGCTTGTTCCCTCTTAAATTACATCTTGCTTGTTGCTTACCGTGATTCAGCACTAAACCAAACCAAGCTACCAGCACAATGATTATTAAGTAAGGATCACCTTACTCTTTCTCACGCTCAACTTCAGTGTCAGGACTAAGCAAAGGTCTGCAGTTTGTCTTTGGCGTGCAGCTCCGTGGCATGCTCAAGCAACCTTTTTTACGAGCTCATGCACAAGGGCTCCCCGGAAAAGAAGACCAGGACAATGGGCCAGTGGTCTCTTCAGTACGCAAGTAGGACGTGTGGGAAACCCTACAGAGAGAGGTCCTGGCGGAGCTATTCATTTGTGGCCTCACCTTCTCTCGCGCGTCTTGATTTCGTCCCAAGAGGTCCTCCAAGGAGTCCTATGAATGGGGAAGCAAAAGCCGGTGGCGAGAATACAGCGTCTTTCAGCACCGCTCACGAGTGAGCCGAAGCTAATTTCTATGGTAATGGGCTGGCCGCACGCGTACGGCGAATACTTTAGAGAACAATGGAGAAATAAACGCACTTCACTTTCTTGTTAAGAGCCCCGCTGGGAGTGGCACAACAGCATCGCAAGGCGAAGCTTCTCGGAAAAGTATGCATAGCCGCAGGAATGCAGGGTTGACTTGTAATGAAAAACAATCAGGGAGGGAAGTGCATCGTCGAAGACAAAGAGAGACACTCCTCTGACAAGTAGTGGTCAGCGCGAGTTATCGCGTGTGTACCTCGAAACATCACGTAATTAGCGACGACATAATTCGGCGAAAAGGAGTCCTGAGGAGGTGTTACACAAGCTGTTCTGGTTTTGTTTCAATTAACGGCACATAGATCTTGCTTGGAGCTCAAAAGAATGACATGTTCTCGAAGGCCATGTGCCAGCCTGTGCTTAACCATGCCTTTCGTCATTTCTATACAAACATTTGCAAGGGACTGCGCTGAGCTGTTCGGAGAATGACAACTTATGGTGACCAAAATAATAAGCTTTAGGTACAGCAGGAGCGTTGTGAACATTATTAGTACTTCCTGAATGGCTTAAAACTTTTCATTAGATATCAACATCGTGTCATACTTACTTAGAATATATGAAATCGCTATGCAATAAAATAATGTAACAAAAATATTCGTCGTAACACTTTTTATATATCTGAAGCTCACAAAGCCGTAGTTCCTTATAATGTCAGTGATGAAAACATCGTTCAAATTATTTCACAATGGAGCGGGCGCTTTGGTAACGCTCAACAGAATTAGTAAGCGCACCAATGCGGAGATAAAGGAATGATTTCGTTTTTTAGCAACGCTTAATTTGCGGCAGCGTACATATGGCTTTGTATGATGCCTGCACTCATGACGCAAGGTTTGTCGGGACGGGGTTGTCTCGTGAAGCTCCGATCTCTGAAGCTCCGGTTTCTGGCCCCGCCTATTCTCAGGATATTGTCCCTTCTTATAGGAGAAGGTTATACGTATATGCACAAGCCGAAGAAGGATGCGAACATATAATGTCTTGCAGAAACTGAAATAGGTATGGCCGTGGCATCTATTTTCATCAATTGTTCAATGCTTTATTTATGATAGTGGAAATTCTGGCAACAACTATCTGGACGCCCTCTCTACAGCGGCGTTGTATTGCTGCATGAATAAAAAGATGGCACAAAGTGCAGGGAGTCTATACAGGGAATGGGAGTGGTTCGCTACCATACACGGAGCAGTTACTTTGGTAAAAATAAAGAAAGAGCGAACGAGAGAAAAGTAAACCGATTTCATAACGAATAACAGTCTTGCAGCATTCAGAGAGCACATGCTTTAGAAAAAGGCAGGCAATAAATGTATATATAAAATAAAATAAAGGGGTTAGACTGCTCCCGAATGCGCAACGTCTTCCTTTTTCCCCTTCATACACATACAAGTATTAGCAGTTGCGACGCAAAAAACAAATTGCTATTTTACAAAAGGGACCGAAAACTGGAACATAAAATAACACTCGAAGGAATGTAAATAAAACATTTACGCTCATTTGCTCTCAATATTGCGACACTAGGTCACTCTCGCTTAACAACGCTGTTAGAGGCGGCAGACACGTGGAGAAACGTTTAAGGGCCGCACGTTTTTTTTGTCTTTTTTTTAACGACGTGCGGCGCGAACGAGGGACCGGGAAATTTGGTATAATTTTTCTGACTAGGAGCCGCGGGAGGCTGCACGCGTTCCCACATAACGCCTGCCTCGACTTCTTCGTAGCGGCGAAGTTCTCTTTCTGCTTGAGCCGCCGACGTACGCACTAGTCATCGACACCTTAGCTGCGTCTTCCGGTTCGCTTGCCATGGTCTTCGGCATATACGACAACCTTAAACTTAAGATGCGGAGTCTCACGTCTACAGAAGCTTCCTCCCCATTGCCGACTCCCGGCAGCTTGCAGATGAGCCGAAGTCGCTGGCTGAACTCTCTGTGAAAGCTGACCACAGAAAGAAAAGATGGCGCTGGCCACTTGCGCGCTGCCATCGAGGTACCGGTCGTGGTCACGCGTCCTGGACGTCAGACGTCTGACGTCTGGACCTCTTGTCATCAATTAGCGAGGCGTGAAAATTGTCTTATGTCTGCGCGCGTCATTAGCGCACCGAACACGATGGCTTCTCGGTTGGGATGCTCTCTTTTCTCTCCGAATTTCGGACTCCCAAGTTGGAGGTGCGGTCCATACACGGGTAGGGCCTTTACTCGAGATTATACGATAGTTCGTTGCGTTGACGCGTTAGTGCATAATTCAACAAGAAGCGTCACAATAATAAAAGCGCAAACATGCATTCGGTTCATTGCTTTTCTGAAAACACATTTTTTTTTTGTGTCACGCATTGATAAAAACTTATCAGAAAGTGTTCCGAATTTTAGGATAACGTGAACGTTCTAGCAGAAATATTAACAAAACCAGACTTTCTAGCTGTATATATTTGTGCAAACTTTATTTGCACGTGATTATGCCGTATGTTATACTGTATACAGCCGGTAGAGCAGTGGAGGACGGACGTTCGGCTCGTCCGTCGAGCATTGTTCATAAGCGCTGCATGAAAAACATACTCATAATCAGCTAGCCTGCCGACATATCCTGCAACATTTGTACGCGTCGCACATTTGTGAAAGGATGGTGGTGGTCATCTTAGCGAAATTGTTAAAACCAAACTTCACAAGAAGAAAGCCGACACTATTTAATTCAGCTGAAAGGTTCATTGCCTTTATTCATGGACGTTTCGTCTTTTAAAGTTGGACTTCAAACTCTGAATAGAACCGCAGTACTTGCGTTGCTTTTTTTTTCACCTGAAGAAAACTTTTTTTTTTATTTGTCCGGCGGTAATCTGGTAACTGAAAAAAGTTATATTAACACGCCTTCAGCGGCGCAGGTCTGATGATTGCCAGATTCGCGTTTTATATCTAGACTAGCTGACGACTGAAATTTCTAGGCACACCCAATGTATCAAAATTACGTAACAGTTCTGCATCGAAGTGCTTTTGCTATCATTTTCTGCAGGCTATGGCTCTCGAATTTAAGCTGAAATGAAAAGGCTGAAGCGTTTCGGTGTATACAAAGCGCAGACTTTCTATAAAAAAAAAAGCGAGAGCAACAAAAAATAGTTTTTTCGCGGCCAGAAGCGAAGTACGCCACATATTGAGAGAGTGCAATATCAGTACTGTTGAATCTAATGTTCTCCGTGACGGCGATCCATAACACTGTTTTGTTTTATACTTCATTGCTTTCGCGTGACAAAAACCAAGCTCGGCAGAGTCTGGACGAGTGAACGGTACGGTATAAACTGCCATCAGTATAAGAAGGCACATTTGAAAGAGGTAATAGCGCTTATTTGTTTCAGCAAAATTAAAATCCCATCCATTGCGAAATCTGATCAGACCTATGGAGTATATCTAAAGTTATTGCGACACTATTGGCTAGTGTTTTCGCTGTAATGCGGCTCTGACTTTTTCCGATGAACTTTTGTGATATTCACTTCTGCTGAAACAGTTCATCGTCGGAGGTCATTTTGTAGTGTTTGTGTTGCTCTTAAGTTACCTTCCATGAAAAAATAATGAAAAAAGACATGAGTGTCATTGAGTCGTATATAAGATCGGCAACTATACCATGGAAAGCGGTATGATGACAGAAAAGAGTAAAAGGAAACGAGCCTTAAAGTGGGTGATGAGTGTGACCAGGCAATATGAACTTGAAAGTAAAATTCCGTAGTTTTCGGAGCCTTATACAGAGCCAATAAACAAAACATGCATAAAGAACAGCCCAAGAAGACGCCTGGTATACGCAATAACAATAACACATACCTGAAATTCATTCATTTAGATGAGAGAGACATGGTTTAAAACACGGCGAAATAGATTCTAAAGCTTTACTGCTTTTTAACAGAGTATTCAGCAGTAGAATATGAAAGCTGCTCTGACGGGGCAACTCGAAGGAAATTATAGAGATGTCCACCCAATATATTGTTACGGGGATGTTGGGGCTATAGACAAACTGTGTTTACGATGTATGTACAAGCAGAGTCAATGAGGTTAAGATAGCTGACTAGTAACAACGCGCAGCAGCCAGTGCCTGCCGATCTTCTTCTTCCTCTCTCTTCTTTTATCATTCCGTAACAATATAAACTCACCTGCTTCAGGCATCATATAAGCAATGAAGGGGGCTAGTTGGTGAACGTTCATGGTTATATTGCGCTCAGTTTTACACAGACGATATTAAGGAAGGACAGGACGTGGACGGACGTAGCGCAAACTACCAACTGTTTAATACTGTTAAATAACGCGCTTATATACAAGGAGATATTTATTTATTTATTTATTTATTTAACAATACTGTAGGCCTTTGCACAGGCCCAAACAGGAAGTGGATTGTACAATATACACACACGAGCATGGGAAAAACAGGAAAAAACAAAAACAAAAAACATATAAAGCAAAAAAAAATGCCATACAACAGCACTGGTATACAACGCAAGACACCCTTTCTTGTTTCACATGAATCAGGGAAAAGGTACTCAAAACAATTGCAATATCTGTCGTATAATATTCTTGTAGTTATTGTGGATCTATACAACACCACTACTCAGCACATTGCAATATTTACATCTGAAATGCAATCACACGTGCACTAGTGTCCAGTCAATCAACCAACGCATTACCTTTAAACTATGCGCTCAACTACTTTCATGAACAGCCAAAATATGACTCCAATTTTGCGACAAAGCCGTCCACAGAATCTGAGTCTACAATTTCCTTTGGTAACGAATTCCAGATTTCAATTGCCCATGGGAAATATGAATAGCTGAACGTGTCGCACTGTGTCGGATATTGCCTGATGTGTTTATTATGACACGTTCTATTGGAGTGTCGGTGTGGTGGCTGCACGTAATCTCGCTTATCTATATTAATTTTGTCATTACATAGCATAAAAAGAAATTTCATGGCAGCCACACGACGCCGACAAACAAGGGTAGGCAGTGCTGCCTGGTTTCTAAGAGCACTTACGCTTTCGTGTCGAGAATACTTATGGCAAATAAATCGCAACGCTTTATTTTGAATGCTCTCTAATTTCTGTGAGAGTCCTTTCTGGTGCGGGTTCCACACTATGCTACCATACTCAAGAATTGGCCTTACTAAAGTTCTATATGCTGTTAGTTTCACGTAGGATGGTGCTGCAGTTAATTTTCTTCGCAAGAAACCGAGTGTTCGGAAGGCCTTCGTGCATATATTATCGATATGGGGTATTTCATTTTAACGCGCTTGTAAAGGTTATGCCTAAATATTTTACTGTGTCAGTTTGTATTTAATCGTTGCCGTTTAATGTATAATTGAACCTAAAGATCGACTTTCTATGAGTTATGGTCATATACTGTGTTTTCTTAAGATTAATTTCCATTCCCCACATGTCACACCAGCGGGCTATATTGCTTAGTGTAGTATTTAGTCTAAGCTGGTCCTCGATTCCTTGCACGCTTGTATAAATTACCAAGTCATCGGCGAAGAGCCGCAATTTTACTCGATTTTCTGTACAATCAGCGATGTCGTTAACATATATGAGAAATAATAATGGCCCCAATACGGACCCCTGTGGTACCCCTGAATAAACTTCGAGTTGGTCAGAGTCATAATTATTTATAGTAACATACTGAGTTCGGTTTGACAGATAGGCTGCTATCCATTCTACTACATTGTGCTCAATTCCGATAGACTTTATTTTCTCGATTAGTTTATAGTGCACGACGTGATCATAAGCCTTCGAAAAATCAATAAAAATAGCATCAGCTTGGAATTTGGAGTTAATTATTGATGCGAAGTCATGTGTTATTTCTAATAACTGTGTTATAGTTGACAAGCCTCTTCTAAAACCGTGTTGCTTAGGATATAATATATTATTTTCTTCTAAGTATGTCATAACGGCTTTACTTACTATGTGTTCCATTAATTTACAGCTGCAGCAGGTTAGTGATATTGGTCTATATGTTTCCACGTGTAATTTATTGCCTTCTTTATGAATGGGTATTACTTTGGCACATAGCCAATCCTTGGGAAGAGAGGCTGTACTCAGCGATTCAGAAAAGATACTTTGCAAAAAGGGAGACAGCTGCTGCGCGTATCGTTTCAAAAATTCATTTGATATATTATCGGGCCCCGGCGCCTTCTTGGTGTCTATTTCCAAAAGCAAATTTAAAATGCCCGACTCTGTTATCACAACTCCGCCCATCCGGGTGTCAGTGGCTGTCACGGGCGCACTCGATATTGGCCAGCGCGTGAAAACGGATTGGAAATAGGTGTTAAATGTATTTGCTACATCGCGCTTTTCTTCTATGACCAAACCTGCCACTTCTATTTTACTGCTCACGCCTTCTGGCTTCGACAAGTAGCGCCAAAACTTTTGCGGTTGGTTCTTTATGAAATTTGTTAACTTATTTGAAAAGAAGTCGTCTTTTGCAGCTTTTATTTCTAATTTCAATTTGCATGCCAGCTCTATTATCTCCGCAGAATTTATCCTTTTTCTTCGACGTCTTTTTAGTTTTCGTTTTAGGTGAATTATGCTCCGCGTGATCCACGGTGTTTTCCGCTCAGTTCTTTTGAATTGTTTTATAGATATGGCGCGCGGGGGGGGGGGGGGGTATAAAAGATATGACAAGTTCACGAAATGTGATCATAGTTCGGGTCAGACATACATCGTTCACTTGCACCCGTTCGCCTTGGCAAACTCGACCTCAGCTTTGATAAGCGCGATGGACGGAGCTTGCGATAGCTAATGAAAAAGAAATGTGTGTAAGCACTCCGTAAGCAAACATTTTCACAGGTTCGTGTAGGTGAGGACATATGAAGGACACAAAAGAAACGTTCCAAAGTAATAAATCCAATATTCCTGTTTATTTGTATAGCCCGCGAGTATGCCGCCTTCTTGATAATACATATATTTTGCAACAAGATATGATTTCGAAATGTGTGTGCTTAGATTTAGAAGTTAGAAGACGGTGATCATGAGCTATAGGCACGCGAGAACCAATGTGGAAGTATAAATCTCGAAAGCGCGAAGTGAGAGTTTCAGTGGTCTGATATTTGTAACGCTGGCATGAGCAATTGAAAACGTGCAGTTGTTGTGGTACCGGGAAGCCTTTGGGAGGCGTACTTTCAAAGATGCTGAAATGCCCGCGCGAAAGGCAGCGGGGTAAACGCGGCGAGGAGGGGAATAATGCAGTCATATTAATTCAGGTTTAGAAGAAGAGAGGCAGTTGGCCTGACATTGAAGTAAGTTGTATTCATCTGGAGTGAGGATAAATGCATTTCCTTTGCTTTAGCTTTTTTTTGTCATTTGTCATCTCTGGCGCAATAGGTTGGCATCGAAAGCAGTAACACTCGGCAAGGTAACTAGAAGTTACTTGGTTATCTCAGTCACTACTTTCAGTGAAGCTTTTTTTTGTTGTTGTTTTTGTCATCTCTGGCGCAGTAGGCTCGCATCCAAAGCAGCAACAATGAGCAAGGTAACTAGAAATTACTTGGTTGTTTCAGTCGCTGCTTTCAGTGAACCATAAAAAAAAGCAGGTTGCATGATAATAATGTCGTTATCTCTGCGATGCATGAACATAAGCATGGCACAAGGTTTCACGCGGCGCAGGATGGAAATAAACGCCATTGTACACATTGTCCTTCGTTGTATAGCGTTCGATTAACCGCTTCACATGGTTTCCAACATAAGCGTTTCATCGGCACGATGAGGTCTTCAACGGGCACTTAATACGACGTACTGAGTCTCCAGAATGTCAGATGGGCCATGTGTATGAATCCATAAAGCCTGTACAATGTAACTGCCCTGAGTGCATGGAAGATCGACTAATGATAACTGATATTCTTGCCCCTTTGGACTGCAAACCTTTGTTAAACGACGTTATATCGGGTCCTTGTTGTGAAATATGAATCTTGTTTACACACCATCCAGGTCTCACTCTATATTTAAAAAAAAAAATGTGCGCCTGTACTTTACGCTATGTGCAGACTTTCCCGTTGTGTGTTTTGCCTCTTCCCTCTGTCGTCATTGTCGCCTATTTTGTCCTTTTTTTCCTTCTTTTTTTCCTCCCTTATCCCCTGCTCACCGCGCACGGTAGGTGGCTAGAACAGTGTACCGCAGGCCGATCTCTATGCTTTGCACATAATTAATCTTTTGTCGCTCTTCCCTGCAATCAATCCACAACTGCAGAACGCAGACACAAGATTTTTGCCGAGGTTTGTTTGTATCACGTTTAAGACACACCGCGTGACACTTGAGGTGTGCATCACGAGTTCATTTCCTATATTAAGCAGGCTCTACCACAGGTCTTGAATGCAGAACCAACGCTGCCGTTGCCGCTCACGTTTCCTTGCAGATTTCATTGTTCGAAAGTTGTGTCCTTTTCTGTCATGCATTATATCTGGCAACTAATCGTCTTTTATTTTTATTTTTTTGTTCTCACCTTGGTCTTTGGATGCTCTTGTCCTCTAGCAAACACTTGTTTGAAAGCACCTAACTTTTGTTCTATAGCATGTGTTGGTAATAGATCCCGAAAACAATAATCAGTGTGTCTACATTTTTGTTCTCTTTCTTAGAAATCTAGCACATGGCTTGATGGCAGTTCTTCAAGTACGAAGCGTGATGGCTTGATTACCTGCAGTGGTGGCTTAGGGGCTATGGCGTCGCGCTGCTGAGCACGAGTTCGCGGGACCGAGTTCTGACCGCAGCGGCCACATTACGATGGAGGCGAAATGAAAAAAAAACAAAAAAAAAGAAGCGCCGATGTACCGTGCATTAGGTCCACGGTGCACGGTAGACAACTCGAAATGGTCAAAATTAAACCGGAGCCCTGCGTTTATAACCAGATCGTACCTCAGAATTCAATTTAATGGTGGCTCGATGCTAATGGGAATTGTTTCCAATCATGAACTTCCGCGACGTAGTGGCATGTAATGCTAAACATCACCAATCTCTTGAAGTAGTATGCACGCCTATTGAACACAGGGTGAAGTTGGCATAGTAGTGCATGGTACTCCGCCTCTGATCCGTATAATCGTCGTGATATGTCTGGGTAGTGTTAGACCTGGTCACACAGCGTTTAAATTTGTGACGCGTTTCTGCCTGCGCTTTAAGAGGAGGCTCTCGGGTGCAGCAATTGCCGGCCTGCCTTGGCAAGGCTAGAAACGCCCTACAGCTAGCACCATTTTTCCTTTGCAAAGCTTGGAATGTTGCGTGCATCGATCGCAATCGCGAGGTTCACAGCTAAAGTTTGGGCCAATGCAACTTATTACTTTAGCTACTGAGTAGCCACTGCCATAGAAGCGCCGGTACCCAGATGTAGGGGGTTGAGAACCTGGTTACGCGGGAGCTGTCCCTGTGAAACGCCATACCCGAGCAAGACAAACCAGTTCGGTGCTTTCGAGGGTTGGTGCTATGAAACTGTGTAAATTAGTGCGTGATTAAGAGGAGCCGATAAGCGTACTTTCTATGTCCTGGGTCCTATGCCGTTGTCCTCTTCATGATATATGTTGCACGTAAATTAGCTGAGTTCTGGGGTGCTTACATTTCGGCTAAAGGGAGTGTTGTTGGTGGGGACTTCACAAAATCTCACTTCCTATTTCTTCTTACTCCTTCATGATCATCAAAGTTCATCTGGCTTATATAAGGACCATCAGCTCTACAGTCCGAAATTTTGGCCTTCCGCGTCATCTTAACAGGGTAGCCGCGAAATCAGAGTTGGGTCGTGAAGACGCAGCTGGCATGTAACGCTTCCAGGCACCGCAGCGGCCCACCAAAGCGCCGAGGCTTTGCTTAAATATGCAACCGCGTTTCGCGTCACCAACCACCCTTTTTTCCAACACCTGTGACCTCATTTTTTTTCTTGCTCCCTGGCTAGTCTTACGTCAAAGGACACGCGAGCGAGATAAAGAGGCACGGAGCGTGCCACACGTCTTCAAAGCTCAGCATGACGTCCATTAGCGTGGAGCGTGCGACCCTCCTGCGTCTCTATCCAAGCGTACGGTGCCCACGGACCCTCGGACGTAATGACCTCGACATCAAGGAAGACGTGAGCCGCATTGGGGCCGCGCCCTTAGGCGAAAACCGGCCAAATCTTGCGTGATGCTGTCGAGTCTTGACCGCAGCCTAAGAAAAGAAACCCTGTCCTTTGGCTCCATTTAAGTTTATATTTCTTCGTCTTCTTTTCACACTTTACAACATCGCCAGTGAGCACTTGTCTTTCTCGTCTTGCTGCCTCAGCCCTTTCTGTCCCTTTCGTACCTGTTTGGCATAACATTATTATTTTCATTTTACGTGAATTTATAGGAGAAGTTCGTGCCTTTAGAGGCAGCGGTTACAGCTCGGTGGAAGTCAAACTAAATAGGAAAGCAGCAACGACATTGAAAAATACCGAAGAATACCACTGAATACCGAAAAAGAGCGTGAACGTTTGGGAAAGCTCCACAGCGCAAGAGTAAAGGCAAGAGCAGGAAAAGACATCACAAGAACAGACATGAACACACAGAGTTCCATTAACAAGTGAGAGTACAGAAATCCCAGAGCTCGAATATCAGCTCACAGTTTTGCAGACTACGCATGTTAAGGGTCCAAAATGAAACCAAAGAAAATCAAAAAGAAAAGGAAGCCCATTTTTTTTGTTCGTTCAATTTCTTTTGTTGTGCATTCGTTTACTACCCACTGTATACTTCACCCGGGGTAAACAATGAGATCCGTTCTCAGTTAAGCTCCCCTGCTTCTATCTGTACGTCCATTCTGAATGTGTCAATTCTACTCAAGCGAATAGTTGCGAAGAAACCAGGAGTAAGAATAAAAAAGAAACCTCAAAGTAGTACGAGCAATGTCTTTTCCGTGACGGCTGTGTTTCCTAAAATTTCAAAGGAGGCAGGTCACAAGAGGGCCGTCAAGTAGGTACCAAGCCACGCTGCAAGCTGCAACAATGAGTGGCCCCACGGGCTGGAAAGCGAGTCTCGGCTAACACCGCTTCGAACCCACTGACTCACCTCAAAAGGTTTTAAAGCAATCCTCTAAGAGCAATGGTTCCAGAAACGCCACAGAAGAAAACCTTCTTGCTGTGATTCCGCAGCCAGATGACACCCTTCCTAAAGGGTCATTGCGAGGGGCCACCAGAGTTGTTGAATAAGGTCACAGCAGAATACGCCAGGACGGAAGAAATCGTTCCCCTTATGGCAGTGGTTAAGGCAGCGCAATGACCTTGGGCCGACCTTCCGCGAGTGAAATCATATGCGTGCACAATGGAGGTAACTCCGAGGGGTCATCACTTCGTGTGGCAATGCGAAGTACTACAGACATTCCGGGAAATGTACGGATATAAGAAGGTTGCGCCATTTTGCGCCGCTAATGCTAAAGGGACACTTAACTGACCATAGAACGTAGCATGTGAGGCTTTCATAATGAGTCGTACTTCGCCGATCACACCTAACCCCTACCGATCTTACTAAATAGGTCTGGAGCCATTACTTAAGTATATTTATTGTTTCTTTCTTTTCTAATTAAAATTATGCGCATTCTTAAAATATATTTATCCGACATTTTTTGATGTGGAAAGGAGAAGGTAATAAACGTGAAAAGCTGAGAAACTGGGGAATGTCTTTGCGGTGTTAGGGCGTGAAAACAGCAGACAAGAGGATAACAATAACAATCATAAAAACAACACGAGTGGTCTTAGGCAAAGTCGTATCGTTCCCATCTTCGACATTGCAATATTTCAAACTGGCAAATGAGGTTTTAGGTTCAAAAGGCTCAACTTGCTCCTAAAGACAAAAAAAAAAAATTGTCGCAGGAACTTTGTACATCCGCAACGCTGAGGTCTTTATTTCGATAAAATAAATGAAAATGTTGGCTGAAAGCTAATCAGCTAGCGCCAAATACATGTTAATGCTATTGAAGAATAGGAAAAACGTAACAAGACACACACAAATACTTGCGCAGTACATTTAGAAATAGCACTGCTTTGACAAACAACTGAATGAGGTCACAGAGCCAATAAACATGAGGAATAACGTACATATATTTCTGACTACTTCCCCCCCTTCCCCCCCCCCCCCCCCCGCAGAAAAGAAACAACTTATTTTCAAAGCTGCGGACGAGTAGGAAACAAGCTTAGCTTAAATCTGGCGATTTCCTATTGCTCCTACCAGGATCCCATTTATGGAGCGTTGATAACGCTATGGCCAGAATTCATTAAAACACGCTACTGACGCTGGAAGCGCTATAGTATAAGTTTTCCAGGCTTGCTTCAACTTAACCTGCAAGTAAAACAAAATATATTTATATGCTGCATAAAACTCCAGCAACAAAGAGCTTATGCTTACACAATCAAGTAGACGTTTATAATAACAGGCCTGCAGCAATATCTTCCAAGATTTCTTGCGTCTGTGAGCGGGCCTTTACACTTCGTTAGTTCTTAATCTTCCCGAAGAAGCTTCACTCGTAGAAAAAGCGAAGTCACTTTACACAGTACAATAATTAATTTTCTTTTGCTGTTTCTGGGCCCAAGCTACGCATAGAGGGAAGAACAAGTGCCGCACCTGAAGGCAGAAGATAGCTCTCAGTCTTCAGAGACACCCCACGGTTCATAATGGCAAACTAGATTACTTCTTTTGTCATCTACAACGTGTCCGGCCAACGACATTATTCACGCACAAAGTCCTGCATTTGACCTAATACCTCGTGAAAACGCGCGCGAATGTAGAGAGAGAGAGCGTAAACTTTTATTTCAAATCAACAAGATTTGAGTCCGGCGTCCATTTAGTGGGTCTGGGCACCCGCCGCGGACGCGGTTCCGAGACCTTGTCTCGAAGTGGCTTCCTCGGCTCGCTGGACGGCCCAGAGTTGTGCTGTCAGGTCAGAGAATGTAGAGAAAACACATGTTTTTATACTTAGCATTCGTTATTATTAACTATCGTTATTACGAAGTCTGTTACATCGAACAGCACTGAACAGTCCAAATACGTTCAATGAAGGATGCTCCGATGATGTAGTATTGTATTTGCTGCATATCCGACTCCAAAGTGATCATGTCGCGACCATCTGTCACTGCGATTTGTCCCCCATTTCCGTGAAATTCAGTTACCCCGCCAGGTCTCCACGTGGGGGTCATTGCCCCCTGCTCTTTCTTGGGACGTGGGGTGGCTGCCCGACAGGGGCGCCACCACTGTAACTCGGCAAACCTGTCTTACTGTGGAATAAAGCCAGTCTACTCTTTGTTCTCAGCCTGCCAAAGCGTGTATTATTTGCCTCCTCTAAACCGAGCTTCCAACAATCCCTTAGTATCTTGTTTATCAGCTACATACTGTAACCACTTCCTCATTATATATGTTCCGACAAAGTGCCTACACCTTGCAGTGCAATAAACAACAATGGTCAATTTAAAGGCATCGCTACTTACTGCTTTCTTTTTTGCTTGCAGAAGGAGTTTTCGACCGGAACTCGTCCTCGACAGGAGCTGGATACAAAACGGCAGCCAATATTGTTCTGGGTGAGTAAACAATGCAATTCTCCTCGCAACCTAGTGCTCTCGGAGCTTCTTCAGACATTGTGGCACTGACGGGCAGACACTGCTCCTCGTGCATGCAGCTGGGCAAAACATGTGCGCCATTGTCGACCGCCATCAGAGACTGGAAACGGAAGCACGACCCTCGACTCTTCTTAATAAGCTACGGCTGGTTGGGCTGTATCGTCAACACGCGTTCCTGAAATGGGCACCAGAATGCATGCAGCAACGGAGAGGTTCGCCGTCGCTCTAGCTCCAACCGCGATCCCGGCCTTTCCGTGTTATACAGCGTACCACTCAGGCAGCGATTATATATCTCTCCCAGGATAGAAAAACAAAAGCGAAAAAACGAAAAGATGACGGAAACATTGACAAGCGGACGGAAGAAACAACCCGGGAGGTCGCGCGTGGCATATGCAAAGATGATTGGTACTCGCCTTGTGTCACGCGAGTCCTTTGTCGGAGGAGATGGCCTGACCTTATTGACAGCGCTGTCCACATTCACCCGTGTCGGTGTCTGTAGGAGGCACTGGGCCTACGCCGACCTTTGCTGATGGATCAGCAGAGGAGAAGAACCGCAACTAGACTGCGAATATTTTCTTACGGGAAAGAAGATACTCGAATTATTTTCGTGCAAAGGAAAATGGTGCAACATGAGGGAGTGCGGAAAAAACGGGACTGCGCGATTTTGTGCGTTACGAAGGCGGGTACGTATAGGTCATTGTGATAACTGTTGTGAAATCCGATGGTGGCGAAATTTCGTGTGACGAGATGTGTGGACATACTACTGGAATTGCATATACGCCGGTTAGACTGCTGCCTGAATTTCACCCTGAAAGAAGTTTCTTTAGCGCAACATGTTTAACAGTACAATTCAGGTTACGTCGGAGAGTGCGCACAAACACTCACACACACACGCTCACAAAGAGAGAGAGACAAATAAACTCAACCGAACCAAGAAGAGCGGTCCACTATACTGTAAAAATTATTTTTGAACAAACCTGGAAGATACGGTTGAAGAGCCGTCGTTAGAGGTAACTCTCATAATCGAAAAAATAGCGTTTGCTCCGCTATTGCTAAAAAATTTAAATAAATGAATGAATGAATAAATAAATGAATAAATAAATAAATAAATAAATAAATAAATAAATAAATAAATAAATAAATAAATAAATAAATAAATAAATAAATAAATAAATAAACTGCTTCCAAGCGGCTCTCTCTTCGCTGAAAAAATGAACAAGTTAGGTCCACCAAACAAAACTGTTGCGTAAAAAGAATTATTTTACGCGAAGGCGAATCATTCAAAGAGATAGCATGGTTTAGCTTTGCAATGAAGGCGTCTCAGGAGGCTGGCGCAATGAGCGTGAGAGTAGCGTTGCAGGTGTCGTCCCTCGATGGCGTACGAGATAGGAAGAAAGGCAGCGGTCCACATGGTGCGATATTGCATTGCGTCTTTCGCAGCTACGATTTCCGCAAATGCGAACTTCGCATCACCATTTCACATGCACCGATCGTGGCCGCAGCGATCTTTTTATTTGCGAGCACCTAGCGGAGGACTGAATTATTCTCGGCGTCAGTTCGCTGCCGTAAGAACAAAGTAAAGCAACTTAGAAACCGTTTTCGTGAAAGTTGTTTGTGATTGAGTGCGTTATTTTATCAAGACAAAAATTAAGTAAAAAGGCCACAGTAACGTCTCTACGATCCACGTTGTGATTGGTTCTCCGTCCTTGCCGCATGTGCGTTTTCGCAGAGAAGCTCAGCACTCCGAAGATCGAAAAATCGCACGTACGGAGGGGGGTCTGACGGCCCATTTGCCGCAGCTGCGAATTCGCAAGTGCGAAAACGCAGGCAAATTCGCACCATGTGAAACGAACTTAACGGAAAACACATAGACACTGCTTGGTGCCGACGGAGCTCTCCGCAATACGTAAACTTTACGGAACCAGGCGTTTTCTGGGTTTGTACCTGGAGTAGTAGAGCTATCGCTCATATAAATCAAAAGTTGCGCTTCTCTCTTTCATATATATATATATATATATATATATATATATATATATATATATATATATAGGGAATGTAGACCAATGACACTGAATTTAAGGTGGTGATTATGCTACCTTCAACTGTATTTCTTTTTTTTTGGGGGGGGGGGGGCGATATTCAGAATACAACGGCTCCTATTTTACGCATCCCAAAGAACCGGAACCTAAAAGCGCGAGATTTCCGGAACGACGAAGAACAATGCATGCCAGACGATAGCACCCTGAAAGTGAGACACATGCTCCAGCACTCATGCTTCCCAGAAGCAGTCGCTAGCCAACGAGACCAACAATAATCGCTGTGACAAAGGGCAAAGAGCAGCCCACGTGCCCTAGCAAAGTTCAGCCACTCGGCTTAGCAGTAACCTTGGGGACTCGGGGGAGGTAAACATGAAGCGAAAACCTTTTGTACTAAAATCAAGTATTAAATTTAACTAACGTAAAGAAAGTAAAAAAAAATACAAGATTTCATTATTGTACCTTTGATCATGTCAAAACGCATCGTGTTCGTAGATGTAAATCTTCCTTTTCTTTTCGACCATTTACAGATAAAAGTTATCGTGTTCCCGTAGCTTTTGTGTGCGTGTTCTCCTGTTATTTTTGAAACGCGGTACTAACGAGGGACGTTTTTGAAAAGGGACATCGTCAGGAAAAACCTTGGCGGTGGTGAGTCTCGAACTTGCGACCCCACGCTCACAATCGAATGTATTATCCACTGCAATAATGACCTCAAAGGCCACGCTCGCCGAAGCTTAAAATATTTGAACCAGATGAGTGTGTTCTACCGCCGGCACAAAACAAGATGTCAAAGGCGAGCAGTTTCTACGAAGGCCATGAAGATTTGGTTTTGGCGGAATAAGAGTCCCCTCTAGGACCACGTGTAGACCCGACCTGGGGCATTGTAGGCAGGAAAATTCTGAGTTTGCAAAAGTTCAATGCCAAACAGGCGACATCCCCGATGCGTTTCGGTAGTCTAGAGATGCGCCTTCCCTTGGGGCGTTCCTTCACTGACTGAACTGCCGCCGATGTTTGAGGGAGCATGGTGCGCTTCACGCGCGCAATACAGACAGATAAGCAGTCGGTGAGTTGACAAGGATGATAAGGAGTGATGAGGGGTCATGTGGGTCTTATCACGATTTATAATGGTTTGGTATGGGTGGATAAGGTGCTAAAGAGCGATAAGCGGTTATGATGGTCGGATCAATTCTGATAAGGTTGATAAGGACTAATAAGGGTTGATAAAGGTCGGATAAGTCATATAAGATTCATAAGGACCGACAAAAGTTGGTAAAGATTGGATCATGTCCCATAAGGTTGATAAAGACACATAATGATTTGTAAGAACCGGATCGATTGTTATAAGATTCATAACGAGCAATAAGTGTTGATAAGGGTCGTACCGAGTCCGATAAGATTGATAACAACAGATAAGGATTGCTAAAGGTAGGATCTTCTTCGATAAGGTTGATAACAACCGATAAGGCTTGATAAGGGTTTATATTGGTCCGACCAAGTTTGATAAGACGGATAATGACACTGAGCTGGGTAAAGAGGAGCAAGTGGCAGAATGCTTACGCATATTTAGACAACTCCGGGGTAGTTCCTGCATGAAGTTTTATCAAATGGCTTCATGGGGATGTATTTGGTAACGTTACCTTCTTTTCTCGGCCAATGCAAGCTAGAGCCCACTTCTTACGCAGTTTCTATGCCAGGCGGTGTCGCAAGTTATCATCCACTTGGGGCGACGGTGTAATGGAGTAATCCTCGCAGATTCACTTGAAGCTGCTATACGGGCTTCGCAAGCTCAGATGAGCCGTTTTTCAAAGGGCGCCTACAAACGAAACTCCTACGGGGCGCGTTATATTCGTGCTGTTGGCCAGCACGTTGACATTGGCGAGCGGCGTACATCGGGAGCATCGGATATATATAGTCCAAAAGTCTGAGAGGTTAAGCTGGGTTCTTTTTATTTTGCTGTAGAATTGCAAGGAAGAACGAGATAAGTTTTCACACTTCTCTGAATGCCATATCAGAAGAATTCGACGGACACCTATCTTCCTAGCTGGCTCCTTCATCGAATGCGCAAGAGTTGGAAAAAATACGTGTCATCGAACAAAGCGGTATGTACTTGATGGGCTCCTGCTTGAATTTTAATCTAACAAATAGTGTTTCACCTGAAGTGATGCATTCACTCGTTCAAGGAATTTACCGTTGACAAAAGAGCGGCGACATATTTCTTGCCAACAGGCTATGTTCCCAATATCGGGATAAATACAAAACAAATAGCGTAAATAAATAATTAAATTATTGTCGTAGTTGATGTATTTACTCTCATATCTTTACTGATGCTTATACATTTAAATTTCAACGGACGATTTTTAATTAAGGACTGTATAAGCTCTTAGGTTTTTTATTGCTGTGTGGAAAGGAAATGTCTGTTCAGCAGCAAAATTTCCTTTGGTGAGGAAACAAGTAAAGAACTTTAATCTGGGAAAACTATAATAAACAGGGTTGCTAAACTTGAACACTTAGCATGACCTGAACGGTAACAATCTTTATGTGGAGAACTTAGGGAGACATGCAAGTGAAGCCCGAAGTTCCATCAAAGCAGATTACACGCTTTAATATTTATAACAAGAAATTAGTTCCGGACATATTAAAACATACTCGTGATAAAAAGAATACAACTGTGTTCTTTAATTTCGTCAGAATACTTCCATCTCTGATTACAAACAGCACGTGCAGATTGAACTTTATTTGATAATTGGTGATATGGTTGCTTCAACAGCCACTGTATTTGTTATTCATTATACTGCTGTGCTCAAACATCTAGGAATCTTTAGAAGTATTAGGATATCTTCAACCAAAATAGTTTTCTCTGCACTGCCGTGCTTCAAAGACTCGCTATATTCTTGGAAATTGCTTCTTCTTTTTCGCTGACTGGTCAGACTGTCATTTGAGATATTCCAATTACGCAGAAGTTTTGCGAAATTGCATATAATTATTTATTGGTTTTATTATTTGTCGTATTTACTTGTAAACCACAAAGGCGGAACGCATATAATGCCTGATACTGGCTCATGGCTTTCCCCCTTTTTTGAGATCTGTTTTCTTTCCTATCTACTTTTTCCCTTTCCCCTTCCTGAAATGAGGACAGCCCGGGTAATTTCTCTGTCTTTCCTTCTTCGTGTAATTTTCCTCTCTCAATGTTTTTTTTAAAATCATATTTCTCACAATAGACGTCAGGGCGCATCGAAAAAATCAAACTAAAATATGTTGACCACTATCACAAAGAACACACAATTGTTTCTTTATTGGGAAATTTGTTTTCGAGAAAAATTAAAAAGTGAACGAATAACAAGAACAGTGTGTTTAAGGAGTGCGCCGAGAATTACGTATAAGTCTATCATTTGGTCGGAACGAACGGGCGATGATTACTTCTGTAGACGGCCAATACACATAACCAGTAGTGGTGTATCAGATATGCATCGTTGGTGACCGCTGTCGGTCAGGTATAGAAGGCGCTGGCGACAAAAGATAGATGCGGAGGCATGCGACAAGAAATCCTAGCACAAAATTAGTTCATGAGCGCACTCACATAGTATCTCTCTGGGGATGAATGCCATCGGTATATAGACATTTACAGTACATTGCGCGGCCGGTTTAGTTGTAGCATCATTCACTCCAGTCAAAGAAGGATCGCAGGCGATATATTATGACTAGTATGAGCCGCATGACCAGTATGACCGGCGTGATCAGTTTTTGGAGACATGAACATAAACCAGTTCGAATGATACAAATTGCGGCACCAGTGTCAATAAGAGCTTCGGCACGGACACCTTACACAAACACTCATAACAGGTTCGACGGTCGCTCTGGAAAAGTTTGAGATTGTCTGACGGATGCAGTTTCCCCTCAAAAGCAGCTGCCATACCCTGGAATTCTGGACATACGTTGCTTGCTTTTGTTCACCAACACGTGGTGTGTCGGCCTTAAAGAACTGAAACTAGCGCCATGACGTATGCCGTGGCGCACAACTGAAGAAAACGCAATAAAAATAAGCACACTCTGAGACTGTTTCTTCACCTCGGCACTTGGAAACGAGCACCCTTATGTATCAGTCTTATCTCGCAGGGCACCAGCTACTTGCTCGACTGGCAATGAATCGACGATTTCGCTCGACACCTGGCCAAACAGCTTGTACGGATACCGGATGAAATGTCTTGCCGGGAAAGCTGCTCCCGCGAAGCTTCCGTTGGTTTTTCTTTCTTGATTCTTTTTGCTTATTATTTGTGCACCGTGGGCTTATTTGGTCATGGGCTTGCGTAGAGTCAGCGTTATGTTTCGTGGATTTCCTATAGAACCGGCGTGATGAATTGAGAGGAAGCTTTAGCCCGGGCCTATCTCTGATGCCGGCTGTTCAAATACATGTACAAGGCATAAATACTGTACATTTTGACATTTATTCATTGCGCTGATGCGCATTTCTGTGGACCTAATTGTAGTGCGATATTGCGAAGAAACAGAAGGGGAAATGGTCTCGCTACTTATGTCGAAAACCAACTTTAGTATGAAACCATCTCGTAATACTTAAAAATAGATCCTCACTATGAATATCTAATTATTAAATGCATGGGCACCATTATGGTCCTTATGTACAAACCCCATTCTGGTTACCACGTTTCTATATTACCCCGAAAATGTTCTAGAGTGCCGTTGTCAGTTTGAACTGTCGGCCATATTTTTTTATAACTTCGCTATTGCCTTATTATCAACAACTGTTATTAGGCAAAATCTTCTTGACATTTTCTTTCTTTTGGTTATCAAAATTAAATAAAACACCAACAAGAATTTCGAATGCCTATGAAACTCTGCTGGATCCCCTGCGGAATACCCCTGCTGATGCAGGGTTATTGATAGCCGATTTAAGGGACCACTTGTCCTTCTTCTGTTATTTTTTTCGCGGCATACTTGACCAGGCATGTATAAAGTACGCAGAATACACCCGTCACGTGCAGACTATTATCTATTCACAAAAGTGCGCTTTTTAAACATTTAGTAGCAGGTACCAACTGGAACTCTGTAATGCAGATAAAAGAACCCGTGGCTTCGTATCACCTCTATTTACATGCTATCAAGTACCTTTATAGTATAGCATTTCCTGTCGCAGCGCTTAGTAAACACCAGAAAGCCAGCAAGCCATGAATAGATTCAGGTCTTGTAAAGAGGATAAAAGAGAGGGAGAAGATATTTAGCTTATGTATAAAAAGAAAATTCCTAGACAATTTATACGCGTTTAAAAAATTAGAAATAAACTAGGCCCCAATATTAAGCATGAACGTGCATCATATTACGAAAATATAATTGCCAGAGCATCAAATAACTTGAAAAATGTATGGAAAAGAGTAAATCACTTCGTTTAAACATAATAAACCTGTTAAATACGAGCTTGTGATGGAAGTTTAACCATGCTCGGGTTCATTACGTGCCAATTAGTCTAATGAACATTTCCTTAGAGCTGGCGTTTCTAGGGCCTCTGTCGACAGAAATCACAGTTGTACTTCTTACGTCACTGACAGTGCTGTACTCTCAGTTTATATGTTTCCTACAATTGAATCTAAATATACATTCCGTTGCTAAAATAAAAAAAAAATAACTGTGCATGCGGTGTAGATGAACTAAAAACCTCAGCCCATTAAAGCACTTGTCCATATTAACAGTCTAACATGATTCTCTGTTCTGGTATTTTCCTTGATGATATAAAGATCGCAAGGGCATCAATTATCTTGAAGGGTCGCAATAGAGGTGATTTTTTTTAATTATAGGTTATTCACATTATTTATTACGTTCTCTTAACATCTGGAACACGTTATAAACATTGCGACTTTCTAACTATTTACTACAGAAGAAGGTGACCATAAAAACAACAATATTATTGTCAAAAGGAAAGAAATATACTGAAACGGCCTTACTAGAGTGTAAAGGAAAAAATAGCGGACAATTTTGAAGATAAATTACTCCCTTTAAGGATCTTTCTTGACCTGAAGAAGGCTTTCAATTTCAATTGGGCGCCACATTTTTATTAGTGAAACTGCCTAAATACGGAGTTATGGAAATGGCTTTAGGACTAATAAAAAAGCTATTTAACTAATCGTCAGCAACAGACTGGGGTTAGTGATGTGGCGTTCCACAAGGGTCAATCCTAGGCCCTTCGCTCTTTCTGATTTATGTTAACGACATTCAGAACATACCATTCTCACCAGACATAGTTCTACATGCTGATGACACCAGTGTATTCTTCTCCGGTAATGAGCTTAACCTTCTTGAACAAGTGAATTTTTGGCACAGATACTTATCTGACTGGCTTAAAACTAATAGGCTAGAACTAAACTCCAGTAAAACGAAATAAGTTTTTTTCCGGGCATCTAATAAGACTATAAGAAGTGAAGCTATTATAAATTTTGAGGGGCAGAAAAATGAACGCGTCAAAGCACATAAATTTTTTAGGTTACTTGTTCAAGAGAACTTACACTGGGCCTAGCCCACTGACTATGTCCGCTGCAGTATTTGAAGATCTACGGTTATTATTTGTAGATTACGACAACTGCTTCGACAGTTCCTAAAATAACAAAACAACACCAACTATATTACACAATAGTTCATTCGCATATTCACTATTGTCTTCTTGTGTGGGAGAATGCGTCTAAAGCAAGCACAGGATTCATGTCTTGCAAAAAAAGAAGGTATTCAACTAACAAAAGGAGTATCACACAGGTTTCGTACGGCACCTCTTTTTAAGAAACATGAAGTACTAACCATTACAAAGATAATAAAAATTCGTGATAGTTATTTGCAACCAAGTAAAAGCTAATCCTATAGGTCTTTTTCAGAGACGTGTTACGCAGCACCACCACCACAACCTACGTCATAAGTTTTATATAAGAAAAAACACGCACCAATTACGACACTCAAAAACTAAGCTATCAGATTCTTCAATTTTCAAACCAACACCCTTTTGCAGCTACCTTAATCGAGGAGATCGGCTCATACCGTGTTTTTAAAAGAAAGGTACATTCATATTTATTATCACCACATACTTTTTTTCTGTTACGTCGTCCAAAAGTATTTCCTGTTCGTCTTATTTTACACTTTACGTCATTTCGAAGTCGCACAAATCAATGATTTGCTGTCCTTTGCCTTAGTTAATTTTACCGTATTTCTGGTTTCACTTTTGTAACCTTTGTGACTTAAGGGTAATAATTCTATTTTATGTATATTTATGAACAAAAGGGTTACGCCTCACCTGGCACTTTTGTCATATGGCTAACGTTATTTTTCTCTTCACTCTTGTAAACATTATAATTATAACTATTATATGTTCGTTTAACCAGCTTCTATGTATGGCCCTGAGTGCGGTCTTTAAGGTAAGCAAATAGAAAAAATTCTGTTTCCTCAAAGCGAATGGTGGAAAATTGGAGCCCCTTACTCGTTAAAGCTTACAGTCACTGAACAACTATATGACAACTCATTCATTTCACGAAAAGACTACTTTCTGTCAACCGAGCATCAACCCTGGGAAAAAGAAAACAACAACATCGCTTTAAACACTGACGACGCGCGAAACCTAAAATAATAAAAACATATGCAAGAAGTTGGCGCCATACGTAAGGCTTCATATTGCGTTCCGGGACTTGTAGGCTCCAATTAGCAGCTGTTCCCACGATCATCGTTCACTGCGCGAGACCTTACCTCGACGCGCCCCTACAGTTCTTCCTGTTTTTCTGAGCGGCCGCTCAGTTGTTTCACCCTTTCCTTTCTTTCAGCGCCACCAACGCTTGTCGTAACCCCGTCCAGACTAATTTCGCCCGCGCCTCTCGACGACGGAATGCCGGCCTAAATTAGCCAGCGAGAGTCCAAGAAAATAACTTTGTTATGCTCACTGCTTTTCTTCCCCTCTGTGATAAGTCGTAAATGGGTGCGGGCGAAAGGCTGAACAATCTGCAGCGTCTGGCAGTGCGCTGCTTAGGTTTTTTTACTTGCCGCCACCGTTCATTGGCTGCGACATTACTGCTGCTGAGCGTGAGGCCGCAGGTTCGACTCCAGGTCATTCTGGCTGCATTCCGATGAAGACGGAAGGTACTAAAGCTCATGCACCCCGCTTTTTATTTGGATATTAGCGCGGAGGAGGAGGAATAAAGTTTTATTGTACAACCAGCACTTTATGATGGCCGGGCCTATATTTTATAAGCCTCCCACGAAGGGACATCGCGCGGGTGGGAAAATAATTTTCGAGCCCTAGCCTAAGGCTTTTCTCATAACCCGTGTGTTGCTTTCAGGTGTTGATCTCTGTCGATCGGATCGAGTAGGGCCGGGTCAGATTGAGCCTGGTTGAATGAGGTCGAGTCGGTAAAGGCCAGGTCGGGCGTGTTGAGGGTGGGTCGGATCGATTAGGCTCGAAAGGGTCATATCGGCTCAGGTTAGATTGGGGTAGGTCGGCTCGGGAAGGTCGAGAGGTTTGGTTGCTTCGTGGTTATAAGTGGTGATATAGAAGTAATACCATAGATGTCGTGTATATATATATATATATATATATATATATATATATATATATATATATATATATATATATATATATATATATATATATATATATATATATATATATAGGCGAGAAGAAAGGGGGTTAACCGAGGGACCCGATATTTATTAGTCATATAATGAGAAGCCAACAAACACTGACACCAAGTACAACATAGGGGGAATTGCATGTGCTTAATAAATGAAATAAAGTAATGATAAATAAATGGAAATTAAAGTGGATGAAAAAACAACTTGCCGCAGGTGGGAACCGAACCCACAACCTTCGCATGTCGCGTGCGATGCTCTACCAATTGAGCTACCGCGGCGGCGTTTCCCCATCCACTTTCTTGTGTATTTATGTGTACTAGTGTGAGTACTAGTGTGAGTGTGAGTGTGTATGTCAGTACACATAACGAGGGTCTCGAATCCGGCAACATTGATGCCTTCAGGTAGCATATGTAGGTTTATTGACCAGTTGCCTTCACCCGAAAAGATCACGTTCTCGTGACGCCTGCGGCAAAAAAGACGTTCCACGCCCGCCGCCAAGGTCTGTGAGTGGGGGCGCTGGCTAACACTCCCAGGGTTCTACTAGTACACATAGAGAGAGAGAGAGAGAGAGAGAGAGAGAGAAAGGCAAAGGAAAGACAGGGAGGTTAACCAGAGATTATCTCCGGTTGGCTACCCTGTACTGGGGGAGGGGAAAGGGGAAGCGATAGGTGAGAGGGAGAAGGATTAAAAAAAAACGAAACTACACACACACGCACGTACACACAAACTGTTTCTGTGGGCACTGTCACGCAGCCCGCAAAGGCGTTCCTACTGTGATGCAGTGCACCGTACAATCCTGAGTCACACAGTGAAGTCACAATCTGTCAGAAAGTCCAGTGTCTTTTAAATACCGCAGCAGCGCCTTCATGGCCGATCGCGCTGATGTTCGCGTAGGCCAGTGTCCAAGAATCTTGTTTTCTGACAGTGGGCGCTTGTCCAGTTTGTCTAGGGTGGCTGAGAGGACTGCTCTTTGCGGGTTGAAACGAGAGCACTCACAAAGAAGGTGCGCGATTGTTTCATTGCACCCGCAGAAGTCACAAAGTGGGTTGTCGGACATTCCGATAAGAAACGAGTACGCATTTGAAAATGCTACTCCAAGCCATAGACGAACTAGAAGGGTACAGTCGCGTCGTGGAAGCTCGGGCGGAATACGGAGTTGTAAAGTAGGGTCCAGGGTATGAAGTCGCGCACTTGTGAAATTGGATGAATTCCACTGAGCTAATGTCAGGTCGTTTGCCAGTACGGCAAGTTTTTTCGCTGCGTCGGCTCTCGAAAGTGGAATGGCAACGCACCTGACGCCGTCATGGGCAGATCGGGCAGCTGCGTCTGCTCGATCATTGCCGTGTATGCCACAGTGACTAGGCAACCACTGATATATGATATCGTGTCCTTTGTCAACTATGCGATGGTGTACTTCTCTGATCTCTGCGACGAGCTGTTCATGTGATCCATGGCGCAGTGCTGAGAGTACACTCTGTAGGGCTGCCTTGGAATCACAGAAGACTGACCATGCATGCGGTGGTTCCTCCTGAATGAAATGGAGAGCCGCACGCAAGGCTACCAGTTCAGCAGCTGTCGTTGATGATACATGCGACGTTTTTAGCTGTATTTCGATGGATCTTGTTGGTATCACCACAGCAGCAGCTGAACTTGCAGATGTGACTGAGCCATCGATGTAAACGTGCACGCGGCCGCTGTGCACCTCATGTATAAGTTGTAATGTGGCCTGCTTCAGGGCAAACGACGGCATGTTAGCCTTTTTAGTGATTCCTGGGATGGTGAGGCGTACTTCAGGTCTGTGCAGGCACCATAAAGGTGTGGATGGTCTTGCTGCAGGCATGTAGTTAATTGGCAATGAGGTGCGATTGGCAACAATCATACGACTGATAGCTGCGTGTGGCCTTTCTGCGGGTAGAGCGGCAAGGTGGTGAGAAGGTAGTCGGGAAACGTGGCGAATATGCGCTCTGAGAGCGTCGGTTACCAAGTACGTTGTTATTGGGTGATCCCGAGCTATGACAATCGTTGCCGCTGTAGACGCACACCTCGGAAGGCCGAGACACGTCCTTAGGGCTTGAGCTTGTAGTCCCTGGAGTACACGCAGGTTTGTTTTGCAGGTGTTTCCAAGCACAGGGAGGCTGTATCTTGCGAAGCCGAGGAACAAGGCGTTATAAAGCTGCAGCATTGATCGCACCGATGTGCCCCATGACTTTCCGCCGAGAAACTTGAGGAGATGTATTATTGTCAGCAACCTCTTCTTTAGGTACGAAACGTGCGGGCTCCATGATAGGTCGCGGTCGATAATTACCCCTAAAAAGCGGTGTTTACGTGCATTTGCAACTGCTTGTCCGTTGACACTTACAGAATAACGCTTCATTGCCTTCCGAGTGAAAGTAACAAGGCAGCATTTCTCTGAAGACAGCTCTAAGTTCTGTTTTCGCAAGTACAGTGATGTTAAGGTAGCTGCCTGTTGTAGCCGTGCTCGTACCTGCAGTCGTGTTACAGCAGACGCCCAAATGCAGATGTCGTCGGCATAGATTGATACTTGAACTGTGTTGGGCAAGCATCTGACTAGGCCAACGAGCACTAGGTTGAATAGCGTCGGGCTCAACACTCCGCCTTGCGGTACTCCACAGAACGTTTGGTGTTGAGTCGTGGCGCCTTCCTCGGTCATCACGAAGAAATGCCTGTCAGTCAAATAACTGCACAGCCACTGAAAAGTGCGGCCACCGATTCCTGCTTTAATCAGAGCCTCTATAATGGCATAATGTGCTACATCGTCATAGGCGCCTTTTATGTCAAGGAATAGTGCCGCAGTGAGTCGTTTCATCCGTTTTTGATGTTGAACATACGCGACCAAATCGATGACATTATCTATCGATGAGCGCCCACGCCGGAAGCCAGCCATAGCATCTGGGTACACGTTGTAACTTTCCAGGTACCATTCCAGGCGCGTCAAAATCATTCGTTCCATTATTTTCCCTATGCAGCTGGCCAGAGCGATGGGGCGGTACGATGACAAGTTTAACGGTGATTTACCAGGTTTGAGAACTGGAACCAAGCGGCTGCATTTCCATTCACGTGGAACCAAACCGTTGCGCCAAGACTCGTTGTAAAGGTTTAGCAGCATGAGGCGTGCATTCTGCCCAAGATTGGCGAGCGCCGCATAGGTAACGCCGTCCGGCCCAGGTGACGAAGAGCGCCTGCAAGTCGCTAGTGCCGCTTCAAGCTCCTCCACCGAAAACATTACATCCATGCGGGAGTCCCGTGGCACAGGAGTGGCACATGGTGTAAGGGCGCGTTGAGGCTGCGAGCTGGCAAGTCTTGAGCAAAATTCTTCGGCAACGTCTATTTCGCTGCGACCTTGTTGCAAAGCGAGGGACTTAAAAGGAACACGCTGTTGCGGTGATACACGAAGTCCACGCACAGTTCTCCATATCTGAGGTAATCGCTGACGTGGATCCAACGACTCGCAGAAACGTTTCCATCTTTGAGATTGAAGTGCATCAATGCGGCGTTGAATCTTCTTTTGCATCCGCCTTGCCTCTCTGAGATCATGGATGGATTTGGTTCTCCTGTATCTTCTTTCAGCCCGCCGGCGAACTGCTCGTAGTCGCTGCAGTTCGGCTTCAAATTCTTCGTATTTCGGGAAAGGCTGAAAAGCACGCGTAGTATCTTGCATGGCTTTTTGAATTTCGATTTCCAGACTTGAATGGTTCCCTTGCTGACATACTTCCTCCATGTGCGACCGAAACGCCGACCAGTCAATTCTCCGGAGTGTCGTGGAGGGGCATTTAAATAGTCCCTTGATCTTCAGGTACGTCGGAATGTGGTCGCTTCCATGGGATTCGATGTCTGGAAACCATTGCACGTTTCCTTCAAGACGCCGAGAAACCAGGGTCAAGTCTAGGCAGCTGCTGTATGTAAGCCCGCGTAAATATGTTGGGCTACCATCATTGAGGCAGTGAAGGTCGTGCTGTGTGGCAAAGGATGCTAGTCTCCTTCCCCTGGAGTCCATCTTCAAGCTCCCCCAAAGCGGATGGTGAGCATTAAAATCTCCGGTGAGAATCGTAGGGTGGGGTGTCGCTGATAGCACGTCGTGCAGTCGTTTAGAGTCGAATCCGCGTGAAGGAGCAAGGTAAACAGCAACGAGTGTGAACGTAAACTTGTTCGTTTTCACAATTAAGCAAACGTACTGGTTGTCGTCGTGCGGCGGGACTCGGTGCAACACGTATGTCAGATCACATCTAATATATACAATTACCTTGCTTGCAGCACCACAGGTAGAGGACATGAATGCCTCATAGCCAGAAATGCGTATAACATTCTGCACGTTCGGTTCGCAAATCACAAGTATGGGAAATCGGTTTTCGAAAACGTAGTGTCTGAAATCTGAAATTCTCGATTTGAGACCACGGGCATTCCACTGCAGTAAAGATGCTTGCTTGACTTCCTTGTGGAAGGGCAGCGAGGGGCGGGCCATGGTGCTATGCGATGCTTTCAAGTACTGGAGTCAGCGCATCCAGCACTTGCAGTGCGCTACGAGCAGCCGGAGTGTCCATGTTTGTCAGTAGTAGACGCATGACATTCGTGAATGATTTGAGCATAGCAATCACTTGTGAATCCTTGTCTCGCACTTGGTCAACTGAAGTGACATTTGACGTTAAGTGGCGAGTCATGTGCTGTGGCTCTGGCGCGTGGCATGTCTTCGGCAGTGCTGGCCACACCTCACTTGATGAAGCAGGAATAGCAGGGCCGCTTTTATCGTTGACATTCGTGCTGTTACTGGAGACAGATGGAACAGGAGGTGGCGTTGCCGGACGAGACTTTTCCCTTGAACCGAAAGAGGATGTCGTAGACTTTCGTTTCCGAGAGTGGTGTCGCCTTATCGCTGCAGAAGCATCTCTGTGTGATGATCCGTCTCTGGCCATTTTCCGCAAGATTTTCTGCTCTTTCTTTAGGCGTGGACAGTCTTTTGAGGATGCGACGTGTGGTCCTTGACAATTAGGGCACTTGAGCTCTGTTGCACGGCAGGTGTCCGTGTCGTGTTGTTTGGAACATCGTGGGCATGTCGCTGTATTGCGGCAGACAGCGCTCACATGTCCAATTCTTTGACACCTTCTGCACATAAGTGGTTTGGGTACGAAAGGTCGTACCACATGCCGAAAGTGTCCGACCTTTACATGTGACGGCAGACAGTCACCTTTAAACACGAGCCTTACACAGGTCGACTTGCCGAGGCGCCGAGCTTGTAGTAAGGCAACACCATCTGTGGCAGGTTTGATTAAAATTGGCAGGTCGCTGTCGCTAATCGATGTATCAATATCATAAACGACACCAGCTGTGGTTTCGTTGTCCTGCGGAATAAGGTAGTGGACGTTGATGTTGCCCAGGAGCTTTACTGCCATCAGAGCATTGATTGCGCTTTGGTTATGGACATCAATAGCCAGGACGTTCTTTCGAGTATTAATTCTGATATCCTTGATTTCTCCTGGGACAAGAGCCTCCAGAGAAACGGAAATCGCTTGTCTATTAAGGCGGTTGAGGTTGTCGGCGGGTGTGTCCGGCACAAAAAGAATAGTGTGCGCAGATGGCCTTCGCTGTGGCATGACGGTAGACTTACTTGACGAAGACCGTCCGCTGATGTTTCTTCTCTTGGCCTTGCGATGTACCACTCTTTCGAAGCCTTCGTCATCTGAGGCGTCATCACTTGAGCAGGAGTACAGCGCAGTGTCCTCGCTGTCAGCTTGACTCGGTGGGCAATTTCTCTTCCTCGGGCCGGTACCTGCCGAAGCAGTCACGTCGCGGCGGCATTCCGCCGACTCCACTTCCATTGCCGTGGCAATGGGAACGGCGTCACCCAGTAAAACACGGAAAAAAGCCGAAAATACTGCAGCGCGAAGGAACAGTGGTCCCTACGAGAATCACTTCGTCTTCCTCTACCAGTACACATAAATACCCAAGAAAGTGGATGGGGAAACGCCGCCGCGGTAGCTCAATTGGTAGAGCATCGCACGCGACATGCGAAGGTTGTGGGTTCGGTTCCCACCTGCGGCAAGTTGTTTTTTCATCCACTTTAATTTCCATTTATTTATCATTAATTTATTTCATTTATTAAGCACATGTAATTTCCCCTATGTTGTACTTGGTGTCAGTGTTTGTTGGCTTCTCATTATATGACTAATAAATATCGGGTCCCTCGGTTAACCCCCTTTCTTCTCGCTTATTACTTAACGAGGGTCTCGAATCCGGCAACATTGATGCCTTCAGGTAGAATATGTGGGTTTATTGACCAGTTGCCTTCACCCGAAAAGATCACGTTTTCGTGACGCCTGCGGCAAAAAAGACGTTCCACGTCCGCCGCCAAGGTCTGTGAGTGGGGGCGCTGGCTAACACTCCCAGGGTTCTGCTAGTACACATAAATACCCAAGAAAGTGGATGGGGAAACGCCGCCGCGGTAGCTCAATTGGTAGAGCATCGCACGCGACATGCGAAGGTTGTGGGTTCGGTTCCCACCTGCGGCAAGTTGTTTTTTCATCCACTTTAATTTCCATTTATTCATCATTACTTTATTTCATTTATTAAGCACATGCAATTTCCCCTATGTTGTACTTGGTGTGAGTGTTTGTTGGCTTCTCATTATATATATATATATATATATATATATATATATATATATATATATATATATATATATATATATATACATATACATATATATATATATATATATATATATATATATATATATATATATATATATATATATATATATATATATATATATATACATATATATATATATACACACACACACACCATGGTGGCGCAATGTGCCGGTAATTGAATATCGCCACGTGGTAGTGATGGTCAAGGAAGCAAAATGGTGAATGGCGAAACTAGCGTTTTATTCGGTGAACTTGTGCCCACAAAAGCAAGTTACACTCACAGGAGAGCAATAGCGGCGAACACAATCGGCGGTCGTCGAAATCTGATCAGCGGGTCAAGCGCGTCGGCTATTATACATCAGTCGTCGAACGTTCCAGAGTAATCGCTGGGATCTTCCGCAAAGTTCTACATTATTCGCATCGCGCACACATGAGATCTGATTACACAAGGTTCGGTCACAAACAGCGGATGGAAGCATCGATAACATTCCAGAAACTTCTGATACATGCACGCGCGTCCAGCACTGTGCGATAACATTTGTTAGGCGGTTAGACATTTGTTAGACACTGATCTTTGGTTGCCATCAAGTCCTGTTTCCACCTCTGATTTAAAGCAAACAATTGAATTTCGAAATGTAAGTCCTGGAACCATTACACCTTTACACATATCCCGAAGCACCTTGTATCTACAGTATCCCCATGGCGCTCTGTGTTTCATTACGGTAACATTTCTGTTCCCTATTGCTATTATTGTTTTTTACTGCGTTTCCATATATGCATTGCCTTCGTTTATCCATACACCAAGGTATTTACAGTATTTTACACGAGGTCTTTCCTGGCCCTGTATTGACACTGCCTGTTCAATGTTTTCATTGAATACCATAATATCCGATTTTTAACGCTAAATTTTAATACTAAATTCTCACTTTCCTATCCACAGATATCAGCCATATGTTACTTTGATATTAGAAACCAACACAATGTTGTCCACACAAAACAAGCCTGGACTACTTTGTGCCCGCCTGTTTGAACGAGATATTAAATCCGATATTGATTTCTTCCAACGCCGTTTCCATCCTTACCGTGTACATAATAAACAGTAGCGGGGACAAAGAGCACCCCTGTCTTGGTGATATCAACTTTCTCCTCGCTCCTAATCCCTTCCCATTCGACGCAAACGGTATTTTTTTAGATAAGTCTCCTTCAAAAGCTGTATACAGTCGTTATGTAAGCCTTCCCCTTCCAGAATATCATACACTATGTTGCAGTCTATGTTGTCATACGCTTCAGCAATGTCAAAAAACAACAAGAACATATGTACCGGTGTCCTTTCTTGTCCTTATATTTCAATACACTGAGCTATCATCCACACATCTACTGATTCTGAAGTCATTCTGAAGTTTTCCCAAGGTTCGACTATGTTCCGTCCATGCCTACAGTTTTAATTCAATCACATGTATTGCTTATCTCTATATTACCGATGTAATAATCGTCAAGGGTCTAAATGAGTGAATTTTATATTTTTTTCTCCTTACTTTCATAAATAAAATTCATTCTGCTTTGTCGCGAGCTGTCTAGTATTTGCCTATCTTGTAGCTTTTTCCAGTGCTTTTAACAGAACTTCCCCACTTTTGGTCCTAGAGAGAGAGAGAGAGAGATGCAAATGAGTGAAAGGCAGGGATGTTAACCAGAATTAAGCCTCTGGTTTGCCACCCTGCACTAGGGTATGAGAGAGGGAAAATAAAGACGGAAAGAAGAGCGGTGGCAAAAAGAAAGGCGTGAAAAAAAAAGGACGGGTTCAGTATAGTCTTTCTAAGAGGCCACTGCCACGTAAAGAGGTCAACAAAACCTTGACCGACTTTCGGTACGACAACAATTCGTGTCGGCATTCCAAGATTGTCTGTTCTGAAAGTGGCCTGTCGCCAAGGCGTGCCAACGCGCATGCCAGCGACAGCCGGTCCTACTTCATCAACCAACCTAACGGGAACCTCGTCCAACCCTGTTGCTGTGTGCTTAGGAATTTTCTCTTCGGCTTTCTTCAATGCAGTTGAAATTTCTCAGCGCCAGCTGCTTTTCCATCTCGTTCACACTCTTGCTCTTTTTTTTCTCAGAAACCACCTCGCCATTGCCTTCAAATGATAGGGCTGTTATTTTTCGGGTGTAATATATTGCCACGCCCCCTACCAGTTTGTTTCTATCTTCGTCTAGGACATGTTGTTATATTGTTCCAGACTTCTTTCTTGCTAAATAATGGGGTTCCGAAATATTTTAGGTTCGTCCTTCTTTTTCTCAAGCATTTCTAACAACCAACGTTCACCTTCACCTTTAATCTTTGCTTGAACCAGCATGTGAGCGATAGTTCTGTTCTTCTGGTATATTTTCAGTTTTCTGTGTACTTCATAGTGTGGCAACTGCCTTTCTTTTGCCTGCCAATGCTTGCGTGATGCTTTCTGTGTTTCATCGATCACTTTCCGTACCTCCCTGTTTCACCAGCTTTTCGGTTTTTTTCTTCCTTTCCAACAAAGGTGTCGCTTCTCTTTCTTCATTCCTCTCGTCGCTATACTGAGCAGCTCACTATATTTCCACCCTTTTCTTCGCCCTTCGTGAAGTTCGTTCTCCACTCTTGTGAATATACTTGTTATTTCTTTGCGTTTTTTTCCGTCCACAAATACGTTACGCCCAGCCAAGTTTTCTTTCCACTCACTGTGCCTGATAACCAAAGTTTCTCTTGACACTTTGAATTTATTCTTTCTAATTTGGCTCCCTGATGGATGAGCATTCTGACTCCCCCTCCCTTTCTTTCCAGTTTTATTCTGTTGAACCCTTCCAAGACATAATTCTCAGTCATTGCTGCCTCTTCGAAGTCTCTAAGACGCGTTTATGTAGCCGCAAACACGCCTATTTGTTGCCAATTTAAGTGCGCATTAATCTCTAAACATTT
This sequence comes from Dermacentor albipictus, assembly GCF_038994185.2. Lineage (NCBI taxonomy): Eukaryota > Metazoa > Arthropoda > Arachnida > Ixodida > Ixodidae > Dermacentor > Dermacentor albipictus. The sequence continues at coordinate 106,227,882 of NC_091824.1, read as the reverse complement.
TTTCGTTCTTCTGCCGCACTGCATGTTTATGTAGCCGATTGCACTGCGAGCTTTCTTGTTTCTTCTTTTCTTCGTTTTTCTTTTATTGACGGTGATGTTAATCTGAGGCCCCCCGGGGGCCCTTCTTCGTTACTACTTACCCTGGCATCCTGTGCACCAACGCCCCCCCCCCCCCCCTCTCAAAAAAAAAAAAAAGATTTCGTGCGACCAGCAAGTGTACATCCCCCTTTTCGTCCAAGCCTGTGATTGAAGTGGATTCCGCCTCATTGAAAACCACCTATTCCTTCTCATTTTCCTGTTTACTTTTACAACCACGAAACGTATATCTCGGCTTACTTTCCATATCGTCTCATCTGCGGACGCAACCGCTCTTTGTACGTTAGTGTCACGTACTGGTACATGCGGCACCATACACTTCACCCCGTACACACCGCACCGTAAATGCCGCAGTCGCCACGGGGGGCCACGACCAGCCCTCTTGCTGGTGAGACGCTCAACTATTGGGCGAAGCCTTCGCTCCTTGCCAGCTGCTCTGTGTAGCTCATGTTTTCTCTCTCTCTCTTTCACTCCCCATTCCCCTAACTACGTGTAGGGTAGGAAACTGGACTCAGTCTGGTTACCCTCCCTGCCTTTCCTTCTTCTCTTATCTCTCTCTCTCTCTCTCTCTCTTCGAGCCAAGTGGCGAACTGTACGTCTAACTACGCTTATGCTTGAAGGATGTGAAAGATTATTTTTCTGGCAGGAGATTTGTAAAGCGACGTCTTTCAATAGTGAGGCCAACCTGCGATTAGTTAAAAATTTTTTCGGGTCCCCTTAAGCTGCAGCCACTCCGTAACACTCTCTTTGTATAGGGTATAAGAAGTGCACTTATACCTAAAATATTTTCATTGTTTTCGCTAATTTCAAGAAAATGTATTATCCGAAATTCCAATGTTTATGCACCACAATTTGTCATTATCTGTCCTTATCGTTATCTGTCCTTGTCCTTATCGGTCCTTATCTATATATATGCACCTCAACTCCTAACTAGTTTTTGTATGTAACTTAAGTTTGAAATAATCACATCTTTAGGGCGCTATAACGTAAAACTATTCCAAACTTTTCTATTCCAATTCTCCTATCAGCCCTCCACGATTGGTCAAAAACTTTTTTCGACCACCCCCACTTCACCTGTCTGTCATGCGACGTCACGAAAACCGCGATAGCTCCCCATCTGATATGATGTGTACACAGATGATTATGCATGATATGGCAGAAAAAAGAAACACAGTTATTTCTGATTCGACCACTTTTCACCATTAGCCCTCGGCTATTGGTAAAAAGTTTTCGGGCTGCACCCACTTCACCTTTCTGTCACACGACGTCACAAAAACGCACAAACTCACCGCGTCAATGTGACGTGTACGCGATAAAGATGCATTATTATGCCGAACAAAACTGAATTTGCTTCTGAATAGCCGCAGGCTGCCCCTTTCAGAAAGGAATAAAAGATGGCTGCCGCCGATCGCTGAGACGCCGGCGACTCGCAACTGCCGGAAAGCATGGGTGTATTTTCGTATAATAAAGCTTCTTGCGTGGCCGAGTAACGTTTTCGAGCGCTTTCGGCACGTTTACCACCTCATTCTGCCAACTCTTCTTTGCTGAGGGTCAGTTTTAGCGTCATTCTTAAGCTTCCGTTGCATGCCGCCGCGATTTTCGACCAGCCACCACAAGCTAAGTAAGGGAAAGCCGACCAATCGCAGACAGCGGCACCATACTCTTATCGATTTTCAGTGCACTGGCTCTGCCCCAGTGGATCCCTCTCTGAGCGTTCTCCTCGCCTCTTGTCAGCCAATTAGATACGACAAGCCGCTCAGTGTAGGCAATGTTATTCGTTTTTCAAACAAACAAAAGTGACTTCCTATGAACGAGGAGAGTGTTTGGTTGGTCTGTACAGACAACCCTGTGGGTGACCGCCCGGTGCTTGCGTCGGTGGTTACGCATATTTGACGTCGGGAGATTGGAATAGAAACATATTGGAATAGTTTTACGTTATAGGGCCCTTATTTGTAGCTGCGTTACATGACTCTATTGCGCGCGGTTAGGCTAATAATTTCTTTATAATCACTATACTTAATCAACTAAAATATGGTGTGTTGACGACAGCTACAATGGCCTGTCTTTAAGAATAGCGAGTCAATTGAGGATTTTATTACTCGTGTAAGCACAGACTAATTAACAGTAATTCAAATGCGATTGACCTAGCGCAAAATAACGCAGTTTCTTTAGTCTAGAGGCAGGAGGCTAATTTTTTATTTATACCCCAATAAATTGAGAAATCATCGAGCGGATATTTTTCCTGCGTTCTGTCCATAAAAATTCTTTATTGATAGTAACATCAAGCTATTTAGACGATTCGGCATGGTCAACTAAACGGCCAGAAGAAGTAATCTCGAGAGTATTTTTTTGTTATGTTTGGGCTTGAAGAACATATATTTTGTCGCTTCAAGAATTTCGATGTCGCCTATTAGCGCTGAGTCATATTGATAATACATTTAGCTATGCGTTTGCATTTTTAGTTGGTAAATATACACTGTGTCTGCTATAAAATATGTTCGCGTTTTCAGCGTCGTTGGAAAGTGAAGTATATCGTTGATATGTAACTGAAACTGCGTGGGACCCAAGATTGAGCCCTGAAGTGCACCGGCATCTATCGATTTGTAACCTGAAGAAAAGCCATTTATTCGTGAGAATTGCAATCTCGAGGCTAAGCAAATAGCGAATTGTGAGGGCAGTGTTCTGCAAGGTGATTCATTAGGGTGCTTACGAATTAGCATTCCTCGTAGTTTATTCAGTTTAATGCATTCTTGAAACCTACCAACAGGCGCCAGGTGTGCATAGGTACCTCTCGATGTCGTTTATTATTTCATATTGTGCATCAAATAATCCCATTTCACACGCCTTTTTTTTTTTCAGGAAGCCATGCTTTCTCTAAAATAGTGTTAGTTTTTCATAAAAAATCTACAATTGGGATGTTCATAACATTTCGCTAAATCTTAGAGAAAACGTCCAGCACAAATGTGGGACGGTGATTATTAAGGTCATCATAGCTGCTGTTTTTATGAATGACACACATCCTCGGCAATTTTTAAGTCACCAGGAAATTCTCTTGTCGAACCATTTGGTGGCATATATGCGAAAAAAAATTATGCCGTAATATTAAAGGTTGCTTTTATGTTTTCAGCTTTTAAATAGTTCCGAACGACCCTTCTGGGTGGGCGAAAAAAACAGAGTCCATCTGTGAACATCTGAGCCAAATTTCGCAGTCGAGCGTGGAGCGTGCAGCTCGCAAGCGGAGGACGATGTCACCTTATCTTGAAGCACTTTCTTTTCAGCAAAAACCTTATCCTCACTCTTTTCAGGACTGTCATATCTCGTCGTAAAGCATATTCTCATACACGGCTGCAATTGGATAAGAACTGAACTCAATCAAGAAGAGTGTTTGGATAGGTATGCTTCCTCCTGCTGTTGCTGTGTTTATTTATTGTCGGATTTTAATAAGCAGGCTGAAGTAAGCGAAAGATCTGGGTTTCGAATCTCAATAATGGCTACGGAAGTACTTCCGGAAGTACGACTATCGTACTATCGCTGACTGTCATCCGCTAACTCTCGGCTGCTCCCGCCCACCTAAGGATGAAACTTTGGCCACATTGCTTATCAGCGTGGCAGCCATTGGGTCTCACTAATTTCGATTAGTTTTTAACAGTCAACTGCCCTCGAACCACGTGACACTTAAGGTCAGATCCCACGTACACTTGCCAGCGAGTGCTCACTCCGGGCCGCTCCTTGGTAGACGCCTTGGCAGATTTCGCTTCGTATAGAGCTATTGCGCGAAATGCGCAAGTTGGATGTGGCTACTTGTCTCGGTCAAGCTGGTGCATGACAAAGCTGATCCGCACCACGCACCACGCTCAGACTGGAACACATCAGCGCGAACATGCACTCTAGACCTGTCGTGCAGTTAGTTAGCCACTACAGTTGCACGTAGCTGCGTCTTCAGCGTATAGCGTAGGTACTGCGGTCACCACGAAGTGCCGCGACGAGTCCGTTCGCAGAGCTCGCTACGGCTCGCTGAGGACAAACACGTGCATTCATTAGTAACTGTGGGTCACGTGACACAAGGCCCGAGCACCTACTTCTGACGAACAGGTCGTTTTCTTCTCCAGTTGCGCCCACCCTCGATGTACATCACGATCGAGAGGTCGCAGCTCGCTACGTTAGGAATCCTTTGCACGTCGAGTCCGCAGTGCGCCATCCATCGCTAAGCCGATGTGAGCGCTGCTGACGTACTCGAGCTCACGAGCGAACGTGAAGTTTGTTCGATCCTCCAAAATTGTGCAATCGTCCTAGAGATAAAGCGCGACATCAATTGCGCTACTCATGTCGCTCGATGAGAGAATAGCTGCGCGTAGCTTATTTACAGTGCGCCGTAGTACAGCAAAGGATAAGACATCGTGAACTCAACCATAACTTGTCGGATTGCCTCTGAATTCGGCCCATCGTAGGCGCCAAAATCGCTAGCAGTCGCTAGTGGCGCTACATCAAAGATCACAATTGAACTCGGCGCCACGGTGACGTTCAATAGGCGGAGCATTATGGGCCCCAGCCCGCTCCGCCATAGCCTCCGCAGTGCAAGGCATTGGAGAAGCAGCCGGGGCACCGCGAAGGGGATCAAAGGCAATCTTTGGTTGCCGGTAACACTGCTTTTGCTTAACGCATTGAAGTACTTTTTCCTGCCAAGTAATTATGAAATGCTGTATTTTAATGTCACATGCCTCCGGCGCGGTGGCTTAGCGGCTGTAGTGTTGCGCTGCGAAGCGCAAGGTCGCGGGATCAAATACCGGCCGCGGCGGCCGCATTTCGATGGAGGCGAAATGCAACAACGCCCATGCCCTATGCATTGAGGGCGCGTTAAAGATCCTCTAGGGGTAATAATTATTCCTGAGTCCGCCCCTATGGTGGAGCTCATGATCAAATCGTGGTTCTGGCACGTAAAACCCGAGAATTCAATTCAACGTCAAATGCATTTATTGACTTCGATAAATGCGGTTCAGGACCTCTTGAACGTTGTCAAGTCCCGTGGAGAAAGAATTTTTTTTACGACGGCGATATGTTGCTTAGTGTTTTTTGCGATTGTAGGTGAGTGAGTGAGTGAGTGAGTGAGTGAGTGAGTGAGTGAGTGAGTGAGTGAGTGAGTGAGTGAGTGAGTGAGTGAGCGAGCGAGCGAGTGAGCGAGTGAGCGAGTGAGCGAGTGAGCGAGTGAGTGAGTGAGTGAGTGAGTGAGTGAGTGAGTGAGTGAGTGAGTGAGTGAGTGAGTGAGTGAGTGAGTGAGTGAGTGAAACAACTTTATTCGGTCCATAATAGACGCGAGTAAACTCAACGTCACCTGGCTAAAGCCCACTCGGAGACCATCAGGTGAAACCTGACGGCCCTATCGCGGGCCCTCTGGACTGCCAGAATTTGACAGGTCTGGTCCTGGGTCCTAATAAGCTTTATCATTTCCTCTTGGGTGAAAGGGAGACCGGCAGAGGCGCAGCCCCACAGGACATGCTCGAAGTCAGCGTAACCATCAAACAGGGGGCAATCCGGGCTTGGGGACCGTTCGGGGTACATTGTGTGCAGAGCCGCGGGGCTCGGGACAAGTGCTTGTCTGTAGAAGTTTGAGAGTGACTTCGTGTCCCCTGCACAGTGAGGAGTGCGGCAAAGGCAGGAGTCTTATTGAGTGATAATTATGCTTGCGGATCTCATTGTACTAGCAGAGAGGCTCGGATCACCCAGGAGAGGACGCGTTACCCTGTGCACGGTCAGTCAAACCTCATGCAGCCGAGTGCGCCTTCTCGTTGGGGTTGAGCGATTGTAGGTGCAAAATAATTTTCGTTGAAATTATGTTATAAATAACCTAGGATCAGCATGGGTTGTACTTACACCATTGTTTTTTCCCAATTCGTAAAAAAAAATATTAATAGACTTGTTCGCCACGTTTGACTTGTATATATTGTATCATCTATGAGAATGTCGTTTAAGATTGTTTGCTGTTGAAAAATATCGAACAGGTTTCCATATTTCTTCAGGACTACATTTGTCTATGTTGATTTTCGCATAGCACTCTGCCTTTGTCTTTTTGATGTAGCTTTTTGATGTCTTTTTGATGCAGCTAACTTATTTCTGGTTGTATTAAATATGAGGTGACTTACATCTATATTTTTCGAAACAAAAGCGAGAAACTTATTTTTGTGCCCTAGTCCTTTATACATTTCTAGATTTCGCCAGTGTTTCTTGACATATTTATATTTTATATGGTGGAGAACAGTAAAAGGTACCCGTCAAGAGCGCCTAAGTTTTTCTTTGAAAGAATACAAGAATGAAGTGAGGGTCTTTCTCATTAAGGACTACGGACCAATCTGTCTGGAGTACTACTTTTTGAAACATGTTGAGTGCGCAATTTTTCGTTACACTTATGGTACTTTTATGCCTTTACCCTAGTGAATGTATGTTAAAGATTTAGTGTAATCGTTTAAACCGTTGGATGGGAGTTCTATTCCATCATGAGGACCATGCCTTTTTTTTTTTTGAAACAGTGTTTTTCTTGAAATAAAGTGTCTCGTTTTCATTATCTCACGTGTTTTTCCTACATCGCGAAAAGAGTACCTAAACAACTCACTAAAATAAATGTTCCTGTAAGGAGTTATTGTAAGTCGAGAATAGAAGTGGCTTAATGGACTAAACAGCGAGTAGGTTATTTCACTGCTCTAACATACGCGGAAAGAAACTGATGCTCCCAATTTTCGTGCAACGAGGAGCGATAACCTTTTCAAGATTGAAGCAATTACAGGATCATGTATACGTCATGATTTATTCGTCACAATTTCAGGAGCTGGTTGCATAACCGACTGTTTCGCAACGTATATAGTTATTGCCGCTTCTTATCGAGGTTGCAAAGACAAAAAAGAGGAAGAAAAGAATAACCATCTCAGAATTTTGCTCCAATATTGAAGTCCCAGCATTGATATGAACGTATAAAGTGCACAATGAAAGAAATGTAATTTCTTTTTCTTCAAATAGCAGAACCTTCTGGTATTACTGTCCAATGACATTCGCAGAGTAAAGAGCGGAATCACTTCGCGCATTGATACCTTGTCGCGGGAAGGTTTTCTTTGTGCCTGCTGCCACGTCAGGCGACTTAAGTGTTCTGGGGCTCGAGGTAGCACAGTACATTACGCCCTTTTTTATCTCGTGTTCTGTGCGCTGCTAACTGACGCCCTGGCTGAACCGTAGCAAGAGCCTTTAGAATGCCGTCTGCAGCGAATGTTCATCGACCTACCTACGCCATTCGGAGCGTGCTATGTTCTCTACCCGAGGTGTTACGCAAACGTTATTAACAAGCACGTTTGGACTCGAAAGCCTTGAGTTTGCGTGCACTCAGTTATTAACTGCAACCATCATTGCTTGTTGCAGAAGGGTGGTCTTTATCTAGACGAAAATGATTACGTGGAGAACGCCACTATTTTTTCATAGCAGAAGCTTTGCTTAACTGGCGCGTATATATATGCGTATATATTACTGCAAAAAAAGGATAAAAGAGAGATGGCGTGGAATTGGCATCATTGCGCCAGCAGGTCATCCGCTCATGAGCTCTGGTGACACGCACGCGCGCACGCACACAAACACGCACGCTCTCACACATAGACTCACATCTCTTTGCTGCAGTAACTTTGAGGGAAATAACGAAGATAACGTTATGGAGGAGGTGGAGGAGGAGGAAAAGAAGGAAGGAAAAGTAGGGAGGTCAACCAGGCGCACGTTTGGTTTCCCACGCTACATATGAGAAGGGGTTTAAGGGATGAAAAGAAAGAAAGAAGAGGAAACGAAGAAGGTACTTTCAGTATGAACAAGAGCAGTTGTCTGTCAAATCACGCCTATAAAAGGTCACTGAGACCACTCGATTTCATAAATTGTAGCAATGCCCCCATAACTTTTTAAGCCTGCGTTGCGTGGGGCCATGGTCCCAGAGTCTTAGTCTCTGAAAATGGTCTTCTGTCTAATCGATCCAACACCATCCCAAGAACGTCTCCTTCGATGTCATAGAAATTACAGAACACAACACCTGGTCGATCGTCCCTTCACAGTTGCATGAATCACAGATCTCTGTGTCAGTAACGTTGTAGACTAATTTAGCAATTTTTAGCAAGTTAGCTTCTTGCTCTTCTAAGCAGTACACGGTCGGGCAAACGAGTGTCATCGCTGATGAGCCGTTAGCCTAGCGCACGATGCATCCGCGTTAGAATTTGTAGGTTGCTAATTCGGTTAACACCTCAATGAGCTCTACTTAATGATCAGGGATCAGTGGCTGCTTGCAAGGCAGTGTTCAATCGGTGAAATAGACGGGCTCAGCGATCGAGGCCCAACGATGATTTAAGAGACTCAGAGAGAGAGAGAGCGAAAGGTAAAGGAAAGACAGGGAGGTTAACACGAGATTATCTCCGGTTGGCTACCCTGTACTGGGGGAGGGGCAAGGGGATGCAATAGGTGTGTGTATTTGACTCAGACTTTGTCCAGCAGCTATGGGCTGGCGAGTCCCAGACACGACTGAGGAATACTCCACAAAACGTCGTTTGACACCGCACCTGCGTTGATTTCATGCTTAGGCAGAATCCGTGATTGAAAAATCAATTAAATTATGAGGTTTAACCTGCCATAACCACTTTCTGATTATGAGGCACGCCGCAGTGGAGGACTCCGGAAATTTCGAGTACCTGGGGTTCTTTACCATGCACCTAAATCTAAGTACACGGGTCTTTTCGCATTTCACCCCCATCGAAATGAGGCCGCGGCGACCGACATGAAGAACCCGTAGACGACCACTCAAAAGAACAGCAATAATAAAAAGGAAGCGCGTGAAACAGGAAGATAATGAAAGTTAGCAAGAAAGAGAGATAGAAACAAAACCAAGTATTCAGAAGAGAAACAAGTGTAGGATAGACAGAGAGAGAAAGAGACAGAGAGAGAAAAAAAGCCGTGGCTGAACGAAGCTAGCCGCAGTTTTTCTCAGCAGCCAGCGCGTAGAATGGCTGCTAAAAATAGCGGCGCGGCCACTCTCCCATCTTCCAGCTTCCGAGGCTGGCGAAGCTTAGAGGAGCGCGCTCTTGGACTCTCGACCTGGTTTCTCCTCCTCGCCGTTCACCCTCTCCTACGTTCTCCATTGCTCCTCCCACATTTCCGCTGCGCATCGAAAAGGATGAGGATCCGCATGGCACTGCACAGCATGGAGCGGCAGTGCTGCGGTGCAAGGAGTTGAAATATAACATTGGAATTCGGGACTGTCAGCGGCTTGCTGTCTCCTGACACGCAGTCAGCGTTGCATGCGCACTCCTCGTGGAAAGCTTTAACGCAGCAGCCACTACCAAACTGGAGAGCTGGCGCTCTTTACTTGCGATAGGAAGCTTTATACATTGTGAACAAGGATGAAGTACCCGGGAGTTGGAACAGCTTCATGACTTATAGTGCAACAAGACCTAAACGATGAAAAAGTAGGAAGCAGGGGTGACACAAACGCTTTCTTTCAACTAAAAGTTTGTTGAAGACATGTGCCAAAGAAACAATCACAGTCACAAGAAAGAAAAATGGGGGAAAACAAGAAGAGTCTGTGAATACATCTCGGCAATATTCCCCCCCCCCCCCAATATTATTTTCTATTTATCGTGCTACCGTGCATATTTAATTCGACCATGTTTTCAACGACCCTTCCGTTGAAAGACATCACTCATGTTATCTCTCCTTTTTTCATTTCCTCCTTGCCTCTTGTGCTGTAAATCACGGATACATACCAGTTTTCAGTAGTTTAAGCTGGGATACACAGCGCAAGAACGACATAAGGACGAAGCAGGAACACGCTTGCAACACAAACACGCAAATAGAAGTTACACAGCAGAAGTTACTGAGAATGTTGTGCGACAGCGAGTCTCTGGCATGCTTTGGTTAGCTGTTCTCGCTGCTTTTTCTCCCCTTCGTTGCAATTCACCGCTTCTGGAAAGATGAGAAAGACATGCATTTTGCAGTTGTTTCACAGCTGCAATTATTTGATCACATATGGACGCTATTAAAAGGTAAGAACTATGATAAAAAAGTTAGAACTATGATAAAAGCTACTAACCTTTTCCAAGCACTTTTATAGATTGCGCAATATTTTTGTTGTTGTTGTTGTTGTTGTTGACAGAGCGAGTTGAATTACGCTCCACGTTGCGTACTCCAGTTCTATCTGACGAAAATGCACCATGAGTAAACCTCCTCGATACCTTGATGAAGCATAACATTTGCATTAATCGTCTTTTCTTTTGTTCTATCGCTAGAAAAACTTCACAAAAGTCACAGTGAAGCGTCTATTTTGTCTTTCGCTGATATCTCGAGAACCATGGTGAATGCGTGCAAGAAACTGCTTGCACCTTATTGCTAATATTATTGTTATTATAACCAGACCAAAGTGGTCTGTAATTTGGGCATTTTTACCAAAACGCTCGTGGACCTCGCACGAAAGCACGTGGAATTTTCTGCAATGTCAGTGCTTCTCCTTTCTTTATTGTTGTTATTTGTGAAACTTGGCTCTGCAGTGAAAGTTCCTCTTCAGATTTTTTTTTCCCGCCATACACTGTCTTCCGCAGTGAGCGGGACTTCAGTGGATTTAAACAAAAAAAAAAAAGGCGGTGTCGCGCTGATTGCTTTTCACAGTTCACTGACATGTGTTCGGCGTAGTGACATCAAAAATGTACAAAAGTCGATTTGCCTTAAAGTCAGCCTGGCACAATGTGAAAAATTGTTAACTCAAACTTTCTATGTACCGCCGATTACTTCCCCTGTATTGTTTGACGAGGTCATCTTTTCTATTGAAAGTATCTAATCTCCCCTTGCAAGCACAGATTCATCCTTCTTGGTGATTTTATTACACCTGGAACTGATTGGAACACTCTTAGATATTCTCATTACAATCATTACATAGAAAACAAATTATTCCTGTTGAATTTTCTTCCATTCTGTTTTCTTCGGCAGCATAACTGGATTTCCAATTTCTGTCGCAACGTCTTAGACTTTTTCCTCTTGAAAGCTCAAGTTATAGATGTCTATCGTTCTGAAATTTCCCTTGTGAGTTCCGATAAATATCACCCATCACTAAAGATGACTACCTCTGTGCCAGCTCTGAGGCAGAGCTCTTTCAGTGGTATTAATAAAGTTTTACTATCAAGCGTGGTGATCATGTTGGGTTACGTGATTTCTTCGCCACCACCCATTGGTCACTGGCCAAAGAGAAAACCAATGTTCATGACCAATTATCTCAGTTTACGAAGCTTCTTTTGAGCAGTAGAAATGCATTCCCTAGTACAGTCCTAAACTTTCTAAATATATCGGCTGGTTCTTAACTGAACTTATAACTACCTTAACGTATAAAGATCGCGCGCACCATCACTCCACAAGTCCTGTGCCTGACGATTGGACAGAAGAATTTCGATTTTTTCGGACTCTCCGCAAACGCCTTCATAAGCGACCTCACGACTCCTATATTGCATTCTTGGAAAAGAGTGCCTCCGACCGGCTGGTGGAAATTCGGAAGTACATCCGCAAGCACTTAAGTAAACGTGGAGAGTGTTTTCGCCTGCTCTACTCTAGAGGAGCTGAAGTCGTCGCCGATTGCTTTGCTGCCACTTCCTCTTCCTTATATAAAGCTGCAGATGTCAACGCTGGTGTCAGTTAGCAGTACACGACGGGGCCTATGCCTAGTGCTTTGTTGTTTGTTGGAAAGCTCTCTAGCGAATGCCTTAAGCGCTTGAAGCCTTCCGTGTCGTGCGGCCTTGATGTCATCCCCTCCGCAATTCTGAAAAGCTTACAGTGTTTCCTCTGTCCCGCTTTTCTCTTTCTGTTCCCCCTTTCTCTACCTCCAGTGTAGGGTAGCAAACCGGAAGCTCGTCTGGTTGACCTCGCTGCCTTTCCTCTCTTTGCTATCTTTTTCTCTTACGACAGTCTATTTGCTCAAGTATGGACATCTATATTTAATAACTCCTTGAATACTTCAACTTTCCCTCACATGCTGAAAACTGCTCGTGTTTTTTTTTGTATTTAAGCCTGGCTGTAAAACCGATGTCTCGAGTTATCGCCCGATTTTTCTTCCCTGTGCCGCGTATAAAATTTTTGAGTTTGCTCTTCACGAGACATTGCTGCGGAACAGCCGCCACAGTGTGGCTGCACTGAGGAGGACGAAGACGACGTGTGTGCCCGTTTGATATAGCGTCGCCATTTTGGCCTCCGTGAGCTTCCCTGTAAATAAATTGTAAATAGTATTCGGCTTCAGTTTCACGTAACATTAATTTGGTGTAGGTGCTGGGTAATCAGGATAATAGCGCGTCGGAGAAGTCCTCCTCAGTGCAACCACACTGTGGCGGCTGTTCCGTAGCAATATTCCGCATTTGTCAGCTTCTGTACCTGGTGCAACACTTGGCAAATGAAAATAAATTTTACTAAAACTGTGATAGCGTCATTTTCTAACAGTGCCTCCCTTTCATTGATCACTTACACTTTCAACGACTTATCCTTTTACAGGGTCTCGGAATACAAGTATCTTGGCGTCATATTTACGCCTAACATGTACTGGTCAAAACACTATAATTTCATTTGCACTAATGTAGTCAGTACGCTCGGGTATTTGAGGCGCAATTTCAACAATTTTCCAGAGGAAACTAAGTTACTAATGTATAAAACTTTAATTCGCACAATCAGGAAGATTATGCTCCTCCTGTCTGGAAGCATCATCAGCAGTGCGACATTAAACGAAAATTTATTAGGTTCATATAACGTCGCTGTGATCACCATTTTTCACCCTCTCGTGTCTTATCTTCTCTGAACCTAACCCCTTTATCCATACGTCTTCACATTGAGTCATTGAAGTTTCTGCATGGCATCGTCAATTTTTCTTATCGTGTCTCACATTCCATATATATTCCTTCAGATATTCCTCGGTGAAGTAGGAGTCACCATAGCCTTAATATTAAGCCTTACTTTGCTCGATGTAATAAATTTAAATACAGCTTCTTCCCACGTACTATTGCATTCTGGAACTTAATTCCCGGAACAATTAGGTCACAGCCATTAAATGATTTCCTATTAAACGTTAACTACACCTGATTTTATGTATTTTCTTTTGTTGCAGTGTATTGACTCATTCTCGTTTTTGTACTGACTCTCAGTGTTACTGTTATTTTGAGTTTCATTTGTGTCATCTGCCTTATTTCTGGTGAATTTTTTAATGTGGTTGTTTATTTGTTTTTTGTATGACTTCTTTTTGTCTACCCCACTCCTGCAATAGCCCCGTAAAGGGGCTGCGGTATGTGTAAATAAATATAGTCCTTTAACGTTGAAAACTCAATGATTTCGAATCAGCATGAATTTCTCACCAGCTGCTTCACTATCATGAATCTCGCAAGTTTTTTGACAGATCTCCGCGCCGGTACTTCACAGGGGGAAAGTTGACGCCATTTAGGGTGACCTTAACAAAGCTTTTGATGTAATCAGCCATTAACTGCTTCTGATCAAACTTACGCACTTTGGTGTTGACTCGTCAATTGCAAATCTCTTGCGCAGTTATCTTCTTGATAGATCATGTTATGTTAACATCAATGACTAAATGTCTTCTTTTTACATGTAAGCTAGCAGGGTCCCTCAAGATGAGTACTAGGACCACTCCTTTTTTAACTTATTTATTAACGACGTTCTTTCCACTATTCGGAATTCATCATTCTGTCTGCCGATAACATCAACATTTTAAAGAGAATTCATACTGTCGATGACTGTCACACCATGTAATCTGACCTGTCTTCTTTTGCTAAACGTTTCAACGATAGTGGCCTTGCCTTGATTGCTGCTGTAAGACCAAAGTCATGACTTTCATATGCAATACAGCAAGCATTTCTTTTTCTTATTCTGTAGATTCTATACCATTGTGTAACGTATGTGAGATCACTGATCTCGGTTTATATTTTTATACATTCTTATGCTTTTCTGCTCACACTAAACGCGTTGCAATGCGGGGTACCTTGTCCTGGCCCTGTTTGCAGACTATCGAGATGATTCAATTATGCGACGCCGTTCCGCAAGTTGCACCCACCAATCTGTCTTCCTCAACTCCGATACGCGTCAGTCGTCTGGTATTACATTTCTAGAGAGAGAGAGAGAGAGAGAGAGAGAGAGAGAGAAAGAATAAACATTTTTATTAGATCCAAGCGTGATATTATAGATCTAGTTCAGAAAAAGTTTCTAAGCATATATCATCACCGCTTTCCTAACATCGGCGCTAAACGTTGTTGTAGCACTGTCAAATTATTTAATTATTATTAATTTATTATTACATTATGGGGCTTTGCGTGCCAAAACCACTTTCTGATTATGAGGTACGCCGTAGTGAGGGACTACGGAAATTTCGACCACCTGGAGTTGTTTAACATGCAGTTAAATTTCAGTAAATGGATGTTTTCGCATTTCGCCCCCATCGAAATGCGGGCGCCGTGGCCGGGATTAAATCCCGCAACCTCGTGCTCAGCAGCCCGACACCATAGCCGCTGAGCAACCACGGCGGGTAGGTCGGCGGGTAAATGGCAAATTATTGCCATTGCCCTTATTTCGCGGCCGACGTGATAGCTCTGAGCTTCTGTTACTTTTCAAGCTCCTTCGCGGTATGCTCACCTGCCCCGAACTCTTCAGTTGTATCATGTTTCGTATTCCGCCCAAGGTAACCAGAGAACATCGACCTTTCCATGTTCCTGCCTGCCATCACCTACCCTCAACCTTCCACAAAATACAGTCTTTATAACACTTATTCTCGTGATCTTGATAATTTTCATAAGTCGCTGTTGCTGATCTTGTCCGAGATTTGCGTTGTTGTGTCATAGTTTCGCGCGTTGTTCAACTGCCCTCCTCCTTTTTCTTTCGTATTCACGCTTTGTTTCACACTTTCGCATTGACGCTTTCGTATTCACGATTACGCTTTGTTGCATGTACACTCTTCTTTTCAAGATGATTCTTTTATTCATTGTTTTTTTTTACTTTTGTCCTCTGCCGTTTTTTTTTCTTCTACTGTAAGTATGTGCCAGCACTTAGGCCTCATGGTTATTCCTGGTCACGGTAAATAAAGAATTGATTGATTGATTGAGTCATTACTATTATAATTATCATTATTGATTTTGCAACCAGAGAAAGAGAGAGAGAGAGAGAGAGAGAAAGAAAGATATTTATTGAATATCAGAGAGGTCTGTCAATGTAGAAGTGCTCGCCCACATGCGACCCTGCAAAGGAAGGCAAGCAAAAGGCCCTAGAAGATGGAGGGCTGAAGAAGGAGAAGAAAAAAAAAAACATAAAATATCATCACTCGATATCGTCATTTCGCTTTTGAGTCCCATGTCCGAACATATGAGTCACCTTAACCTTTATACGACCTAGCCTAGACGTATTATGCGATCTAATAGTCGGTATAAGAGCTACACCTTTAAAAGGAATCCAATTAACTGAAAGCAATCGAACAAGTGGAGTGCTTGACGTTGCCCTACATATCATTAGAACGAGCTAGACTAAGTAGGGGTTCATGTTGCTGATAGGCAGGCGTGCCAACACGCACACAATAAGGAATGAAAAGGAGTTGAACCAAAAAAAGTTTTTGTAGCATTTGTGTTCTTCGCATTCGTTCGTTCGTCACTATTTGCACGCCCGCCTGTCAGTGGATAGGATCATTTATAACAGCGGCTATAGGTCTCTTTTTCGTTTTTTTTATCTACTAATAGCACCTTTAGAACACCACCATAAAGCCAACGCAGGGCTGAATATCTAGAGGAAAACTAGTTTCGTCCACCGAGCCTCTTGCTCCCACGGCCGCTCCATTGCAAGTCCTACTCTCCGGCACCTGATGATTTCCACGCTTCTGTCGTACTGCTGGCTGCTCGTTGCCGTTGTCGCGGTCGCTGCTGCTGCTGCTTCTGCAGAGACCGTTTACTCATCAGTGTGGGCGGTGAAGCCGTGCTGGCGCTAATCACTTGCGCCGCAATCACGTGACCGGAAACCCGGCGGGTGACTGTCGAAAGCAGAGTCAACAGGTGTGGCATGGCGCTTCGTTCTCTCTGGTGACGACTTAGCGAGTGCTATATGGCGCTGTGCTTTGAGCGTTTTGTGCGTATCGTTTCTGTGCGCGGCTTTGGGATTTCTGTACGTTCGTTTTCCGTGCGTGGACTTTCTTCCTCGCGTCTTCTCACTTTTGAGTTTTGTTGTTTCTTTGCCGCCACGGGCTTCCGGCGCCGGTCCAAATTAAAGCGACGCTGCCTTTTCTTACATCCTTGACGATAGCTTGGGTGCTCTCGTGCAAGATATGAAGACAAAAGTATGAAGTCGAAAACCAGTAATCTATCAAAAAAAATAATAAAGACAGCAAAGTTCAGCGATTCGTCCGAGTGTGTACTCATTTACTGCGAGAGCAGCATTCTCTCATAGTGAAGACTCCCGTCGTATTTCTAATTACGTGCTGCTTCATCGAATAATTGTGTTCACCCACTACGGAGAACTGGACAACAGCCCAGTGGTTATAGGGCCGTCTGTTAGCGGGAATTAGTGCGGTTATAAATAAATGTATTACAGTAAATGGAAATTTGGAAAAGAAACAAATTTATTATTATATTTAACATTTAATTTCAGTTGTGTGATAGTACAGAAAGACTAGTGTGAATTTGATAAACAAGTTGTGAATTTTATTTCTAAATGATACGCGCGAATTGTTTTCTGTATAATTTAAGAACGTGTTGAGTAAATCGAACTACGTACAAATGACATACTCAAGCACTTTAACACGTCCCCATGCTAAGTAGGCTAGCTTTATTTAGTTAAAATGCAAAGCTCTATGGAACCTTTTGTTCACAGCTGTTTGGCGGAAGGCATATTCTAATCGCCTACGGGATTTCAGCGATTTCATTTTCCCTAAACATTTGCAGCGCCGCTATACAGAGCACTTGGCGGTTGTTGATCCTATGAGCTGCTGTGAAAACTATGTGATGATGTCACTCAGACGTCGCTGTTGTCACTGACATTGTCGATACGTTCGACGTTGTTTTCCCACTAACTACGTTTGTCTACGTTTGTGGGTATGTGTCATGTTTACGGCTTATCATCAACATTGTCAAGTACGCCTCGTTCGTGCGGCTGACGCTGTTCGCAAGGGAACGGAGAATTTCAGGCATACAAACTAATACGTTGTCAATAAGAAAAAAATATATGCGATGCACAGAATGTAATCCTCGTCGACTACAGTGGTGCTCATTCTGGCTTCCAAAATTCATGCGCAGATACCACTGTTCTAATGTTATAAGAGACTCTGTGGAGTGCAAAGGTTTCGGTAATTGCGTAGAACTGTTGCTGCGCGATAGCTCATTGTTTAAGGCGCTCGGCTTCCAAATCCACATTGTTTCACTGGCAAAGGTCGAATAGCCAGTGGAGAAGTTTTATTTTTCTTCACCGCTTATGCAATGGCGAAGCTGGTGATGACGAGGTGACCTGACGTCTACCATCGTCTCCTTCATGGCGACGATCGTAGTCGTCATCGTAACAAAATAGACGGACGGACTGGACATATGAGCCAATCAGACCCAATTTTTAGCACCTAAGTGCGGTTGTAAAAAAAAAAAAAGAGATTGAGGCTCACACAGCTAACATTCTTCCAACCACCAGCCCTACAACGCGGAATCGTTTAACTTTACTCATTCTGTTGTGTATTCGATCCCTCGTTCTTACTAAACACGATGGTATATCGAAAAGGTCGACCCTCTTATTATATTATGACCAACATTTTCTAATCTACTGCTTTTTCAGTGTATCTCTAAGTGAAGACATGAGTAGATGTGCAGTGCTAAACGTTGCCTAAGGAATCCGCTGGCGGCGTACTTTCTTTTTATCCGAACAAGTGTACCAGATGCATCTCTAAGAACACTTGTTCACGGTACCAAATACTCCGTAACCTGGTCCATTCATCGAGGAGAAATGTGGAAAATGCGTTCTCTGGAATGATCCGATTTGTACGAGGAACAATTATTCTAAATGAATAAAAATCGTACAATCGATGAACATTTTGTTAGGCTTGCAACATACAGCGTACATAATATTACGTACTATATACAGCATGTACATTTATGCATTCAAAGATACGTACTCGCCATATGGGCGCAGGGGCACATAACCACTAAATTAGTACTTGGAAGGAAACGCATCTTTTTCTGTTCAGCAAACAATGTACATTGATACCGAGTAACCCGCCGTGATTGCTTTGTGGCTATAGTGCTAGGCTGCTGAGCAGGAGGTCGTGGCATCGAATCCCGGCCACTGCGGCCGCATTTCGATGGGGAAAAATGCGAAAACGCCCGCGTACTTAGATTTAGGTGCAAGTTAAAGAACCCCAGGTACTTCAAGTTTTCGGAATTCCCCACTACAGCGTGCCTCATAATCAGATCGTGGTTTTGCAACGTAATACCCTATAATTTAATTATTTAATTTTTGATACCGAGCAAGCCGTATCTAAGTAAACTTTGAAGAGGTTTAGGGAGCGAAGGAGAGAGAGAACTAAACTTTTATTTTCTGAAACGGTAATCTGAGTCAGAACCCGGTTCACCCTAGGTGGGAGGATTCCTTATTCCAAAAACGCTCTGGCTTGGGCTGCCACGTTGGCCCGGGAGACGAGACTGCGTTGGTCGTCCAGGTCATCAGAGGAAAGCCTGGCCTCCCACGTTACAGTTGTGGTATAGATCGGCGGTGAGGTTGGGCGCTCCTCTTGTGCTTCTATGGGGCGGCCTTCTTTGAAATCGTCTTGTGGAGCTTCTGAGGTAGGGTCTGCAGATGTGTCACGCAGTGGGCAATCCTGGACCTTGTGTTGCAGGGGGTCTGGAACGTCGCAATGGGGGCATGTGTACGAGTACTGCGTAGGGTACAGTCTGTGCATCATTATTCCGTGTACGTAAGTGTTGATCTGTAGGCGGCGCCGGATGACTTCTTCCTCTTTGCTTATATTCTTGCGTGGTGAAGCGTATGTTCTTCTGCTGAGTCGGTGGCGTTGCAGAAGCTCCGAGTACTTTAGAACGCGAGAAATAGACTGTTGATAAGACGTTGCAATACAATAAATATTACAATGTTAGCACTACTTTTGCATGTCTTTTGCGATCAGAATGCATGATGACTTTCTATTTCAATGGTGGACATAGCAGCTCCAAGCCCCCAGTGTACATTGGCATTGCACCCTAAAATAGTAGAGCATGTAAAATAATTACTGTCAGCGTTGCCTTATCGTTCTTCCTTCTTGGTGCCGTTTCGTTGTCACTCAACGTTTTTGGTTAAGATCACTGACTCGGCCAACGTCTTTGCGCATCGGAATGATTCCATCCGTTAAACAAGTTTACCTCTTACGTCTCGTATACTGCAGAAACCCCTTTATCAGTTTATCTTACAGCGTCCATTTATTTAAGCCATGAAATAAGTTCAAGTTGATTTTGGCACAAAATGCTGATGGATGCATTCAAAAGACATCCATAAACGTGGCAACAAAACTTCAGTTTCACGAACCGTGAAGTGGTTTCACAAGGGGACCCTTCTTTTATTGGTTGGTGACAACACTACATATAAGACATTCAGTTATAAATTCTCGACAGTACTCTACATTGTACTGAACACTGCATCGAATTTATTTTAAGGAAGGACCAAAACAAATTCCCAGAAATAGCTTCTTCAAATGAGTCCCTTATCTTTACTCTATCCTCGCACCTATCTTAAAGCGGCGTCTTTCGGCTCTGTTCAGTTCTCCTATCTCTGCGTCTACTTCCTATCGCTTGCGTTCCGCCTTTTATTCATTGCGCGCACAGTCCTAAGGTACAGTTTTGGGACAGTTCAAATGAATGCATGGTAGATCACAGCACATGCAGGTTTCATAGGTTTTAATGATAGTTTAAAATAATGAAGCGGAAATAAAATTATAGGCCAATCCCTTGCGCTTAACACTTCAAAAATTATACTAGAATATGTATATCACATCAAACCTAACAGGTTCAAGAACAGTTTAAGAAAATTCTCAGAAAATGTAAACAGAAGGCGCAGGAATATTGCCATAAAATATTCGTCAAGAAAATCGCACATCCCTGTAGAAATTATCAGCAATTGCGACGGCTCCAGGAAATGTTTCAAGGCATTAGTGTTACACGCTTTTGGAGTTCAGTAGCAACGGAGTTTTCTTTTGAGCGCAAACATTATGGCTCGTTCCCCTATGTACAGCGCATGTCTTCTTGTGATTCCGAGCAAGAAGCACTTTCGGCTCAGTCTATTCTGAGCAGAAACCGCTTCGTGTAGGCAACGCCTAGACATTGCTCGAGGCCTTGCCATTTGTCTTGAAATGCTTGTATTGTCTTGAAAAACCACCGATGGTTAAAAATCACTTCGGAAATGAAGCATGAACTACGACGTTCGCTTCTTGCGCACTCATCTTGTGTAGTTAAGTTAAATCAGGTTCCATTATCCTGCGAAATCACGAACATCCCTGCTCAAACCAATGCTGGACATTTCGAGTTTCAGCTCCCACGTACTGTCCAAGATAATGTCAAGTGTAATACGAGGAGCACAGTCGTGCTCCGGGTTGCAGTATCTTGCTCTACTAATAAAAAAATAACAGCACGTTTTCTCTGACCTCTCGCGCACTTACGCACAGCGCATGCGGGCGTTTTCAGCCTAATTTCCATCTCAATGAGCGAGCATATGTCGTGCCAACAGTCGTCTGGCCCACGCATTCAGATGCGTGTGCTAGGAGGAAAGAGGCGCTGCAAAAGACGTTTTCTTGCGAAAGGTGGTGGTAGAAATAAATAAAAAAAGGGGTTACGACAGAAGAGATGTCTTTAAGGGCAAATTAGCCGGCGCTCTTTCAAGGGCATATCGCGTGCACGCGCGACAGTTCTTTCTACTCAGTCTGCTTTTTTGCACTCAAAGGTTTCATTTGCAGTGGTTACGTAAAGCTCCTAACTTACACCTTAACTTACTTAGTTGCTGTCGTGAAAGTGCTTTCAGCCACTTTCGCGAAAACTTGCCTAAGTTGTTAGGCCGTGATTTGCAGCTCTGTCTTGCGCCCGCACTACATGGCGTGAAGAAACTGCCGCACCGTCAGTAGGTTGATGTCCCGTTCTTGCTCCTGTCAATATGGCTTACCGCTTTGCTTGTGGCGTATACGACCGTGATGGGACATTCGTAAATTTCACTTATGCTTACCCACGTTACGACCATCATCATAACCACCATACCACCAGCACCTCGCTAATTTCCTAATTTCATCACACCACCTAACTCTCTGCCGTTATCGACTGGACTTCGGGAACGCAGATATAGATACCGTGCGCCGCATTATAGAGTCTGCATCAATGGTGATTGTTGGAGCAAAATATTATAGGACAATGATGACAACAGACGTCTCTCTGAAACGCTGCAGATAGTGCGCTAGTTTGCGTCCTGTGGTCTACATGCGTTGAAGATCTGCGGTGGTTCATCTCACATCTAGGTCCGGCAATTTGAGCTTCTCCACTCGTCTATTTTCCATAGTTTCACTTTAGGTACGTTTTCTTTTGGAGCATAGCGAACTGATTTTGTTTCTGATTTACGTCCCCGCGTATCCCATCTTATCTTTCTGCATTTGAGCCCTTATGTTACTGCAAATGATGTCGTGGGTTCGATGCCAATAGCACCTCATGAATAAGCCAAGGGGGGGGGGGAGTGAGGGGAGTGGCAATGCAATAACGAAAACGTGCTTAGACTTATGTGGTGAAAATATATGGTCGGAGCTAGCTTCCGCGAATAATCATCCAGGATGTTCGATATTTTAATAGTGGAGGAGCAAGAGAGAGAGAGAGAGAGAGAGAGTAAACATTTATTTCGAGGATCAGCGTGAAAGAGTATTTCTGTCTTCAGCCAGGGTAGGCAGTGATCGCTGCCATTGGCGATCTCTACTTCTCGTGCCTTACTCATTTGCTAAGTGAAGAAAAAGAAAACGAAATCCTGAAACAATCACGGGACATATTAAATGGAGAAATGGTGATTTCATGTTTTCTGCACGTTAAATATGCCGAGGGGATTAAAAGCGGAAAAGGAATGTCAATGCAAGTTGAACGGTGTGCATTGCTGGGCAGCATAACTACCAGTTCAGAGAGGCATCTGGGAAGCAAAGCAATGATGGTGAAGTAAGCTGTCCGCAATGAAGTCTAGCGAATTATTCCAGGCGCAGTAGAACTCGAAGCGCTTTTTGACGAAATGAAAAACAATGGATGCGATATCAAAATGTCAGAATATTACATGAAGTGTTAGACTCGTAGCTATAGTGGCAGTACGAATTGAAGTAAACGTAAGCTAAGTAAAAACGATCTGTTGTGCTAGGGGTCATATGTTTGAATCCTGCTATGGAACTATTTTATTTATACCTATTAATTAATGTCACTGTCTTTCTTAGTGATTTTACCACCACTTTCCCGTATTGGCTACGTTTCAAACCTCTCTCCTGGGCCAATCCCGGAGCTAGTACACAGCCGTGGCTAAAAAAATTACATCATTTTACGGTTCGAGTTCTGTTATTGCTCTGCAGCTTTAATATTTAGTTCTGAGAAAATTTAAGATGAAACGCATGCACTGTCGGTGCTGTTTCATGACATTTGTTTGTGGGCTGCCATCTCAAAATTCGGAGGAATAATTTTGCCAAGAACGTAAGACCTGCGATGAGCAACTTTAGTGACAGAATGGTGTGACAATATAGCCCCCATATACCGCATATAACACAGCATAGCGTGGCATATAGCATACATATACCTTAATATATACGGAGCCTCACGGCGATGGTGACCACGACAGCAAATATTCGCTTGGAGTGTCCGTATAACTGCCATCATGATAAAAAGTGGCGTAGTTGCTCTGTCCTCTCCCATACTTACGGACAGTGTATTCTAGCCTTAACAAATCAATCAATCAATCAATCAATCAATCAATCAATCAATCAATCAATCAATCAATCAATCAATCAATCAATCAATCAATCAATCAATCAATCAATCAATCAATCAATCAATCTTCTCATTTTTTCTGTGCTATATTCAAATTTGTTCGTTTATTTTCTTTTTCTAATGTTTATTGGTACGGGCTGTGGCAACCGCGTTCTCCTGATGGAGGGCATCTTCGGTGGATTCTTAAATAATTTTAAAAGCAGTCTATATTGCTTATTTTCCAAGGTGCTTAGTGCAATCCTACTCACACAAAACTTTGCACAAGGCGAAGGTTCTCTTTCAATCCCTCAAGCTTGCGGATGTTAGCTGGGATGGGAAGCATGCGAAAAGAGTGAATTTGCCACAAAACAGAACAAAATACCACCTCCGACGCTGCCATTACGACCGCGGCGTCCGGAAACTGCGGTCCGCACGATTAGGTCGTTTTCCCGTCCATGTCAGCTTCGCGTAGTTCCTTCCAATTAGGGAACTAGGTTGTTCATTATCACCGGGGGAACGAGGCGCACAGCGGGCGCAATCCAGCACCCGGGGAAATCCCCAGATCGAAGTTGGCCTGTGGCACTCTCCTGCGTTTTACTGTTCACTTCTTCGTACAGCTTCCTTTGTTTTTTTTTTTCTGTCGTGATGCTTAGTTTTCCCATGGACGCAATCACGTTCAACATCGTAAAAACAAAACTGCCCCGAATTCGCACTCTGATAAAAGGAGGTAGTTGACAATAAACGTGTACCTTGCGGAACGCATAGAAAAATAGAAAGCGCCGTTTTGTTGGACGGCGGTGCAGACAGAAATATAGGGAACGCTTTATTTGAGCGTCTCCAACATGAATCGCGCTACCCGTTCTCGTCTTGTGAGGGCAATGAAGCCGATGTTTAGTGATGGAGACTCGTAAAAGCGCGCTTGCTGAGGTCAATGTTTATGTTTTTCTGTTTTCTTTCTCGTTTTATAAAGGGGGGGGGGGGGGCAGAAAGTGGGAGAGAGTACGTCGGTGAAGGATGATTAGTTTTGCTGATTTATTCCTTCATGTGGCTTCTAAGTGTTTTTTTGTGGAGCGGCCAAGCTCGAGCATGGGTACACGGAGAAAGACGGGATGGTGAACTCAATGGCACTGGGAGTGGCATAAAGAAAGGAGCACTGCTACAGAAAGGCTAATGATGTGTTTTAGTTCAGTGGGGTCTTTCGCAATACGCTACACTGAGGAACCAAGTAGTGGTGCACAGAAGCTAACCGCATATATTTCGAACCTTTGGTAACCGTTCGCTATAGAGATACGAGCGTTGCCCGGGTAGATTTGCGGCGGAATGAGACCGATTCAAAGTTGGAGCTTCGCGTTTTGTCTAGTCACCTTCGTGGCGCAGGCAGTGCTACGTTCTGTCTGCGCGCTGCTTGTATCAACACAGTGAAGCCCTGTTGTGTTGAGACACCCGCTTGTAGAATATCGATCCGCGCAGACGGCTCAGCCGAAATTTTTCAGCAGTGCTGGCCACTAATCAGTGGTGAAAGGTCGGTCATTTGATACTGATACTTTGTTAGCGCAGCCGTCTCCGTCCTTATAAAGCGACAATTTAGGATGATTAAAAGGACAGCTTTTCTTTTTCTTTTATTCTCTTATGTTCTCAGACATCGGTCTGTTTAGCTCATGGAAAAAAGGAAGTGTCTGGGAGAGATCGTTACGGGATAAAAGTAAAGCCAGAAAAGGTCTTCTAAAGACACGTGATCACGCCACGGTAGGCTTCAGTGTCTTGCAACACCGCGCTTTCCATGTTCAGCGCACGCCCTTCAGAAGAGACAACAGTTGCGACAGCAAGGAGCGGCTATAGTGTGCTCGTGCGTTGCGACGGATACGACAAATGTATACGTGGCCACAAATGACTGTAGTGGCATTGCACCTCGTGAAGAGGCGCAGCGTCTGAACGACAGCGTCTCAAAACACTAGCTGTCACCAGGTATTAATGCGAGAACGCTCCCTTTACTACTGTGCCACCCGTGCCACCTACAGCCTATGAAAAGTAAACCTGTATTTCGGGGGGCTTCAGTACCGACGAGAACCACCGGTATCACCGGCACCACCGGCACCACCTGTACCACCACATGGTAATACCGAAAGAACAAAGGGTTGTTACCGCTTTGTCAGACAGCACTATTTTGGGATCGGCCCATGAAAACGGTTGGACAGTCGCAGAAAAATTGCGTTTAGTTCCCGAAGGAATCTAGATTATTAAAAAAATAAAAGAAAGAAAGAAAGAAAGAAAGAAAGAAAGAAAGAAAGAAAGAAAGAAAGAAAGAAAGAAAGAAAGAAAGAAAGAAAGAAAGAAAGAAAGAAAGAAGGCAAAAGCAAAATGCACATTTCAGAATGCATTACATGGAACTTAGCTTCGTGCGGTCGGGATAGCTTTCGCCGTTGGTATTTTTCCACCGTTTCATTGCCTTTCATGCCTGGCGTCATTTCCTTTTTGCGAAGTATCTTCTGGTGCTCCCAGATAGGCTCCCTTTCTTATGTACAGAGCCGGCCCCTTCAAGCCCAACGCCGGGAAGCAGCAAATAAAAGGCCTGCTCTCATTTGGCATGCCGCAGGCGGCGGAGAAAAAGCTGATGGCCTCCCACGTCACCTCACCGCAGACAGGCAGCTATCCCCCGTCTCGACGCTTTTAGGTGGTACGATGCTGTTGCCACGGTTCTTTTTCTTCGGCGAAGTACAGAGCCCAACAACCTTCATACCATTTCCCTCTTTCCCTCTTTCTTTCTTTCTTTCTTTCTTTCTTTCTTTCTTTCTTTCTTTCTTTCTTTCTTTCTTTCTTTCTTTCTTTCTTTCCCTGCTAGCAGTTGCCTATTGGGATAGAATCTAATTCTGCGTCCTCATGACAGTTCTCATAGATGTTGTGACGCACCATGCAGATGCTCGAGAGACCACGAATAAAAGAATGATGGTCCGAAATACGCCAACGGCGAGACAAGCTTACGAAAGCAGGCTGTCATCGGGAAATACGCCAGGAACTATACATCACACAACACCGCGGAGGGGCTGATGAGGCAGGTCAGCCTTACCTATAGGCTGTCTGGGACCGGGATAGCTAGCCACGAAAGGTCACCGACATGTGGCTCCCTTTGCTTTTGTTCGGTCGGTATTTGCATCTCCTTCCGAAATCCGGTCTTACGTAAAGAATTATGCAGCTAAAGGGGTAAATTGATATCCTTGATTCATGGTTTGGTTCGCTACCATAAATTTACGCTGACGCGAAGACAGCAGAGAAATGGCGCGAAATGGGATTTGCGCAGGCGAAGCGTGAATACGTAGAAACCAAACGCCGCATAAAATCACTAAACTGAGGCGAAACCCACATTCAAAACATATCTTCCATGAAGCAACAGAATAACTTTGATCGAAGTAATTCTTAAATTTCTCAGACACGATCTCGTTTTATTTATTTTCTTCGTTATTCCTTCGATTCGCTTGACGTGAAACGCCTCTCAGTTTGGTCAGCCTATACAGGGTCGCTCGTAAAAAATAACAAAAAATGCGCATGTAAGAAAAGCATGTTATCATATTATTGCGTATACATTTGCGGTCGTATAACATACAATGCGCTTTATTTTTGGTATCGTTGGGTAGAGGAAAGAAGCCATGTGTCAATAATGCAAGTGTCGCGTGCACAATGGTTCCGCCGTCGTGCCACGCATGGCGAAATCGGAGCTAAATCGGGCCTCTCGTTCGGTGTTCAGAGAGGCAGTACGTCTGTCGATCCGAGCAGAGAGAGATCTCGTATTGCTATAGTGGGTATAACTCACCGAGCTAAAACTGGTGCTCATCAGGAGTTGTCAGGCCCGGATTCTGAAACGCTCCTTTCCTAACTAAGGATGCCTCACACGCTGTGAGGCGACCTGGCGTCAACTCTGGAATGTACCTTACTAAGGGGCACTAAGTTAGGGCCTCCTTGGTGCTTCCCCGCGCTTAGGGAGCCGGCATGCTACCTTCATGCGTCCTAACCGTGCTCCTCTACCTGAACGTATGCTTCTCCGCATGACTTTGCACGCGGTACGCTCGGCTAGGGTAGGTGCCGTGCGCAGCCAAGGCCGCGGTAGCCAGCCGCCGTGTACTGACGCCCAGTTTGGTTACGCGGACCGCGTTTTGTGCCATATCTTTTTTTCACTGTGATCTTGTGGAAAGCGAGCGGCGAGAATGACGGCCTTGCAATGTTCATCCGAAGACGATAGCTTCGAAAGCTATGCACGGTTTCTTCGACGAGCAAATGAACTTCTTTACGGGACTGTGTACAAGCCTCCACCTTTGACTCCAGCCCGGCGCCTGACTGACAGGCAGAATCCACTGGAATACTACGACGAAGTTTTCTTGCTTTCAATCACATTGCTGTACCTTTGTAGAAGTTCCGTGAACAAGTCTTTTTCTTCCTCCGTAAAATATGATTTGCCCGGCATGGCAAGTACACATACACACACACACACGAAAGAAAACGCACGCAAAGAAAGAAAAAAAGCGACGCCTGACCAAACGAACTCAGATGCTGCCATAGTTGCTAGACTGAGATTGCTTTCTTGCCACGCGCATCATTTTCGAACCATTTTTACGTTATTAACCAAAGAAATGTAATTTATGCCCCAGTATAAAAGTATAAATGCAATTTTAACAGTCCCAGCACTTTGTCTCGGCAACTCATTACAAATATTTCGCATTTTTTGTGGGTAATCTCGAAACCAGAAGCCTCTAACGTTACACTTCCTTTGGCGAGGCGCTCCTTCCAGGGTTGCCAGATTTGGCTACTTTGCGCCAAATTGGCTACTTTTTGAGGCTGTTGGCGCGAAAAAAAGTGCCTTGGCTACTTGGCTACTTTTTTGGCTACTTTTGAAATAGCTTGACTATTGTAAAAATTAGATAGAAACTTGCGTAGCTCATATTATGCAGCAACATTAGCAAATGTTTAGGCCTACCCGCAACAACGACACTTCAAATATTTTCAAGCTGGTCCATCATCATTGTCAACCTGACTCTGGCGCTTTCATTTCATGCAAAGGATTTCGCACTGGTGACGTCACAGCGTGTTCCATCTTCGCATTGACGTTCTGCGTCAGGCCTTCCACCTTCCACACATAGGGCTTCTTCGATTTTCGGAGTTCTGGCAGCCCGCTGGCAGCCGGACGGCAGCCAGCTAGTGCCGGTCCTGATGGGAAGGCAACGTGAGGTGGGATCCTAAGACAACCCGAAGCTTGCAAAATCGAACGCTTGGACAGCTGGTCACGGGATAAACGTAAACATGCTACCAGCATGTCAGCGGTCGGTCTGGGCGGCGCGCTCTCGGCGTAGTCGGTCCATTTCTGTGTTCCCAGCTTGAAAATATACAGCTGTATTCTGGAATACGATCATTTTTGCGAGATTTCGCGCGACTCGGCATCTCACTTTGCAGAGCGTAACAAACGGCCTGCGACGCGTCCGATGCCAAGATGCAAAATCGCACGTAAATAATCGCGAAAGCGATCGCTCGAGGATGCCTCGAGCTTTGACCTTCTTCGAGAAATGTGCGCCAAGATTAACTCATTTACACTGTGATTCTGATTTGTGATAATATTCTAGTCATATTACATGCTGATCAAAGCGCTCTTAGCTGTAGTCATTTATACACGTTTCATAATATTTTTTGTATGTTCCTACATTTACTAAAAGCAACTTTAAGTGTTGGCTGTGATGATGTCTTCAGAGTTGCATAATAAATGAAAATGCAACGTTTTTCCATAGCGTGGCTACTTTTTTGGCTACATTTCTCTATGTGGCCAAAGTTGGCTACTTTTCTGGCTACTTTCCGAGATTTTTTGGCTACTTTTCACATTTTGGACCTGGCAACCCTGGCTCCTTCCGCAGGGAAGGCGAAAGGAAGCTTTCAGAATTCGCGGTGGCCTTCCGAGGGCGCCTAACGTTTAGGTAGCATGGAGGGCTCCTTGCGGAAGGTAAGGAAACGGTCTAAGGTTAGGAGGATTTCAGAATCTGGCCCTAATCAATTTGGCGGTTGCTCGGTTATGGCGCCGCTGTGTTTGGCGCGGAGTGTCCAAAAATGGCATGAAGGGAACCAAGCAGAGTGTCTTTCCCGACATGACAGAAGGGTGCTTATCCGCGCCCACCTTTTTTGACATTTCGAACTAAGCGCATTCACGAAGAAAAATAAGACATAAAAAAGAATAGTGCATCGCACGCAAAATGGTGAAATGCTTGTAACATTATAAGGAGGGCCTACGATTAGCTTCGCAATTTGGGATCAAGACATAAGCAGAAAATAAATACAGAGTTACAGTTCCAAGCCTGTTTATCTCAAACTACATGAAGTGACACAACAGCTGTGTGCTTTCGAACAGGTCAGTTTTGAAAGAGCCTGATATTACTTGCCTGAGAAATTGCAATACCCAAGTACGTAATCAGAGGCGCTTAGATATCTTTAATTACTCCTTTCGTGAAACATCTCACAATTGCGAATATGAAGCTCGACAGTTGTAAAATCATGCATAATTAGCGAAATTCCGAAGACATGCACCGCTTTCTAGTTATCTATCTTCAAGTTCTCCTAAAACTATATTGGTGTTGAATTTATATTGCCTTGAATTGCTATAGAGGCGGGCTTTTGTGAAACTTGTAACCGAAATAGGCGTGTATTTCGTTGGAAATCTTAAGCACGAATATCTCGAAACTCGTACTAATCTGCGGATTTTTTGCTCAGCAGGTATGACTTCACTACAGCTCGGCCCCAGTTTTCAACATGCACGCTCAGCGAACATTAAAGAAGGGATTAGTGAGCCCTTTTTAATTAACAAGCTGCACACAGTGATTTTTCGTGGAGCCTCTTCAAGTAATGTCGGCCTCTTATATACATGTAAAGCTCAAATTGAGCTATGCAATGCATGCAACTAAAAAAAAATGCAGATTCCATGCACTGTGCGAATAGGTGTGCGTGAAACTTTCATGCACGAGGAAGTCAAGATGCCAATTACGACAAGAGATCGCGTTGCAGGTTTCAGTGACGAACGTGGCCCTCGACCACCACGGTGGACCGTGCTGAGCCGGCAGTTTTAGTCAGCATGAAAAGGTTGTTGAATCGCAGTACATGACGTGCTCGAGCTTGTACTACAGACGCACCAAAGCGCTGCACTGCGATGAGGGACGCGCTGTGAATTTTGCGGACGAAAAGCGCGTTTTCTACCCTAATAAACTTCATCGTCAGCCAGTAGATGTGCACGCTCACTTTCTATAATTAAAATTTGTATGACGCCACACAACTAACCAGCCCAGTGTTCCAACGTGCCGGCTGGCACGAGCGAAATACCTAAGGGTATTTTATTCCGCCTTTTCTGGGATGCGTACGTGGCCTAATTGTTAGTGGTTAGAGCATCGTGCTTCTGTGCTGGAGAACTGGGTTCAAAAACAACCATTGTATATAAAATGTGTGTGTGTGTGTGTGTGTGTGTGTGTGTGTGTGTGTGTGTGTGTGTGTGTGTGTGTGTGTGTGTGTGTGTGTGCGTGCGTGTGCGTGTGCGCGCACGTGTGTGTGTGTTTTCAAGGTCACATCAAGAGCCAGACAAAAACCCGCATGTGTACATAGAACTGCAGCTGGGGAACTATCAAAGAGAGCTATGGTTTTAAAAGAAACGCGGAATAATTATTAGCACTCTGTTTGATGATGGTGGTTTCTATTGGCATTTCATTTTAAGTGGGACGGCGACAAATATTTGCAGAGCCGGCTGAACTTAATCAGGTTTTAAACTACATCTATTGCAGTCTAGCATTTCTCATTTATTAGCTCACTCTTCGTTAAAACCTGTCTCTGTATTGTACAGTTACCTATGCTTATAACCAACCCGGCTCCATCGATCTCTTCCCTGCTTTCTTTTTTATTAATAGTCTATGCACATCTTGCGTACCGGTTAATGGTCCAAGCAGCTTTGAATACCAGCGCTTCCGGAATACCGAGTTCCAAGCTTGCACAGCACCATCTTTATAGTATATGTACCCCGTTTCATACATCAGGTGCAACGCTGTGGAAGCTACGCAAGAAGTCTGGCCACCAATATTTATCACTCCGCGCGTTTTCCTCTATGCTTCGCTGTGTGCCAGTAGGCGTTTGCTCGCGCGAGCATGCACGTGAGGCTGCTGCAACGGCTAACGAAAAGAAACAACGAAACGCAAATTTATTTAAAACAACGTGTTATCAGTCGTATGAGTACATGCTTTGTTTGTTTCCAAGAGTAAATTCTTTCTTCATTCAAAACAACTTATATAAGAAATGTTTCGCAAAAATCGGGTCATGAAACACCGAGCTATTTCTAAGTGCGAACGCAGCCACTGCAAAAAATATCTCTAGCTTCCACAGCGTTGCACCTGATGTATGAAACAGAGTTTAGTGAAGTACAATATGGCGCACGTTGGGCACGCTGTACCGGGCCCGGTTTAGGGTGCTTATTATGATGAGAATAGTCCGAAAGCGTGGAACCAGTTTAGTGGGGAAGAGTCTTTGCAAGAGCTTTTTAGGTCCAGCTTCCTGCCATGATTGTAATGGACCATTGTTCACCTCCTTCATGCAAGAAAAGCCGAAACGTACGATGTCGCGGCATTAACTGACTGCTTAACTGC
The DNA here is from genome assembly GCF_038994185.2 of Dermacentor albipictus. Classification (NCBI taxonomy): domain Eukaryota; kingdom Metazoa; phylum Arthropoda; class Arachnida; order Ixodida; family Ixodidae; genus Dermacentor; species Dermacentor albipictus. The sequence goes on along the minus strand of NC_091824.1, from coordinate 106,196,153 downwards.
ATTAACTGAAGCTGGAAATCGCTGCTAGTTTCCGCATCATGCTGTGCGTTTGTTGCGCAAGTACCTGGCGGGGTCATTACTGCGATTGCATCACTGGTCTACAAAAAGGCTTCGGAAGCATGGGTAATTATACATACGTAATGGAATCTGGGCTATCCTTTGTTTTTTGCTTCATTTTCGTGTTCCTACTTAATTTAGGTTTCCCTATTACGGGGGCGTTCACGCTACTCACGCGTCTTGGAACGGAAACGCTCTGAGGGGATCTTGTTTTCTTGCCACATATGGCTGTAGCCGTCATTTATATTAAAAGATAAGACCGAATAACGATTAATTGTTTAGAAACGTTCATGTCTTACATCACTGGCGTTCAGGAAGTAATTATCTAAATAAAATAAGAATCGCGAGGGGTATATCAGGACACTATAGGCTACACTGGCAGAAGGATAGAGCAAGCAAGATAAAGACAGGTAGTGAGGTTAACCAAGTTACACCCGGTTTGCTATGCTACACTGGGTGAGGGGTAAGTTGGCAGGAAAAGAAAAAAAAAGAGGGAAGAAGGAAAGAAAGGAAGAACAAGTATTGGCCCCTGTGAAGCCGCAATGACCCGACAGCCACTGAAATTTCATTACGGGCCCATTTTCAACAGCTGGACGGTGAAATTCTCCTATTTTTGATGCCGTCTGTAGATTACTTCACCTCGACTTTCTTAGAGTTATTTTGCAGAACTAGCAAAAGCTTGTTTAAAAAACTTACTAAATGCGACCTTTATGTCTGGTTGACATCACACAAAATTACTTCACCAATGACGTCATTGCGTAATGACAAAACTTTTCGGGCAGGCAATTGAACATATAGGTCCTCATTTTTAGCGAGACATGCCCCACAACTTCAATCGTGTCTTGTCGTAACTTACAATTATAAAATAAAGCTGTTCAGGGAATCTTTTAGGTAAAACAGCCAATAATTTCTGACTTTTACGTTGCGCTATGTCAAAGCAAACCCCTGCTCTAAAGTGGGACGTAACATTTGCTGATGAACAAGGGTTGTCATATATCTTGCTTAATACCTTCTTTGATTGTAGCTTTCTTAGCGCTTTTAGAAGGACTAAACAAAAAATTTGCAGCGCTGCTTAGTCCCCGCGATCATCTTCAAACATTTCCCTTCTTAAACCAAACAGCTGCAAATTCGGCGCTAACAATTTCAGATCCAGAAAAATAAAGAGTACCAAGTTTGCTGCGCTAAAACAATCGGCGTTGATGACTTTGCGGATATATTTTACAAAAACCAAATTTGTTTGCGCATCTACCCGTACAGTTGACGACGAAAATGATGATGATGATGATGATGATGATGATGATGATGATGATGATGATGATGATGATGAAGCAATATTTACTGGGCCCGAAATAAATCGATGATGCATGCAGGCACCAGACGGGGTGGTTCCCTAATTACGGGACCCATGTGTTCCCAGCAGCTCCTGGCCCCTTTCCGTCAGTGCGAGCTGGATCGGTAGGGCGGGGCTGGATAACAAGGTCTTCCATCGCTCAAGGGTTTGGGGATTGTGGGGGGAGGGGCAGGGGAGGAGGGGTGGCCTAGAGTTCTGTTCACTCTGCCAAGACGTGTGGCATGGTGCCCTTTTTTCTTCTGCAAAAAGGACAGAGCATATCGTATTCTGCAGGGTACATGAGGTTCATCAGTAGGGGATGCGCAAGGGATCCCACCTGCGCTCGACGCAGGATTGTCTGTTGTTGCCTGGTGAGTTTAAGGTGCGGTTCTGGCAGTCTGCACCTTTCCTCTCGGTACATCCGGGTAATGTCCCGAAAGCTAGTAACCCGGTGCGGTAGCTCTTCCGGCTCATGCTCGGCCCGGATTGACATATCTCGAGCATGGTAGTCGGCGATGGTGTTGCCTGCTACCTACGAGTGAGCCGGGACCCACACGGAGCTCTATGGCTCTTCCCGGAGGCTTGCGCTTGTATAGAATGGCTCGGGCTGCAGAGGTCGTGATATATTTGTACTGTTTAACTTGCAAAAGCAACTAAGAGAGACCGTACTAGGGCGCGATGGAGTAAGTTTAACCACTTGACATAAACGCATTGTACACGGTCGTTTATGCGATCGGCTAGCACTGTGAGGCGAGTGTAATGGCCAGGAATTGAACGTGCGGCGTCGCTCTGAGCATGAGAATGTCATAGCTACTGAGCTACCGCGGGCGGTTCACCTTCTCTCTTGACCTACAATGTGTCCTCCCTGTATCTATGAATGCACCTTCCTTTTATCTTAAATTACATCTAACAGAATTTTAAAAAATGTTCCGGTAACCAACAAAAGACATGGTTGAGAAGCGAAAAAGGCTGTATCTTTTCTGACTTCATAGCACGCTACCTAAATTTAGAACGCCGTCTCATTTCGTCGCATGAACTTGAATTTAGGTACAAATGGCACAATGGCAAGGTACAAATGGCAAAGACACAGACAACAAATCTACAAATTCGTCTGGATATATTTCTGCGTCCCCTAAACGTCTTCTTTTTCTTTTTGAAACACGTGCCAAAATCGCTCGTTGGCAAAATCTCTCAGCGTAGTTTCTCTTCCACGATGTTTGCTATTTTGTGCAGCGCTTAATTGAACTTGCTTTTATTTAAAATGCGCTACTATTGACCAACGACCAAAAGTCGAGAGTCGTTTAGACACACTTCCTGAACAATTTTCGCTCCTCTGCAAGTGAGATGCTCTAAAAAAGTTAAATAAATTGTGCGCGGAGGAGGACGATGCCAGCTTGTTATGTAGCTTCCACTCAACCCACACAGTTCGACAAGTGGTCTTCCCACGCGAAACTCGCGCAATGCGCCCGAATGGAGCCGGGGGGTAACCGGAGAACGCGCCCACGACCGGCACCGCAACTCTCTTTTTTTTTTAAATTTTTCCTTCGCTTTCTTATATTACCGCCCTTACCCCATCCCCCCTGTGCAGATTAACCAATCGGACACGTATTTCTGGCTAGCCCACCGGCCTTTCACATCTTGTTTTCCCACTCTGCCTCTTGCGCATCACGTCGCTCCCGGAGAAGGTCCATGGTCGTGGCAAAGGTGAAGAAAACGATGCCCACGCAGCCGCCGGTACTCAAAATAGCTTTAGCGGTACACTGCAGTGAATTTCTCACAAAATGGCAAAAAGCAGATGGAATGACCATGTGCTCAAAGTGGGTAAGTATATAGCGCTGCAATGGAGTGCATGCTCGCGTAAGCAGAGGCGGCGACGTTAGCTCAACTCGGAGTTACTCGTCAGAGTTAGTCGTTGCGCTCGCACACGAACAGAGGCGGCGAACTTGCTAGGTAGACAGAAAAGGTAACGTGCCTACAGAGAGCTGGAATATTTCACCAAGATATATCCTTTGCAGCAAATGGTCTTTAGGCCACGAAGGAGAATTAAGTCGCTCTGTTAGTGTGGGAGTGGTAGACTAAAATGGGAAACCATGTTTGCCGTGCACAAAGCCACATCTTGCCTGAACGGGAGATGATGAAATCTCGTTGCAGAAAAGGGTAGGGGAAAATCAGCAGCGTGTGGCTCGTAGTTACATATTTATTCTTTTTCTGTAAGCAGAAGCGCATCATTGTACTAGCGAAAAGTATAATTAAGCCGGAAAAAGATAGCATTTGTGTGGGAGAGAGGCTCCCGAATCCTTAATCGAGCTATTCCTCGGACTTTAGACGGCTGACTTTCAAAACAGTGTACCTTGAATTACAGCAGCATTGTTTCCAAAGCGGAGCGTAGACGATTTGTTGTGCAGCGATGGCGACAACAGTCAGACATTGCCTTTGGGAGTGAATTCAAGAAAAGCATGTAGCGTCTTGTATGCTTCTCACTAAGGATCCATGTGCATATTTGCGTGCGGACTTACGTCACCTTAAACAAGGATAAAATGTGGGAACAAGTGAAATGCGGGAAATATTTGTTTTGTCCTCAAGTAAACTGCTTTGAATATTTCTGAGCAAGTTTACCCAGGCTTACGAAGAATTATACTACCCACTTTTAAGCAGCGCATGGGCGGAGGCCGGCGAAATTGGGTTTTGGCATGACGCGCATGGCATTTAAAGGTCACAGTGCTGCTTTCTGGTTCGTATGCCCTAGGTAGAACTTATCCTTAAATTTTCTGTCGCCTGTTCTTCACGCACCAGTGGTTGAGATAATACAAATAATGAGTATGTTTGCACAGTTTCTAAAGTGCCGATGTCATTTCGCGTTTACCGGTGGTGATTTCATGCTGAGGGCTCAGTCGCCTACTGTGCCCTACGTCAATTTCTACCATGCTAGAGATTCAGAGAAACAGCCCGATCTCTCGGGCTAGTGAGCGCCATATGCATTACAGAATCGCTGTCTCAGGGTCTGGTCATGGTTTTTGATATACGCATATAAATATTTAAGGTTTAGTAATGATAGCACAATCGAATAATCACGTACATAGACGTGTATCATTAGGTCTGGCGAGCTGATGAGGATAAAAGAAAAGGGAGTAGCGGCAATAAAACCAGCTCAATCACGAGAAAAGTTAATTAGTTTGTTATGTTTAATTAAGATGTATAACTTAGACATAAGGAAATACAAGATGACGGAACGATAGCTTGTCGCAAGTTCATGTACCGAACCCACGTCACCCTCATTACTCGTGCGGTGCACACGTAGTGCGAAAGCGAAGCAAGGTTACAGCTGACCTGTATACACAAAAACAATGTGCCTACGCCGTTGACGATAGCTGGTCCAAGATTTTGAGATCCCCATGAAGAAAAAAACATTTACTCGTATAGGGGGACGTGAAACGATGCCGCCGATTACCTGATTTAAGATAATCTCAGGCATCGTAAGAGCTTGCCAGTGATATGATGGGGTCCAGATCAACACAGTCAGTACAACACGGATGTTGCTGCTACAACAGCGGGTTTCCGCAGAACTACTACGTCAAAACAGTATACCCGCACAACTAAGTCTCCTGCACACGTCAACGAAAGCCCTATTTTCACTGGTTGTTTGACATTAGTGACGCGGGAAGTCTTTGGTTGAACACTCAGCTTATTTCACGAAATATTCTCCTTCCTGAGGTAGAGATGCCTCAGCAGGAAAAGAGCAACCTGAATAGACTGTCTGATGGACAGTAATATACAGTGAGTGAGTGAGAGATAAGAAAGAAGGCAGGGATATTAACCAGTTGGGAGTCCAGCTGGCTACCTTGCCCTGCGGAAAAGAAAAATTGGGAACAGGAAAAAGAGAGAGCTAGATAGAAATGAATGGGGTGACTTTGAGAGCATGCATGGAAAGCATTAAGCAGTCAAAAGTTCTCTCACAGCCCAGTGATACCCAGAAAGCATGGAATTTGTGGGGCCGAGACATTCATATGGGGACGGATTACCAGCAAAGCTCTTTAGGCTGAATGCATGGGCTGCATACATTATGAAATGAGACATTCTTATTTAATGCAGCACCACACTACGCCGACACAAGCGCCGCCTCAGTTACCGCCCCTCCCATGCATCTGCCGCAACCGCTGCCGCAGCCGCGCCAGCACTTCCGACGCGCATGATGTTATCACTACAGAAGCGCATGCAACGTGCACAGGCACCGTCGCTACACTCTTTCCCGCTCTCATTATTCGTCAAATAGGATTTAAAACAAATAGAGGGCATGAAGTCGAAGCTGCTACACTAAGTGCACTTTCTACTATATTTATACGGTGCTTCTCTTAAAACGCCTAATTGATGTGGCTCTTTTAAACTATAAACTTCCAGAAATAAGATATTGAACTTATTTTTGCGAGTTAGTGGAGTGCTTGAAGCCTGCTGCACTTCCGCCGCGGGTCGGCCCGGTATTCTACTATCTCCGGGATTGGCCCATGCATTCTTATCCAGGCGCCATAGTATGGACGTAAGCCATCCAGGGTAGCCTCCTTGGCAACGCATGCAGGGGATGCATGCGGGGACTTCATACGGGGGCTAGATGTAAGCAGCTTTGCTGTAAAAGTGTCTTTACTGCCTTCTGGGCCGGCGATTGGTGGTGATGGTGTTCCAGTATTGTACATGTACTCCGTAGTAGATCATCTAGTCTCCTTAATGCACTGGACATAGATTGTTCTTGTGTTTCATAATGAGGACAGTGACATAGTAGGCGATCAGTGCTCTCCTCCCAGCCACAGGCATCACATGCAGGCCGGTCAGCCAGTCCAATTAGTGCCGAATGAGCTTTCGTGAAGGCATCTTCCAAACGCAACCGGCACGGAAGAGGCATTTCGGAGACCGGAGACCCGAGTTGCAGCGAAGGATTTAGTATGTGCACTCTGGTGCACATTCTACGTGCCGTGTTCCCCTCAGGTAACGAGGGCGTGCCTGCCAGAAGGCGAAGCTGCCTCGCAGCACCTCCTTGAGAAAGGAACGGGGAGGCAGCGGTCTTCTGGGTCTCAGGTCCGAGTTGCCTTATCTGCGTCTTCATTTCCAAAGATACTGCAATGGCCTGGTACCCACTGAAAAGAAATATTATGGCTTTTTTCTCTCAATTGATCGATAAGTTCCATGAATTGGTACGTCATTTGATCGTTATTTCCATGTCATGAGTAACGACTGAATACATTGTAACGTCGGCTTTGAATCACAGAAGACTGCCCGTTTTCCAGGGCCCTCTGTATTATTCCCATGAAACGCACCGCGAAGAGCCGCGATCTCTGCTGCTGTAGACGTAGTGGTGTGGGAACTCTTGAAGCGTTGGGTCCTTCCCCAGGCTGGTATAACTACAGGACCACGGGAACTGGCTGATGCAGTTGAGCCATCGGTGTAGACCTGTTTGCAGTCACCCTATTTCTCATAGAAGAGGAGAAAACAAAGTTGCTTAAGTGTAGACGACAGTAAGTCCGACTTTCTCTGAAGTCCTGGGATTGTGAGGTTTAGTTGATGATCGCCCACACAAAATGAAGGAATCAAAGGCCCTGATGCAGCTGCGTGCCGTAATGTAACTGATTAATCAAAGTAAAGTCTTGGGTTTTACGTGCCAGAACCACGATATCAATGTTAGGTACACCGTACTGGGGGGCTCCCAGTTAATTTACACCATCTGGCATTCCTTAACCTGCACCCAATGCACAGTACACGGGTGCTTTTGCCTTTCACCTCCGTCGTAATGCGTCCACAGCGGCCGAAATTCGATCACGTACGCAGCCTCGTGTTTAGCAGCGCAGCACCAAAGCCACTAGGCCACCTCGGCGGGTGTGTGAGGCACGGTGGACGAAGACAGTTGCTCTGAATGTCGTGTGGGGCCTTTTTACTTGTAGACTGGCTAGGTGGTGAGTAGGCGCCTAGACAAAGTATCTTGTGTGCACATGCATTGTTTTATTGGTGATGTGCGTTCTGATTGTGTTACCTTGAGCGACTTCAATAGCTTCTTTTGTTCACGCGCTCTGTGGTAGACCAAAGTATATAACTTAGCGCTTGGACTTGGGTACATTTGAATGCATTTAGGTTAATTCTACAGGCGTTGGCGATGACGGGTAGGCTGTACTGAAGGAATCCGATAAAGAAGAGCCTGTACAGTTGCAGCATAAAGTATATTGGCACTCCCCGCGTCTTTCCAACTAGGAACCTAAGTATATGGCTAATTCCCGTCAGGCTTATTTTTTTTTTTACATAATTCGCACGAGGGATTCAGGAGAGGTTTCTGTCAATACCGCCCCACAGAAGAAATCTTTGACTTATGGTGCACGAGATCAGCTGCCCATTGGCGGATATCACGTATGGAGACATTAGTTTCCTGGTAACTTCCACCAATGCACACTTTTCACATGATATCTGAAGTCCTTGTTCGCGAAGATGAGATTATGTTAAAGTGCCTGCCTTCTGACGCCGCGTCAGGGCCAACGTCTAAATACGCATTTCGTCGGCATAGATCGAGAGCCTAACGGTGCATGGGAGGATGTGGATGAGTCCAATGAATGTTAGATTGAAGCGCGCCTAGATCTATACTACGTTTCTAGGGACCCCAATTACTTTAACGCTGGGGACCATCCTCGGTAAGAATCATAATGTATCTGGTTTGTAGGCAGCTGGTTATTCTGAAATAGATCTTGCCGCCAAGCCGTAATGCCTCTAACGTGCTTTAAATTACTTCGCGTGGAAAGTTATCGTAATCTACCTTAACATCTAGAAACAGAGAAGCAGATTATCGCTTCCTGGACTTCCAGTGCTCGACGTAGGTAAGCACATCGATAAAGTTGCGACTGGATGCACGTCGTAATGTTCAAGGTAGCATTATAATCGTGCTAAAAGTAGCCTCCTCGTTAGGTTTCCGAGGCATCTGGCAAACGCAATTGGTCGGTGGGATAGAATGTAGAGCAGCGGAATTAGGCGACCAGTCTTCCATTCGTGGGGAACTGTGCCTATCCTTCATGAGTTGTGGAACCAGTGAAGAGGCCCTTTCCGTGTCTCTTCTCCAAGATTATGTAGGACACGGTAGGTTATACAGTCGGGACCTGGCAATTAGGAAGGCTTGCACAAGGAAGGTGAAAGTTCGGCTTCGTTCATAGAGAAAGGGATCTTCATGCGGGGTCGCGTGAAATTGGTGCGTTGGTAGAGCGTTGATGTTTCAGCGGAACTACAGGTTTTCCCGCTCAATTTAATCCAAGCGCCAGTCAATTTAATCTGAGCGCCAGTCAATTTAATCCAAATGCCAGTGATTTTAATCCGAGCGCCACTCAATTTAATCCAAACGCCACTCAATTTAATCCAAACGCCAGCCGAAATAATCCAAGTGCCAGTGAATTTAATCCAGACACAACGGAATTCAAGAACCTTTGGATTTCAAGACTTCCGAAAATTTGTGAGCATATTATGAGTTAACACCTTGAAAATGAAAGAGCGAGGTGGTAGACCAGTAGCTATCCTGCCACGGGACTAACGCCAACTTTAGGAGGTGTTGAAGCGAAAAGCTTCAGCCGGCGTATGTCTGAATAGGCTCCGTAAGCATGTTCGGAGTCGAATTGGCTCCGTAAGCGTGTTCGGAGGCGGCGCAGGCAGCCACTTCCGCGCGCTTGGCGTCATCGTTTGACGTTCGCCGCAAGCGCGTGTTTATCGCAGAGGCCGACTTATAAGCGCTTGCCGGAGAATAGACGTGCGCTTTCAACATGGAAGAAAAATAAAGTTATACTACCGATACAGAAAGCTGTGTTTATGTGTTAGTTATGCAAATTGCTTATCAATGATATATACCATAAGTTATGCAGGATTATTAAACTTCTTTATTCATCATTGTTGGGCACATTGTCTTGCGATTTCTGTACAGCCATAAACACAGCTTTCTGTATCGGTAGTATCACTCTCTTTTTCTTCCATGTTGAAAGCGCACGTCTATTCTCCGGCAAGCGCTTATAAGTCGGCCTCTGCGATAAACACGCGCTTGCGGCGAACGTCAAACGATGACGCCAAGCGCGCGGCAGTGGCTGCCTGCGCCGCCTCCGAACACGCTTACGGAGAAGGGCAGCGGATTGGGCGAGTTGGTGTTGCATGGTAACAATAAAAATTCAAACAGCGCATAAACGACGGGACCAGAATGAGGAGGAGACAAACACGGCGCCGAACTTACAACTGATTTATTTGAAGTAGGAAATCGAACATTTATACGTACAAAACTGGGCACGCATGCGCCCGGTCAATACATCAATGATCACATAGAAACTCCGCACAGCAAACATTCGCATTGCTGCATAAAGGGTAGATTACTGGGCAGGTACAACGCGTGCGAATGTTTGCTGTGCGGAGTTTGTATGTGATCATTGATGTATTGACCGGGCGCATGCGTGCCCAGTTTTGTACGTATAAATGTTTGATTTCCTACTTCAAATAAATCAGTTGTAAGTTCGGCGCCGTGTTTGTCTCCTCCTCATTCTGGTCCCGTCGTTTATGCGCTGTTTGAATTTTTATTGTTACCACGCTTACGGAGCCAATTCGACTCCGAACATGCTTACGGAGCCTATTCAGACATACGCCGGCTGAAGCTTTTCGCTAACACCTAAAGTTGGCGTTAGTCCCGTGGCAGGATAGCTACTGGTCTACCACCTCGCTCTTTCATTTTCAAGGTGTTAACTCATAATATGCTCACAAATTTTCAGAAGTCTTGAAATCCAACGGTTCTTGAATTCCGTTGTGTCTGGATTAAATTCACTGGCGTTTGGATTATTTCGGCTGGCGTTCGGATTAAATTGAGTGGCGTTTGGATTAAATTGAGTGGCGCTCGGATTAAAATCACTGGCACTTGGATTAAATTGACTGGCGCTCAGATTAAATTGACTGGCGCTTGGATTAAATTGAGCGGGAAAACCTGTAGTTTCGCCAGCAGTACTCCTGCGGGAGTTCTCAGCGATGTCACTGTCTGCGTTGTTTGTGAAGGCCAAGGTATAGAAAGGGTGGTGCTGCTGAGGGTTTCCACGGAGACCACGAACAGTTCTCCAGACGAGACAAAGATTTTCTTGGATCCAAAGAGTCGCAGAACGACATCCACCTTTGCGATGCGAGTTGGTCCATGCGACGCTGAACTTTCTTTTCAGTGCATCTGGCCAACCTCAAGTTATGTATGGACTCTGTGCACCTATATCTTCGCTCCGCACAGCGACAAATTCCACGAAGCTTTAATTCAACGTCGCAGTCGGCGCATGTAGACGCTCTCGAAAGCAGATGCATGGCAGCCTCATGGGCACCGAGTTAAATGCAGCATCGGCTGGCAACACGGGTGTGCTGGAGTTCAGCCCATCTACTAATGTAAGCTATGTATAGGGACCGAGGTTAGGTCTCTACAACAATGCGCGAGTCAGTGAACGAAACGCCTGAGAACCGTTCGGACCGATGGTAGGTGCAGAAACACTTTTTACAGCGAAGCTGTATACGGCTAGGGTTCCATCCATTTTCGTTCTCCGTGAACAAAAACTATCATCATCAATGGCTCATACACCAGTAAGCAATCATGGTCCCGTAAGCAAGCAAGAATGCAATGGCTCAATGGCCCGTTAGGCAGAGGCTACAAGCACACAGCAAAGTGAAGCGAACAGTGTTTAAATTCTTTCTAATCATGCATAAATCATAAAGAACAGCATGTCGAAAAATGTCATCATCAATGGCTCATACCCGCAGAAGCAAGCAAAACATGCAATTACTCATAGTTCTGTAAGGTTCATGACTACTCACTTTGAGTGAATTAGCTGCGATGACACTACCCCTGTTGTCGTTGTCGGTGATTTCAATGTGGATGTGTCGGGGCCGAAAAGGGAGTGGTTTATGCATTCCGTGTTGCAGACATATCCTTTGCGATGCCACACCGATCCGGCCCAACCGACCACCCTGCGGCGTACGTGCATCGATTTGACATTATCAAAGAATGTGATTGTAGCTGCAATGGCACTAATGACCACCGATCAAGACGATAAATGAATGTGCGTACCTTTCGTCACGATGACCACCCATCAAAACAATAAATTAGTTCATAACTTTGTTCAATATTAGGTGTCACCTCCGTGTCGTGTGCTAAACAGCTTCGCTGCTCAACCACCTTCAGAGTGAAATGGCTCATGATTTCTTAGCAATAATTCATCACCCATCGTTTAATGTATATTTTTTCATCCACTTTAATTTCTATTAATTTATTTTCATTCTCCTCCCCTCTTTTTCTAACCTTGCAGCTCGTGGCACGAGGCACGAGACACACGCGCTGGAGCGCGCCGCATATAAAAGATGGCCGAGGAAGTTGACGATGGCTGCTAGACTATGCATGAACGTTTCAGCCATTTAGACCTTAGGCCTAATGCACGTACAAGAACTCACGGGAACATAAATCTGCTTGAATGTGGCAACAAACAAGCGTTATGCGTTATTAGAGCTGGGCATCGAAAAGTCCCGACGGCCAAGAAAACAAACAAAAGAACAGAACACACAGACTGAATTAAAGAATGCCGGAACCATAATGTATAAAACCCTCCCGCAGTATTTGGAGTTGTTTACGCGAGGAAGAGAATGAAAAGTGCGCGCACAGAAACGAATGGCTTTCTCATTAAAGAGCTGCCGTCTAGCGCGCTTATGAAGCACACTTACTTACGGCAAGCTAAAAATACATGTGAGGAGTCACAGTAATTGCCACATAACTGTTCCTTCCGAGGAGGGTTGTCGCAAGCACAAAACAACAAAACGAGAGCGGTTGTCTAAGAGCCACCATGAATCAGTGACACCACACGTTAGCGATGTGTTATTTTAATGTATGCTGAAGTCACAGCAGGCATGCAAAACAAGAATAAAGCTGCAGTTCTGATTCTATACCTTTAGAAAACGAAAGTATCTGTAAGAGGTTCATTCAATGATTTTGTTTAATAGGAAGAGGACACTCCATCCAGAAGAAACACAGAATGCTGCCAAAGAATTAATCACGTATTCAAGAATGGTAGTTAGAGCAGCAAAACGGGAACTTGCTGATGATTTCGTAAGAGAACTGTACCGACGGACTTCTCTCTCTCTCTTTCTCTCTGTCTCTCTTCATGTGTGTGTGGCGTGCGCGTGTTAGCGTGTGGGTGCGTGTGGAGCGAGAAGAGAACGGTAGGGAAGTCAACCAGGCTGCTGCGTTTACCCTAGTTTGACATCCAAAATAGCTGCTGTGCATCATGTTCAAGACGAAGGGATACCAGTGAGTGGAACAGTGAGAAAAATGAACTGAGGGGTATTTAAGAGTTTTAGGTAAGCAAAACAAAGTATCACTGCAAAGTTCCAGTTCAGGCTTTTAAAATGACCCTCGGGGAGGGGAAGAAGGGGTCACTGTGATTACATTAGGTCCCACAGCGATCACTCAGCACTCACCGCTGGCGCAAAAACGCCGCGGCAGCCACACGCTGCTGGTGTAGCGTTTCAATCGGTAAGCCCTGTACACTTTGGGTATCGGGCGCGCTAGCCGTTGCGCTCTCGCACAGCAACAGAGCGTTGCAAATAATGCAAAGTTAAGCGTTCCATACGGGCTCAGAGAACGGTAGCGTCTGTGCACATATTTCGGAAGCTAGAACAAGCGTTGCCGTGGCGAGCGAGGAATACAATCAATGCATCGCATAGAAGTTGTTTTTGACAAGATGGATGTGTTTTGGCATGCGATCATTTGTCGTCATGCTTGTGTAAACAGTTCCGTACACAAAAAAAAATATGGTGACGATGATGATTGTTATTGCGATGATGACGAACAACAAGCATGGCACATATCCACGAAGTAAGATAAGCCAACAACGATGAGGCTAGTGGAAAACAACGTCGAAAGCATCAACCGCTTCATTACAAACAACCACGTCGAAACGACAACGCCACATAGTTTATTTGTATTGTAGTTGACAAGATTCACAACTGTCATGTACACGGGAAAAGAGTTTCGCTTGAACTCCGGAGTGGCACTGCATCGTTTTGCTCGTAATACCAGTTGAATAGGACTGTATATGACCCCATATGTGCATAATCTTATGACTGGACCTTCTAAACGATTCATCCAGCCCGAAAAGCAAGAAACATTTAACACAGCAACTGATTGATCCCCAGTGGCTTAAGCACTAGTTTAAACAAAGACGAATTTCACAAATGGTGTCAGTAAACTTGTATAAAATGTCAAATATAGTTTCACACGCATCCGGCAGGTGGGTGCACGGGTGTTGTCCTATACTGAACCACAGAATCGGAATATATCACTGTTTCACACAATTACTCGAAACTTACGCCCTAACTAACAAGGTAACTTCTCCACGACTATGCGTAAAAGAAATGAAAATAAACATTGTCAACCAGGATACTATGAATCAAACATTTTCACATAATAAAAAGTTAGACTACCTCGCAAACATTCGTATTAAGCCTATTATTGCCATCCTTCTGCGAAAATAAGCTTCATAAAGGTAAACCGTTGAACGAAATAACTGTAAACTACTGAAAAAATTGGCAGTTAGGATGTTGAAATGCCTCTTTCTCAAACAACGCTTTTGCTTCTCTAATGTCAAATAACTTGTATTTATATTCATATATTATTTCCAATGGTCCCTTTTCTTTCAGATTCTTACTTTAGGTTATTACGTTTTTCTCTCACCCCAACCTCGCACATTGTTTTCTTCAGCAGAAGATCATAGGCACCGAGCCACTATTATAGGCTTAAGTTATATCACCCACTGCACAGAAACACTCTATCTTCTTTCCTCCCGGGAACATTTTTTTATTCACGTAGCGTAGAATTCAAGGCTTCGCAAGTCAATGCCCGATAAGAAGCCATTTCGTTGTCATTTTCCGAGCGATGGCATCACGACCTTTTATCTAATACGATTACCTTCGCAAACTGCTTCCAATTCGAACGTTGACTAGGTCTCTGCAACGTGCCACCACTTCGAAAGGCAGCACTGCACCAAGAAATAGCATCCACAAAACCTGCGTTTGCGTTATTTTTTACCCTTTCCCACGTGCAATATAGATAATCTTTCCTTTCTTCTCTCTCTCTCCGTCGTTAAAGGCAGAGACACGTGTTGGCGCCCACGCATCGAAGCTTTCGATAACAAGATTCCTTTAGCGACTTTTTCGCGACACCTAGAGGTCAGCGCGCTGCGCTCGGAGTATAATACATAGCAGGCGGCAGCAAAAATAAATACAATGGTAACATGCAGAGATCGTCTTCCCACGCCCTTAGCGAGGGCAATGACACCCGGTCACAGTTACGCCTGATATGAAATGCAGAACTTCATACTTTTTGAAGCAGCCTCTGCATGTTCTAGTGACTGCTCGAATTGGTTTTTACCTCATCTCGCGCTTCGCGTATTTCGTTGTTGCTGAGAACGTCACGTCTGAATAGAGATTTCATGCATTCCGTTGTCCTCACTAGTTGGAGAATGCTGAGCGTTCAGAATAGCTGTCTAGCTGAATGTGCCAGAATAGCTTCGCACCCCGCCAGATACAGGCTAATGCTGCCGAAGAGATCAAATGATCCAAGGTATGACGGGGCACCACGAGACCAATTATAGGATCAAGCTGAAATCCCTGCCACAGACAAGTTTGAAGCCTGTTTGCTTGCAGCGCATTTGTTTATTGACTTGCGGATGGTATTGTTGCCCGGTGATCTGGGGAAGGCCTGTGCACGGAAAAGGGCCGAAGATGAAGTTGTGGCGGTGTAGTAATGGACCACAAAATCTGCATACCCAACAGTTTTCAACATTGCGCCTTCGACCACCTGTCAAACTTCACCGCAATGCACGGGATTCACCTTGTGTGCAGCGTTAAAAAGATAATATTTCGAAAAGTGAGCAGCATTTGAACGACTTTCAACTAGCAACGCCTAGAAGGTTCTCCCACCTAGTAGCATACGCATTTGCGGCACTTAGTCACAACTTAGCTGCTGCGTTATAGCCTTGTTGTAGTTCTAATCCTGACCAGAACGCTGCTATAACGCTGCAGAAAAGTTGCGACTAAGTGGCCATTTTTCGAAATAAAGCTTTAATAAAGTAACCTCAACAGACGGCCAAACGGGCAATTACCAAAATTTTTAAACATGTCTGTAAAACAGTCTAATAGGTTTTGTAAAGGCTAGCTCTCTTTGCTTTTCGAAACACGTGAGTTTGCGCTGAAACAGGAGATTTCTTTTTAGGATGGGTGCAACAGAAAGCTAACGGTGCTTCGTATCTGAATTCTACGCATTAAATAGAAAGGATAGAATGAATGTATGCTCGTGGCGCCAGTGTGAGTCTCTAGAACGTGTGTGTTGCAGACCTCAAATTATAAAATTTATGTATGCGGGGTACCCACTGATGTCATCAAGGTCGCCATATTGTAGTACGGCGAGCACGGTGAAAGCCTGTGTGTTATCTCAATCCGCTTATCTCCAGCATCACAGAGGAAGCTGTGAATAGGACTACAGTATGGCGTACGTGACGTCACTTGAATGCTCTCTATAGCGGTTTTGGTGATCTCAGCCAAATTTATACTAGGTTTCTTTTGCAGTTACTTTTAGTCACTACGCGACGCGGACGCTTGGAGGCTATATGGTTCTGCGCTGCTGAGCACGAGGTCGCGGGATCAAATCCCGGCCGCGGCGGCCGCTTTTTGATGGGTCTGAAGTGCAATGGCACCTCTGTCCCGTGCATTCGGGGCATGGTAAAGATCCCCTGGTGGTGAAAATTAATGCGGAGTCCCTACTACGCCGTGCGTCATAATCTGATCGTGGTTTTGGCGCGTAAAACTCCAGAATTCACTTCTCGTCACTTAAACGTAACTGGTACGTATGTACGTGCGCCGGACTTACCATACACCAGAAAGGCCACTATGCCACAAAGCACGCGTGTGCGTAATTACTGCGGGTGCACCCTCTGTCACGTGTAAGAGGCGTGCGGCGCAGAAAGAAAGAAGAGGATGGTGTGCACGGATGGGTCCGAACGGCACGAGCCCTCGAGGCGCGTGATTCGAGCTGTAATTGAGGGAGAAGCGGCGCCGAGCTGGGATGATCGACGTGGCTCTGGGCCTAGATGGTTGTAGCGTCAGCATCGCACTGACACGGGAGCCATGGAGGTTCGGTCAAGTCCGTGACGCTGGTGGTCCAGGGTGTGGCCGTCGACATCAGTGACATTCGAGCTAGCTCCTTGGACATGCTGCAGCCTCTCACGGCAGTGCCTAGCACTGCAGGAAGGATGCACCTTTAGAGGCAGACCAGCACGCACTATAGTTTTCGGGGCGTCTCGTCGGCACTCGAAGAAGTAGCGTTGGAACCTGGAGTTAGGCCTAACTGGTGAGGCCGGGGTATCACGTCGTTGACGGAGTTCGGGGCACCGTCATCAGGGACGGACGAGCTGACTGGCCATCACCAAGGCAGCAACGCTGGCTGAGTCGGCGACAACATCGACTATGGTGAAGATCTGACATGCGCCGGACTCGGATGATACGTGCGACGTCAAAAGTCTGTAAGAACGCTCGTTTCTGTTAGTGCGCAACTGTGGGCTAGGGTTGACTGACTTTCGAGTAGAAAGCGCCAAGGACATGTTTAGTCAATGTTAAGTGGGTGGCATAGGTGCTGGTATCTCTTCATGGGGTTGTAGTTTACGTGAGTTTTATTTTGAGTTTGGGGTAAACAAAATCTGGTTGCTGTGCTGCTCTGCGTCTTCCAACCACATCTCTCGTGGCCTCCGCACGCCCCCGAGATCGGTGACACATGATACCCTAAATAACTTATAAAGGGCATATAACCAGACAAAACAAAATTACGCATCAAAACCAGATTTAGGGGGCGCATGGAAGCGGCCCCGAAAAAACGCGCTTAACGATGCCGCAAAGAGGCTTACGACGAGGACCGAGGTGGCGATGCCTTTCTGTTTATCTTGTTCGCTTGTGGGCGAAGCGAAGGCAATTTCCGTCGGCGTTTACTACCGACGAACATTCAATTGCAATAAAGGGAGCACAGCAGGTAGCCGCGAGCTGAGTCCTCTCACAGCCGTGAGTCGACAGCTCTTGCGGCTCTCTCTCGCTAATTTTCTGTGGTTTCGATTTTATCGAGCTTTTATCTCTGCTAGGAGCACCGAGAAAGGCGAGAGTAAATCTCCTACTGCCGCAGCCACACGTATAAGCGGAAGGTGAGGCCGCGAGCGAGATTTCTCTAGTGGTAGTGAAAGAGCAATATCGGGTCGCATGCTATACGCTCCGAGTAGCAAGTGATGAGGGAGGCGAATCTGATCACGTCGAAAGATGCGATACTATATGGACGCGCAGACGTTTTCGAGAGAGAAAAAGGGTGTACTTTTTGACGGGCTGTGAAGGATCAGAAGCTTCCCCATATTTTCCATCCAGACCTGCACCATTGTGTCCGTTCACTTCACAGTGACAGTGCTTCAAAAAATGCGCTGTACACGTGACGGTTGCGTTCATCACGCCCAGAAAGCGAGACCATGCCGTATACCGCTTAAAATGGGGTTTATTGTTCTAACTTACTTCCAAATATGCCGAGACACCAATTGTTCTGTAGAAGGACTTGTTGTATGACTAGTGGTGTTTGCTTACTGGCATAATGTAGCGTGAAGACACAGTTACACTAAAGAGACACACAATACTTCACAGGCCCTACTATAACAACATCATTTGACAGACAGCGAAAAGAGTATACTCCTCCCAACACGCAGGCGCACTTACCATTATCGAGGGAGATAATCGGGGCCGGCGAGATCACTTGGTAGATCTAGAGAAAGTAAGCCCCGCGTTGTACAAAATAGAAGTCTGGCATTCATTCATTCATTCATTCATTCATTCATTCATTCATTCATTCATTCATTCATTCATTCATTCATTCATTCATTCATTCATTCATTCATTCATTCATTCATTCATTCATTCACAAAAATTTATTAGAGTCCTGAAGCCCGGTCGTTTCAGACCGGGCTTCAGGACTTTAACTCCCTTACTCTCGCATTACTTTTTTTCTTTTATGTAAAACACTTCTAATAGCTCAAGCGCCGTTTTATCTTTATTGCTGCCCAGGATCCTCACACCATAAAATACCGGCTTGCAAGTGCAGGCTTTACAGTGCGCTGAAAGATACGCAGTGAAGTCTTTCTTCAGGTCATTAACGTTCTTTCTCATTCGATCATTGAAGCTGTGGCCTATTTGTCCCATATAGGACTGTCCACAAACCAGGAATATTTCAAAATGTTGCGGTAGTGCAACGCGTGCAGGGTTTTCCGTGTTTTACTTCGCAGCCTAGTGTCGAGCTGCCAATTATGCGGGGACATAGTTGGGCCAGCCTGTTTGGAGCGGAGAACATGACAGGCACTCCGTGCCAATCGCCACTTTTTTTCATGTTGTGGCTCATCTTATACCTATAACGCACAACTTGTGTAGCTGCCCTCGCTACGATGTACAACGCCTCTCTCTGCGGGTGACTTTGCACCGACTGGACTCAGGACCGCTCACTGAGTCAAAGATACTCGGACTGTGGCCACACCCGTCACTGGCAAGAAAAGTGATTCGCACACTAGTGCAGTACTTGAAGTGCACCTGCTTAAGAGACCATTTATAGTGTCCCTCTGTATAGTGTCCCTCCCACACGCATTCAGTGCTTACTCTCTCCTTTTTTTCCTCTTTCTGTTCCCCTTTCCCCACCCCCAGTGTAGGGTAGCAAACCGCGTGCTCTTCTGTTTGACCTCCCTGCCTTTCCTGTCCTTGCTTTCTTTCTCTCTCTCTTTCCGGCCTTAGGCCAGCCCACTCACCTGCTGTTGCCTCGTTCGCTGGAGTCCCCGCTTTTAGCTTTTGTTCCAGGGATTCGCCCACGGATGTGAGCACAGCACGTAGCACAATGTGGCCGCATTCGGGACCTGCATTGATGTTTTCAGGTAGGATGTGCGGGCTTATTGATCCCTGGATTTCGCCCAAAAATATCACGTACTCGTGATTCCTGTGGCAGAAAGGAATTTCCACATCCGCCGCCACGGTTTGTGAGTGGTGGGGCTAGCTAATACTACCAGGGTTAGTTATACTAGCCGCACATAACTACACAAGAAAGTGGATGGTAAAACGGCGCCGTGGTAGCTCAATTGCTAAGAGCATCGCGCTCTTAATGCGGAGACGTGGGATCTATCCCCACCTGCAGCCAGTTGCTTTCTCATCCATTTTAATTTCCATTAATTTATAATTTCTTAAATTCAGTTAGTAAGTATAACAAATATCCCCTATGTTGCTCTTGGTGTCTTTGTCGGCTTCTTACAATGTGCTGGAATATTGATCAAATAAGGGGGGGGGGGGAATTAGCGTTATAAATGTTGTAGTGTGATATATGTCACTTACATTGTCCACAAAGCGCTACTTCTATTGCTTTCACCAGCTGTCTTGCGCAGTCATGCAGTGCGATTGTAAAGATGCCCGGCACCCACGTCTACCTCTTTCCGTAGCTTTAAGTCCTGTCTGTTCTTCCTTTTTATACTTATATTGCTTAAAAATTCGCCACATGAACTAATGATATGAATGGTTTTAAAAGGTGGCAAACCTTTTCGAGTGTAGCTTTAGTTCATGTCATTTTCAAGGATCCTTGTATATGATGTCCAGAAAAAGCACCACTACTCTGCAACCTATGTGATAGCGGTATACGGTCTCGGCTCACGTGCACAGTGGGCAGCTGGTCACGAGCGTTGGTTTTGTTGCAAAGGCTTGTTCAGGGAGATGGTATGCGTATATATGATACAATGATTACCGATTTTGACACCACCAGTACCTACCATACATCTCTTGGTTGGAGTATTATTTGTCCGCCGTGGTTGCTTAGCGGTTATAGTGTTGGGCTGCTAAGCACGAGGTCGTGCGATCGAATCCCGGCCACGGCGGCCGCATTTCAATGGGGGCGAAATGCGAAAACACACGTGTACTTAGATTTAGGTGCACGTTAAAGAACCCGAGGTGGTATAAATTTCCGGAGTCTCCCACTACGGCGTGCCTCATAATCAGAAAGTGGTTTTGGCTCGTAAAACTCCATAATTTTTTAGAGTATTTATTTGAATGGGTCACCTTCTTTGGTTAGTCACTGTTTAATTCACTGAAGAAAACAAACTTTCCAGTAATGAGAGCACCTGCAAGAAAATATAGGTATACTCCAGAAGGCAACATTGACAGGATGAGTGCGAGATATCTAATAGCTCTGTTGAATGCTTCGTACCAAAATAGACCTGAACGGCGACGAAGTGTCTCTTGGCGGAGTGTCGTTTTTCTACCTCTGGATATTTGTGTAAAATCTCCAGTGTATCTAGCAGTCATCGTGCCTAGTTGGTTGCGATGGTCATGGACCATCCAGGGCGTCTGCCGGAAACGGTGGCGCCAGCGACGGCCGCCTCCAGTAAACGGATCAAGCTACAGACTGACAGCGACAGTGAAGGCACCCATATCTACTCGCTCAGCAGGAAGGACCCTTCTGATAACGACGACTCCAAACTTGCGCAGAGCCGCAAGGCAAAGACGAAGACCAGGACCTCTTCGTCCTCCAGTACACAAACTGTTGGGCCCACGCGGAGCCCCAACGCCAACACCATCTTGTTTATGCCTGTGACACCCAACGGCAACATGAAGCGGCTTAATAGGCAATCTGTCTCGATTCAGCTGGAGACCGTGGTGCCCAACGAAATCATGGATATTAGAGTGAACACCCGCAAAAATGTACTGGCGGTTGATGTTCTGTATGCGGGTGCTCTTAGCGCCCTACGCAGGGTGACAGATCTTGATGGCATGCAGGTGCGCTATCACATTCCGAGGGGTCTGATGTCATCAGCGGTGTCATATAAGACGTAGGCTTGGTCTTCTATTTCTCTCTCTCTCTCTCTCTCCTTTTTAGTAGCGAAATACATAAGCACGACGCAATGCACCGGAGCAGGCAAGAGGGGATCGAAAACACATGGTCTCAAATTTGAACCACCCAGCATTCTACCAATCAGTCATAATGCAATCAACCAGTTGACTGCACATTGTTGCTTCATTTCGGCACAATATCCATCCATTTTGTCAGTTCTTCATAACTTTAGTCTAACATCACTGCGAGCAGTAATATTTTCTTCCTTAAGGTGCATCTGAAGTAAATATACATATTGTTTTTTAATGATGCTCTTGCTAATGTAACTATTCGCAATGGCACGGCACACATACTGCTATTCTGTCCGAAAAAACAAAGCTATGGTAAGGTCTTAGGGGAGAAAATAACAAATATAGATAATAAATAGATTCAGCACGTGCTGCCTGTGGAAGCAAAAAAAAAGAGAACAGACCATAGGACCACTAGCAGTGCAACCTAGAATAATAAGCGCAACGTAACCGCAGAGCGGAGCTCCAAACTCTTATTAAAACTCAAAGTACACGCTTTTATAAAACTTACCAAGCAGAGCTGCACTTGAAGCTTTCTTTCATAACAATAATAATAAGACTCTTAGCAAACGGATACGCCGAACCTGAGACTGCCTTGACTTGAGCGAGGGACCTAAATTGTAAAAAAGAAAGAAAGAAAGAAAGAAAGAAAGCGCATAGGTTTTCCTGGCACCTCTGTCGACGGGCAGCATAAAATCTAGATAAAAATAGTCTTTATGCTCTTCTACGCTCAGATTCCAGGAGATTAGCTGTCATGCTAGGATGTGTCAGAAAACAGAAAGAACCTTGGATTAGAGCGGCTACAATTTCAAGGTCCTCACGTTGTGTCGTTCCTCCTATTTCGTACACCACGCCGACACAGGCTTTGACCTTTCGCTAATCTATGTCTTAAGTTGCTGTTTCTTGGGTGCTTTCACGAAGCTCTCACTTGAAGTTGGGATTCAGTTGCACGGGGGCCTTTAACTTTACGCGATGTCACCCAACACCATAGTTTTCTTGCTGCAGAATTTAGAAGGGGTTGTTAGTAACACAATTGCGTTTGGTATCCTCATAGCAGTAGAAACGAAAGATAAAATGACCATTCTTCAATTTCCTTCATTTTATTTTCCGTCGGCACCCATCCATGTGTTGCAACGGACAAATGAAACTCTAGACGGTGATATTGTTTAGATTTTCGAGAAGTCTACTCCATCTCCGGGCGAGCTTCTACGCTGTAGTCTAAACTTATTTTACTCTTTTTCTGTGTCGTTTCGAAACAATACTTCGCAGCGAATTTGAGTTGAACGAGCAGTCTACTGGGCAATGGTGCCCGCATAGACCCGTGACACTGACCAGGCCAACAATGATTGCCTCTGTGCGAAAGACTGGCATTTTCATCGTATGATGACCAACAGAGTTCCTCGCGCATGACAATTAATTTGCCGCATAAATAAAGAAATAGAATATGTGTAAGTACGTGGGAAATTGAAAACTCATGGCGAATGCCAGTTTTTTACATCGAAGCATAACATTAAGTTCATGTTCAAGATGAAGTTCATTTGTTCATGCCGTTCGCTTTGAACATATGCGTGTTTATTTCTGTTGTTACTGTCTGCAGAGTTATATTTTGTGCACGTTAGCCATGGTGAGTTACTTAGCGGTGTTCTGTGCCTTCTTATAACATGCAAGTCGTAAGAAGACTGCTTTCCTGTTGTATATTATGGCACTGTTATAACAATGTTTTGATAAACACTGTTGCTGATTCCGCATGAGTGCCTGCGAGGGTCAGCCTCTCATGGTTACGGGAAAAGGTAATTTTCGTAATATATCGTCTAGCGCTACGAAAAATAAAATAAATGCCTGCAGATGAAACAAACACGTGAAGCAAAGCTTAATAAAGCAGCAATTGAATGCTTTGCAACTAATGGCTATGCGGACAAATTGTCTACGTTCATCGCATGCAATCCGTAACCTCATGGAATGTTTGTTAGCCTACCACAAAGTCACAACTTTATTGTCGCTCAATGTTTATGTTCATGCTCTGTGTCGTTCACTAACTATGCCAAAATGCAGACTCCACATCAGTGTGAGACGTACAGGCAGCGATGTCAGAGGGACGAGGGCGATGTAGGATGCTTGTTGTGGGAAGTGCAGGGATTGCATATGTATGCACAGAAAATGATGACATTTATCAAGCAACATCAAGGGGCCAGGTTGTCAGAACAGAGCCGTGGTTTCCTGAAATAAGGAGGCCACCAAACAAGGGCAACACGAGCAGGGTCGTCCGAATAAAGCTTATTCTGTTCATCGGGGTCCTCGTGCAGTCGTCTTCGGAGTATATTGTTGCAAGTGGTGCTTTTATACCATGGCTCTTTTTGTTCTTTTTTTTTCACTTCTTCTTTTGAAGCAGGACGGCTGCACATAATCATTGCTGCACATACCTAAATAGCTGTTCCAATGCTGCCCTTTTGCATCAGTAAACGAAGCCGATGCGGAAAGCTGGCTTCTTGACAAACGTACACTTTATACGGAGAAGCCATTGTCACTGATTTGATTCATTTTGCTTGAGGCGAACTTATAAGGGCGCTCTTTAGAAGAGTACGTGGGTCCGTTAACATTGTCATCATGAGAATAGACTATCTAGTGCGAGTGCTTCTATTCGAACGCTTCTATTCCTGCTGAAATGTTTGATAGCTGCAGCCTTTCTGTCTCTTGCAATTGTTACACATCCCGTTGGCCTCTCCCTCAATGTGATGCAGCAGCTGGTATCTTTTGAGGGTTGGTCACTTATTTTTGGCATTGCTCTGCAGACCTTATAACATTTACCAGCAGCGCGAAACACAACTACGCATTGTGTTAATCCCTTCTTTAGTTGTCAACGAAGCAATACGGCTCTGGAAACTTCTTTGGATGCAAGGGAAAGGGGCACAACAGACGTCAAGCGTAGGTGTTTTAATTCTATCACGTCCTGTGAAGCAAATCAGGGGCCGAATTCACAAAGCTTTTTGTTGTCATGTGCACGTTTGCCATTGACCAGCTGCTTTCGCTAAATATACGTCCAGTATCAGGATTGGCTGAAATTCTCCCTTACGGACAATGCGATCGCAAGCGTACTTCTGAATACGGATCTAGATATAGCCTAAAAATTTAATGCACACAAAGTACAGAAAGTTTTTCTATTTCATGGATAGAGCTCTGAAATCGATAAAATTTTGTGCTTAGCTGTCATACGTGTCTCTCTTACTTTAGGTACTATTCTTTTCAAGAGTCCTAACTTTACCTCTAATTGTTTCTGCGGAACTATTCGCAATTAGTGAAACATTACTCGGTTAGCTAAACCGTCAGTGAAGGCTCAGAGTGAGGGATAGTCGCGCCATGCGTGCTGTGACGGTAGTTGACCCTTTGTGCTGGCTTTGTCTTTTATTCTTTCTCGTTCTCGTTGTAAAACATTGATAGATGCTTGCTTCCTTCTGATGTAGTTGCACAGCGTAATATAGTAGGCTGCGCATATTTGATGCCTTTGCGCCTGCGTACCGATACCATTTTTCTTTTTTTAAGTTCTCTCACGAAGGAATGAGATCAAACGGTAAAAAGAGAAACACGCAAATTTTGCGCTGTTACAGTGTGTGATCACGAAACAGAGGCTACACGTTGTGTGTATGTGTGAAACCTATTGAGGACGAAAAATTGTACTAGTAATAAAGAAAACAAACGTGCATTCTGCACCGGAATGTGTTAGTATAGAAGAGGGGTCTTACGAGAGCAAGACTATTTGAGTATTTAAGACTATAGTAGGGAGAGACAGGAACCCTTTATTATTAGACTTACTGGGCCTGTAGAGACCTTATTTCGCAACCCTGCTGGTGAAGTTTGTCAAAACCGACTGAATTACTGACGCACATGGTTATAGATTGGCAAATATAAGGCACGTTTGATCAAATGTTGATCGCGCTTTTGTTCCGTAGTGTGCCTCTAGCGGCTTAAAAAAGCACAGTGCCTTTAATATTCAGTGATCTCGATACCACTGCTGCGTGCTATGCCCTGGCTTCAGGGCCTCTTAACTTACCGTTATTAATTAGCATTCATTGAACAATCTGGCTTCCACAATACACCCTTTCACGTGACTATATATCGGGTGATCTCACTGCGATAGATGTTATGTCTCCTTTTAATTAGTCGCGCCTAACGTATTCCCAAGGAACAATGAAGCCTATACACTATATTAGGTCAGAAAACGTCTACTAGGAAGCGTTTTGAAGAAGTTTAAACCATTCGATATATAAGTGTAAAGCCAGAATAGTATTTAACTGAGCTAGCTGTTTCATAGCTAAGACGATTTTTGAACAGTAGAACAGAAAAAAAGGAACTTGCTGTTTCTACCCTTAAGCAAGTTGTTGATAGAAACCTCATAGCTGCATAATGATATTGAATATCTAGGCTGGTAAAACTTAAAGATTCCCTTAGCTAGATTCTGTTCATTTCTTATCATACACTGTTCACGGTTGGCCCAACTTGGTGATAACGTGAACGGAGCGCCAGTCAGACAAGTGACATAGCGCGAAAAAGAATAGCATTGTAATAGCATATATACACTGTGCCGGCCGTGACAGCTGTCGGATCCCAGTACTCTCAGAGTCTCAATTGCTAAGCCAAAGGCGTGTCTAGAATTACCTCAGTGTTCTATAAAACCGTATTCATGAAGTCGAAAGTGTGACAATATTCCGTCTGGCTCTCAGTGTTTTTCTGAAAAATTATTAGAAGCTTTGCATTTCGGCCCTACTAGCAGCCTTATTGTGCACAATTAAGGCTTCTACGTGGCGGCCGAAATGTCAACCATTAAAATAATTTCTGATGTTGGACGGCGACTGCTTTGTTTATTTCAAAATGATGTTCAGTCTTGTCAACATAGTTGTGTACGTTTCTGAGTATTGTCATTTTGTGTTAATAGAGGCAGCAGTCCGCGGTTGTGGATCAGCGGTTGCAACTAGAAACCGGGTCATAGGCAAATGCCTCTTTGTTCCCACGCGCCGGGATCTCAGACTTTTAGTGTATGAGCATGAATTAGGGGTTAAGAACTGGCTACGAAGCGCCTACGAATCCCTATTTCTGTCTTTTGTGCCTATATATGCCTATTTACTGATTTTAGTACCTGAAAGTGCACATTTTTTTAGGCGCTTCTTTAATGTGATATCAATTAAATGTACACTTAAAGCAAATTTTCGTTGTGGTTGGCGCCGACATCACCGTGAGTCTCCGTTTCAATTGCAAATGTGGTAATATCATGGGCGCATGCCCTTCGATAGAGGTGATAGGAAAACCATATGAGGGTGAGTCGAGAAGGATGGTGGTTTGATGCACGCTGTCTTTCCACACATGCAAAGAGGAGAAAGGAGGAGGGGAGGGGATCTGAGAGAGCGAGAGGTGCATCAATCGAGAAAGGTGTGCTGCCAACTGCATCTTGGAAAGACCGCAGCGTTGACTATAGACTGCGCTTCGTGTCTTAGGCGGAAGCGTGTGAAGTTCACTGGAAGTGCCATCGACTATAGTTACATGGCCGCGTTTTTCAGCTTCTCCGCTCTTTGTTTTGTTGTACACATATGCCAGCCGATGGCGACTCATTTGAACTCTGCAAATGAGCAGCAAAAAACTCTGCTCCTTTGCAACAAACGCTGCCTACCACACTAATCTCCTTCTGCTTTTTTATTTAAGTAAGCGTATGTGTAGCGAAACATATGCTTCTCTGCCCCAGCCTGGGATAAGAAAAACATATCTGCCTGCGAAGACTAAAGTCATCTATATACAGGAAAAAAGTGCATAAGAGTTCTTGTGAACACTTCAGGGGTCGTCACCTGATTGTGGCAGCAGTTGTAGAGAGAAGTTTATACAAAAGTGCAGTTTACCTTCGACAAGAAACATGTGTTTTTGTATGCTCGAACAAGTTTCGGTAGTTCTTAGAAGTAAAGACTCAAAAATTTAATTGCTCGTGAAGCCGTCAAGTATACGAAAATACAAGAACGCTCCATACACTACTGTTGATGTTGCGCGCTCGTTTTCAGTCGGCAGGCTTATTCTGAGGGAGAAAACGCCCAACCTTTAAACACGAAGAATGCCTAGAGGTGATAATAAAGTGTTACTTTTCTTATAACTTGTAATTGATAACTAATAAGATTTTTAAACGCACATTATACAATATGTGGTTTCTTACGCACACATTTATTGAGTCAAATTTAATAAGCATGGACTTTATCTTCTTTCATTAACCTTTCAGCCACTTTCCTATCGTATGTTATATTTTTCGTGCTCACTCCACTTGATACACCAATATAAGCAGCGAAGTTTGGCTAATTAGTGTACGCTATACCTGCTCATAGTGTCACCACAAATGTGTTACTAGATATGATGGCTATAGTCTGTGCATGACAGAGAGAAAAAGAGAAAGGTGGTCTCTCGTTTTTTTTTTTGGTAAAGCCCTGTAAAACTATGGCTTGCACAACACAACTGCTGCCTTTCCAATCTCACAAGTGAACGCTACACCGCAGTTGCTTACCATATAAATTGGCTCACTATCTATAAAGCAGGTCAAGGGTTTCACATATTTTATATTGCCTATTTTGGAGCATACCATGCCTAAAGTGAGGCTTCAAGTGCCTGTTTTAAGCGCCTATATAAAACATTGATAGTGCCTAAATATCTTGCTTCTAGTTATGACATTGTTAAGAACGGCCAGCTGCAGTGCAAGTTTTGCCGGATCACGAGCGATGGGATTGAACCACCAATCATAACAACATACTGCTGCTGAACACGAGGACACGGGTAAACCTCTTTGGCTCAATGGTTACATTCCGTTGAGATCAAATACTACTACTACTACTACTACTACTACTACTACTACTACTACTACTACTACTACTACTACTACTACTACTACTACTACTACTACTACTACTACTACTACTACAACTACTATGATTAATAATAATATAAATAATAGGGGTGTGCGAATATTGAAATTTTCGAATACGAATCGAATACGAATAAGGCGAAAAACTGCCTTCGAATATCGAATCGAATATCGAATATAGTATTAAAATATTGCAAAACGAGGTAACAATAGCTTTATTACCCTTTTAAAAATAATATTGCATTTTACGAGGTTGCTTCAGGTTAAAGAGGCACTCATTATAGGTAATGCACTCAGGTAATGCCAGGTAATGCTCTGTCAGGTAAACGCTTGTTAGAGATTATCGCGAAGGAAAATTGACTGCTCGACACGTTCACAAAGTAAGGGCTCTCTATGCACTGTAACATTTGTGCAGGTAACATTTTCTAGGTGCATATTTTATTGCGCATACTTACAAAGCCCGAAAGTACATCATATATTGTTATGAAAGAGCCCTGGAATAAAGCTTGGTAAAAAAAAATCGAAACTGATCATGTCTCACGGGCCTGATGCAGATAGACTGGAACAGAGCGTACACATTCATAGTAAGGTTCGTTACAGCACTTAACATCACAGTGCTGTAACGCTGGGTCGTCGTTTGGTACCTTTTGTCTTTGTTTTGTGTTGCGCTGTAACGAAACTCACTATGAATCCCAACCAACTGGCCCAATTTGCCATTTTGATGCAGAGCATACAGATAATGAGCGGATCATGTGAAGCTCTCAGTGAATAAACATGTTCTTAGGAGAATGTGGAGCAGGCATATAATTCGTTACTTGCTAAATTATTCACAGTCTGTCCGAATATTCGCCGTTTCGACCATTATTCGGCCGTCCTCGAATATTCGGAAATTTACGAATATGCATTTCTCGAATCGAATACGCTTCGAATAAGGAAAATATTCGATTCGTATTCGAAATTTCGAATATTCGCACACCCCTAATAAATAATAATAAAATAGGTGGTAATTCATTAACATTCTGGTGCATGGTAAAGTAACTCAGCTGTCCAAACTTAATAAACTACTTACGACCCTCGCTGTCCCCCTTACGGTTCGTCGCGTTACAAAAGCTGTGACTCTGGCACAAAACCTCGTCAACTGTTATGAGATATGAAGAGAACTTCTAGAGGAGCAAACATGGTTCTGAAACAACGTAAGTCTCTTTCTGAAATCTGCCACTTTATAACCGATAAATTTTAGAAGACAGCTTCTGGGTATATTTGTCATGCACCTGGCCTGAATTATCATAAGTGCTAATGAAGGCGATGGCAGGAGCATTAAAAAAAGTGAGAAAAGTGAACAACGTCGCACCAAAACTTCTGCCAAAAATTGAAGAAGAAAAAGGGGGAGAACCGAGAGGCCTTATTTTTTGTTAATTAAAGCAATATGAAGTCAACAAATAACGCAGCCAATAGTGCATAGAGGAAGTTAGTTGAAGTGAGGTAACCGATAAATAAAAAGAAATAAAAGTGTAAGGAACAACAACTAGCCGTCGGTGGGAGCTGCAACACACATTATTCTTATTACTCGTGCGATGCACTGCCGATAATGCCGTGGCGATGGCTGCTCCAACTTCCACGTCCTTGGGTATTTATGTGTTAGTAAACATGGGAGTGTTACCCAGTGCGACTCAGGACATCTGGTTGGATGTGGAACACTCTTTCTGACCGATGGCGCCACATAGTACGTGACCTTCATGCACAGGCAGCTGACCAATAAAGCCTCGTGTGCTACCTGAAGGCAACCTCCCTGCTGAATTTAAGACCGCGCTATAATATTCGGCACCCTCGCTGGGGCCCTGACTACCATAGGATTGTTGTTCTTGCCTGCCTTTATTGCACCGCCTTCTGGGTTGAGAAGTCGTGAATGCCCACTGGCGCAAACACTCACGTGCACGTGGACTGCAGTGATTTGTCGGACTTTTTTACTCTTTGTTTTATTACGTAAATGCAAAAGAAAATATTTAACAACGACTTTTCAACGACCTCGCCAGATAAAAAAAAATACAAGTATTTTGAGTGACTGAATGTCGCGTTAAAGGCGGCAAGAACCTCGCGTGATGTCGGTTTATCGCGCACTGCGAGCTTACAGCACTTTACATGAGTGGCGCACTAGTTCTAAATAGTCGCAGACACACAAAATACAATAAATCGACAAGACGCCGGTATACTCACTAAGCGTGCACTATATGAAGCCTGACCTGTGTAGATGCGTTAATAACTCATAGTTAGATGACACTGCACTCACGTACTCTACACTGCTGCCAGAACAAGTTGACCCATCGGGCTGGCAGTGCGACCCAGGCTTCCCCTGTTCCGCCGCCACCGCCAACACCATGGCTCCCTGATTTATTTTTACAGCGAAGCTTCTTATGCCGCTTCTCCTGACTATGCGGGCACTGCTGCTGTGACGGTCTTGCCACGCGTGCTGCTGGGTTTCTTGCAACACCCCTAGATGGCGTTCGCCTCCGCGCATTCCGGCTGGCGCCGTCGCGGCAGCGTTTCACAGTTTGTGTGTATTGCACGTGCTCTGTTTGCTTTCCTATGTGGCAAAAAATGCAGGTGCTGCGCCGTGGAGCTCGCGTGCTGGGCTGAGACAGTGTAAGCATTACAATCGTCAATAGCCTGAAGAGGGCACTTGAGCTGGCGTCTCCAAAGCGTGCTGGCCACGTATGCAGAAGGAGCACGTAAACACGCTCGAGCGAAATGGCTCCAAAGCGTGTTCTCAGTGTCGAGGACACACAGGCCCGAAAAAAAGCCCCGCGCGGAGCAGGAGCGTCTTCGTTACGTAGCGAAACGGGTTGCATACCGCTAATGTATGCATACAATTCGTACACGCAATCATAATAACTAATTGAATTACTCACAGCCCCGTGATTCAGTTAAAGTTTAGCACTTCTACCACAATGCAATGTCCCATGTGAGGCAATGATATTGGTCAACCCTCTCAGAGATTGTGAACAATGACGCACAAGAACGATTCAAGCAAACACGTCTTCCTGTGTGCTCTGTGCACTACGCAGAGAAACAACAGTGGTGCACGCAAGGTAACCTGTACCCTCAACTCACCATTCTCGTATCGGACTAAACACTGGAGAAATTACACATTCACCGTCTACATTCCCGCAAATTATTGTCAATCAAAGTAAACAGCATGGAGATTCGCTTGCATCGATTCCCACAGTGCCTGGGATCCGCACATCTTTCTACTATTCTTTCTCTTTCTTCGGTGGCGTTCTACCACTTCATTCGTTCATAAACATTTCAGCCACTATACATTCCTGAGTGCGAAAAAGCATACGCGCAACCAGCGCTGAAGCTTCGCGCGCCAACAGCAGCGCCATAATATAAAGCTTAGCGAGCGGTGGACACAGTTTTCAGTAGCACATACCGTAATTTCGTTTCAGCAAGTTCACCGATCGTCCCAAGACGCGCTTTTCACGGCTCCTCACATGACAGGGAACCGACGTGCTAGGGCCTAGCAGCGCATGCGCTCAACGGAACGTGCATGCCCATGGACAGAACTTCACTGGCCGCATCGGGCCAAGCAAACGTCCATGTATGCGCGCGTATGTGATCGTTAAATATGCTGTCCAATCTTCGTAGCCTCCCTGCCGGATGGTGTCAGCATATTTCAGTTGCACACTAAGGCGGTCATATATAGCGCCTCCTGGTATGCACTGGTTCCCCATTCCTGGCAACTGAATCGCACTTCTTATGAGTTGTGAATACGAAAGTATTAATGTCCCTTTGAACGTCGCTGAGCTGACCTTCAAGTTTTGCGCTGCGAGTAATGATTTCGAGTTTTGGTGCGGGGTATGTTACACGAGTTTTGTGATTAAACTGGTGCGGGTCATGTTTAGTTCCTACTGTTCCTACGTTAGCATGTTGGCTGTAGAACAAAATTATTTGGATAATATTGCTCAGAAATCAAGGATCCCACATGCCACCGACGTTGTGCGCGACGAGAGACCGAGGAAGCAGCAGCGGTAACCCTCGGGAGCCTGCATGCAAGCTCTGTTTCACGGTGGTGACAGCCTTTGTAAGGGTACTTGCCGCCGCCGGCTAAATTGGCGGGTTATTCTTTCGGACAAATTATAAGATATCGAGGCAAAATGGCGAAAGAAAAAAAAGCCGACATACCACGTTTTCCGCAACCCTTGGTGACGTGAAACTAACAAATCTTTAAAAATAACCTTTGGCTTCAGCAGCCAGAGACATACAGCGTGTCTGAGCGCAGTACGCGGTACGCCTACGTCTTAGTTAAACAGGCTAGTAAGCACACTCCTTATTACAGCACACTTCGAAGAACACCCTTTGTGTATAACGTACATAGGGAAGGCAACGACAATGCTTAATGCAGTTCAAATTCTTGGCGTGAGATAATACTGCCACAAGCACGCCATCGTCCCTTGTAACTTGTTGCTGTATACGTGTCGAATGACATACAATGGAAAAAACAAATTCGATGCGTTAAAGTAAAATGAAAAGACGTTTAGCATATTAAATATGTATGCAGGTTTCGCGTGCGGATTGGTATAAAACTCAATTAAAGAAATGTAATAGATTGCGTGCCAACATAGGTACATCAAAGTGGGACCACAAAAAAAAAACAGAAATGCACCGCGACTTCTAGCGAGATTGGTAACCAAATAGCTACTCACCAAACTTTACGGTAAATAGCGGTCAAAATTTTCATCTTTTTACCACCATGCAACAGAGCTTGCATGTTGGCTCCCTAGCCAACGCGGCATCAATTCGACGCCCCGCGGCGTCGCTTCGCCCTGTAGCAGGTCGGTCGAGGTGCACTGGTGACGTGGCGTCGCGGCTAATTCCATCACCCAAAAGCTTACGCGCTGTAGCGGCAACAGGTGTTCCGTTTCGCCCGCTATGCTCCGCCGAAGCCCTAACCAGCAAGCGCGAGCCAGCTACACCAGCTGTGCAGTTTAGCTGCTACAGATGCCACTGGCTTTTTCACTACCCACCGTGGTTGTTTTTAGTGGCTATGGTGCCGGTCTGCTTAAGCACGAGGTCGCGGGATTGAATCCCGCCCACGGCGGCCGCATTTCGATGGGGGCCAAATGCGAAAACACCTGTGTACATAAATTTTGGTGCACGTTAAATAACCCCTGATGGTCCAAATTTGCAGAGTCCCCCACCACGGCATGCCTCATAATCATATCGTCGTTTTGGCACGTAAAACGCCATAATTTTTTTTTTCGCTCAATGGGCCATTTGACGATTCTGCATCAATAAAACATGTGCGGACCGTTTTCCCGCGGCGTCCCACGCCGCGTTTTGGACAGCGTCGTCCAGTGGGGCACAAATCATGGCGGCCCGCTGTCCAACTGCCCGGCGCTCGTGACATGAGCACGGCCATCAGCACCGGCGTCGTTGGGGTTTGCGACTTGACAGGTGACCGCTGTCAACCCTTCTCTCCGTTTTTATGCTTGTGGTGCGGTAGCACTCAATCGGCCTGCTAGAGATATGCAGGGGCACGTCGCTGTGCCCCACTCACTCGAACGGCCTGTCGGAACACCGACAGATATCAAACCTTTGAGTTTTCTTGCCAGTGGAAAGACAGAAAACAAGAATCAAGAAATTGAAGCGGTTAACCGTAGTGACGTAAATGGATGCAACGTGGTCGCATGTTTTCAGCGCTCCTTCGCAGGTAAATGTTCGAGCTTTACATTTATTTTCTGATATATCAACGAGAGGATTCATTACTGACATATTCTAGCGCATGCATAGAAGCAGCACATCACATAGGATATTTGCGATGTCGGTGACATTTTGTTAATGTTTTTCTTCGATGTTCCTCTCTGATAAAAGAAAAAAGAAAACATAAAATATCGGTGAACATGGGCTTGCCTAAGTGCTAGCGAATTCGTGCATATGTGGAGAGCTGCGAGTGAAATGAGTAAAGTTGTTCCCGCAGCCTAGTTCGGAGGAGGGGGGCGCGGATGGGGGCGATATTTCATCCATGAAGCAGATCTGTATTCAGGGTCGCTTGTCTTCTCTGTCGTCTTTACAACGCACCATGTTTTTTTGTTTTTGTTTTTGGCGTCAAGGATAGCAATGTGCGTGCTGGCATCACGTGAAATTTGTGTCACACCGTTTACGTCTACACTCTCCTGCTTTCTTTCTTTCTTTCTTCAGTTTCTTTTTTTGGGGAGGTTTCTTGGCGTTGACGCATGCGCGTCATGTTTTTGTAGCATTTTTCGTTTGCGTTACTACCTGCGTGCTAGTGGCAGGTAGCTCCTCTGTGTGCCCGGCCTGTATCACTCTCCATGTGTTGGCCACCTTGAATAGGTAGCTCGCCAAGATTTCATTTATGAACATGCATTCTTTTTGTGAAGAGGGAGCGTTTTCTATTCTGTTGAAAGTTTGGGTCAGTGATTACAACTACAGCATAAAATTTTCGCTAGCACTTCCTCTGTGTTGGGCTGCTAAGCACGAGTTCGCGGGATCGAATCCCGGCCACGGCGGCCGCATTTCAGTGGGGGCGAAATGCGAAAACACCCATGTACTGAGATTTAAGTGCACGTTAAAGAATCCCAGGTAGTCTAAATTTCCGGAGTCCCCCACTACGGCGTGCCTCATAATCAGAAAGGGGTTTTGGCACGTAAAAGCCCATAATTCACTTAGCACTTCCTCTGAGAGAAATGTGAGTGACAACTTTGTCATGAAAGATGAGAGAGAGAGAGAGAGAGAAATAACTTTTATTTATATAGCCGGCAGATTCGTGGGGGGGCCAACCCCGCCTAGATGGCGGCCAGAAGCTCTTGAGCTCTAGCGGCATCCTCGGCCTGCTGGACAGCCAAAAGTTGGTCTTCGGGGGCCGAGCTGAGCAACACGGTCTCCCACTGCTTCCGGTCCTGAATCTTTCGGCCCTGTCGTGGCGCCCATGAAAGATGAAAAAAAAAACTTTACACAGAGTGGCCACGTAATATATTGTGTGCAATTGATATATGAGGCCTTAAGATGAATTCGAGCTAATAATGCATGTACGTAAGAGTCTGCAGTAGGGTCAACTGAAACTGTGTGATTCTGACTGGCTTGTATTCATTCTAATTAGCATCCTCCTTTACAAGTCGCTGCTGGTAATAGTGTTGGAGCAGCTGAAGAATGGAAAATAAATATTGTCTGTACCTCAAGTGTATTCTGAAACAAGACGGGCCCTCCAGACATCAATGCCACACGGGCAGCCTAAGGCTCCGTGTTTTCGGATAAATCCGAGAAAATACAATAAACACTCCCAGGTAAAATATTTCACAATTCGTATTTATCCGATACAGTCCGATTTTAACGGCCAATATGACCCTGTTCCGTTCTTTATCGAAAGCTTTTCGATAAAGGACATATTCTAAGCGGTCACTGATACATCGGCCGGTTTGGTCGATATAAACTTTACCTCACGTCAACAGTATCTCGCAGACCGCACCCATCGCACATTTAACAAAGTGCTTGTAGCCCCCGCAATCGCGAGACGACATTTTTGATATACGGTGCCCTGGCGACACTCGAGTACCAGGGGACCTTGCTGGCGTAAAGCATGGCATGCTCACCGAACCCATTTCTGTAGCGAAAAAGAGAAATTTTGGGCAAGCAAAATGGGAAGGAAACGAAAGCTCTACGTAAAGGAGTTTATGGATTTTGAAGCGTCAACGTCATCTGAAGGAGTCATTGTTTGCAAGTTTTGTCGAGTGACAGCATTGCTAACGGCAAGGGCGCCTTGAGGATTGCGGAGCTTCTACAGTCACAACGGCACGTCTAGCTGAAGAATCTCCATCTAGGCACAGATGAGTCCTTTTTTAGCTGTGTTGTTTTTTACCACCCTGAATTTACAGCTATTTGAGGGTATATGTAGCAGGCTTGGTACAGCCTGACACGGTTTCTCCGTTTATTGTGCAGGCTTCCTTCTATGCCACGTGTCTTAACAAACTTCACATGGTCGCAATACCTTCACATTCTCCTGTTATTCCCATCCCTTAGACAACTCGTCACAGCAAAGCTTGCTGGAAGAATGCATCACACGAGCTCGATCCAATAGGCAAGACACGGATGACATCCCGCAGCAGTTTTGCCGTGCACTCTGTCATACTGGCATTCCATTGCACCAGAGGTGCCTCAGCGTCTTTCGAAGCAAGTGTGCGACTGCAAGCACGATGCCAGGTAGTGATCGACTATATCGGAGATACCTACATGAGGTCAGTGAGAAAGACATTGCGACGATAAGCTCTTCGATGAAGACTGAAAGTGAATCCTTTTGGTGCAGTGTTCAAATTGTGAACCCAAATGTGAAGCATGAGCTACCCCGCGCGTTCGACACCTGTGCGCCTATTTTTAAGTTAGTGTTTCTTGAAGCTGACGACATGAACCAGCTGATGAGTGAATTTGCTAACCATAAGAGCTACGAAATAATATTGATGAACCCCTGTTGTTTTGGAGGCTTCACATTGTGCAGTGGCAACTGCTTTCTCGCCGCGCGTGGAGTCTTTTGGCTCAACCTGTTTCTAGCGCAAACGTTGAAAGGGCATTTTCAAAGCTGAGAATCATCAATCGAAAAGAGCGCGTGCATACATCAGTGACAACAACCTCGTGAAGTATGCTTGCGTCTATTAAAACGAGCGTTAAGGTTGCAATACGTACAAACGTAGCTGCTTTGTATTCAAGTATTTGGGCTTTTGCGTATACGTGTTTATGCGTTCAAACGTTCCAGACAACTAAAAATCGCACCGTGTGTTCGGATGTTTTCGTGTTCAGGTATCATTTCTTGTAAGATTTGAGAGTATTGAGACTAATACAAAATTAAATTCGGTATTTTGGACAATTGGGGATTTACGAGAAATAAACTCTGATGAGCGCCGAATTTCCGCCAAACAATAAACTCCGAAAAGCACCCTCCAAATTTCAAGAAAAATAAACTACGAAAACACGGAGCCGTAGTTATGCACACTGTGTGACGAAAGTCTGACAAGGAAAATTGTGTATGTGCTTACAGTTAGATGTGGAGCACTCATGGCTGTACACTGTGAACCAAAAAGAGCACTGAACACAGAAACAGACGTACAAAAGTATGCCAAGCTCATACACTTGCGCTAACGCGGATTCGTAAACATTTTTTGAAGTTTGCTCTAATTTCCGGTGGCTATTAATATCCTCACCAGGCATTATATATATTGTGTTTTGCGTTTGTAAGAGCGTGTACCAATGGTTACGGCGAAAATTATAACAAGAGAGGCTCTCTCTACGCTCTCTCTACGCTCTCACAGTAAGAGAAGTGCGAGTTCCAGTGTTCGACCGGAGTGATGCGCCGAATATGATTGTGGCCTTATAAAATATCTGCGTATAATACTTTCGCTAATACATGTAAATATCTTAACAAAACAGGGCATTGACTGCTTATATCACACGCGTTAGGAACAGTCCATGGAGCACACTCCACAATATTGTCGGTCGGTAAACCTAGTTGGGCGTGTTGGCTTAGCATAACGATGATATAAATGCGCTTAAAATACGTGGAAGGGTATATATGGGGCAAACCGGCCGTTGCCTTAATGACCGCTTAAGGGAATACTAAAATATTGTCAAAAACGGGGACAACGGGCATCTCGCCACGCAGTGGAAAAAGTGAACAAAAAGTGATAGCTGCACCGTGATAGGCAGGAATAATTATCAATGTGCGATGCTTATTATCGAGGCGAAGCGGATATCTGATACGAAATAGGAAAATATGTCACCGTGGTGTTCCTGACGTTTGGATGTCTAATGAGTGCAGTGCGCAGGGCGTCGTGTGTGTAAGCCCATATAAGTAACGACTGTATTTTCCAATAAACAAGTTTAAAGTTGTGTGATGCGTGTCTCGTCTTCACCTCTCACCCACGTTTCTTTTAGTGCGTTTACTTCATCGTTCGCATTATTCTCAGCCCTAATCCACGAGGCATACGACTTACCTTTAGAGAGACAAAAGAGCAACTCGGAAATGGGGATTATTCAAGAAAATATAGGTCAAGGAAGGTCAGGCGCTTTCATCAAAGAACAGAGAGACGGTCCGGTCTTTTTCTGCAACATAGCGAGTCCACATTTTGGTATACCACTTTACTAGCCATTGGTATAAAAAGAAACGCCCTAGATGATTAGCCACAAAGCATGCTCATGATTTGCTGACCGAGCTGTTGTGCATAGATATATAATGAGGCGAATATCGAATGTCGGGCATTGGCATTCTTAAATAGAGGATTGAGGTTTACAGCGGCAGGCGGGAGATTCCCATCAATGATGAAATGCCGAGGAAATTGCGAAAGCAAGCTAAAAATGATTAGCCTGCTCCTCGCACTATTAAGTGATATCTATGACACGGGTTCCCTCGAGGCAATAAATAACGGCAGTGATGACACGTGTGTAAATATCCAGTGGCACACCGCCTCCTGGCGGCATCGGCGAAACCGGTCCCTGAGGGACGCGCTCCTCGATAATGACCAGCGTCGTCGCCTATAATTACCGTAAGCGACGCCAGTCTGACAGGGCTCACGGGGAAATGACCAAATTGAGCGGATCGCAGCCTTCGGGCTGCGCACGGAGGACCGGTCCGCTAGGGCGCTTGCTGCGGTGCTGCTATCCTACAGTGAAGCTCATTTTCCTGCACGCTCTAGTGGTTTGGCAACCTGTTACCAAGCGCCACGGGCCACAAAACGTTGACACCCCCGTTCTTCTGGAAACACCTGTGCTAGTATGCGGTGTCAGTTTCCTTAATTGTTTTCTGGTTACCTGTGCCGTACGTTTGTCGCAGTCGTATGTAAAAGTGCAGAAAACACTGTTAATACATTATTTGACCCGTAGCTGTAGGCCTGCCTGAGAACGTAGTGACGGAGTACAACGCTGTAAATGGCCGCTTGAATAGCACCGTTGGTTTTTTCGGCACCTCCCTTTAATTTCATGAGATCTCTAAGGCGGTGCCGAGTCAACGGTTTGCAGTGGGACGCACGGCAGGCGAATAACGTTGGACATGCGTACGTGCATAAACAGAAGAAAGCCACTTTCGGGCTAATGATTACACATATATTCTTTGTTTTAATTCTTAATCCTTACCTCATTTCGAAGTCTTCACTTTGCGTACTTGCATATTACCATGTGTATTACTAGGCATATGGCGTGGCTAGAAAAGAAGGCGACGTCCACGCCCGATTTTTCAAGTGTGCCCAAGGAAACAACAACAATATTTACGGCGAATTCCTGGTTTCCCTTCTTCCTGGTGTTCATGCGTCGTGACACTGGTGAAAGTGCTGGAAAAATGTTTGTGGCAGTTGTAAACAGCCCCGCATCTAGTCCATCAAGTTTTCCGCGCGTTCAAGCACCTGTTTACGGCAGCAGCAGCCGTGCTGCTAGGTGAGAACCCCGAGTTCGGCCCCAAACAAGAAAAGACGCTCTGACCTCATCACCAGGAGTGCCCAAGGCACGGCGAACCGAAGCCCGATAGAGGCTGAATCTTTTGTATCCTCGGTTTCCCATGACCTTTCATGGCACGGCCGACGAGGAGGCAGAAGACTGCCTAGCCCGAGCAGTTGGCGCACGTAGGCAACTTTAGTGAGTGGTAAGCAGAAGCTAACAAACGTGCATTTCTCTCTTAAAGACAAAGCCCGAACGTGGTTCGGTAACTACGAGGGAAACTGGCCAGCTTGGGACTAGTTCCACTGACATTCCTTCGACACGTTCGGGAGCCCCGAAAGGCGTGCCCACGCACAACTCCCTCTTGCATAACGGATTCAAAAACCAAATGCAACTTTCGCCATGTTAGCGGAGGACATAGCCCATCTTTTTCGCCTAGGAGACCCCGATATGTCTGAGGCAAGAAATCTCCGCCATCTCATGTGTGGCGTAAAGGAGCAGCTGCTTGCTGGTCTTCTGCGAAACCTGCCGACAAGTGTTGATAAATTTATCAAGGAGTTGACAGCAATCGAGCCCACGCTACAGCTACGCTGCCATGAGTAAGGCCGCTTGACAAGCGGCGGATCAACCGGCACCGCAACCGTGACAATAAGTGAGGAGGGTTGCTTCCACCAATTGATACGCAAAACTGTCCACAAAGATATGAAGAAGCTCACCGCTTCGCCGAGTAAATGGAATGTTGCGTCGTTCGCTGAAGTTATGTGCCACAGGCAAACCTCTTCGTCCTCCGAGTCAAATCCCAAGACACGCCAGTCAGCTGTGCGTACGTAGCCCGTTGACCGCCACCTCCCATGCCTACGCGCAGTATCAACAGCAAGCGCCGGCAGCGCTTTGGTGCCATAGGGAACAT
Source organism: Dermacentor albipictus (assembly GCF_038994185.2). NCBI lineage: Eukaryota > Metazoa > Arthropoda > Arachnida > Ixodida > Ixodidae > Dermacentor > Dermacentor albipictus. The sequence goes on along the minus strand of NC_091824.1, from coordinate 106,155,554 downwards.
CCGACATGACCACCGCTTCAAACAATCGACAGTTGGTGCCCCGCTGACTATATGCCCTTGTGATTCCACTACAGAGAAGCCGGCCACATCTGTCATCGTTGCCCTTACCGCATCTCGGAGCACCAAAGATTTCCGACCACTGCTTCTTGTCGTTCCTTTGATGGCAGCCGAGTGAACGTAGGCGCAAGTATGGCAGGTTGGTGAACCGATCGCCCTCATTATCGGTCACGCTCCTCCTCGTCTAGACATTAATTAATGCGATAAGCATTCTTTGGAAACGTCACCCAGTTTGCGGAATGTCTGTTGGTGTGCTTGTCCGTCTTTAACCTCTTTCACGTCCACATGGGTCACTGAGTAGTCCATAGCCTAATGGGGAAAGCATCGGGCTGATGTGCTGAGGCAACCCGGTTCGAAACCAACCGACGGACTAACTTGGGTCACTGGATACTTGACATTGGTTGTGCGCCACCTTTCAATCAACCTTTTTCACGCCAACTTAGGTGTGTATGCGCCGATGGTTATCTGATGCTTTTAAACGAGCCTTTTTGACTCAAACTTCGGTCACTGCGTATGTTCCGATGAGTAGGTGCCAATCTTGCCCCTTTGACGCCAACTTAGGCCCCTGGGTCTCTACCGATCTTCACATTTTTCACTTCAACTTGGGTTACTGCGTACGCGCCACCCTCCCTAAAAATAATAATAATTTGAAGGAATTGGTGAATTTCATGTTTATGTGAGAATTGTTAAGAAAATTTCTGTAATTTATGCGCAAATAGTAAAGCAAACGTTATGCAAACGTAACACTAATGACTGAAATGCTTGAACAAATTAACCTAAATTAAGTGTTATTTTCGCAAATAAAATGGCAATAACGTAAGCACAATTCAATGCTTAACAAAACGTAACGTTGTCAGGCAGGAACAGTACCGCGCATAGACGACTGTCTGGACAGGTTGAGTCACACCCGTTACTTCTTGTTGATGGACCTAAAATTGTTTGGGCAGGTTGGGTCACACACGTTACTTCTTGTTGATGGACCTAAAACATGGTTATTGCCGAATTGAGGTCGATTCGAGAGAGACAAAAGGTACTGTCCAGGGAGAACAGGGGGGAAGGCGGGAGATGGAAATTCAAGATGATGAGCAAAACGAGAACAAGGTGAAAGCAGGAGCGAACGTTTCGACAGGTGGGCTTCTCATGTTCAAGGCGACATATGCTTCCCTCGCCACAGTATATATTTACTCATCACCTTGTTCTCGTTTTGCTCAAAAGGTGTTGTAACTTATGACAGGCTTTACAAATTAAAGGTACTGCATTTCGGTATATGCTCAGATGTAGCAAAAATTCAGAAACTATTCGATACGGTTCTGACCGACCATATGTGGCAGATATGCTCGCGGTACCTTGACGACGTCATTCTTTTCTAAGAAACGTTTGAGGAACATCTAAGACGCCTGCTTTCTGTTTTCGAAGCGAAACTGTATGCCAGCCTGTCGCTGGAGTTAGACAAAAATCAAACAGAAACTCGTCTAGGAGTTGTCTAACTATGCGTAAGCATTGTGTCACTAGTTCACTTCCAAGCAGCCCGATGTCGTTACCGACGTTATGAAACTGGATCCGGCCAGTACAAATGACAGTGCTGCGGCGACAGGAACTGATGAGGACGGCAGCGCAAGTAGCATTGATGACGCAAGCAAAGTACTGCAGGTGGCGGTGCCATGTGCACTGATGACATTTCGATCATTATTCCGATCATTATGAACCGCGGCCAACGGCGGCTTCGCATGGCACTGCCGCGCGGGCCGTACCTTGAAAGCAATCTGCGATGCCGTCAAAGAGTGCTGGCTGCTGATAGCCACGCGCGCTGTGTTCTCGCCGCTTACTTGGCGTTGAAGAGGCCCGAATCTTGAGAGCGATCTGCGAAAGTGGCAGATTGCTGCATGTGCTGAGGGCTCCATGAGCGCTGTGTTATCGCCGCTTTGTTGGCGTTGAAGCGAGCGGCAGCATCAAGGTGAATTCGCTTGCCGCTGAGGGCGCTATCCTGAATGCGGTCGTCTTACGGTATGGACGGGCGGAGGGACGGACTATTTTCTCGTTGGGTAAGCATAGAAATGCTTACGCATTTAGAACGCCACTTCAGTTTCGAGGAACTCAACTTCTTAGGTCATATTGTGAACAATCAAGGTGTCCGGCTTGACCCCGACGAGGTCGTGGCCGCACAACGTTTCCAGAGACAATGGATAAGAAGGCAGCGAGGTGTTTGCTAAGCGTCTGCGTGTATCACCGAATATTCATTGCAAATTTTGGACGCTTGCACTTATTTAACTTGCAGCCAAAGCACCTACACGAGCTCTTTTGCATTAAACTCCAATCAGAATGCGGCTTGAATAAGAGCCGGTGGTTGAAATCGCCGCCTCTTGCACAGCAGCACAGTGCCAGAGCCACTTAAGGCACAGTTGCAGTTACTAGCTTCTGCATCGCAATGGTTTCTTTTTTCACGTTTGCAGGATGGCCGACTATTCCATGGCCTATTTTCATACAACGACAAATCTGCACAAACCTCATCGCACCAAGGCACACAGCCACTCCGGCTCGCCGCTGCGTTTAGCCCTCCTCGTTCGATTTAGTTCTCCCTGACACACAAAAGGAGGGAGTGGTGGTGGAGATGGGATATAAAATATGTGGAGAGAATGGCGTTGCGGCGAGGGTTACCGCGAGGAGGAGAAACCAGGTCGCCAGTCCAAGAGCGCCGCGTCTAAGCTTGCGAGGCTCCGCTAGTGGACGCATGGCGACGACGCGCTGCAGCTATCTTTAGAAGCAGCTTAGATGTGCCACACTGCTGCATAGGGCAGCGCTGTACGCTTTAGCACGTTTCTTCGTTTACAGGAATTAAGCTTTTTTTGGAAATTTCGGTAGTTTTCGTGGTAGCTCGGTGGTAAGACTGCCCGGGCTTGAAGGAGGGAAGGCTAGGAAACGCGCTTAGGGCGAGGGAGCATGCTTTCGAGTAGCTGAGTTGCAAATAGGCGCGGTGGAACTGGAGAGGGGGGGGGGGGGGTGCGTTATGTGGAACCTCTCGCGTAACCGAGTGGCAAGAAGGTGTGGGAAGGAGGCGGGGGGCACATTGAAATCGCCGCCTCTTGCACAGTAGCACAATGCCAGAGCCACTTTAAGGCACAATTGCCATTCCTAGCTTCTGCGGTCGGGTCGGGCTATTCGGGCTATTGGGTCGGGCTATTCGCTTACATTGACAATCATTGTCGATGCTTTTTACATAGTTGTTTTAGAATGAATAGATTTCTTTGGCTCTTTCGGCCGTTTTAGTGGTTGGTCGGTCCTTGGTCGACGGTCGATGGTCGGACTCGGCAAAGAAAACGTTCGTTCTCCCTCATCCGTTCGTCCGCTTGCTCTCTCGCTCACGTCTCGCTCGCCTTCTCACTGTCGTTCGCTCGTTCGTTCCTTCATTCGCTTGCTCGTTCTTTCACTAGTTCAAGCTATTCGCTTGCATTGGCATTATCATTGACAGTTTTTGCAAAAATTTTTCTGTCTTTGGTTATTTTTGGCCGCACCTTCATGTATTAGTGACCTCTTTGCATATTTTATAATACCCATATCGAAACAACCGATATGCCGATAACGCCGATAACTCGCATACGCAGTAATTCGACATGATAAGTGAAAATATACGGATATTAAATAAAATCCCCGAGTGTTAATATGGGATTAGTGGATACAAAGGTAATGCGGCGTAAGAGTTCTTGAGAGGAAAGAAAAACAAATTGGGGATATGTAAAAGAAAAAAAAATGCAGATCCCATGCTATTAGGAAATCAATGCTCTGCCGAAGATTTTTGAGATAGCTGGATAACCAGCATCGTTTGATGTTCTGAAAAGCGTTGCCAGATGCACCAACATGTTTTTTGTAAGGTTAGTGGATCGAACTCTTGTGCTTTGGACCCTCCTTCTAAACCCATCATCACACACGTAAGCGCCACAACTTTGCATTTTCTTTTGCGGAAGATTGACTGCGCTTACCTCAAATCTGGTGCTAGTTTCGAAATTTGTTAGAAGGGGATGTGCCTTGTGAAATCAGTGGCTTTAATTTGTGCATCGGAACGTGTGTGCTACATTAATTATTTGAAGAGTTAATTAGTGAACTTTTGCCAATTATTCAGATATGTGTATTGATTTGCAGTGTAATTAAGTAATTTATAGTAATAACAGGAGGGGCGTATTCTGTAAGATTACACCTAGTGCACTGTCCATTTCTGCAGCTGCTGATTGGATACAGCTGAACGAGTGAGGAGGAGACGAGCGGCCACTGCCAATCAGCAGCGGCCGATGAGGACAGTCCACTAGGTAGACTCCTACAGAATACCTCCCCAGGACTTGACTGATGTTTCGGCCTTGGACCCGGGTCGAGCATCAATGTTGCCATGTATAGATAAGGTGATTACCGTGTACATGATATGCTATACCTTGCGCATGTTCAGTACTGACTTGGGGACGTTATCTTCAAGTTGTCACTCCAGCCACCTTCCTGTCGATTTATCTGTGTCTGCGTTCCCTATCTCAAGTTTGCTGGCATTCTCCTAGTATAACCATTAAGTTTTTACACTGGGCCAGCCTGCAAGTTTCCAGCGCGATTTCATGAACACTCTGGCCACTGAAAACGGCATTGTCTGATTCGAGAAGGTCGCAGGTCTCGTAAACGGTTATCCTGTCGCAATCGGAAAAGCGCTGCAAGAAATGCTTGGCGTTGTTCTCGGTTGGCCCGAGCTCGACGGAATGCTGCGTGATTCCAAGCCATGTGTCGCGGAGGTGCCTCTTATGAGTCCCCCGCCCGCAGAAGAGTGCTGGTCAGACTCGCCGCCGGCATAAGATGGCTGGCCAAAAGCAGCTAATAAGGCTGAGCTCCATTCAGGCCTATGCCTTGCCGTGTGCGATGCCTTCGCGGCACCGGAAATAGTTCTTCTGCCAATCAGCCATATTTTGGGCTCTGGTGAGGCATAGCAAACGACGAGCTTGTTGCTTGTTTGCACGCGAAAGATGCGCTCATCCTGGCAGCCGCAGGACCCCGGCAAATGCAAGGCAGCTGGCGATTGTAGGGCTGGAGTAGGGAAGCGGGACATTACCGAGGTGAAGTAGTCAAGTTGCTGCGACATGAACGAGATGTCTTGTATGATCTCCGGCAGGCTGCTTTGCGAGCCAACCTAGGAAAATGACGTGGTCGCGATGCGGACGGCATTGGCCAAATAAGCGTGGAACGGCTCGCATACCTTTGGCGGCTCAGAGCTTGATGAAATTATGGGAAACATTTGCCAGCAGCAGGAAGAACCCAGAGGGGCGAGGATATCCACGATGACTGGTTGTAGACTGCGCCATTGTAGTGACAAGAGGCTATCCTTCCGAGCCTATTGTTGTTGTTGTGGCCCCTGCACAAATGACTCATACCTACAGGCATATCTCATTTACTCTGAGTTTCTCCTTCGTTGCTCCTTCAAGGCGCTGTCATCTGTATTTTGTCTTTGCACTAAATAAACAAGGCAGCGAACGAAAAGGAAAGAGAACGTAGGAGTAAACGAATTTGTACATCAATTTTCCATCTAAATTTCCTTCACATGAGCTTGCAGTGGAAGCGTCGTTTCAACCTTTAAAGTTCACATTTTTCCGAGATAATGTTGCAAATTTCAACTCGGCGCTCTTCAAAAATGATATGATTGATGCAGCCATGTTTCTCGGGACACATCATACTGTCTTGTTTTCACTTGTTGGGATGGTAGAGTAGAGGAGATGAGATAGAACGCCTTAGTCAGTCTTGTCTACCCACACAGCTTCGCATTAGCTTCTGTTACTGCTAACTTCATCTCCAAGCAACAACATTTGAACGAAGTGAAACTTCTGGTTTGCGTGAACGTCATGACACAGTGTCATAGCTGCATTGTCGGCTTTAGGGAAAGGATGCGCGACCAATATAATTGATCGGAAGAGGAAGTCGGCTTGGTCTTTTCCGACGCAAGAACCTACTGACTTTGGAGAGACCACATCTGACACCAGTTCTTGCAGAATCGTATTTGGTTAGTCGAGAGGCAAGGAATCGAAATGAATTGTCGTGTTTTTGGTGCCAAAACCACGATTTGACTATAAGGCAAGGGAAGGCTGGGAGGTTAACTGAGTTGCACTCACACTGGAAGGTCCGCACCAATTTTTTAAATGGCCGTGAATACTTACCCTTTTCAGGTACTTTAGCAAATGCTCAATTAATACGAAACAAATGTATTTGCTTTTCAGTGAAACGTGAAGAGTGTTAAGCAGAAATATTGATGAAATTTTTAGTCCAATCACAAACTAATATCTTGTCTGCCTAGGTAGCATCCCGAAATCAACTGCTGATTGCAACTTACTGCGACAGTATGCAAATGAGTTAGTTTTACTGCAGACTGTAGAATAGTTTTTTATATGTGAGCCGGAAACATGATTACATGAAATCATACGTACGCCATTCACAGCGATGGTATTTCTAGTCCCCAAACCAGTAAGTGTACAATGAAATGGCAAATAAGGTTTAGCAGAGTGCGGAGCCGTGTAGCGAAGTTAGGAGAGAATAAACTCTTGAAAAAAAAAATGAAGCTAGCTCCAGAGGGAATTACGGTAATTCAACTTGATATATCGGCCTTACGGTATCAAACGCACGGCATTCTGTCACGGTATATTTCTCTATTTTGTATTTCTGATGGTACAATTTTTTGGGGGGCTGACCGTCGAAAAATTCACGCACTTTTTAAATATTAGCGTTCACCTGAATTTACTAACACATGAGCACATTGTGAGCATTTCCTTCATTATCATCATCATCATCATCATCATCATCATCATCATCATCGAAAGCGATCTCAGCCATCTCGAATTAACCCTGTCTTTTGCTAGCTGACTCCAGGCTATGCTTGCAAATTTCATAATTTCGCCACACGGTATAATTCTCTGCCGTCCTTGGCTGCTCTTCCCTTCTCTTGGCGCCTATGCTTAACTCTAATAGAGTTCAAGAGTTCAAGAGTTCTTTATTTTGCATATTAATAAGGTTACAAATGGGGATTATACATACATACAGAAGGAGGTCCCATGAGTAGGATACATAAATGACAAATGAGTAGGATATATAAATACAAAGCAGCTATATGAAAACACAAAAGACACCATATTAAGTTAGTCACTAGCTTACGCTGTAAGACATGTAATGACACAAAGCACTTATTAATAAAATGATAACGATCAAATTGTTATATTGAGTGCAAAAATTTACGAAGGTTTGATTTGAATGTGTAAAAATGAGAGGATATCTTAATATGACACGGTAATGAGTTCCAAACTAGTGTGGCTGAAAAATTAGTTGTAAATTTACCATAATTAGTTCTAGGTTTTGGTAGTAAATAGCTGTTGGTAGAAGCGAAACGGGTAGACGTGGAATATGGATACTGGCTGGTAGTAATTATAGGGAATGGGAGCTTTCCGTTAACAGATTTATAAACAAGTATTCCAAGTGAGTATTTATTTAGTTTCTGTAACGATAAAGTGCCGTTAGATCTGAGCAATGGAGATGCTTCCGATGTGTACCTGCTACGTGTAATGATGCAAATTGCTTGATTTTGTGTATGCTGTAGTGGAGGTAAATGTGTGGGATACGTGTTTCCCCATGATGATATGCAATAATTAATATGCGTGTGAATAAAAGCGCAGTAGAGGGAGATGAGTGTCTTCATTTTAAAGAAATTGCGAACTTTAATTAATATTCTAATTCCATATGCTGCCTTCTTTGTTAAGGATAAAACATGCTCGTCAAATTTTAGGTGTTTATCTAATATGACGCCAAGAAACAGTACACTATCAGTAGGATAAAGTGCACTGGAAGCAAAGGTTAGCGATGGATACACTGAGATATGTTTTTGTTTAGCTGAGAAGATCACGAAGTTAGATTTGGAAGTATTAATGTGTAGTCTGTTTAGTTGGCACCAGGTTACAATATTTGCGGCGTCGTGATTAAGCTTACACATCAATGAATCAAGACTTTTGTCTGAGGAGAAGATGGTAGTGTCGTCAGCGTAAAGGATACAGTCAGAGGACTTTAGGTACTTTGGGGGGTCATTAATGTATATTAAAAACAAGAGAGGCCTTAATATAGATCCTTGTGGTACACCAATGTTAGTTGTTTTAGGGTGCGAGTAAGTGCTGGATATTGATACAGTGTATTCTCTATCTTTCAAATAATTACGTAGTAATTGCAGTGCCGGGCCAGTTATACCAATAGAGTCTAATTTAGCAAAAAGGATGTTGTGAACAAGTGAATCGAATGTTTTAGAAAGGTCAATAAATTATGCGCCAGCGAAATTTCCAGTGTCAGTTGCCTGCCGAATCTTGTCTGTTAGAAATATTAATGCCAAATCAGTTGAGTAACCTTCCCGAAACCCAAATTGATTTGGTGGTAGGATGCAAAATTTTGATAAATAGCTTGATAAGCGTGTTACGATTAGTTTTTCGATAATTTTACTGAGGAATGAAAGTATAGCTATAGGGCGGTAATTAGCTGTCAGACGCTTATCTCCCTTCTTGAATACAGGGATTAATTTGGCTTTCTTCAAAGAACTTGGATAGATTCCTGTTTTAAAGATAAGGTTCACTATGTGACAGAATGTTTCAGATATTAGGTACCCTATCGTTTTTATGAGAGATGGGCTGAAGTTATCGAGACCAGGTCCTGTATTTTTTAGACTGGAAATGACTGTGACATACCGGTTATGTTCCCTGTGCATTAAACAGCTTTTAGAGCACGACTTTTACTTCTTAATGTCAACGAAAATATCGGCTACCACCGCTTGCTCTTTAATCAACACCGCGGTCTTCCCGTTCCTAACGCTGCTTAAACAGTCTTCGCTTCATTGCTCATTGGGCAATCCTTACCTTATCAAGCTTTTTTGTTAGGCGCCAAGTTTGATCATGACAAATTCACAGAAATGGTATCTAATTATGATTTGTCTTGTGTCACTTCAATGAATAATGTTGAATCAGCATACATGATCTCTACAATATACAATTGCCTATCTTCATCGACAACATGTGTACAGTGCCATAAATGTCATTCTTCTCCTAGAAACCCATGGTCAACAAACGGATTACTTAATACCCTGCGTAAGAAAGATAACATATATAAAAAACAATTAGACAGCCATTTAATGTGCATCTACTTGATCGTTACAAGCAGTATTGTAACGCACTGAGTGATCTAATGAAGGACGCGAAAAAAGCGCTATTATCAAAACGAAATTGTACTAGTTGAGATATAAAAACTTCAATGGTGCTTGATCAATTCCTTTCTCAATAAAACCATTATTCCGCCCATAGACAACATTCATTATGAAGGACCAGTAATATCTAAGCCATTAGATATAGCTATTGCATTTAGTGGCTCCTCCTCCTCTCCCATACCCGTTCCAACCAGTACGCATGACAAACTTGATCATTGTGGCCACTCATTTTTTTCTTTTTCCTGCTACCCCAGATGAGGTAAGAAGAACAATTACTAGGATAACGTCCTCTAGCACAGGCATCGATAATATTTCTGCTAACCACGTGAAAATGATTGCTCATGATATTGTGGATGTGCTCACCTACGGAATCAATCTAATTTTTGAAAGCGGTGTATATACCCGTGAGTTAAAAATGAGTAAGGTTATCCCGGTGTTTAAAAAAGATGGCAGATGTTTAATTTCTAATTATAGGCTGATAACCATTCTCCCCTTTTTTAGCAAAGTAATTGAAAAACTAATACATGTTCGCCTGTCTTGCTACCTAACGAAATTTAACCTATTTCATCCGAAACAATTTGGGTTTGGACAAGGCTCTTCGACTAACCTAGCCCTCATTTACTTCACAGAAAAATGTAAACTAGAAATTGACAATGGTAACTTCGTTGGTTCTGCTTCTTTAGATTTTACTAAAGCTTTTGATACACTTAATCATGACATTCTTTTTTCTAAACTTGCATCTTATGGCATTGTTGACGACTCTCTCAATCTTTTCCGTAGTTACTTATCTGATCGTGAGCAATTATTATCCATCTCCGGCATCTATTCCACTAAAAAAATAATTAACATCGGCGTTCCGCAAGGCTCAATTCTGGGCCCGCTATTACTTTTACTATACATTAATGACCTTCCACAGTGTCTAACCACATTGTCAGAAGCATCTTATATGCTGACGACACGACTGTCTTATGTTCGAATAATTCTCTAAGCAACATTACAATCCTTAATGCAGAACTTATTAACGTTAGTGCATGGTGTGCTAAAAATAAGCTTTTGATAAATCCCTTCAAAAAGTAAGTTCTTAATTTGCTATTCCAGGTCAATAAATAACGCGCAAGTTATGCCTCTTTTTATAAACACACATCCTATTCATCTATCAGATCATTGTTCCTTCCTTGGTATCAAACTTGATTCTCACTTAAAACTTAATTTGCATATTAATGAGCTACAGCGGAAAACTTCCTATGGTATAAGGATATTACTAAAAGCTAGATGTTACTTTGGCTTGACTGCTTTGGTCACCTTATATTATGCCTTCATTCACAGTCATCTAAATTATTGCATTGCTTCCTGGGGTCAAACATATCATTGCCACCTTTCTTCCCTCCAACATGTACAGAATCAAGCCATTCGCATTCTAACCTGGAGCAACCGACGTTCACATGTTACTGATCTGTACCGGGAACTGCACATACTGAATATTGACAATCTAATCAAATTTAATGTCCACACGTTTGCTTATCAAGCAGTTAAAGACCATAATCTTCTCAAATTTGTTCTTATCCGACACCTTACTAATTCAAATATTACGCGCTTTTCCTCCAATAACAGTTTAATACTCCCTAAGGTGCGAACTAACTCTGATTCACAAAGAGTAGGATTTGTTTTGATCAAACTTTGGAATTCTTCGCCTTTTAACATTAAGTGTGCCTTTTCTATATCGTTATTGAAACATCAGCTTCGCAATTTCGTGTTTAACCTATAACACCGTTTATTGAATATGTCTTTTCAAACACAACTTCAACTCTGTCGTTTTTAATACTGTTTGCTTCGATTCCTACTTCAGCTTAAGCCTTAGCCCCATCGTTTTATATTTTCCATTGTATTATTATTTTGCCTCATTATGTATTTGCATTTGTATCTGCATTTCTGTATTTCTATAATTCGCTGCTTTTTTTTTGCTGTCAAGTAGTGTTGGTGTTTTCTTTTAACTTTATAAAATGTCCCCCTACAGTGTTTACACTATGGGACTTTTTTGTACTAAAGATCAATATTTTTGTGCAAACAAAGAACTGCCTGACGTAGCTACTTCTCTGCTGTACTTATGTGAGTGTTTTTCTACCCTTTCGCGGTGGGCGCAGTACGTCTATAACCACATCGTCTTGTGCTCTACGAGGTTGTGCGGGACTGGCGGCCGCACATCGTTACGCAACTTTCCAAATAACAATACGAGTAGGTTTTGACACTTGGTAGAGCAGTAAACGCGGGATCCAAAAGAAGTGTGATTGTTCCGCAAATATATATTTCTCTATAATCCTTCCAGAGCTAATTTAAAAAAAAAACGCTAATATAGTCGGATACAACTTAAGTTGGCAGTGAAGCCCCGCCCACGCCCTCTTAGCCACCAGCGACTGTTCCTCCGCGAGGCTGCAAATAAATCGTACTTAAACTTTTCCTGTTACCGAAATAACACGGTAGCCATACAAATAAAAATTATGAGCGCGTAATTTTATACATTTTCCTTCGCCTATTACAGTGGAATGACGAAAGCCTAATTCTTTATTGAACTGAAATAAAATACTTGCTTCGCTGCAACTATTTATTGTCAAGTTCCACTTCAGTTGGCAGTGAAGTTTCATGACTAAAAGGAGCTCAGCAGTGAAATTTACTCTACCGCAAACTTTTGAAGAGTGAAATACTCCATACACTTTGCCCATGTCTGTTGCACACCTCATCGCTTCCGCCGATGAAAAGACTCTCCAAGAACAGCGTACGCTCCACCGCTATGAAGTACGACGCCCTTTTAAAAAGGCCGCATGGCGACAATTTTGTTTGCTTCTGAGATTGGCTGGCGCAATAACACATCCTCGCATGGTGGTCCATGTGCCTTGGTTGCTAACTGCAGTTTCTCTTAAGCTGTATTCTACTATATAAATCTTTATTTTACACTTTGGCGTGTTGACTCATTCTTGACCGTGTTCTTCCTGCGGTTCTTTGCTGAGCGAGTCCATTTGATCTGGTTCCTTGTTTGCCAAGTAAAATAGAGGTGTATCTCAGAGGCCTACCCGTGAGATACACCTTATTTCATTTCTCTTTTGCGCGTTTACGAGTGTTTAAGGTGAATGGTGGGCGTTATTCATATTTGTACTAGTAAAGGTGCCCCCTCCCCCCTCAAAAAAATTATGGGGTTTTACGTGCCAAAACCACTTTCTGATTATGAGGCACGCCGTAGTGGAGGACTCCGGAAATTTCGACCACCTAGGGTTCTTTAACGTGCACCTAAATCTAAGTACACGGGTGTTTTCGCATTCGCCCTCATCGAAATGCGGCCGCCGTGGCCGGGATTCGATCCCGCGACCTCGTGCTCAGCAGCCCAACACCATAGCCACTGAGCAACCATGGCGGGTGCCCCCTCCCCCCTCATTTGCATAGAAAAGTTACCTTGGGTTGGGGCCTCCACCAAAAGAAATGCTGGGTACGTGCCTGGTATGGGTGCTCTGAAAATATATTGTTAGCGCCCTGTTTGTATATCAGGCTTTCGATGTCAAATGCATTTATCCTTGTTCTTGTTTCCCTATGTTTCAGCTTCTAACATTACATTCAAAACGAAAAAAATAAGCTAGTTTCCAGAATTGAAGCTCTCTTATTGAAAGTCCGTAGAACGCGGTCCAATTCTGCTCTCAAAGCGAAACTGCTCCAGCAGCTACCTCATTAGTACCCATCTACTGTCCACATATGAACTGAATAGAAAATGAACCGAATTAGTGAACAGATGTACTGAGAGCGGTAAAAACAAATCACACCTATGAATACGTATACAAATACGATCGGGTAAATGAACGACATCCCAATGCAACGGCTCCTACTTCCTTCCGAGTTAGGGGTGCATTCTGTGAGCTGACAGTTTCTCAACAGCACGCTGCACGTCACAGTTGTCTGCGCGTGGTCGCAGTTCACTGATCGTCCCTTTTTTGTTTCCTTTACTTATTTTTTTTTGCCAATAGGGAGAAAGGCAGGGCGCAAGTTCATTACAGAGAAAGGCACCGCTATCACGGCACGCATCGACGGCCTCGGGGTGTCAGTGGGAGGGTGACAAGCAGCAACTATTCGTGACCCACACTAATGGGCTTTACGTGGAAATCTTCTTTCAGTTGATTCGAGCTTTGGTATCGAATAAAATAAAGGTAGGCCGCAGAATGCATTCGTGCAAATTTAAGCTCGCAGGTGGAGTCTAAATATGCTAAACGACGTCTGGATGAAAAACGTGGTACCCTATCATTATGCACGAGTGGAACTCATTTTACTTTCGATTCGGAACGGCGGCACAGCACGAAGTGAATAAATTGGAGCTGGCGATAGAAAGGGGTTCAGAAAAGTCAGTTGCTTCAGAAGTGTGCCGCGAACCACACGCACAGGCGATTCTATCGTGACGCACATTCACAATGCAATTGTCACTGCCGTGAATATTGTTTCCTAAGCACAATTTCTATCTGCCTGTTTGTTCCCATGCGGGTCTTTATATGTCTGCCCAATACCGACCCGCAATGACGCGACCCTTTCACGATAATCACCTATGACAAATTTACGTTCTTATTTTTTTGATGTTAATCGAGCTTGACATTATGAAGCAACAAAATAGCTAATACATACACCATATGTGCTGCGCAATAGGTTGATCAAAATGCGGTTTTTTGTTGTTGTACTTGAACAAACATAGCCATGGCACGCGTAAGTGCTTACACGTTTGAGCACGTGCTCGTGCGCTCCTGCTTGTGTGCGTTCGCTTGTCTGTGCTTGCTTGTTTTTGTTATTTTAAGGGGACGATACGTGTTAACTGCTGTATGGCAAAGCCTGCCCAGTTTTGATATATAGAAAACGCTGCGTCAAGGCGCGTAGAAAATGCGACACCTACTCACTCCGTGGGCGGATTCTTTGTGAATTCATTTTCTAAAAGCGAAATTTTGTTCTTGCGCTGCCTATCTCTCCCTACCCGCGAATGTTCCTCCGAAACGTTGGCAAACACATTCGCTGCCTGTTAAAACGACGAAAGGCTCTCAGTAATGAAAAACGTTGAGTTAAATTGAAACTCTTTCTCCAACGGGGAGTGAAATATGCCTTTTTTGTTGTGTTTTAAATGGGGCGATGTTTTTTCGGCAATAATGAGTCGACACCCCTATGCTGGCAGTTCTTCTTTTTCTGCTTAGCGAAATAAAGAGAGAAGAAAGGTGCTCATGCAACACCGAAGTTTCTACCAATAATAACGTCAAGTAGAGGCCACCTATTCATTTCTACCGCAATTTAGTACAGAGGATTGCTTCGTCAGCATACTCGCACATTCCGAGTATACGTCTGAGTGCGAAATGCGAGAAAGAAAAAAGAGCTTTGGGCTGTTAATTTTACGAGTCAGCGAACGTGTATACAAAGCATGGTTCCTTGCAGAATATGATTCCTTGCAGAATATGTCACTAGTAAAGTAAATAAACTTTTTTGCGAGAGGATGACCACGTAATGAATTTTACTGGTGATGCTATCTTTAGAGTAGTTCGTTGCCAGGGGGCCACTGGACACCTGCGTATGATGCACTTTTGCGTTACACCAACAATTACAACAATAACAACGACTGCCCATTCATCTGATCGCCTCAGCGTGGAAACATTCATTGATGAAATGAATTCTCGGAAGCCCGCATGGTGGAGGAAGATTCACGAAAGAGGGCGTGGGGTCAAATCAAGGCTGCGGTGACCGCATTTCGATAGGGGTGAAATGCGAAAGCGCCCGTGTACCAAGTATTGAATGTACGATGTTCGAAATGAATGCAGAGTCCCCCACTAAGGCGTACCTCATAATCATATCGCAGTTCTGGCACGGTAAACCCAATCATTTCATTTTTATTTTTATTTTTAAGTCACGAAAGACAAGTTCGGCATCCTGCAGATTGCAGCCTGAACTTGCAATGGCACACAATAATTTTCTTCGAAAAGAAACCTTCGCACTTGAAGAGAAAAAAAAAATTTGGTGGGGGCGAACTTTTCCTTTCAAAGCAGTTCAGGTGCACAGTGTCCTCAACGCTTGATTCCTTTTCAATGGTTCAGCCCATCACATTTGGCAGAGCTGACCAAGGATCTGATACCGGCCATCCTACGCAGTATACGGCACGCATACAGCAGCGCTTTCACAGATCAGTGGGGCAAGGTTGTAGTATTGCCATGACCGTGCCTCGTGTTCCGTACCGTTAAGGGCTCCTTGTACGCTATATCTTTCATTTGACACGTGCGTTCTTGTTCCTAACTTTCTGACGTCTACTTCTTAGCTGTTTTTCGTACTAACGTGCCCTACAACAATAGGGACTCTTATGTCGCCAAAAAAACGGAAGTAAAGTGAATTATTTGCCTTTCATCAGGCCATGAAGCATTCCCTGGCCGCCATTCACTGCCGTGATTCTGTCCTTCCGAGTCTCCCATCGCTTCTCATGTCCCATAAATAAGCTTTTGACGCAACAGTGCACATGAAAGCCAGCACTGGCTGGTTCACTCGTACGTCGAAATAGACTTCTCTGGCAGATGGCTCTGCAATGAACTAAAGGGTACACCCTGTTCATACGTCACGGACAGTGACAGTGGGCGGGCATCGGATGCGTTGCGCTTGAACTGGGAAGGCCTCTCCGTCATTCACTACAGCCGGAATTCATATTCATCACCAAGAAGCTATGGATTTCCGCTGCTGTATTCGCTGTCACAGAATGGTTTCTCTGATGTGGCAGCTGAATTCTCGATAGAGTGTACTTCAAGAAAAAAAGAAAAGCAACGCCACTGTTGCGGAAATTTTCGTGGATGTAAAATTGGTTCCGGGCTTCATAGAATGAAAGCAGTGGACCACTTCAACATTGCCCACGTTCTTGCAGCTAAAGATTGCACGCGTAAAACCACGTCTGTTAATTCATTTAGGTGCAGTCAGAACGGCGAAAGTAAAAAAAAAAAGAGTTGCGGTATGTGCTAAAGGGAAGAAGACCTTCAATGGTATTATTACATCGATAGTATTGAGCTATTTCGCTATTGTCAGTGAGATCGATAGTTTTGAAATTCTTCTCTAGCGATATTAGCTGAAAATTTTGCGATAAGTGACCATCAGTAAAACTAATTTCGTACACTTGGAAAGAGGGAGACATCGCCAAGCTTATGTTCCAGTGTTTACGAACGGAAGGTCTCGTGATATTACGTTATCAACAGTGCGCTTGAAAGTAGTCAGTATCACTCACTCACTCACTCACTCACTCACTCACTCACTCACTCACTCACTCACTCACTCACTCACTCACTCACTCACTCACTCACTCACTCACTCACTCACTCACTCACTCACTCACTCACTCACTCACTCACTCACTCACTCACTCACTCACTCACTCACTCACTCACTCACTCACTCACTCACTCACTCACTCACTCACTCACTCACTCAATCAATCAATCAATCAATCAATCAATCAATCAATCAATCAATCAATCAATCAATCAATCAATCAATCAATCAATCAATCGATCAATCAATCAATCAATACAATGAATACAGTGTTTATTATATGTACAGGTAATTCTAACAATGAATGAATTAATTAATCTATCAGTCGGTCATGTTTATTTACCATGCCCAGAATCGCCCTAAGGTCCGAGTGCTGGCGCAAGGTAAAAAAAAACTACAAATACAAATACAGGAAGAAAAAATAAAATAGAAAACGACAATTATGAACCAAAAAAGAGTTTACAATAAAAAGGTTAAAGTCGAATCCACAACACAAAGACGGAGGAATAATCCGTGAGAGTCAATAAAAATAAATTAACACATCCTGCCTTCAGATTACGTGCCCAGAGAGAACCAGGACATTTTAATACTGGCGCTCAGGCAAGAAAATATAACGTACAGCTTTAAAAAACGAATGCAAAGGCAAAAGAAAAAGATGCATGTACATAAAAGCCATTTGGACTTTCCTGTAGCATCTTTTTCTTCTTGCATTTCTTTTGTTATAATAAATCATGTTTATTTGTTTTGAACACATACATACAATTAAAAGGAAAGAGAAAGCGAGAGGCAGACTGGCAAATAATAATAATAATAATAATAATAATAATAATAATAATAATAATAATGCGAACGTTCATTCCCACAAACACATATATAGTATTATTGAAGACACCAATAAAGGTGAGAAAAGGCTTAACAATGTTCCCAGCCTGACGACAAACAACAAATAACGCGTGCAAAATAACAACACTTGCAACTTCACCTAATAGTTCGGCACAAACTCGCAAGATAGAGAGAAGTAATTAAAGAAATGAGACGTCCACCCAATCCTAGTAATTGCTAGAAAGGAATCCCTACGGGTTCCTCGAAAAAAAAAAAGCCTCGCAGTTGAAGAAAAATTTGTCCTGGTCAGGGACTCGAACCCGGGACAACCGCCTTTCGGGGGCAGCCGCTCTACCATATGAGGTAACCAAGCGGCTAGCAGACGGCAGGCCGAAGCCGAATTTGTCAACAACTCGAAGCAAAGGCAAGAGTTTGACGTGATGGTTCTGCGGAAACCCGCCAGTTCGAGAGAAGTAATTAAGGGAAATGAGACATCCACGCATTCGTAACAATTCCTACAAACGAAACAAACGACGATGGTAGAGCGGCTGCCCCGGAAATGAGCTGGTCCCGAGTTCGAGTCCCGGACTAGCACGTATTATCCTTCAACTGCGAGGCTTTTCTTTCGAGGAACCCGTACGGGTTTCCTTTGTAGCAATTGCTACGATTGGGTGGATGCCTTTCTTTTAACATGTAACTTGGAGCATACGTGAGCCTTTCATCTTGTGTCATAAATATAAGTAACAATCAAAACAGGTACATATACGCAGGAAAGTACCGCGGTGACAGTAGAAGAATATGTAAAGACCATGTTCAGTGTGTACGAAACACATAATTAAACTAATCGAGCGCAATTAAGAATACACGGTCAGCAATATAAAACTCATTTACAACTTGCAGGGCCGAAAAAGAACGAAGAAAGAAAATAAACGAAAAAGAGAACGAAAAGAGATCATGTCAAGGCTCGAAAAAAAAAAGAATGAAAGAAAGAAAGAAGGAAAGAAAGAAAGAAAGAAAGAAAGAAAGAAAGAAAGAAAGAAAGAAAGAAGAAAAGAAAGAAAGAAAAAGAAGCAATGGCATGGTCGGATAAGTTCAACATTTTCTATGAATATAAAATAGTCCCGAATAGCGGAATAACCTATTATGTGTAGTCTAGCATTACTTTCATTTAATTTCACTAATTCATTTCTGAAAGTACCCAAGAACAACTCCACGTCCTTAGTATTGCACCAATGCAAAGGCGTACACTCACACTTGGGAACTTTCAGAAATAAATTAATGAAGTCAAATCAATGCTAGCCTCAAGAGAGTTGCTCTTGTGTTACACAAAGAACAGAAATGGAAAACAAAGCACAAACCGTAAAAGAGCAGTGGTACAAGTTGCAACAAAAAAATTATTAAATAAAAGAAGTCAGATAAAGAGTGAAAGAGCTGGAAAGGTCAAGATTACTGTACAAGGTAATTTGTTGTTATACAAGACGTGTTACAGCGTTAGAGGTGCAAGAAGAGTTCGCGTAGAAAATGCCGGGATCATGAAAGTTCGGGTGAGGGAAGCTCAACGTTACAGACGACAGCACCCACGGCCAGCAGAAGTGGTTGTGAATTACTTTGTGCAAGAATAACTAATCGCGATATTTTCACCTTATTTCAATGGGTTTAATATTAAACATGAGAGGTACACGGCCGTAGGCATGGAATACACGCCGTCTCAGGAATAGATTGTACAGGATACGGATGAAGCGTCGCTGAACACATTGATTTTATGCCACATTGGTCAAATTAATACAGTTCCATAGAACAGAGCTAAACTCTAACTTCGAGCGGATAAAAGAAGAATGCAAGAGAAGAACGGCGTTGACATTCGTGAACTTTTTCGTCATCCTTGATACGACACCAAACTTTCTGCGCGATGCATTAACAATGTTTGAAACGTTCTTCGAAAGTTAGTCGGGAGTAAGCGAATATTCTTAATCCGCGCGTAAAACTCGCTCTTTTCAGAGGAACGTTATCAAGTGAGTATTCGTATTGTGAAGTGCACATTTTGCGACTAAAGAAAACAAGTGTCTTAGTCGTATTAATGCAGACAGTGTCGGGAGCACACCACTCCGCGGCATAATTCACGTCCTCTTGTAATAATTCATAATCCTCGGCGGATTCTATTTCACGGTAAAGTTTAATGTCGGCAGCGGGGAAAAGGAGACGCCGATGACGCAAACGTTCTTCAATATTATTAGTAAAGATATTGAAAACTATTATGCCTAAGGTAGACCCTTGCGGAAGACCGGGAGTTGATTCATAAGGCAAAGAGTACTTTGCACCAATGCGAGCGTAATTTAACAGAGTAGCCAGGTAGTCCTTAATCAGCGTGCGTAGACTAGTAATAACGCCGCAACTAACGGCGTTAGTACAACTTATGGATAACAATATATTCAGAAACAACATCAAACGCTTTTGACAACTTGAAGTATACCGTGTCTTTCTTCGGTTAGCAATAGCGGGTGCTGCAGCATCAAGAAAAGAAACAAGGTTTGTTTCCGCAGGCCTACCATAAACAAAACTGTGTTAGTACACACTAATCTTGGGCTTAAAGAAAAACGACAGATGTGTAAACATAGCTATTTCAAACACTTTTGCAAACGGAGACAAGAGGGACACGGCGCGATAATTTTTGATGTCACCCATGCTGCCACTTTTATGAACTGGCACAACTATTGCATTCTTCCAACATGAAGGAATGAGACTTTTATGCAAAGCAAGATTAAAAATGGGCGTAAGGAGAGGAGCAAAAATAGAATAACTACGTTTGATAATATAATTTGGTATTCAGTCGGAAGGAAGAGAATGCTTTGGTTTCAGCTTGCTTACGGCCGCCGCGATATCTCGTTCTGAAGAACGTGAAATGTTAAAATTGTCACTGAAACTATACTGCCCGTCACTGGAGCATAGATGCATGCACTGTATTCAAGAAAATCGAGGGAAAATGTTCAGCGAGTGCACTGGTGATGTTGTCGCAGTTTCTACGAACGTCACGAGAAAGATTTGTTACATTAACCTCAACCCGCTCAGAACTGCAATCTTTTACATAGATCTCGAAACGCTCACGATCGCATTTTACGCTCTCTTCGACAAACTTAATGTATGCACACTGCGTCTACACATTATGCGTTTCACCTGGCTTCGTAAGACGCTAAATTTTTTTCGTACCACCTAAATGATTCTGTTTTCTTGGCCTTCCTCTGGCATATCTTAGCTTTTTACGGAGTAAAACGCGTAATTCCTTCGAAAAGCACTCAGAATAGCGCGCAGGACGAAACTTTTTGCAGGAAATAAATGCTTCCAAGCATGTTTTAGACTATCAGTAAGCATGGTAACTACTGTGTCGATATCCGTGGCGCTATACTGTTCAGACCAGCAGTGGTAAAGATCTAGACATTCGCCGTTCGGAAAAACAAATGAGCGGACAGGCTTGCTGAGCCCATGAATAGACTCTAGAAAAATTGCGAATTCGAGCGGGATATTCCAACAGGAACTAAACCACTACCAGCAACCGGAAACTCAGCAACAAAGGAATTAGCCAGAATGAAATCTAACATATTTTCAGCCGCATTTAAAACAGTGTTAAACTGCGTTAATCCAAGAAATTCAATGAAGGATAACAGGGCATCCCAGCGAGGGGGTGATGAAGATACGAATGTTGAACGTAAAGAAATCCCAAACAATAGACGGAACATTGATATCGCCAGCTATTAGGACATCATATTTTGCAACGTCAATAAGCACAACTGTGTTATTCATTACTCAGAAAACACGACGTTACTTGTGTTAGGAGGGTAGTAGGCTGCGCAGACACACACACTTTTGCCGTCCTTAACAGGAATTGCAATCCACACAGTTTCCGGCACAATCTCAAGGTCCGCAGCCTTATAACGCTAAGACTGTTTCATACGGCAATTAGCACATAACCGCCGTATTTAACACGGGGTGGAAAGTAATTCTTAGACATTAAGTTGTTACACAGTCAACCTTTAGTTAAACAAATGACATGGTATGAGCAGACTGTGGTATAAAATTTTTTAAGCAGGGGTGGCCAGCCTGTCTGAGGTACTTCACCCCTGTTTAAAAAATTAAAAAAATTTATACCACAGTGTGCCATTCCATCTGCCAGCCCCTTTCTTGTTTATGGTATGAGCAGGTTATCAAGTTCTCGTATAACTAGGAGGATTTATTTAGTAGACCACGAAGCTCTGCGCTTTTTTACCAAACGCAGAGCTTCCTTAATAAGGTTAGAAAGGAAATTACGTTATTTTGTCGCTGGCGTCCCTGGATGCATCATGCCTGACGTAGAAAGGCCTGAAATGGCGACCCTTCGGTCAAATGTTTTTCGAGTTGTTTTTTTTGGAAGACGTTCTCGTTCATGGTGACCTGGACGGAAGCGTAACTCTCGTGCTTCGTATTGAGTTTCTGGCAGTCGACATCGCCGCTATCAACTACTTTTTCCAGCCTAGCACAGATTTGCTCGTATGTCGTCAAAAGGGTCAAGCGCGACGTGAAAAATGAACGCCTTCGCGGCACAGAAACCAGCTTGCTGGAAATACTTGCCCCCAGCGACGGCTTCGCACTCGGCTTGGGCCGGAGCTGAAGTGGTTGTAGGCCTGGACGAGCATTTGCTTCCCGCAATGGCCTACCCTCAGTAGTTGGTGTCGATTTGATGCTAGGCTGTGGTTCCCGAACCGACGCGAAGCGGGGGAAGAGGACAAGTTGATTTTTGACGTGTGACCAACGGGACGTCGGTGAAGGCGCCAAAGTAGGCCCCTCATTTCCGTCCCCTTGCTGCTGCGCCCATTTGCTCAATGGCTCTGTGTTCCGGGCCAGGTGCAAGCGAAGGCTTTCGTTGTCCTTCTTCAGATCAAGAACCACATGTGTAAGTGAAGCGATTTTATAGCACAGGGCCTGCACGACGACACGAAGCTGGTAACAGGTTCCATCGCAGGTGGCGACGTCCTGGTCCAGCCAGGCACACACAGCTGGTGTTTGTAGTCTTGTGCTGTCGCACACGTTGCGTCCAGTCCGCTGGGAACGCTTGTAAGTGCTCGAACCCGTGGACATGTATAGCTCCTATACTGTTCATCAACGATATTCAAGCACTTCCCGTGGAAACGACGGAACACAGCGACTACAGCAACTGAGATATCGCTGCCGACCGAAGAACGCCTGCGAGCACGAACAGCACTTAATCTTAGCATCCGTCATGACATGTCAGCAGAAAAAACGACCAC
Organism: Dermacentor albipictus; assembly: GCF_038994185.2. NCBI lineage: Eukaryota > Metazoa > Arthropoda > Arachnida > Ixodida > Ixodidae > Dermacentor > Dermacentor albipictus. Next base: position 106,132,865 of record NC_091824.1, on the reverse strand, counting down.
ACATGCGCAAGGTTTGCGGAGTGAGGCAGCGTGGCAAGAACGTGTCCGCGCTCATTCAGTACGCACCAGCGAATAAAAATCAGCCAGATTAATCAAGATATATGGTAATTTACAGTACAGCCTTTCAAAACAATTGTTCATCTTCGAAGCAGGTAATGCCCATTGTTGCGTATAGCTGTGGGGATATGGTGATTTATAGTCTTAGACACACTAGCTGTAATTGTATTAGCTTGCTTTACTTTGCTCTGTATTGTAACATCACATAAAACAATGTAAATACAGCTTACACACATTCTTACCTTTATGGTCAATAAATAAATTCTGCTTTAGGTGCATATATGGAACATTGCTAATGATGCGAAGAATTTCATTTTCTACAAGAGATTAGGTTTATAAATTAGAAAATATGGTTGTACCCCATACAAGTTTGCCGTAGTTTACATGGGAGTGGAGTAGTGTGTTGCACTACATAAGTTTCACTTTGGGCAGGAGAAAATTTCTGTGGCTTCATGAGGCACCTATTTCTTCCGTTATCTTTAGTGTTGTATGGTTAGTGTGTTCAGGCCACGCCACATTTTTGGAGAATCTGATGCCAAGAGATTGGAATGAGCATATTTTATTGTTTCAGACTTGTAAGGTGAAGGGATCTTTTTATTCACATTTCTTATTTCCGGGTCAGAAAAGTAAGGTATGTGAATCGGTTTCATTGAAGGGAAGTAAATTAGTGTTTTACCACACTCCTAGCTTCAACTACAACGTACTAGATTCTTTTGTGCACAAAAAGTATCATCTACTGAGCTTTGTATCAGATTTCAGCTGGGGCCCTCCACTAAGGCTTTCCTCGCATAACGTCTTTTGTTGAAGCCTATATTTCATTTGAGTTTCACATCGTGCCTGATAGCTAAAAGCATCAAGTCACAGTGGCTCTGAAATCGGATCGACTGATAGGGTAAACGTGATTAGGATTCGACGAGTGCCTCCTGAAGAATGTACTTCCACATCTCTAAGAAAGGAAGAAGAATGTCTTGTTCGCGCAATACGAAACTACAACGTACTAGATTCTTTTGTGCGCTTTATCAAACACGCAGCACGCCCCGGTGCATCAGCATGGCCGTGCACTGGCTCGGCGACAGGAAATATAGAAGCCACGTTTTGATCACGGCAGAACGGAGCGAAGGGGCTTGTGTAGTGGGCCGTGAAAGGAGGGATGTTGTTGGCAGCTGTTGCACCGGTCGTACGCCCGGGAGTTGAGTTCCAGGAAGGACAGCTGCTCATCCTGCGGCCCTGTCGACAACGGAGAGGGCTTTGTCTCCCACCGCTGTCGCAAGTGTAGCCTCCTCATTTTGCAAAGGAGCTGGACTTTGTCTTTCCTCTCTCTGTCGTCTTGTTCTACTTCTCATTTTATCGAAAGTGCCGGTCTCGCTGTTGTCGGCGGTTCCTTGCGCTTGCTTCTCCGCATGCAGACGTGGATGAGCGGGAAGTGGAGGAGAGGGAAAGTGACTTTCCCTCTTTTGTCCACTCGCAGATCCACCACCCGACCAGCCGGCACGCGTTGCTAATTAAATTGGCGCCTACGCTTGAAGTACGCGAGCCAATTGTGCTTTGTAGATTCCTTTCAGATGCTAAAGGACTTCGCTCTGTTATTATCGACTTTGTGTCCACTGGGAGTTCCCGTGATGATCTAGAGGACAGGCTTGATTCGTACGGTCTATAATATTGAGTTGTGATTTATGCGCCTGGCAAATAGCAGTCCAATGAGAAAGCTTGAATAAGAAAAGCGAAATTTGCTAGTGTTCACCCTGTGTAAAAAGGGCATATTAGTGTGCTTGAATGGAACGTCGCAGTGCAATTGAATTCTTCGGAATGTAGGTCAAAGTTCACACTCATATTTATTCATAGTAGTTGAGTATATATTATGAATATTTAGAGTTCCTGTTCGATCCGCACTTATACTTCTATTTTGAGTGTGGAACGAGAAGAAGGCATTTAGCGGTGGTTGCGGTGGTGTTGCTACAGGAGGGGTTAGCCCAGCAGACTTTACCGGCAACTGCTCCGCCTTAGCTTGTCTTTCCGTATCATGGATATGTGTCCACCATGAGTGCATCAGTTCAGTCTCTCGCAGTAATGTGAACAGAATGCGCGAACCCACCTTAGGCACTACCCAGGATTGTTTCAATAAAGGTTGCTGTTGTGCATGCTCCCATGGAAAACATCTTCTTTTTATGCGGTCCTGAAGCCTGTTTCTTTCAGAACAGAAACGTTTGCAGGAGAGGTCGAAGTGCATTATATCGACCACTCCATTGCACTCAGTGCATCTTCCAGAATGAGCATGGCCGACTTTCAGGGACCATGCTAGAATGTAGGCCTACGCTGTCCTTACTCTGTATACGAGCAAAGAAATAATACAGCAGTGAAAAAAAAACGTAGCAGAGACACCGTACGTACACAAGCACACAGTTATCGGAACAAGTTAACAACATCGATGGACAAGTCCTGGTGCTTATATGAAAAGTTTCTTTGATATGTAATCTTGAACCCTTTATACTGTAAGCTAGACCCATTCAAGAGTTAAGGAGTAGCCGGTGCCTTAAATTGCGCGTCAACATCTTGTATAACATCAATAAAAACATTCAGAACCAAAATTCTTAGTATAAAGATCTGTTACCCTCAAAAATTGTAGTAATGTCATCCTTCACCTTCTGCGAAAACTGATGAAGTCAGCATTGCAAAACAGCCAGTCTTGAATGTGGCTGGTCATCAAAGCGAGCTAGCACACTGGCGAGCGACCGGCTCGGTAAATTCTATATCAAGGAAAGGCTCAAGCAATCTGCTTAAGGGTCTCGTGAGCACTGTGATCACATGTAGCGTTATCGGCCATTAGAGAGCGGAAAAAGAAACTTTGTGATTGTCGCTTATAGCCATTGCTGACAAAGAACGGTCGAGAAGGATCATGGGATCCGAGAAAAACACTGAGAGAGGGAGACCCTTTACAGGTTGCGTCGCCTGCGATGCTTGCATAAAGCTCGTCTAGGACGTGCGTCTTATCCTAGGCGGAGCTGTGATATGCGGTTCATTAACATATTATGGGCTTTCCTCGTGACCATACTTCACGTATTTTTCCTTCCGTGGACAAAGCCCTGCCGTTAAAGTTTTGCTCATGCCTCAGCACTTAACGTTATAATGTGGTACACCACATTGCGCACCAGCATTTTAATATCGCAAAAGCAAAATATATTGATGTTGAAAATTTACGTCTGCTGCCCGTTAGGATAACGTTATGCATTTCAAGATCTCAAACTCAAGGGTTCTAGAACGTCTCTCGAAGAGAGTTGGTTAAATTTTAACGCTTTCCTCAGTTATCGTAGATTCTAGCAGCTTGGATTTTGTTCTTATTTATTTTTTCAGGACAAGCATGCTGATCGTTGGAACCGCTATAAGAAATACGGTCTGCATACTTCCAAGAAGCTGGCACGGAACATATATGAATATCTAAGAGTCTTTGAATCTTTGAATTGCATTCGTAGCCTTCAAAATGCTATAAGAGGTATGCGGCAATCGTGCATGGAGTTATGAAAAAAAAAGAAAGAAGAGGAACACTGGCTGCTCTTTTTAAGCCACAGCCGGCTATTTACAGAGCGCTGGCCTCTCACTCGCTCGCTGAACCCTTTCTGCAGCGCGATGAACGTAGGCAGGGCAAGGCGACATGGGCGTCGGTTGCCGTTATGTGAGGTGCAGCACGTTTTTTCAGCAAGAAACCTGTTCCCCTGAGTCTACGTTTAGACTAGCGCCTGCCGTTTAGTATAGGTAATGAGACGCTACTTTCGTAGCACTCCGATGCACGTGTGCAAGCTCGTCAGCACAAATAATTCTACGTTTCGGCATTTTGCTTTCCTCGAAATCCACAGTAACGAGCACAGGGAGGTCGGCCACAAGCAGCGTTCATTGGCATAGCACGCGCAGCAAGCGTTGAATGATTCATACAGTTGCATAGAGACATCTTGTTAAACCATTTTTATTTTTTTAAATTTAGATTCGTTTCAGTGTAGAAACAGCGATGGTGGTTCACTGTATAAACTTAAAACTAAAACAAGAGCACGCAACGCAAGTTAAAATGTCTTTAAGGTTTCAGGCATATATTGTAAGGAGAAAGTTTTTTGTTTTCTGCTGGCGTATACAAATGAGAAGAAATGAAGACAAAGGAAAGTACTTGAGCTGATTACGCTTGCGATGGCTTCCTATTCCCTCCACCCCAACATCGTAATGAAGTGAGTGAACGAATGAACGAACGAACGAATCTTCATTCCGAACTCACATAAGTACAGTTTAATAAATATACTAAATATTTAAATATCGAAAAGCAAGATGTCGTTTGTAGACAATGTCTCCACTTGGACTGGGATACGTTCGTCACTTATATATCCAATCTTATAAGGATGGCATATGAAATTCATTGGCGCAAGGGCAAACCATCGTGAAAAAGCGCTAAACGGAAGACCAGTGTTAACGGTGGTGTGATGAGACTTAAATGTATAATGACCTAAAATATTTTGCTCAACAGTTACATAAAAGTTATATACATTTAATGATCATGCGCTAAGTAAAGTTTGCTAAATTCGCAAATAAACGGTGGTATAAAAAGCGACAGATATACAGTGAAAGCTCGTTAATTCGAACTTCAATAACTCGAACTTATGGATAATTCGAACTGTACGATTTGGTCCGGCCAAGCTCCAAAGAAGTCTATGTATAATAAGTCCGTTAATTCGAACGCGAGAAGGTTCCCTCACGCATAATTCGAACTACGCTCGCCTGGCACACGGCCAGAGAAACGCGTCTACTGCCTACACACAAGGCTGTATTGCCTCCGAAACGGAGAGAACGGCAAGAGAAAGCAAAATCGGAAAAAAATCTAACCGACGCGGGGTCAGCCAGAAGGCAGCGGCGGCTGCCGCCTCTCCGTTCTACGTAACCTCCGAGACTTCTTGCCCGTTGCGAATCTCGGAGGCTTTGCAAATCTTGTACAGCTGCTAATGTTGTGCGGAGATGGCACGACAAGCGCCAAAACACAGCCAATCAAGTACGTCGCAGCTGCGCTTGCAATAAAGAACCAATGAATCAGGGCCTTCGCCACCTTCACATGTTCAGCGTCTTTGTCTCGGCAGTCTTCATCGGTTGTGCACCTCTGTTTTCAGCTTAGGAGGTATCGGCCGTCGCGATTCATTGTGATGGTGTTAAGCCTCGGCTAACGTTCGTTTCGGTGGACATCGGTGGTATGGCACAGTCGGACCCAGAGCTTCGACTTGAAGATGGCGTGTGCCCGCGGCACACGCCATCACTTTCTGACACGCCAGAGAAAGAGAGGGAGAGAGGAAAGGGAAAGGCAGGGAGGTTAACCAGAGAAAAAAAATCCGGTTGGCTACCCTACGCTGGGGAGAGAGGGGAGGGGGAGGTAAAGTGGAAACAAAGTAGAGATAAGGAAAGGAAGGAGCATAGACACAGAATCACAATCGGTCACTGTCACCGAACACTGCCATCGCACAGCACACTGACACTTGTAGCACTATCAACATCTGTTCAGGCTACAGTCGCCTGTCCAGTTCTGTCGCCCTCAAGAACCGCAACAGTGCCCTCGTTGCCCTCTGCTGCGATGGCTTATGATGGCGGTATCTGAAAATGAGTTCCTCTGTGAGAGGTCTTTGGTCAAAACGCGCTATCGCGGTTGCAAGTGATTGTCTCTGTAAATTATATCGAGGACAGTCACAAAGAAGGTGTTGAAAAGTCTCCTCGTTACCACGTGACACGCCAAATTTCTGACATGCCCTACTGCTTCCAAATCGCAGTGTACTGTTGCTCTCCTTCACTTTTGTTAGTTCGAACTTTCATTAATTCGAACTGAAGCGGCTTCCCCTTGCGGTTCGAATTAACGAGCTTTTACTGTATCATAAAACAGCTCCACATGTTTTACAACTGGCACTGCAGCATCAATAAGGACCTTGACCCGAGGTGTTGGGAGACTGGTGCGAGCATGACCATATCGCAGCTACTATCTCCGGTGCAAAAATTAGATTGGTTTACCTATTCAATTATGTATACATTGTAGAGTCTACAGATACATTTGGAATGTTTGACAGCTTGCTGGCAATAGTGGCTTGAGATCGTTTTGTCTTTTTGATCTGTGCGCAGAACCTCGTTCCTCTATATTTCCGTTCAAGTGCAAGAAACACTGGTTGTTAGACACCTTTGTGTCGCTCGGGTTTATCGTACTGTCTGAAGCACTGTTCGATTGCGGTCTAAGAATACACAAACCAGTCCATTTCAGCGCACTGTTGATGTAGAGTCTAGAATGAAATAATGATGCGCATATGGGGGGGGGCTAAAGAAAACAAGCATGTCGCTATTTTAATGCGTTCGTATTCTTGGGGTTCTTCACTCACTTTTCAGGTGCTATGTATGTATGTATGTATGTATGTATGTATGTATGTATGTATGTATGTATGTATGTATGTATGTATGTATGTATGTATGTATGTATGTATGTATGTATGTATGTATGTATGTATGTATGTATGTATGTATGTATGTATGTATGTATGTATGTATGTATGTATGTATGTATGTATGTATGTATGTATGTATGTATGTATGTATGTATGTATGTATGTATGTATGTATGTATGTATGTATGTATGTATGTATGTATGTATGTATGTATGTATGTATGTATGTATGTATGTATGTATGTATGTATGTATGTATGTATGTATGTATGTATGTATGTATGTATGTATGTATGTATGTATGTATGTATGTATGTATGTATGTATGTATGTATGTATGTATGTATGTATGTATGTATGTATGTAACCGCTTTCCCGCCTACCTGTGTCACTGGTTAGTCAGTGGTAGAATGGGCACCACATCAAGCTGCTGTGCTGAGGTAATAGGATTGGAGACCAACCACAGGACCAAATTTGTTCACTGAGTAGCGGGAACATACGCGCCGCTCTTGAACGAGCCTCCTTCACGCCGACGCGGGTCACTGTCGACGCGGGGCTGGTTAGGTACTGCTGATCGAAGAAACCCTTTGGTGCCATAGTACCTTGCTGGTGAAGCAGCGCACAGACACGGACACAGTGAAGAGAAACAGGAATAGACGACACTCACTGACACTCATTCCTGTTTGTCTTCACTGTGTCCGTGTCTGTGCGCTGCTTCACTAGCAAGGTACTATGATCACTCACCAACTAGCCCAACTTTCCACGTTACTGAACCTTTGGTGCCAACTTGGGTCACCGAGTGTGTGCCAGTAGGTGTGCGCCGCTCTTCAATGAAGGTATTTGACGCCGACTTGGTTAACTAAGTATGTGCCCCTGGGAATGTGTCGATCTACAATGATGAAAAAATATCCCTTAAATTTTACCTATGCTGAGCAGAAACAATCTCATGTCGCAAGGGTTCCTCAAGAACAGCAACCCGATGCGTCGGCTGAGACACAAATGCCCTGGGTACGTGCCACTTTTCAATGAACGCCTTTCACGCCAATGATTTAGCAAGCTACGTTAATGCACTGGGCGTGTGCCGCTCTTCAATGAGCCTCTCGCCTACTTTGGTAGCGATCAGTAGTAGTAGTAGCCTCTCGCCTACTACTGATTCAATGCTAACTCATTACTCTCAACTGTCATCGTCAGATGAATTCTGCCATTTTAGAGCGCAGCTCTTAGGCGCCCGTTCCTGCGTTGAGCGTCGGCGTGCCTCTGCGTCCTTCGCAACCGAGCGAACGAGCATAGCGAGAGATGAAAGAGTAAACGCGGGGCCCAGCGGGTGTTGAAAGAGGGCGATAGCGAGGAGAGCGCGAGGAGAAAAGCGGAGGAGGAGGAGGCATCTGTACCATGAGGCAGAAAGCGGAGGAGGAGGGCATGGCGAAAGCGGGAGAAGAAAAGCGCGGTGCTGCGCATGGCACGGGCTCTGCGGCGACGATAGCTACGAGATGGCGCCAGAGTAGCACGCGTCAGACATATGAAAACAAAGTGCTGCATGAGCGGAGGCTTTTCTGTGGCGGCTGCTATGAATCGTGCCCACGGCTCACCCACGCGCTGCCTCTCGTAATCTCCCGAATAGCAAGGCAGTCGTGCAACACTCTACTTCGTTTGCAGCCGATTGTTTCGTGCCTCACGAAACAGATTGCCCGCGCGAACCAATATATCGCGAAATGAAAACACGTAGCTGCGCTCAAATTTCGCGTTATGGGTTATCATAATCATCGATTTTGTTTTTTTTTGTTCCCTCTTGCGTCCAGTAGTGTATATGAGTACTGTCACCTCAGCACATTCAAATGTGTGCAATGCTTTTTTTATTCCCCCTAAGCAAAGTCATTCTGTATTTCTCAAAAAGTAAAAAAATAAAGGAAGATGCCCCTACCCATCTTTGCTTTCTGCATTTCAGCAGCCCACACTTGCTTTAAACAGTCTGTCTGCCCACATCGTGCGTCGCTGCCAAAAGTAGGCGTCCTCTTCTAGCTCGTCCGAATGACGCACAGTGCGAACCAGTGACTTACCTGCAAATGCCATCATTGGCAGTGGGAGGCAGTTGCTCTAACATTGCAATACTTGAATTAGAATTGGGCAAAACGACACTATATAATCTTTGTAATTACAGTCGATTCACTTCCGTAAAGAACACGAAGTCAACACTGGCTTTTGATGTCAAGCCGTTTGAGGCGTGTGACGCGATTGAGTTTCAAATGGTGCATATGCGTTTCTCGTTCCTTTATTTTGTAAAGAAGAACATCAGCACGATAGAAAGCCGCGTCGCCACCATGTGACTCGAAACCAGCTTGCCCATCCAGCTAAGCCCTCGGAGCCCTCGGTGCTGCCGCGGTGTTTCTAGCTGCCACTCGATTACCTGAATAAACCTCTTAACATTTCTTGGAGGCGCCGGGACTCCTCGCCAACAGCTTCTGAAAGGGACTGTCGTCAACTCCTCTTTAAATATAAGACTTCTCTTGTGGACTTCCGACATTTCCGCATCGACACGCTGCACAGGTGCGTGAAATCCTCGATATGTATTATAAATGTCTCAATTCTGCGGCGCCCGTTCTCGCAAACGTTGCTCGTTGCGAACCTATCGGACTGCAGCCCTCCCTAACACCTATTTGATGGTGGCTTTGAACCCTACTCAGGCAGTTAGGTCCGGTTCGTGGGTGCTGTATCGCAAAATCCCAAAGTCTCTCAGATAGAATATGCGGCTGCTTTCTTTTACAGAGTCGTCGTATTTTTTTTGGGTACTCACTCTTCCATAGAAGATGAGCCAAACCTCCCCTTCACGATCTCTTGTCCCACTTAAAATGGCGGCGTTTTGCTGGCTCTGGGCACCCGAACAGGACACGAAAGCCATAGAAGCCGTTGGATGTGTAGATGAGTCTTGCACCAGACGGGTCTGGATGGCTAATTACTGCATCGAAGTTCCAAAAATATCGAAGGCGCTTAAGCTTCGTCTTTAGGAGTGGAAAGCGATAGCATTGAAAGCACCCTGACATCTTCACATACTTCCCGGCAACTGGAGCATTCGTAACCGTAATGTTTACCGCGATACGCTGGCTGCGAACGCTATGCACGAAGGCGGGCTTTGTGGTAGAAACGCGACCGCTTGCGTTAGCCGCGATGCGGCGGAGGCGAGCGCCAGCTGGAGGTCGCGTCGCTCCGTGGCCTCCAAGACACCCACGCACGCGCCGGCGCGCGCAAATGGCGGACGCCGTGGCCGGTCTGTGAATTGTAGAAACGCAGCAAAAGCGGCTGCTTTCTGTCTTCGCGTAATAGAATTATGTTTTTTCGTACAGTAAAAATTACAATCCGAGAGTTATCATATCTGTAGGTTGTGTATAAGTCATAGTTTACGAATTTTTCACGTATTTTAGCTTGAGAAATTTCATTAGTGCAATATATTCCTTGCGTCACATGGAGGGCCTGGGTATGCATGGTTCAAAAATATTTTTGCGGGAACGACGCCCGACGTCGACACCGGATTTTTTTGCGACACGTGCTACTTAACGCTTACCCCGCATCGCCACCAAATATTAAGTGTCGGGATTTATTTATACGGTGCCCTCAAATATACAGCTTCTGGTAATCCTTGGCTCACCGTCGCTGTCGAATGCCTTGCGCGATTTGCGTGATTTAGGGCACGAAAACGCTGCTCTCACAGCAGCTGCAGCGAACAATGTCACTGCCTCCTTTCTGCTTCACTTGACAGAGGGCGCGTGTTGCTCTGTGAAGTATTTCAGTCACTTCTCTGTCAATGCAGCACTGTGCAAGGTAGCGCCACTACTTGTAACTCACAGACGAATAACGGCCTCACCTAACGGAACTGTAAGCGACAAGCTGTCAGTCTGTTTTACTTCGGATAATTCTAACTTCGGCCTTGTCCTACCGTTTGCAACGTAAGCATACACCCACACCAAACAGGTCACAACTGGAAAATCTTCTTGCCGTGAACCTCCTTGTACTGTCGACGCAATTCTTACATCACATCCAGATGCTTCAGAGTGTACTCCGGTCTCCAAGCCTGCCAAAAGCTTCGTCGTCACGACGACCTTCCTGCTCCCACCTTCTCGCCTGACTCTCTCGTATGGCTTTGGGACCCACCTTCGGCCTCCTGGCCTCTCTGTCAAACTTCTTCCGAAATTCGGTGGTTCCTATGTTGTCATTGCTATAAACTCGCCCATGAACTACATCGTGGATACACGAATGCCCTCAAGTGACCACCGTCGCCGTGGACGTGACATTGTTCACGTTGGCAGGCTCAAGCGTTATGAGGAGGAGATCCTGCCACCGTCCCCGCAATGGCTGCTTTCTTATCCGGCGCGACGGTCGTAAAGAGAAATGCTGTAAAGCAGTGATTTGGGCTTGTTGGTAAGACATCGTGAGGCTTATAGCGCGTTAAAAAGACAAGGACGAAGGTGAGACGTGACACACACAGGCGCTAACTTGCAACAATCTTTATTTCGAGCAAGGGACCCATACATATATACAACTTTTTCGCGTACATCATACATGCGCTGTTTACAAAATACCATTACACACTATTGCGCAGGTACGATAACTCTTTATGGTAAAGGGCAATGGATGGTTTGGACACACAGTTATCGCCAAGCCTATCAATCAATTCCGCTTCTATAATTTCGCGAAACTATAACTCTTCTAACTAACTTCTATAACTCGCGAAATTATAGAAGCGGAATTGATTGATAGGCTTGGCGATAACTGTGTGTCCAAACCATCCATTGCCCTTTCCCACAAAGAGTTATCGTACCTGCGCAATAGTGTGTAATGGTATTTTGTAAACAGCGCATGTATGATGTACGCGAAAAAGTTGTATATATGTATGGGTCCCTTGCTCGAAATAAAGATTGTTGCAAGTTAGCGCCTGTGTGTGTCACGTCTCACCTTCGTCCTTGTCTTTTATGCGAAGCATATTACGAGAGCTCAACCCAGCTCCTCAGGCGCGGCGGTGTCGCCATGAAATCACGTGACACCGTGACGTCACGACAGAGGAGAAGTGGCTTTGGCTCAACTCTTGCAAGACGGGCTGGGTGGGAATCGAACCAGGGTCTCCGGAGTGTGGGACGGAGACGCTACCACTGAGCCACGAGTACGATGCTTCAAAGCGGTACAAAAGCGCCTCTAGTGAATGCGGTGTTGCCTTAGAAACGAGCTGTTTCTAAGGCGTGCGTCTCTTGCTCAGGCGCACATTTCGTTGCCGCGCCGAACGCTGCTTTGCTCGACGCTCACCGCGTCCAATGCGGGGCGCGTAGTCGCTGCCCTGTAGCCCATTGTCCTACACCCCTTGGCGGGTCGACGGGAACGCTGTCGCGTTCCACTCTTGAAGGCGAAGCAGTAATGCATGAGTTGTTTCTTCGTCTAGCCGAACCAAATATAGCCAAGCAACAGCACTTCACCAGGCTAAACAGTGGTTCAACAACTAAAATAAAGGCTAGTATGCTTCGCATCCTGGGCTTAACCTTACCTAAGCCACAACCATTTTTTTAACGCGCTATAAGCCTCACGTAAAGAGAAAGAACACTGGCGCGCGTTCTGTCACCGTCGCGCGGCTTAGAGCCAGTTCGCCTATGCGGCCAGCCGAGCCCTCGGTGCTGCCTCTACGTTTCTCACTGCTGCTAGACGACCGCAATAAACCTCTTAAGACTCGTTCTTTATTTTGCAGTGAACCTAAGGCATTTCAGTATTCAATTGCCAGAAGTAGTTATCGTGTTGCTAAAATCTTGTTGCTAAACACAAGAATGTCTCAGTTACTATAGGCCATTGCGAATAGTATGCGTTTGGTCCAACTCGCTTCCGACGCTCCTTCCATGTTTAAATTCTTGGCTAAAGTTATGTGGGACAACCTGTATAGTCATGAACAATGGCTGAAAGGAAGAAAGACGGAAAAAGGAGAAGGCAATAAAATAAAAAAAGGAAGAGTGATGTGTATGCTTGTCTTGAAATAAATAAATAAATAAATAAATAAATAAATAAATAAATAAATAAATAAATAAATAAATAAATAAATACGATTATTCTCCAGCCGTTGTTTCAGGAGTTCTTTTTTTTGATATCTTGACTGAGTTAACAATCATTCTTTTCAAGTAAAAAAATACATGTGGCCATAAGCAGCAAAACTCGGATGGTATGGAATTAATTATTTTGAAGTATCTTGAATAAGCACGTCGCTTATATCGAAAAAATAAAATTTACCGCAACGACGTCAATGTATGGCAAGATTGTCAGAAACATTTGCCCGTTCATCTGTACTAAGGACGGGAATATCACCTGTCGAGATAAACCTACTTGGTAGCCGTCATGCGAACAACAAAAAAAGTAATTTAATTTAGTAGATGCACGTGCAACATGAGTGACTGAAATCTAAGCAACAGACCAGACTGCGAGTTTCATCACTACGCGCTGTGATAAAGTAAATCCGCTCGTAGAAGACACCGACGAACATATATCGGCTTCTAAGCTAAAAAAAATCGCATAAATCTGAATAGCCGTTTCGCGTCTCATAATGAAGTTTCCGCGCCAATATTCCAAAAAAGAAAGAAAGAAAAGATAGAAGCCAGCTCGGCTCTGTTCGACCGCAGCTGCCGACATGTGATGAAACTAAGTATCCTAAATATATGACCACGTGCGGGATTGCTCTCGAAAGAAGAGAAACTGTTAGTGCGAGTGGCAGTGAATAATCCGGGTGAAATTAATCGAAGAGGCAGAAAGGAAATAAAGCAGATTCATGCGAGGCCTGCGGAACGCATTAGCATTCCCTCCGCGTATCGCGAGAAATAGGGCGCTCACGCTGACACAGCCTCGGGTGTTGTGGATCGATAGGCGGTGAGCTGACCGAGTTTGATTAAGAAGGATGAAACGCCTTTCGGGGGCGGGAGTGCCATGAACGAAAAAAAGAAAAGGTGGCAGCTGTCCCGCACTGCATAAATAAATTTACTGGAACTCGGGGTGGAAACCACCGGGTGGTCACTTCGACTTGATAGATTTCCCATCGACAGCCCCCGCAAGGTGTTAGCTCGGAGGCACGCGTTTTAGTACTCCCCTCTTGAACGATTGTGCTTGTGAACGATCCATGCCGTTGGAAAAGGTTGCCGAAACAGGGCGAATGGCCCATGGCAACACAGAAAATGGCAGCGCCGCAGTGAAAACAATAATTCAGGTGATCTGACTACGAAGATCACTGCAGGGATGAAAGCGGAGCAACTCATAGTTCACCCGAAATAATGGTAGAAAAAAATTGCTCACTTTTCATGATAATGATCCTGCAATGGAATATGGAGAAGTAGAGCCTTCGGATTGGCAGTTTTCGATTCGCTTCCTGCATTACTGGTTCACTTTCGCTGTTCACTGTTCTGTCTATAAAGATATCCAAGCAGCCCGGTACAGTCGTCCACAATGACACCATTGTCTGTACATTATTTTGATATCACGTAGTGGTAAGTACACCATAAGGTTAATGAACGTATAGGTTCGAAAACATGTAGAGGCTACGAATGTGAGAATATGAGCAAATAATAATTCATCATACTTAGCACCTATCGTGAATATATCTTACTATGATATTTAGTTGTCTGATGGTAACTTCAATTTTTTTCGTAACTTCGATGTTTAGTGCTATGACCGTAAAGTGGTGCATTATTTACGTGTTTTCGAATAACATATGTTCTTTCGCGCATTAATGTCATGGCGCTGCCATCAGTATACAGACGTTTATAGTTTGAGCCGACTAATGTCATTTCTGAATGAGAAACTCGTTATACGGGCAAGACTGTCGCGCCTCGGTGTGCGTGCGTCATTTATGGCTAATAAGCTTCTTGACTGAGCGTAGTAAACCGTTCCTGCGAGATCGATAATTGGTCGACGTCTCCTCTAGACGACAAGTTAACTTACAACAACTTGAAGTGACATTAGGCAAACTCATATTAGCGCCTAACATTTCGGTGGTCGAAAAGCTTCGCATTAAAGGGGCAATGCATTTGGGCTCAGCGTGCTAGCAAGTTTCGTATAGCGTGGAGAGAGAAATGCTTTAGCGCACCGCGACAGCGTTTGACAGAGTACCACCTGGGATGCCGTCTTACGGCCTCTCCCGCGAGCACACAGGGGACGTGAGAAATGTGGTATCCTGGTTGACAGTCCGCGGCGCCGGACGACTCGCGCAAGCAGTTAATTCTGGCGGCGCACGCATAGCCTGCAAACATAAATTAGGAGATAGTTCAGGCCAAATGACACTATCATTATCATCATTAAACTATCTTGGCGGTGATTATGTTGATGACGATGAGGATGATAGTGACACTATGGTGTGTAGTGAAGCCGAGTGGCTGGCCACAGACTATAGACATGCGACAGCTAGCGGCAAGGGCTGAGCTCACGATTGGTTTCGCAAGCGCGCATGTTTTTCCAAGTTGACAATAGGCAGCAATGGCGCATTGACGGTGCCTTTCCTGTTCCAAGGGACACGTATAGCTTAAAACATCTCATCACGTGGGTTTACTGCATACCTGTTTTATGTGCGAGAACAATTGTAGTCCACTAGTGCCTAAGGTCTGAAGCTAGATCGGCAGCGCTGAAATAAATAAATAAACAGAGACACAAGAAGGACGACGAGTCGTAGGATACATTGCGACGCCTTTCGTGTGCCAGTCTATTTCAGGCCGTTTTTCTATAGGTATTAACTTGCTGGTCCAGCAAGAAGTGCTGCTAAACGCTTTCTCGCATTTGCCATTCTTCGCGCGAAGGGACAACGTTCAGACATGCGCCTCGATAACGCCTTACATTAGAACTTTTCACGCTTTATGGCGACTGCGCTCTCGATATATGTGTCTGTTGTGGGAAAGTGCACAAAAAAGAAACGAACACCATATCGACTTTTTTCTATAGACTGTCTCTAGACTGCGAATAGGCAAAAAGAAGTATAACTTTATCGACTTTCGTCTATAGACAGTCTATCGACTTTCTATCAACCAAAGTCCAAATCTATAGAAAGGCAAGGTCGTCTATAAAAAGTCTATAGACTTTCTATAGACAGTCTAAAGTCATTTTTGTAAGTGGAACCCAGCTGCTCCCGCTAGATGCCGCAGATGTATTCCGGAGCCCCTTCAACACTCCAAGCAAGTGTGATCAATGTGATTCAGTCTTTGCTTCTAGAATTTTGGTACCAGTGCGGAATCCTACATAGACGACAGCGAAATACTTAACTTCAGGTAAAGTTTTCTGGAATTCTAGGGGACAATAATAGGACAACGCCAACGAAGCGGGAAGAAAGCCGTCAACTTTTAACGCGGGTTACTTAAACTCGACCTGTTAGCACAAAGTTGGCACCACGCCTATGCGAGTGGTTTTATGCTTACATGACGCATATATTTAACTAAAGACACAGCCATGTCTGCAATCTTAAGTGTGCTGGATTTATTGGCCTCATAATCTTGGTTTCGAGCACGCATGTAGTTTTAGACTTTGGTCTTTGTCGTGTCTATTTAAACCATAAACCAAAGGAAAATTTCTAGAGGGTTTCCCGGCTGACCACGACAATGCACGTGAACAGCGCTCCGCAGGTACATATGCTTGGCTCAAATATTGCTACTGTTACCACCCAGCTAACGAGTCATTATCACCACTACTCATTATTCCTAATGCTACTTAGTGCAATTAACGACTTATATATTTCTTCTACTACCATATATACACTCCTCAAGAAAAATTCAAAGGTGCGTACATGCTTCCCTGGATCCGGATTGCATGCGCGAGCTCTATGAAGCGTGTTTTCTTTAAGAAAGGCTGATTTGGCCAATACAACGAGCATCTGTTTCTGCCTTATAATCCTTAGTGCAAGCGTTCCGGTGCAGTCATCATCGTCAGCCACAATGGGACCAGTTATCGTATGGCTTGGCGACCCTTAAAGCTTGTCTTTAGGCCTCCGCAAGCAATTATGGGGCCGTATTCTGCCACAATTCCGCCACATGATAAGCAGAATAGGAAATGAGACAGAGCACTACAAAACGCGGTACCGGTTTACGTGGCACATGCTGTACTTGTTCCAAATGCTACAAACCGACAGTTTGCATAACTTTCCAAGTGCCGATGTTTGTGCGCATGTCTAAATATAGTCAGCAGCGCCGCGTCCCGGTTTCATTTAGCTCACTCCAATTGGGCAGGAATGTATCCGTTTCCCACCAGGACAGGAATAAATTATCCCCCCCCCCCCACCCGTCATAAAAACGGCGCCTAAATATTGATCCTTCATGTCTGCTACTCCCACATGAAATGGAATTAGACCGCAAAAAAAAAAGAAACTCCTCTATAGTTGTGACAGGCGATTCAACGAAACACGGGGCAGTTCTTTAATCCCCTCAGCGCTTGATTCCCTTCCCCGCATGGTACGGCAAAGAATGGCAAGAATGCAAGCTAGAATTCGCATCGATATCGAGAGGCAAACACTCTGCGCCATGCGCGCGGGCGTCATGTGACCTCAGCTGGAATATATTATAGTTGGGAAAGAGAGGTGGAGCTCTGGAGCAGAAAATTTTTGCCCCGAGGCTGGGATTAATCGCGGGCACGCTTAATGCCTCCAAAGGCTGAACGGATTCGTTTCATGCAGTCCGCCGGCGACAACAGCCTTTTCAGTCGAGGATCTGTCTTAGCCCCTCGAGACCTAATTTTGGCGTTCGTGCTGAATTGTCGCCGTGGCGCTTCTCCTGAAGCAGGGTCAGAAAACTTGAGCCTAATTCGGGCCGCGGGCTGTTTGTCCCGGTGACCCAATTTCGGGAGAGCTCCGCGAAGGCTTCGAGTAAACAGCATGGCGCGACTTGAAACGCTAGTGGCCCACTGCAAATCCTCTGGCTGTAGGCTTCTGTTCTGACTGAATGCGCTTCGTATATGTGTGACCTCTATCGTTCTCCCGCCAAAGTAACCGAAAATTAGACTAGACCTGCGCTATTCTTTCTGTGTACGAATTTTAATTGTGTTTGCATGATGATGATGAATTGTCGTTCACATGTACTCCCTTATGTGACGCAGCTGTTGCGTGCGGCGTTGTCTGACAACGGGGTGGAGGCACTGGCAAAGATGTTACCTGCCCCCCTTCCCCGTTCAAGATAGTCTGCGCAACCGCGCGCGGCCGAAGTACAACGCCCCCCTCCCTCCCATCCCCCGGTGCCATGATGCAATGCGCGCCACAGAATACGGCGCGCTTCCTCCGCTTGCGCACGCAAAATTGAGCCGACATCGATCGTCGGCTGACCCTCGCACGCTTTCACTCGCACACACCACGTACGGCGCGCGAGAACGATGTTATCACGAGACGGGACCGGTATGTATGCATCGCAAAGAAAATCTGTAGCAACTGCCCCACTTGGTTTAACGTCACCTAGACATTCTTCAACGTGGCGTAACATTGCCGCGTGTTCTTCACCTCCAGGCGCCTTCCTCGTTCGCTTGCTTCGCGACTTCAAATAGACATCACTGATTTCACGAGCTGGCCAGTTAGGCTTGCGCGTAATATATGCGGTAAGAAAATTGAAAGAAACCACGTCATAGGGCCAGAAATCCGCAACACACAGCCCTATACACACACGAATATAGAAGTATGACGAGAATGCAAGTCGCATCAAACTGAGGCTTTTTTGGCCAATCCACCGTAATGGGCATGTGGCCGGCGTACTGTAGAAAATCGTCATCATTATCAACATATGGTGAACATCCGAAAGAGCTAGTTAGGTTGGCATGGGGGTAGTATAGATGCGTTTGTGACCTGACGAACTTTCAAAGCGTAGGCCACAAACGTACGTATGCTTCTCTCGTGAATCCATATGTTCATTCGTATAAACATTAAGTGAGAGTTGAACAAAATGTACCTGAATGGCTCCAACCAGTCGAAAGCCTTCTAGAGATGAAGAAATTTTAGAAAACTTGTTAGAGAGGCTCAGGCCCAGTTAGAGTTTGCCTTCTTTTTCGACGCATGAGTGTGTCCCTACCAGTTGCTACAGATTTTATTTGTATGCATATGTACCGGGTTCGTCTAGTGATAACATCATCCTCGCGCGCCGCACGCTCCGTGTACGAATGAAAGTATGTGATGGTGAGCCGACGATGGCTGCTCAATCTCGTGTGCGCGAGGGGAGGAAGTGCGCCGTATTCCGTCGAGTTCATGGCACCGGGGGAGGGGAGGGAAGGGGCTTTGTAGTTGCGGGCTTTAGCTTGAAAGCGATATGCTTTGGGAACACAGTCTAAGGGGGCGACGTCTCTTACCTTTGCGTACGCTGTGTTGTCACCGCTCAGTTTGCGTGGAAGCGATAGGCAGCACGAAGGTCACTTCGCTTGCTTCTGTAGCGGCGATTGCTCATGCCAGCGTTTTGACGGCGAGTGTCCGCGGTCACCGAACGTGAAGGTCACCGAGCGTTGGCCTGGGCACGCTGACACCATGCTAGTTAAGCTAGATAGTAAGCGAATGTTCATGATGGGGTCTTCTACTCCGGCGACGGCTGCGTATGGCATGGCCGCAATAGCCCTGTCTTGAATATATACGATCTGCGAGGCGGACACTGTTCGCCTCTAGGAGCACCGAGGGCCGATTGTGTCATGTGCGTGTGAGATAGTGCGTGTCACCCGCGTTCATGAGCTGAAACGTCATTGTAACTTTTTTATATTTTCTGTAAATGTTATGTATACAAAAATAATATGGCGCGGACACTTTAGACAGCTTGAGTGTGGGAATGCGAAATAATTATACCGTTTGTAGACCCCGAAATGCCATGAATGCGCTCATTTTAATACTAAAGCATTATATGCACCATGAATCACCATCCGGCGTTATTCGCATCCGATGGTGCCAAGTTTTAACCTCCTTGGATGGCACCAAAACCTACGTGATCAAGGGATGACGTCACCATCCCGGCGCTGGACCTGCTGCGGCTCGCACTTTAAAATCCCACTGTGAACAGCCACGGCGTCGGACCTGGCGCACTCCCAAAATTGAATTGAAGTGTATTAAAGTGTACTAAGGTGGATTAAGGTAGGTTAAGGTTGATTAAGGGGGATTAAGATTCGTACAATTTAGAGTAAGGTGGATTAAGGTGGAGTTTTAATTTAAGGTTATAACTTAGACGAGTCCTAATGCTTTCGCTTTCAAACCACGAAGGATACTTAAGTGACTCTAAATTTTTTGATCACTCAGGAAATAGCGCCGTCTCCTCTCCGTTGGCTGCGCCGTCACTTGCGGAATGACGTCCGTACCAGGTCACACCTCTAGTCAGCCAGATGGCTGCGACGTGGGGTGTGCAATGACGCACACACTAGGCACAACTTTAGCCAGCCAGAACCGCGGAACCGCTGTAGGGTCAGGGAAGCGTGCTCATCTGGCAACCCAGAGGATCGAGTTAGATTTGCAACCAGACCGACACGTACCAAACTTTCTTTTCCAAGCCATTAATTTACGGTGTTTACAGGAACCTCCCTGAGGAATTTGACGGGAATCCGAGCCTTTCTGACGTGTTTTTAGTTTGCGTCGACAGCCATAGTTGGTACCCTATTCACGTGATGGGTCACATAATGCCTTCGCATTAATGAAATGCTGCTCTTACTGGGTCTCTGTTGCTCATAGCGGAGCAGTTACGATGTTGAATGCTGTCTTTTGTTTGTACACATTATGGCTGTAAATATCAGGAACACCGAGTTCGGCGCACGTCCGAGTTTGCACTACAGAAGTTATTATGATAAAAAATTGCAGTAAGAACTTACTTTGGACTAGTGTCCTTATGGACAGCAAAATTAGGGTATTGCAGTTCTCATAACTAGTAAACAAAAATTATCTTTGAAAAAAAAATAATTGATAACTACTTGTGACCGAGTCCATGTGTTCGCGACGCTAAAGCGGCGCTGAGCCAAACGAGACGTTAGTGTTGTTGAGGATTTGTAGGCTCGTTACAGTATTTGCCCACCGAATATAATTTCGACACTTGTGTGTGCAGTACATTTTGTGCCTTGTTCTTCTTCTTGTTCTTCTTCTTCTTCTTCTTTGGATAGACACGAACGAATACATAGACATAACAGAACGAACCTGCTAAAAGTGACCCGGCGAGTTCCAGCCCACCTTGCGTGAGTTGCCTGACGGCAAAGAGCATTTCTTCGCACGCAACGAGAGATTCGGTGTGATCGCGCCTGTTTTGTCGCCGCCTATATCTCGCGGCTCCTCGCGCGATGGAAAGTTACGCGATGTGAACGTGCCATTATTCTCTCCGGCGTGCGATTCTAAACCGGCGATGATACGCTGTCTCATGAGAGTGCCGGTGCCGAGAGACGGGACAAGGCTTTCGGCGGCTATGTGATTGATGCCTTACAGTGTACGTTTCAGAAAATCCCGCCCTGATTACGCTCTTCGGTTCTCCTATGCCCCCCCCTTCTTTTTTTTGTCTTGCAGTGTATGAGCTTCTTAAAGTAAACAGTTTTATTTGCCACTCTCACCCTTTTTCGTATTTGGTGGTTAGGGTTTCACTTCCGATACAAAGCCGCCGATGCAAAAGGGCGCTTGCTCTCGAATCCCTCATTTGTGGTGCACGTTAGTTGCCGAACGTTCCAACTACATCTTTGAGATGGACGGCCTGTTTCTGAAGCGCTTTACGGCGTATGTCAAGGTTTGAGTCAAGGAGGTTCTGGGCTCGGATGCCGTAGCACGGATGCTCGAGATAGGGCAGTCCTATTCTCCCAGAAGAGCGCCAAAGCCCTTTTCCGCAGCCGTCACTGGGGAATAGGGCAGCGGGAAAAGAATACGGCAGTCACCTTCGATGCCGGCGCCGCTGAAGGAAGCACACAAATGATTATTCGGCTTACATGTTGAGTCATCTGTACTGCTGCTGCGAATGTGCTTTTTTGCATTGTAGAAGAGTAATTTACTGACACACCTGAAATAACACCTATCTTTAGAGTCCCTTTATGCGTCTCACAACAGATTGACCGTAGTGGCACATTTGTGCCCTATCCATCTCTATTAGAACCTACTATAGTCGGTGACAATCGAAGATTTAAAACGTTATACGTACGCTGTCCAACTCAAACACAATAGGCATAGATTGCAAGAGTATTTATTCACCCGTATGCACGCGTTCAGCTGTGGCATGAACATTGAGTACAATATGCCGTGTTGCACATGAAATACATTGTAATTCAGCTAAACAAAGTAAAGGAGCAAACAAAACAATGAGGGGCGATTATTTATTGGACCTGTATGCTTTCACAGTTTGAAACAGCGGTTTTGTCCCTACAGATAGGTATTTGTGTCACTGGTTTCAAGACGGGACGTCAACATCTGAACAAGTTTTATGATGTATCCTGATATCACAGCTCAGCCAAAGCTAACATTTTAGCTTGAAACAGCTAGCTTTTATTTTCCAGTTATCCTGGTGTTTCCCTTAATGGAGTCAAGTTACTTAGCGGTGATGGCCCTCCAGTTGGTTCGAAGAAAGAGAGCGAAAGCAAGGAGAATGAAAGGCAACTAGGTCAACCAGACGAGCGTCCGGTTTGCTACGATGCAGTGTCGATAAGTGACAGGTGGAATAGAAAGAGGAAAACCAGTTGGCTCGGCTCTCTTTCAGAGGTGAAGTGAAGACGCACTGTGTTTTTGTGGTTGCAGCTTGTTCGTAATTCTTCGGTTGCCATTGACTATACAACCTTTCTTTTGCAATTTTACAGGCTCTGTCTATTTGATTAGATGTAAAAGAGGGACAACCAGCGGAAGGGCCAAGGCACTAATTGTCTCCCGAGACCGTATTGAACACCAATTTAAAAAATAGCCAACCCTTCCCCTACCGCAAAATTGGAGTAAGCAAACCTTGTCCTGCGTGCACCTGACCTTAGTCACGGTTATGTGACCCACAGGTAACAGTGCCGGATTGCTTCGGCCTGCAGCTCCCTCAGCTCAGGATATTCTCGTCGCTGTCTCATTGCCAGGGCGCGATCGGCTCTAACGGCTGGATCGGCGCGTCGACGGTGAACCATTTCACGGGTGAGTTGTCGCCGCCGTTCTTTGGACGCTGCCCGTTCCTGGGAAGAATGCACAACACGTGGTCGTCCCATACGTTTTCCGAGACTGAACTGAACGGAAACGATGCCGGCGCAGCGTGCGCGAGGCTCTTTCCTGCCCTTTCCCTCTCCGGCTGAAGCGAAGCAGCTGTGATTGGTTGCGCGCGCGGCGTGAGCGCGCGCCTATGCAGCTGGAATCCGCGCTAATCACTCACGCCCCGGCACCGGCGCAGCTGTCAGCTCATCAAACCGCCCTTTCCCACAGCTGCTCTATTCTGGGAACAACTGGGCCTTCGCGTCACCATGACAACGCCCCTTGTGAACCAATACAAGCTTCGCTTGAAAAAGAAAGGAACAAGGCAAAGAAACGCGCCGCATCGGTCTAATAAGTATTGACTTCTGTTCGCAACCTAATTAGCACGACGTGCTAATTCCTGACTGGTGAACTAAGTGACTGGTGAACTAAGCCAGTGTTAACTACACTCTCCCACTCATTTCGTCAGGTGGCACGAAAAATGGTACATCTGCACCGGGTGGCGTAGTGGCTATGGCGTTGTGCTGCCAAGCCCAAGATCCCAGACTCGTTTCCCCGCCGCGGGGACGGTATTTGTATGGGGGCACAATGAAATGAAAGTTGTTAGACGTTTACTGGCTAAACATAAAAGAACCGCGGGTGGGTCGAAATTATTACGGGGTCCTCAAGTACGGCGTGCTTCAGGGCGATATTCTACTTTTGGCGAGTATAACCTCAGAATTGATTTAATAAATGGTGCTGCACTAACGTGAGAGGGCTTGTGGTCTCTAGGCCAGCACGATATTTCTCTATAGGTCTGACGTTAGCATGCGTCGATGAAGTTAAGCTGCAGGCGCGCAAAAGATAAAAAAAACAGAAAACTTCCAAGGAATGCACCCGCACTACCCATCACAAAATTCCACCAATTTAAATGCCAAAGACATCCTTGCTCATCAGCGTGGAGTCCGAAGAAAATACCCGCCGCCTCACCCACAACTTAACGGGGAAGAGGCCGCCGATTGGCGTAAAATACAGACCGGGGTGTTCCCCCATTTAAAATTGCTAAACGCCATGTATCCCACTCGTTATAGGGCCAACTGTCCTTGGTGCGGTGGCATACCTACCCTAATGCACATAACCTGGGAGTGCACTAAGCACCCTCATAGGCCAAACACCAGTAGGACAATGGAGCAGTGGGAGGCACAGCTCGCCCGCTCCGATCTGGCAGGACAAAAGTCCTTAATTAGCCAGGTCAGGCAGGCGGCAGAGGCCAGTGGGGCCCTGGACTGAGAGGCTCCGACCACCCCTCCTTCAAATCTTTAGAATCACAATAAAGTTTCTCTCTCTCTCTCTCCAAGGAATGTTTCTAGTAGTAAATAATTTTTTGAACACCCTAGAATGACAGAGAACGAGTTCTGGTCACTCGCGAAAAGTAATATGTTGCTAAATTGCGTTCCTATTTAATGAGATCCTTCAATATGTTCACGCTATGTAATTCTTCGGCCATACTTGCAAAGTAACCTTACGCCTAATGCACAAATAATTGATTTTATTCTATTCTAGGAGTTGTGCGTGCCAAACCGATATGATTATGAGACACGCCGTAGGCGGAGACTGCGGAATAATTTTGACCGCTTGAGGTTCGTTAACGTGCACTTAATTCTAAGTACACGAGCGTTTTTGCATTTCGCTTCCATCAAAACGCGCCTGTCGTAACCGGAATCCAACCCGCGAGCTTGGCAAATAGTTACGTGTGACGCTACTGTTATGTTCAACCGATGTAGTACTGAATTGCATGGGGTGACATGGACTGTTTTGTCTACAGCGGGCTATGAAAAACCTAGCCGCAATAAAATCATTTTCGGAATGCAGGTATTATTATTATTATTATTATTATTATTATTATTATTATTATTATTATTATTATTATTATTATTATTATTATTATTATTATTATTATTATTATTATTATTATTATTATAAGTGTTGAAAAGACGTTTACAGATGACAGGAAAGGGAAAGCCAGGAGCAGGCTGGCAACTTCCCCCGGAAGGGGCACAACGCCTGCCTACTCTTCAGGAAGGAGGAAACAGAAGCATAGAAATGGAAGATATGAAGAACGGAAATACAGTTCCCCTGACCTGCAGTATCGCGCTATTCCCCTGACCCACATAAACGTGGATGTTTGCGCGAAACGGGTCCGTAGCTTAAGCTCTAGCAGGATTCATGCGAGAGCACCGAATTTTGAACATCGGCTTTGCATGTTGTCTCTTACCGCGGCCGACGTTAGAAATGTTTGAAAACCTTGAAAATCGTGCTCAACGCCCCCCCCCCCCCCCCCATTTTCCTCCTACTCAAAACGTAAAAATAAGAGTCAAAATAATTTCTCAAGATCAGTGAAAAAAAAAAAGAAGCGAACAGTGCACGTCTTAAGTCTCGTAGTCGCTATAGCTAAGCACTACGGCTGTCAAAAGCTATACAAGCAGTGAGATTATTTTTCAGCATTTGCAAGTCAAATTTATGTAACCCTGGACAAAGCACTAACTTCTCCTAAACATTAAGGCATCTTTTTATTCAAAAGAAAACAGAGCACAGTCATCCACTTTATTTAACGCGACTACGAAACCTACAGTAAATTTTTTTCATGCCTCACGCGTGGCTCGAATGGACGGCTTGAAATGCGACTTGCTAGGAAAATCACCGCCTTTAAAATAAATTAGGCATAGTTAAAAGCAGGTAACACACATACGTGTGTTCAGCACGGTTGATGTTATTGTCACATACATATTTTCAACTGGTTCGCCCTTAACATTACCTATGCAAATTGTGGATGGTGTACGTGATTCCCTACAAAGACTGTGCGAAAATGTAAAATATAGTTGGGCAATGTTTTTTTTTTCATTTCGGAGACGGTCTTGTCTTCCAGGTTTAGGTACCATAACGAAAAATTAAGGACAATGTGCAAATATTGATGCGCTATAGCTGCCACCATAAATATCGCCGTCCGCGATAATTATGACGAATTACCCCCGGCCCGTAGGCTAGTGTGTGAATAAACCTTATTACGGAGACCATGCTATTACTGCCTGAAGGTGCGCAGCCACCCTATTGCAGGTAACCGTGGCCCTGTGCTGATAGCATATTCCTATCCACGAGCCGTAGCTGGTTAGAAGAGAAGGAGAAACTTTGTTAAGGAATAGTACGGCGGTTGTTGTTGTGCTGGCCTCAGGTGGCGGATCGAAGTCCTTGGACTCGGGCGGCATCTTCGGCTTGCCGGACGACCCAGAGCTGGTCTGCCAACTCTGAACTTACTTTTCTTACTTTTGAGAGCCGCCTCCCAGCGGCGGCGACGCCGACGGAGAAGGCCCCCGGCGGCTCACGCAGCCGTGGGGGCATCGGGAAGAAGCGCGCTCGAGGCTTCCTGTACTCTGGCAACGGCCGCGATTATGGACGCGTCGCGAACGGAGGTAGTTTCAGTACCGTTGTTGCCGGCACATTCCCAGAGCATGTGTCGCAGCGTTGCTCTCTGTCCGCAAGCTTTACATGCATCTGTTGGATATAAACCCGGGTAGCAGTGATGTAAGACGGCGGGGCTAGGTGTGTGTCTTGAGCAAGCGTAATGTTACGGCCTCGTTCCTGTTTAATTTATCGTGCGGTGGCGGGAATGTGCTGGTTAGACTAAAAAAATAAATAAATGCGCGTTCTGAATATTGACTAAAAGCCGATATACAAGACATGTGATTTAGGCTTTTTGGTATCTCATCCCGAAAGTGTTCAGCATAGGACAACCAGCAAACAGACAGAGGAGGAACAATTAAGCAGATACAAAGCGCTGCTGTTCATCGATGTGGATCGTGGTCATACATGTTTGTCCCAAGCGTCCGTGTGCTTGCTGCGCTACCGGGAACGCCATTCCGCTGACGCTCTACAACCAAAAAGACGCCGCCATTTTGTCGTACGTGTGCCGCCGAGCTATCGGTGATATTGCACATTGTTTGTTAAAGCGTCCTCGATATGACACTGAACGTCAACTGCTCATATCGTATGCGAGGTTTGAGTGGTGCTCGTTCCCTTTGCCTGTCCCTCTTCCCCAAGTAGCGTGTGCACTGCGAACGCATTCAACATACTTATATAGATTGACTCAATCACGGCATGGCCCCGCGCCTATATGCAAGCGAGATTTGTTCACGCGTGGATGCTAGATAATTAAGGACGAGGGAATTCGGCTCCTCCTCAAGTTCCTCCACGATACAGAGCTGGAATGCGAATAGGCGTTGATGCGAGCTTTCTGCGGGAAAACAAGAATAACACCTCTTTCCTTTATGGAACTTCTTTCTCTATCTCGCTCTCTCTCTTTCTGTGTCTCTGGAATTCGTATGGTGAGCCGTGCGGGCAGGCTAGCAGGTGGAAATGGAATGCAGGACGCGCAGTAGATGGTGTAAATACATCGCCGCCGTTTAGTCTTTCTCGTAAGCATTCAGACGTCCTTTAGACACTACATTTTCGTAGTAACTGGTGCTCGGGTGGAGGGATTGTAGGCAGCATTTGCAAGGCTAGACACGCTTGCAGTCAGCAACACTCCCCTTAATTCTCCTCCTCCTCCTCCTCCTCCTCCTCATCATCATCATCATCATCGTCGTCGTCGTCGTCGTCATCGTCGTCGTCGTCGTTGTCGTCAAAAAATCCCTGGTGGTACATCAATACAATTATACTTTGAATTACTTCACGCAATACGCTAAACTTATGTTTTGTCCTACCTCAATTCTGAAATCAACACCGTACGTTTTTTTGGCCAACCGAAAAGTGCTACTAACATTCACCATTCAAGCTTCGTCGAGGTTAACCGTGGCCCTTTTGGAGACCGATAGAGTTAATAAGTGGCTTTGAAGGACAGCAGTGCGTTCAGGTACAGAACAAATTCGTCTTCATTCCCTGACAGACGTTAGGTCGTGCGGCTACTTGGTGATCAAAGCCAAAGTCATGCAGATATCAAATGTTTCTCCCCTGCTCCCTCTTGGGAACCTACTATGCCGACCAGCCTTCTTGCTTTTAAATAAAAGGCTCTATCCTTATCTTTAAGCAAAGACAGTTGGAAAATGTAAAATTACACATTTAGTAAAGTTTCAACTGTCGTTAAAATACGGGAAAATAAACACGCACGCGGAAAAAAGTTTTGATAAACTGAACGTGCACCACTATCTTATTTCACAGGAAGCGGGCTGAAATCTCACCCGGTCTGCGGGAGAAGCGGTATTCGTTTTCATTTAGAACGAATCGATAAATGTCGGGTCAGGGTTAGGCCTGTACTCGGTGCCTTTTCTATTGCTTTTGGCGCTTAAGCTTTTGTGCCTCTTCTGATGTAGAAAAAAAAGCGCATTAAGAGCTTCAGTATGAAAAAAAAAGAAGTTTATAGAACATCGGTTTATAGGAAGAGGTGGTTGAGATGTTAACACGTATTTCTTTGACGGTAGGTTTATTTGATGTTACATTTTTCACTGACCAAGCTTATAGCCAATATTTCCTCTCTCTGCGCTTACAAACAGGATAACGGGGGCTTCAAAAGCAAACATAAATGCAGGATTTAACAATAGCGGATGGAGTTTCCGAGCGCTGGAGTTTCCTCTATTCCGGCATCCAACAGCGTCCTGTAGTGAAGGTCAAATAAAGGCCTCGTACGTATCCAGTCGGAGAACGTCTAGTCAAATACACCAAATAAAAACAAGTGGCGCAACTGATTACAAACATGCATTGCTGCACAAGCGTTGGTCACAAAACTTCGAGGAGTGCCCAGCGTACGTATGCTCCTTCGCGCACATAGGCATGAAGCATAGAGGCAAGTCGCAACTTGGAAATAATTTTGAACATACCCCGTATGCTGCCTTCTCGTTCTATGAAATCACGCACAAATGTATTAGGCACAGGCTTAAATAGGCCACATACTTTTTTGTTATTTTATTTTGCATGTAAGAAGGATTCAATCCATAACGTCAAAATGTTTGAACAACTGGCCTACAAATAACTGGCCTACTAACAAGTCATTTAATTTACTCTCACTGACGTAACATCACTGGTACTATCACAGAAGAGTGCCAGCACAGCTTTCTGGTCTTAGTGCACCGTTGCACTTGGTTTCTACGCGGAAATATATATCTAAAGTGCATTGTCTTGCGCCAGTGTGTGCGAAGTCTCTCATCCAGAATAATGAGCATGTTTCTTGTTCCCTAATTAGTGCAATTCATCCAAACACAGCCAAATTCCTCAGTATAAACACATTGAGGGTATGATGCTTAATGTCATACACAGAAAGTAAATAATTTATTTGTGTCGAGCATCGCAGGGGGCGCGTATGGACTGGTACCCTTATGAAAATGGTTATGCCCTTTATGTTTACTGTATGTTTCCCGCAGTTCACATGAGGAAATGTCCTTTATGTTTCCTCCATGTTGAAATTTGGCCACTGCTTTTATGTTTCCTTCGTGTGTCCTCCCTTTATGTATCCCTTATGTTACCGTACTTTATGTTTCCTCCATGTTGAAATTTGGCCACTGCTTTTACGTTTCCTTCATGTGTCCTCCCTTTATGTATCCCTTATGTTACCGTACTTTATGTTTCCTCCATGTTGAAATTTGGCCACTGCTTTTATGTTTCCTTCGTGTGTCCTACCTTTATGCATCCTTTATGTGGCCGCAGTGATGAAATCCTGTATTTTACGTAGACATGCATAGATGAAGAGTTCCGTGTGCACATTTTATTTTTATAAACATTTCCTGAGTTGAAAAGTTTTGCATTGGTTTTCATTGTAAGGTTACTGTTCCCTACATGATGCAGCGCACGGATTGGAACTCTGCTATGGCACAGAAATTCATGCCAATTTGTTATAAAATTACAAAGTAATTAGACTTCATAGATTATTTCTGTATAACACTTGGAGTGCCATGTGTACGTTCCTCACTGCAGTGCTACTGTTCTAGTTATGTCTTTGTTACTAATATAAAATGTAATGTTTGGATAGAAAGATCAGGTTGGATCAGTACTCGCACTTTTAAAAGAAAGTTTTGACTATACTTTGCAAAGGTTTGTCTGAAACTACGAACAGTTTATTGGACTATCTGGATGTTACTGCAATTCGCCACGTCTGCTCACAGCAGACCTCTGGAATGTGGTGCTTGGGACCTGAAAAACAAAACAAAAGCCAATCTTTTTCACTCATTCAAAAATATTCATATAAGCAAGAACAGCCTGGCCTGTATGCACACAGCTAAGAAACGTGGAGCAGTCAGAAACAGCTCATAAAAACATCAGGGCAACACAGAAGCTTTTAACTAATTGTTGTTTGAAACAGACTGAGCTGCCAGTCCACTCAGGTATTAAACTGCTCACAAATTCTTTTAAACATTTCTGCAGCAGCTGCTAAGTAGTACATGACATTTAGGAGTAGGCAACTGGCCAACAAATCTTTGTGTGCCTGCTTGTACAAATGTCTCCTAGTTATATCTCAAGTGGTTACACTGCTATATGGTAAAATTCAGGCGGGAATAAAACCAGCAGCAAACATCAGACTACCTGGGAAATTATCACCAAAACTCAAATATCTAGTAAATCAAACGAACAATCGATTACGAAGGGTCTAAAACCTAGGCCGCGATTTTGTAGCGATCCCTTTTCCGATGCTACTCCTTTTGCTCATTGATCTGACCGACATTCGGCTATCGTTATTAACTAGAACAGCCAGCCATGGAAGGTGGGTTATAAGAGTGGCAAACATCGAGCGGAAAGCATCGCAAGAAAATCGCATCCCTTATTAGGCAGTGCTACAAGCCACTGTCTTTAACAATCGCAGGCACTGACATCCTGTTCTTCGGATGGAAATATTAATGAAAACGAGCGTCTGATTGACATGCCTTGATTAAAAAGAAATTTCGCTGTTGTTATGTCGGTCTATACTTGCCCTACAATATAAAAGACAAATAAGCGAGCACGTCGAACACAAACAATACAGACAAGTTCTCGCGAAGCTGGACTTCAAACTGAACACTATCAATAAAGTAAACTTCACACAAGCTAATATCTGTTCAAGTGTCAAACATCGCAGTCGCGTGCCAACTCGCGATGCCCGTGACACATCGACATGTATTACACACGTAACTTGCGGAAATTCATATCTACGGAAGGATTTCTTGCCGGGAAACTACCGAGAAAACAGTAACTTTCAGCGTTTACGTAAATATTTGCCCATTAAGTCCCAACGATCAGCGGTGGTAGCACATCACTCCATAAAGCAAGTGCGCGGTAAGAAATAATACATTTCACGGAAACTCCCCTCGTGAAACGCTTTGCTAAATGTGCAGAGCAACATGGTCAACATACGCTCAGAACGTGTTCTATTGTCGTTCCACAAAGCTTACTACATGAACCAGAAGCTGCGAGAACGCGCGCAAGCGTCAGACCTGCTTACCTTCAATGTGGTCGGCAAACGGCTCCTTCGTCTCGCAGGCACCACGCGACGACGCTCTTTCCGGGGCGAACACTGTCGAATTGCCGATGAACACCCGCGCACGAAAGCACAACTTTCAACAAATTCTTCCACGCACCATAATTCGAAGCCACAGTACCAAGTATTCCACGAGCGAACGCGGACAGGCGAGAACAAAGGCAGCTCGGACGGGCGCTGTAGTACACATAAGACACTGGCGTATCACAGGAAACATAAGGCGAACTAATAGCGTTACACGAGTCCAGAGGTTTCTTGATGGTTAATGCACACGGTACGGATCACAGTTTGTTTAGGCACTTCGAAAATATGATTAAATTACCGTGTAACTGCAACGAGCACTCTCACCACTCACCGCAACACAACGTGGCCCAGCTCACCGTCAACCGTTGCACTGCGGCAGCGCCGCACTGCGGTTAACAAGTGAATTTAGCCTCCGAGTTCTGTATTTCCTTTTAGGGCGTACATGTTGAAAAAGCATGGCCTTTGAGATTAAAAAAAATCGTAGCTGGAAGGAAGGCTGGTATTTAAACACAAATTATTGAGTTTAAAGTGTCTTGGTGTGCTGCCTTGTTTTTTAAAGTGTATACAGAGATTTTAGACGAACTACGCACGAACTTCTGCCGGCGGACACGAGCCAATCAGCGCGCACCATGTGCATCTCCGTCTGCTTGCCATGGCGCACGGTGTGCCGGCAGCCGCGATAGCTGTGACACCCACCGATCAGAAATTCGGAATCGCCACACATATACACGCTTCTTATGGCGCCCAGTGGCGTGTTCTTGAGAATGTCAGGCCTTATCTTGAATAGGTGGAACCATATTTCCCGTAGCGTAAGGAATAAAGGCAACAAAATGTGGCGATGGCTGGCTAGCAGCGGCAGCGAAACATCGGCCAAAGTGAAGCAGGCGTACTGCTTGCATGCTCGCGTAATCAAATACGGCCATACCCCGCACACAACTTTCATACTCAGCCAACTCACAATTATGAATTATTCAGTTGTACGCCCAAGCAAGCATTTACGGGATCCGCGCTGCCCTTCTTCTACGCGTGCTAATATCGACACAGCAGTTACTCGTACTTGTGGTCAGCGCGAAAGCGACGAGAACACCTACTTAAATGGTTGTATAATCATATACGCTCACTAGCAAAGCGGCAGATTGGCTGCGGAGGCGTCCGCCTCTATTGCGGTTCATGTAGCGCAAGCCATCGAACACTGCGCGTCGTGCCACCGCGTCTCCAGCCGCCGCGCAATTGTTATTTGTCGTGAGGGATTATTCGCTGCATGAGGCTTTGATGTACGTATGTAGTGTTGATGGCGCGTGGTGATCAATACGGCCAAGATAGATAGGGAGGGGGTGGCAGGTGCACCCCGCCATTTTTTTTTTACTTTGATACGCCAGTAGTTAAAGTTAATACATCGTTCAGGTAGACGATCTATCTGTAGCATGTGTAAAAAGATAATCACTATATATAAGCGCACTCTATCTTACCTGGATGTGCACTCGAGGGAGTACACAGCCAGGTAACACAGAGTGCCCACACAGGTAACATAGTGCTCATATATATATATATATATATATATATATATATATATATATATATATATATATATATATATATATATATATATATATAATTTCAGTAGATTATTTCCAAAACTGGAGGCGAAGCGGAGCATCTGAAAGACGCCTGCTATGAGAACCGTCTTAAACACTCAATGAACTATATTTCATAGCCTAGCTGGCGCACAACTTTCATGAAATTCTTGCATATTAGATTAAATACTGCAGATTTCTACATATGGCTGGCTACTGGAGAATAGCAGGTTGAAAAAGTAAGAAATACTTTATATATTAAGAGAATGCATGACATAAATCATTATATACACGATCCCTTTTCATGGCATGCTCGATTTTCCGCACAATATAGCCACAATTAGTGCCGGTTGGCATGTCTAGTGCCAGGGGTGCAAGCAGTGCATTTTCCTTGAATCTGCCAGTGACTAACATACAGTACAGATAGCTCTAACTGTACTATTCGCAAAAGATGCTTACTGCGCACATTCTGTTACCTACATGTGCACTCAAGTGCACATGTAGGTAAGATATAAAGAGTGCATGCACCATATATAGATTAATGCTCTATGTTACCTACATGTGCACTCAAGTGCACATGTAGGTAACATATAAAGAGTGCATGCACCATATATAGATTAATGCTCTATGTTACCTACGTGTGCACTCAAGTGCACATGTAGGTAACATATAAAGAGTGCATGCACCATATATAGATTAATGCTCTATGTTACCTACGTGTGCACTGAAGTGCACACCTAGGTAACATCCCGCCGTAAACACAAAGGGCACATACTACAATAATTATAATAAGGGTTGTTTTCTTGGGGCAAAGGAAAGGATAAGTCAAGATTTAGTACTTACAATGACTCTGCAGAGTGTATCAACGGCTGTCACAAAGTACAGATATATCTGCCTGTATGATATGTACAGACAGTTGTTATGTGCACTCTATGTCACCTACATGTGCACTCAAGTGTACACTCAGGTAACACATAGTACACACCCAGTTAACATCCTGCCGTAAACATAAAGGACACATCCTAGAGGCATAATAAAGGTCACTTCCTCGAGGTATACGTTAGAATGAGTAAACATGTGGTACACACAAAGTTGGCATCCCGGAGGTCACACAAAGGACAAGGAATCATAAAGGTCACATAGGGCACAAGAAGGAAACATAAAGGAAACATAAAGGCAATGACCATTTTCATAGGGGACAGCAAGACTTGATCTTAAAATACTTCTGATATTTAAACTTGGCTCACGTCATCTTCCTGCACCCATAGCCGATATTTACCATTCTAAATGTCAAACTCCTGAAGAAGCTCCGGACAACTTATAGAATTTACCTAAATCAAAGAAACTGACTCACGGAAACTACCACACGCATTGTCCAAATGAGAAGGAGGTAGACAGAGACAACTACTACAGTCCTGGTTACGCTCGTCTGGTAGTTCGTAAAATCCTACAGTTGATGATTTTCTTCAACTGCACAAAGTATTTTAGTCGGCCATAATAGTGTCATGGGTCTGCGTAGCTCGCCCGTAATGAAGAAGGTGCAAATATTGACGCTTCGGCGTGCTTTGCCAGCGTTTATTTTTTTTTTCTGAACGAAAAGCCGTTTCTCATGAAAGGGGCTTTCATCCAGACTTCGTGTGCTGAAACGGAGTCAGTGAGACCCAGCTGGCCAAGTCAAACGAGTAAGCCGCGTTATTGTCGCTTCAACCCATCATCTTTTGCAGACTCTTTGCAATGTGTGTGTGTGTGTTTTTTTTTTTCAATACTTCGATAAAATGTAGTTGTTTAACTTTCCAACCGGCGTTCTTGGTGAGCTTCTTTAGCTTCGGTTTGTCTAAATCTGCGATCGCCTGCGATTTTCTAGAGAGCAGTGAACCTAACTAAGCGCAAAACGCTTCGCGCAAGCACCTCGAATTAGATATTGAGATTCGTCAATGCGGTAGCACAAATAAGCTGTGACAACGAGCCGAGCGGCCCCTCTCTCGTTCAGCGTCAACAACTAGCGCGAGCGCTTTCCCGGCAGAAAAGGCTGTCGCCTCTATGCGCATACATAAAACGGACGGCGACGCAGATGAAAAACAAAGTCGAACAAATAAATAAAATTACTACAGAAGAGGTTCCCGAGTCAGACCAGTCCGTATTTGCGCGCCTGACGCACCGCTCTTGGTGTTCAAACATACCGAGCGCTCGCACTTCTTGCGACCGCTGGGTGCTGAGAACGCCTTCCAGAATGTTTGCCCACGCGGCTGAGTGGACGTCGCGTTTGCAGGAGGTTTACCTTGGCCGACTACGGGCAGCCAAACTGGTGCGCGTGTGGGCCAGCCCATGTTGGCGATTCGGAACCGAACTTCGGAGTCGAGAGGGATCTATGTAGCCTGGTTTCGCAAAGTGACGGTTCGTTTATCTTTAGTTAGAGACTATATAATGGCGAGGGGCCCGAGTTACTGAGATCGTGGCACGTTCCTCCTTCGGGTTTGTATTTATTGCACGAAAATTTTAAAGGCAGCGATACGTGGTCCTAGTTTTTAAGTGACAGCTGGCACAGCATGAATCTGCCCGAAATTCTGCTCGACGTAACGTCATAACATATCGCCCGTGCCCGTACCAATCAGGTTACTGTCGGAGTTTGTACGGCGGTACATTTAATAGCCACAGTATAGCGTACACATTTTGAACGTTTGCTTTAATAAAACTCGTTTCTCGCCCAATCCAGGGGGCTTATTGCGCTGTCAAATTAGAATGCCAAAGATCTCTACGTTATTTACTGCGTTGCAGATATATGTTTAAATAAATTTCTTAATTACCTTAAATTTTGACATTTAGAAACGTAGGCTGAGTATTAGAAGACTTACAAGAACTGAAATTTGGGCATTAATGAATGAATGAATGAATGCACTTTATTCCCCTTTTAAGAGAGGGGAGGGTCCGGGTGGTAGAGAGGGAGGTCTAAATACTCTAGTCCCAGCAGGCGTCCGTCGCCACATTATGTGGCTAGATGTAAGTCCACCAGTCGTGGTAGCCCTCGGCTACCTCCATAGCCCAAGTCTGTAAAAATGGATACTTGACTTTAAGCGCAAAAGAACCTGGACACAATAAGAAAGACCAGACAGGACGTGCTCTACTTCAAAATTAGGTTTATTCTTGGAAAAACACGCCTATTTATCAGCCGACACAGATCAAAAGCAAAGTACATCATTGCCCAAGTGCACTCCAAACCCCCCAGATAGTTTAAGAAAGTTGTAAAATTTTTAATCGTGACATGGCTATGCTCATATTATAAAAAAATAAATAAGTAAGCTCCCAGAGCATAGGACATAATAATAATATTTGGGGTTTTACGTGCCAAAACCACTTTCTGATTATGAGGCACGCCGTAGTGGAGGACTCCGGAAATTTTGACCACCTGGGGTTCTTTAACGTGCACCTAAATCTAAGTACACGGGTGTTTTCGCATTTCGCCACCATCGAAATGCGGCCGCCGCGGCCGGGATTCGATCCCGCGACCTCGTGCTCAGCAGCCCAACACCATAGCCACTGAGCAACCACGGCGGGTCAGAGCATAGGACATAGAAACAAGCTTTGACTCAGGCCTTTATCATGTGGGCACTGATAGTGTTGGATTTGCAGCGAAAAAACGATTAGTCAATATATACTATTTCCTTCTTGTGTACTCGCTCTATTTGCGGTTTAAAGGGGTGCTGAACCACTTTCAATCGAAGCGGAGTAAGGCATTTGAAGTGAAAATATGCTATTTCAGAAATGCTCTGTCGTAAAAAGTACTTCAATGTGTTCAGCCGAAGCGGAGTTATTGGAAATCAATGCCTTGCACTACGAACGAAGGCTCCGAGGGGGGGGGGGGGTGGCGTGGCGTTCCCACCGCACTCCGCCTTCTATATGTCACTGTGGCGCGCAGTTCAAGGGTGTTATAACGTAAAGCTATTCCAAACTTTTCTATTCTCATTCTGCAATCACCGCAGCGCCATTGATCAAAAGCTTTTTTGTACCATCCCCACTTCGCCTGCCTGTGATGCGACGTCACGAAAACCGCGATTGCCCTCCATCTGATATGACGTGTAAACGATTATTATGCATAATTGCACCAAACAAAAGAAAAATAGTTATTTCTCATTCGAGGCCTTTTCACCATTAGCCCTCGGCTATTGGTCGAAAGTTTTCGGGCTGTACCCACTTCCCCTGCCTGTCATGCGACGTCACAAACCCACGAAAACTCACCGCGTCAAAGTGACGTGCAGGCGTTAAAGATGCATTAATATGCCGAACAAAACTGGATGTTTTTTTTTCTGAACAACCGCAGGCTGGCGCGTTCCGAAAGGAATAAAAGATAGCTGCGACGCGCCAGACGTAAGTCAACCGCGGTTGTCCTCAGTGAGCCGCAGTAGACTTAGCCAGTGGACTCGTCTCGGTAACCCGCAGCGACTGCAGTGTCTACGCTATATACGTAACCGACCGCAGTTGCGTGCAGCTGCAGTGCGCATGCGCAGTGTTAGCTTTGTGTATGACAGGGCTGGAGTGCATGTTCGCGCTCATATGCTACGCTCTGACCAAGCTACTTGGTGCGGACCGGCTTTGTCCTGCACCAGCTTCGCCCTCGGATAGTAGCCGCATCCAACTTGCGCGTTTTTGGAGCGCTATCAGCTAGTCCGCTAAGGCGTCTAACCAGGAGCGGTCCGTAGTGAGCGCGTGTTGTCTAACTTTAATTTTTGCGTGGTTCGAGGCTATTTGAGAGTTCAAGACTAGTCGAAAGTAGTGAGAACCACCGGCTACGACGCCGATAAGCAGGCTGCCTAAAGTTTCATTCCTACGCGGCCGGCCGCGGCAGAGTGTCAGCAGACGATAACCCGGACGATAATCCGATAATCCATTGTTTCTTCCGGAAGTACGTAAATATTATTGAAATTCGAAAGCGCATTTTCGCTTACTTCAGCCTGTTTATTACACTTTGTCAATCAGTATGCACAGTAACGGTAGGAAGAAGCGCACTGATCCAAACATCCTTCTCGATTGGCGTCAGCTATTGGCCAATAGCAGCCGCGCATGAGAATCTGCTTTATTACGAAATAAAGTATCTAGAAGAGAATGAGGAGCAGGCTTCAGGTGAAAAGAAAGCAAAAGAGTGAGAGAATGAAAAGAAAGACAGGTCACTTCGTGTTACACTTGAGAGCTCCACGTGCCGCATACGACAGCAAAATTTTGCTGCGTTGTTCACATCAGCGTATGCTATCGGCGGACTATGTTTTTCACAAAGCGCGAGGGGTGGTTCAGAACATGTCAAGTATGAATAAGGGTACCTCTAACTCCAGGCGCATTCCAAGATGCCTATTCAAGTACCTTCATATTTAAGATAACTTAAATTTTGATATATAACTTATATTAAGATGAATTTCCAATTCGAGCCCGACTCCAATTTCCCTATCCAAATGCATGCAAAAAGCAGAGATACTGCCATTTGGGAATCGATTAATCGACTGGAACGAATTTTATTGCCAATAGAACAGAAAACTGAAATCTGTTGAAAACGCCTGCCAAACCGTAGCCATCGTCCTTCGAGGTTGATTCATGCATCGCAAAATTGCAAGGCTCAGGAACGAAACTGTATTCCTGTGAAACGTGGAAAAGCCGAAGCTTTCATTTTGGCAGAAAAAAAAAATACCAAAGCCCATTTCTTAAAGAAGGATGATTGAACGCGAAGTTCTCCCCAAGTGCAAAGTGAATCAAAGTCAAAGTCCAGAGCCAACGGCCTCGCAACACACCCCCCAAAACATGCTGCGAGACCCGGCGCTATGCATGTGTGATTTGTTTCTTTGCTTAGGATTGTATTTTTGAACGTTGACACATCTAACTAAATGTGATGTCGAGTTCAAGTGGGAAACGCCGCAGGACGACGATGCATTTCAGGAAATCAAACGACGCATGGAGTCGCCACCGATACTTGCGACTTCGACGAGGACGCCAATACAGAAAAACACACTGACGCCAGTATCCTAGGCCTCGGTGCCGTCCTAATCCAGAGGAAAGACGGACTTGAGCGAGTGATGGTTAACGCTAGCTGGTCGCTGTCAAAAGCAGAAGGCAATTAATCTGCGACTGAAAAGGAATGCCTCGCCATCATTAGGGCTAGAGAGAAATTCCGCCCTTACCTAGATGGAAGGCCGTTCAAAGTCTTCAGTGATCATCACGCGTTGTGTTAGCTAGCGAACTTAAAGGACCCTTCAGGACGCCTGGCGCGGTGGAGCCTCAGACAGCAAGAATATGACATCACTGTAATCTACAAGTTCAGACGAAAATACTCTGATGCCGATTGCCTATGACGCGCCCGCATTGAGCCGCCGCAGCAAGATGACGAGCGAGAAGACGCCTTCCTTGGAATAATAAGGTCGGAAGACTTCGCTAAACAGCAACGAGCAGACCCGGAGCTAAAAAGCCTCGTCGAGTATTTGGAACGGAACACCGACGTTTTCCCTAGGGCCATTTAGGTGAGGATTGTCTTCGTTCTCGCTTCAAAACATCCTACTCGTAAAGAAGAACTTCTCACGAGTCCGCGCCAGCTACCTTCTTGTTTTTCCCTCAGCGCTGCGCCCAGAAGTACTGCACATCCTACATGACGATCCGACCACTGGGCACCTCGCATACTCCCTGACGCTATCGAGGATACAAGAAACGTATCACTGGCCGCGCCTGACCGGCGACGTCGCCCGTTACGTCAAGAGAGACTGTCGGTGACGCAAGGGACACTGCCGACAAGGCCAGCAGGATTACTACAGCCGATCGAGCCTTCTTACCGACCATTTCAGCAAATCGGGATGGATTTGTTGGGATCCTTTCCGACGTCAACATCCAGGAATAAGTGAATCATCGTGGCGACGGACTACCTCACCCGCTTCGCTGAAACAAAAGCTTTGCCGAAAGGTAGTGCAGCAGAAGTGGCGAAATTCATCATCGAGAACATCCTGCTGCGACGCGGTGCCCCAGAAGTCCTCGTCACTGACAAAGGAATGGCCTTTACAGCAGAGCTCACCCAAGCCATTCTGCAATACAGCCAGACAAGCCACAGGAGGACAAGTGCCTGCCTCCTGCAGATGAATGGTCTTACGGTGCACCTGTACCAACCGTCGCCCACATGCTAGCAATCTACGTCAACGTCGAGCACAAGACGTGGGATGCCGGCCTGCCGTACGTAACCTTCGGTTACAACACGGCGGCGCAAAAAGCAACACAGATCACACCATTCAAGCTGGTTCGACGCCATGCTACAGCACGTCACCGTCGAAGAGCATCCTCACGTCGCCACTTATCTCCAGCGCACCGAAGAAGCCCGACAGCTCGTCCGCCAGCGGATCAAGAACAAGCAGAGGACCGACAGCCGACACCACAACCATTGACGATACTACGCCGAATATTTGGACCTAAATACGTCGACGAGGACTTAGCGAGAAGCATTTACACCGCTTACACCGCTATTTCGGACTCTATAGATGCAAGATTATCCGACGCATTGGCGCACTCAAGTATGAGGTCGTGTCAGATGGCATTTCGCTATGACAGCGGTGCCGTTCACGATCTGGAATAGTCCATGTTGTGCTACTTAAGCCGTTCTTTCAGTGCTAACGAACTTTGGGACTTAATTCGCAGAGCTGAAATTTGGACTTTCGTTTTTTTTTACTGTGTTATTTTAAACTTCGTTTCTTTGTTGTTTTGTTACTTTTGTTTAATAAATGTCATTTTGTGTTTCGCTCTCCTGTTTGTAACAACAGCT
This sequence comes from Dermacentor albipictus, assembly GCF_038994185.2. Lineage (NCBI taxonomy): Eukaryota > Metazoa > Arthropoda > Arachnida > Ixodida > Ixodidae > Dermacentor > Dermacentor albipictus. The sequence continues at coordinate 106,092,424 of NC_091824.1, read as the reverse complement.
TTCTTAGAGGAGGTATTGACGTTTGGACTTGTTTATCTTCGACGGGTGAGCGCTCGTTACCGTCTAACGAATGTTATCGCTCAGCGATAGACGCGCCCGTACGTATCGGAAGTTTCTCGAATGTTATCGGTGCTTTTGTTGTTACAGAAGCTTGTGCAATATGATTGCATGTGCGATGCGAATTGTGTAGGACTTTCAGGAAGACACGTGAGCTCCACCCATTACTCTGGAACCTTCGATGTCTCGTGCATAAAAGCCGCAGATTTCGACGATCGCCGAGCGTGTTCGCCGCTATTGCTGTGCTTTAAGTGTAACTTGCTTTTGTGGGCACAAGTTCGTCCAATAGAAATGTTAGCTTTATCATTCGCAGTTTCAGAGCTGCATTATTCACCGTCACTACTACGAGACAATATTAAAGCGCTTCGCGCAAAGTGGGTTACACCAAACATTCGACGTGCCACGACTCTTCATGCACCACTCTTAATATTAGGTTGGTGTTTGTATGTATAGCCTGCCCGTCGTGTATAGACGCTATAGAACTGTCCACATCCCGGCACAGCAAATTAGGTCAACACTTTCTGGTCGTGTCAGGCGCTCGCGTTCAGATGCGCAGTATCTAGAATAAAACGTTACAAGGTGTCACGTGACAGGCTCTCGCTGTTCTACTTCTTGTATCTTCGCACCTACAGTGGCGCACGGGCGCAGTCATTCCATGTCATGCATTCCTGAAATATCAAACGTTTTGCTTTCTCGGCTTTTGCCCAACTTGTTTGATAATGTATTGCTTCGTTTAAGTTACGTCATATGAATTCTGGCGTCCGCCTGTCTCACCCACCTTAGATTACATCTCAACGGCTACCTCGTAAGGCGTTGTCAATTGCCCTTAACGTTCACACTACTTTGAAGTTCAGATCGCGCGGTTAGTTGGCACATCATTCTCACACAGTAGGTGCAAGGTTTGATTCCTACTAATATCTTACTTAAGAAATCTTATGCTTATGTTATTTTTCATTCGCTTGAAGTACGTGATGACAATTACGGAAGAGAGAGAGAGAAGAATACAGGAAGGCAGGGATGTTAACCAGTCAATAGCCTGGTTGGCTACCCTACACTGGGGGAAGGGAGAAGGGGAAGAGAAAGAAGGGAGAGAGAAGGTGTAGGTACGCGTACGGACAGCACTTCAGTTAAAGTCGCTCGAGCAAACCAGAAGTTCTGAGAAAACACAAAAGTGCCTTCACTGCCTTCTGAGCCGATGATCGGTCGGGACGGTGCTCTAATATTGTCTGTTCACTCAGAGGACGATCGTCTAGTTTCCTCAATGTGTCGGACAAATACTGTCTTTGGGCTTGAAATTGAGGACAATGGCACAATATGTGGTCAATGTTCTCCTCGCATGCGCAAACATCACATGCAGGACTATCAGCCATTCCAATTAGTGCTGAGTAGGCATTCGTGAAGGCCACTCGAAGCCATAACCGACACAGAAGAGACGCTTCACGACGGTGCACACCGGCTGGAGGTCTGAGTTGAAGTGATGGGTTTAGTCGGTGCAGTCTTGTGCGTCTTGTATGTACATTATTCCACTCTGCTAAGGAGATCGTGCGTGCCAGAATGCCAAGTTGTCTCGCGGCGTCGGTCCTTGAGAGCGGAATGGGGACGCAGCGGTCTTCTTGGTTTGATGTCCGAACTGCCTTATCGGCGTCTTCATTACCAATGATACCGCAATGACCTGGTATCCACTGAAAAGAGATATCCTGGCCTTTTTCTCTTAAGTGATGGACAAGTTCCGCGATTTCGCACGTGAGCTGATCGTGAGTTCCATGTCGGAGAAATGAATGCACACATTGCAAGGCCGGCCTGGAATCGCAGAAGACTGCCCATTTTCTAGGACTTTCAGTATTTATCACTTGAAGCGCGTCGCGGAGAGCCGCGAGCTCTGCAGCTGTAGACGTAGTGACATGGGAAGTCTTGAACCGCTTGGTTATTCTCATTGCTGGTATAACTACAGCGCCGCCGGAACTGGTTGATGTAGTTGATCCATCAGTGTAGACGTGTGTGCAGTCGCTGTATTTCTCGTACAAGAGAAATAAAGTTAGTTGCTTGAGCGCTGATGATGGCAAGTCCGACTTTTTCTGAAGTCCTGGGACTGTAAGGTTCACTTGAGTACGGCGCATACACCATGGAGGAATAGAAGGCCTTGCCGCAGGTGTGTAACCTGACCTGAAAGAGGCACGGTGCGCGAAGACAGTCGCACTGAATGTCGTGTGGGGCCTATCTACTGGGAGACTTGCTAGGTGGTGGGTAGGGTTCCGGGCGAAGTGTCTTAGGTGCACACGCATTGTTTCAATGCTAATGTGCGTTCTAATAGTGAAATCTTGAGCCACTGCAATAACTTCAGTCGTTGACGCACTCCGCGGTAGACCTAGACATATCTTGAGTGCTTGGGCTTGGATGCTTTGGATTATGTTCAGGTTAGTTCTGCAGGTGTTGGACATGACAGGTAGGCTGTATCGCAGGAATCCAATAAAGAGGACCCTGTACAGTTGCAGCATAGAGTGTATTGGCACTCCCCACGTCTTTCCTGCAAGGAACTTAAACATATGGCAAATTCCTATCAGGCGTTTTTTCACCTAATTCACATGAGGGGTCCAGGAGAGATCTTTGTCAAGGACCACCCCTAAAAATCTGTGACTCGTGCTGTACGAGATCATGTGTCTGTCGACGGATATCACGTATGGCGACATTGATTTCCTGGTAAATGCCACCGCTGCGCACTTCTCGTATGATATATGAAGTCCTTGTTCTCGAAGGTAGGATGATGTCAAAGTAGCTGACTTTTGAAGCCGCGCGCGAAGCTGCAGTCGTGTCACAGCCGACGTCCAAATGCAAATGTCGTCGGCATAGATGGAGAGCCTAACAATGCCTGGCAGGATTTCGGTGAGTCCAATGAGTGTTAGACTGAAGAGCGTTGGGCTGAGTACTCCGCCCTGAGGCACCCCACGGTTACTGTAATGCTGGGAGGTCGGGCCATCCTCGGTAAGTACGAAAAAGGATCTCGTATGTAGATAGCTACGTATCCAAATATATACTTTGCCGCCAAGTCCTACTGCCTCTAACGCGATCAAAATCGCTTCGTGCGTTACGTTATCGTACGCTGCTTTAACATCCAGAAACAGGGCAGCAGATAATCTTTTGCAGGACTTCTGGTGCTCGACGTACGTCACCAAGTCGATAACGTTGTCTATGGAAGAACGGCCCCGCCTGAAACCGGCCACTGCATCTGGGTATACCTGGTAATGTTCGAGGTACCATTCTAGCCGTGCTAGAACCATCCTCTCCATTAGTTTTCCGATGCAACTGGCAAGCGCAATTGGTCGGTATGATGCAATGTCTACAGGCGACTTGCCAGGCTTGAGCAGTGGAATTATGCGACTGGTCTTCCATTCTTGGGGAACCGTACCTGTCCGCCAGGAGCTGTTGAACAGGAGCAGGAGCACTTTTCGAGCCTCATCACGCAGATTACACAGGGCACGGTAGGTTATACCGTCGGGGCCTGGTGAAGATGAACGCTTGCACAAGGCCAGTGCAGCTTCGAGCTCATCCATGGAGAAAGGACTATCCATGCGGGAGTCGCGTGAAATCGGTGAGTGGCGGAGCGTCGATGTTCCAGCGCAACTAGTTTCGCCAGCAATCCTCCTGCAGAAAGCTTCCGCTACGTCAATCTCGCTGCATTGTTGGTGAAGGACCAAAGACTTAAAAGGGTGGCGCTGCTGAGGGGTTCCACGGAAACCACGAACAGTTCTCAATATGTGAGACAATGGTTTTCGTGGATCCAAAGATTCGCAGAATGATTTCCATCTTTGTGATGCAAGTTTGTCCATGCGACGCTGAATTTTCTTTTGAGTTCTTCTGGCCAACCTCAAGTCATTTACAGACTTCGTGCGCCTGTATCTTCGCTCTGCACGACGACAAATTGCACGAAGCTTCTCTAGCTCAATGTCGTATTCGGTGCGTGTGGACGTTCTCAGAAGTGAATGTTTCGCAGCCTCTAGGGCACCTTTTATGATGTCCTCTAGGCTAGTGGCCAAGTCATCACGACAGCCGTCTTCGACAATTGACTTGAACATTGGCCAGTCGATGCATTGTGTGACGGCGGCTAACCTGGAGTCCGTCAACCCTTCAACCCTAAGATAAGTGGGTAGGTGGTCACTTCCCCGCGTTTCAATATCCGGAAACCACCTGACCTTTCTAGTGAAGGAGCGTGAAACAAAGGTCAGGTCCAGGCAGCTACAGTAGGCAGTTCCACGTAGAAAGGTGGGGCTTCCATCATTTAACAAGCATAGTTCTTGTTCGGAGGCAAATGACACTAATCTTCTGCCTCTCGAGTTTATCTTAGAACTTCCCCAGAGATGGTGGTGGGCATTAAAGTCTCCAGTAATCACCAAAGGCTGCGGAGTCGCTGTGGTGATTCGCCGTAATCTCTCGCAGTCTAACCTACTTGAGGGCGATATGTAGGCTCCAATTAATGTGAAAGTGAGCTTGCCTTTCCTCACTGTCAGACAGACGTATTGGTTTTCTTGGTCAGGCGACACTGGGTAATGGACATACGTAAGATCACGTCGCATGAATACGATGATCTTGCTGCATTCTCCGTGGGTGGCGGACATGAAACATTCATACCCGGACAGTCTGATGTTATCTGATAGGGGCTCGCAGATGACGATGACTGGGAACTTATTCGTGAACACAAACTGTCGAAAGTCCGACATGCGTGACTTCAGTCCTCTGGCGTTCCACTGAAATATCGACGCGTTTCGGACTTCGTCACGAAACGACGGCTTCTGGAGAGCCATGATTTTAACCAAGAGCTGCAAGTACTGGACTCAAAGTGTCCAGCACCTGTAGTGCGCTTTGCGCAGACGAAGACTTCATGTTGGTAAGTATAACGCGAATGGCACTCATGAGCGACCGCAGAATGTTGATGACCTGGAGATCATCAGCCAGCGTCGCTTCAACAGTGGCAGAAGCCGTTGAAGTCGGTGCGTTTTGAGGTATCTTAGCAGGGAGGTGTGCCCTCGGTAGCTCAGGCCATTCTTCAGGACGGGCGAGGCTCTCCTCTTTGTTCGCTTTCCTTGTATCTGTCTTGGTGGCGCAGTGCGGAGATGCGGCAGCCCTTCTGACTGTAGCTGGCGTGTACCTATCTTCAGTTGCGGAATTTCTTGAACGTTTTCGGTGTCGATGCCGACGTCGCCGAACAGCGGTAGCAGCCTCTCGATGCGTCGAATTGTCGCGCACCATGCGTTTCAGAATCGTGAATTCCTTCCGCATCCGCGGGCAATCCTTTGATGAGGCCTTGTGAGGACCACTGCAGTTCGGGCATTTTAGAACATGTGTGCTGCAGGCGTCTTCTGAATGGGACTCAGAGCACCGCGGGCACACTACACTGTTCACGCAGACACCCTTCACGTGGCCAATCTTGCAACATTTGAAACACTGGAGGGGCTTCGGTACGAATGGTCGTACTGGATGGCAGACATGTCCTACTTTGACGTGGGAAGGAAGGCTGTCTCCTTCAAACATAATCTTCACACAGCGTGTGTTTCCCAATCTGGAAATTCTTGTAATGAAATTGCCTTCTGTCGTTGGCTTTATCAGCGTTGGCAAGTCGTCATTAGGAATGGCAACGTCGACGTCATAAATGACGCCCGCAGTACCATCGCCGCCTGTAGGGATCATTGATCGCACCTTTACGTTGTCGATATCAGTTATATTTCGTAGGTGTTGTAGGGCACTGCGATGTAGCACATCAACTGCCAGGACATTTTTCCGCGGGTTTATTCGCACGTCTTTAATCTCATTTGGTGCGATTCTCTCGAGTAAGGAAGAGAGGACCTGCCTGTTGAGGAGCCGCAAATTGGTCGCCGGGTCCACGGGCATAAAGAGCACAGTGTGCGGCCAGCGCAGCGGTGCACTCTTCACGGTAGAAGCACTTGGCGACGAAGATGCCTGCAGTAGTCTTCTTTTCGCTGATCTACTCATCACGACCTGGAAGTCATCGTCCGACGAGTCGTAGCTGTCCGAACATATCTCAGTGGCCTCGCTGTCTGTATCGCTTGACGCACTTCCACGTTTCCTGGACGCTAGCCGACCTGACGGCTGCACACCAGGAAAGTCCGCGGAGACTTCTTCATCCATTGCCACAAGGAGGGAGCGGCAGCTCCCAGGAATGCAGGGAAACAAAGCGAAAAAGCGGAGACAAAAGCACAAGCGTTCTATCAAAGAATCACTTCGTCTTCCTTTTTTTTCCTTTTTTTTGGAAAGGAAAGGAAAACAATTACGGAAGACGTACCACAGTGACAGCACCGCCAAAAGCGTAGATGCAAAGTCCCAACAGTCACCGGTGAAATGCGTCAACCTCCTCGTTTCATATCATCATCCGGACGCAATGCGATCCGGAATAACACTGCAACATACCGCTTCGTCTCTAGCTTTACGTTTCCGCCTGGATATTGCTTCATAAACACTCTGGCACACGTAGTACTCTCACGCGCCTGAGCCTCATCGCCTGTCTTGGCACCTGACACTTACGTGCGCTGTTTTTTTACGCGTCTGCCTTCGCTCATGGGATTATGGCATCGGGCAGAAGTTCGAAACCCTGTTATATAGTGGTGCTTTAGCCGTGCCACTTTTATATTGCACATACCTGTCTTTCATGGCTTCGCCACAGTTTGTGCGCTGAGCACACATGGTCGTCGTATCTTTGTTATGAAAAGCAATATCACGAGCATGCTCGAAAACCAAGAGATGCCGTTTTTTTTTCTCGACACAGTTGGTCGCAATGCACGATTGCTATACTGGGCGCATACGTACATATTGACATTGCGGGCAAAATCGGGCTCCCACGTAGCGTCCTTGAGAAAGCGCGTCTGGGCACCTCATCGCCGCCATGTAACGCCTATCCCGATCTGCCTTCTTCTGCACGCTCACGCGCTCTCTACTCCGTGTTTATCATTTTACGCCTCCCTTGTGGTAAGAAATAAGGCAGCCAGCCTTGCACGAAGCTCTTGCTAGGATGTATGATCAGACAACTTTTGTCACACCAGCGTGCAGCCGCTAAGCGAATTCTGACGACACAGAGCATAGAGCTTCATCAAAGTAAGCACAGGTATGTTTATCTATATATCTGTGCAGCATAACTTGCGCGACAGGCGCCGTCGATTCTGCCAGCTCAGAGGCAGCAAACGTTGTAAATTAACGTCGTAAAGACGCTACCCGTCTGCGACGAGTTGGGAAACAGGCGCCGTGGCCAGCCTGAATTATTGCACCCCGTGGAACGCTGTCGCAGTGGCTGATGATGTCAAATGTTTTTATCGCAACTGTCTGCGACGGGCGGGAAGATGGATCGTTAAGAGCAACACGTTCACGAAGTTTGAACTGACGTCTTGTTGAATTACCGCGCTGAATGTTGAAGGGAGCAGGAAAAGAACGACGCGAAGAAATTTACACTCGTCTCCCCAGAGAGGACAAACGTAAACTCTTGTCAACAGTATGAACGCTAACATGTCCCGGAACGTCAACTTCCCTTGCAAAAAACTGATATGGATGGTGACGTTCGCGATAAATGTGGACTGCGCTCACAAGCAGCAAGACTATTTGCAGTATTGATCAGCTTGTACAAATACCCATTTCAATTGATCAGTGTCTATGTCACTCTGTGGATAAAAAAAAAGTGAAACCTTGTACATGTGTGTTTTATGCTATGAATACTATGTATTTTACTCAGATGTGCAAATAATAATACTTGAGACTGAATCGGAAAGGGATGAAATAGGGCTAAAAGAGAATTAAACCAATATAGAATACTTTAGGAATAACCTTTAATTGACGAATAGCCTTTTTTACACCTAATTTGGAGCCGGGAATGTCTGGCGCATTCAGCGACGCAGTGTCTCCTAGCTACTACATAACGTTTGGGGTTTAGGTTACAATAGGGCTGCCATGAAAGTTGTGACACTTTCGGTTTTGCTTAATGATTTACCATGCAAAGTTAATTATGTGATGCAATGATAATGGAGCGTGAGAGATACATGCTTTAATGACACGCTGGCAATGTTAGATTTGTTGATCGCCTGACGTACTAGTCTAACAGCTGAGTGATAATCATGATATGCATTGTAATCACATAAAAATTATGAAAGCAAAAAACACTCTTGTACATCGGTTTAAGTCAGGATTAACGAACAGCCAGGAGGTTAGAAGTAATTCTGAGGTCTTGACTATGGCATCTCTCTCAGCCTTAATGTTGCTTTGGGTTGCTAAAGACCCTTAATCAGACACGTACCACGCATTTTTTTGGAGTGGGGTGGGGGGGGGGGCGACCTAAGATAACATTTCTATGCAAATTATGGGGGGGGTGCTTCTACTAGTACAAATGTGAACAATGCCCACCATTTGTCATGGAGACGTGTAAAACCGCAAGAAAGATGAAATAAGGTGTATCTCGCAGGTACGCCTGTGAGGTACAGCTCTCCTTTACTTGGTAAATAAGGAACCACATCAAATTGACTCGCGCAGGAAAGAAGCACAGGAAGAACATTGCCAAGAAAATTAAACTAAAAAGTGCAAACTAAAGATTTCGAGTAGCGTATTTTTGAATGAGCTCTGGAAGAATTATAGAGAAATATATATTTGCAGAGCAGCCATAGTTCTTATGGATGCCTCATTCACTGCTCTACCAAATTATGCACCAAAACCGACTCGTATTGCTATTTGGGAAGTTGCGTAATGATGCGTGGCCGCCAGCCCCGTACAACCGCGAAGATCGCAGTACGCTCCGGTTATAGACGTATACGGTACCCACCGCAGGAGGTTAGAAAAACAGCCAGATAATAGATAGATAGATAGATAGATAGATAGATAGATAGATAGATAGATAGATAGATAGATAGATAGATAGATAGATAGATAGATAGATAGATAGATAGATAGATAGATAGATAGATAGATAGATAGATAGATAGATAGATAGATAGATAGATAGATAGATAGATAGATAGATAGATAGATAGATAGATAGATAGATAGATAGATAGATAGATAGATAGATAGATAGATAGATAGATAGATAGATAGATAGATTTTATTGACAGGAAATACAGAGAGGACGACTTCAGCTAGTGCGCTCTAGTCTGCTCTTTTCACTGGGAAAGAGAGAAAGGGAGTGCCTACGTCAATCGGCTCGACTGATGACTCTAGAATCATCATTAAAAACACGCAGAATTGTTCTCCACTTACGGTGGCGTTTTCTCTATTTCCTTTTTAAATAAAAAGATGTTGGTCCATGAATATTTTCACAAACAACAGTTAAATTTGCTAATTTTTGCTTTTCCATCCTGTTTTGCTGATACCTTGGCTGTCTCCCTTAGGAAATTGCTTAATTTCTCAACTCCTTGCGACTCTTGTTTCCAGTTCTCAATATTGCACAAAATGTGCTGTGCACTTCGGGAAAAACCAGACGAGGTAACGGGTGATAGTCATATTGCTAATGGTTTAAGGGTCATTGCAGGGTTTGATTATAGACTCTGTTTTGTATAATTTTATTTTGTATCTTATCTAACCCATATCGCCGCTATATGGCTCCAAGGATCTGCCAGCGTCGCGGCGGACCGTCACTGGAGGAAATAATAAATCAAAAGGAAAAGTTAAATGCAACCGGTGTTTTCTGCGGCCGCAACTCGTTCCACAAGCATACAGACCAGCTGACTACGGACCAAATGTCTTTCCTGGTCCTTAGATCCGTCTAAACAAAGAAGGTTGAACTAATGAAGCAACACCGATGTACGTGACCGTTGAACAAATGGTGACAACTGAATGCATCTCGAGCTTATCGCGCGGGCACCGAATCGATGAGAAAACTGTCCTTCACACCCCAAGAGATGCTGATAACTACCGCCATCCAAAAGGAGTGAAAAAGGCAGCAAAACCTTGACCGCTGAATAGCTGCATATCATATTGACGGCTAATAAGTACGAGGACACGGGAAGAGAACGCAAAACAACACGGGCGGTTCTTTTGTGTTTTCTCTTCCCCTGTTTTCATAATTCTGAGTGGTCAATGTGATATGCTGTAAACGCCAACTAGGCCAAACGGCTTGACCAATCACCAAATAGGCCAATCTTGCTTTGCTTGGGTGAGGGAGGTCACTCCTGGGAAGCTATGGACTTTCTTTAGCTGACGTGTACTACCATGGATGAATGCCAATCTCCTAGCGGTTGCGTGCCTCGACGCGACCAAGCTAGTCACCTGTTCTTTTCTAGAAAAACAAAAAAACAAAACTCACTTGGTTCCCGTAAAATTTACGTCTTTTCTATTATATTTTGCAGCAATGAATTACGGTTTCCTTTTTATAAAGTACTAGTTTTCTTTTTGTTTCGTTTCTTTTTTTGCAATTAGCGCCGCGTGATCTTTTTTTCTATCTCTCTCTCTCTTTACTTCCCTTCTCTATTGTTTGTCGCTGTTTCGCTTTAGTCTTTGTGATTCATTCCTTTGTTCTTTCGTCCCTTTCTCTATTCAATTTTTATTAGCTATCTATTTCATTGCTATCTCGCTATCTAAAAAATACACAAACTTTGTTGAAATGTTGATGAGTGAGGATCGTGGGTGGTCTCATTCACAATGGTATGATGAAAACCATAATCGCGCGTTGCATTTCTGACTTAACATTAGCTTTCTCGCTCAGCAGGCAATATCAGCAAGCCAGAGCACCTTTCGTAGTTGGCTGTCCAGAGCAATTCTCAACCAAGCTGTAATATCTTTATGCAGGACCAGGGGACAACTACTCAGACGGTGCTGCAAGGGAGGCTACTAATTTGTCGCTGAACTCCCTTCTTTTTTTCTTTTTACCCGCAGACAACTCAAAGGAATGTCCAAGCGAAAAGACTTTGGCAGGGAGATGGTGGTGCCTGAGAGTGCTGGTGAGTCACGCGGAGATGATTTCCATACTAATAGCCTGAGTCTTACGGCAGTCTCCTCGAGGGCCAAAAAGTTGGAAAACCTCTCCTAACTTTTTTCACCACTGGCCTCACGGAGAGGACAGTTATATCAATGAAAAAAATTAACAAATACAAAAATAAGAAGCAGTAAGACGCGGTGAAGTGTATAGAAAGAGAGCGAGAAACGAAAGGAAAGACCAGGAGGGGCTTAACCAGGTGCCACGTGGTTTCTACCGTACACTGGGTAGGGTGAACTACCCAGTCATGGAAGTCACGGAAGGACGGAATATATAGTCACGGAAGGACGGAATAGTCACACAATATACTCGATGTGTGAGGGGGAAGGGCGGGATGGGGAGGGGAGTACATTATCGGAGTACATGTTCGCAAAACATGCTCGCTTGGTCGAGGCCCTCCTTTTCCGGTTCCTTGCCCATTTCTTGGCTGTTCGGGTGATTGCGGGCCGGCGAAGTCGGTGAGAATGTAAACAGAGTGCCTTGTTTCCCGAAGCGTTCCCATTGTCTTGAACGGCTGAGAATGAAGCCTGTTTTGGAGGATATATGCAACATCTGTTGCATTGTCGTTCTAAACATTGTCTCCATTTAAGGGACCCGTTGCCATTGTAACTTATCTCCACCGTCAAGTCCTCTTTCTGCCCGTGTCTGGTAGCGACATAGAACATAGTTGCAAAGCAAGAACTTAGGAAAGAAGCACACATTTAAAGGAAATGAAAGTGGATGAAAAAACGACAAGTTGTTCATTCATCCCCTTTCGTTTCCATTTATTCATCGTTTCTTTAATTCAAGTACATGTAATTTTTCCTATGTTGTCCTTGGTGTCATTGTTTGTTGGCTTCTTATGATATGACTAATAAAAATCGGGCCCCTCCGTTATTCTCCTTTCTAGGCGTTTATTACGTAACGAGAGTCTCGAATCCGGCAACATTGATGCCTTCGGGTAGCATGTGTTGGTTTATTGACCAGTTACCTTCACACAAAAAGATTAGGTACCCGTGATGCCTGTGGCAGAAAGGATGTTCGACATCCACCGTAAAGGTTTGGGAGTAGTAGCGCTGGCTAGCACTCCCAGGGTTTGTTCTTTTAGCAAAACGTAAGTACCCAAGAAAGTGGATGGGAAAACAGCGCCACTGCAGCTCAATTGGTAGAGCATCGGATGCGTGATACGAAGATGTGGGATCGTTCCCCACCTGCGGCGGCAAGTTGTTGTTTCATCTACTTTCATTTAGAATAATTCATAATTTCTTTAATTCAAATATTAAGTGCAAGTAATTTTCCCTATGAGGTCCTTGGTGTCATTATATATATATATATATATATATATATATATATATATATATATATATATATATATATATATATATATATATATATATATACATATATATTGACCACGTGCCAGTTTCGCACAAACCCTGCTCATAGTGATACAACGCAAGGTGAACATTATAATCGCGATCTGTAGGTTCACGCCTTCACGTTCTTCAGATATATTTAGTCTGTTACATGTTATATATATATAAATCTAGCCGTATGTAAAGGTACTGAAAGATATCTATAGCAGCTCCACAGCCGCCGTAGTCCTCCATAAAGAAAGCAACAAAATCCCAATAAAGAAAGGCGTCAGGCTGGGAGGTACGATCTCTCCAATGCCATTCACATTGTGTTTACAGGAGGTATTCAGAGACCTGGATTGGGAAGAATTGGGGATCAGAGTTAATGGAGAATACTTTAGTAAATTGCGATTCACTGATGATATAGCCTTGCTTAGTAACAAAGGGACCAATTGCAATGCATGCTCACTGACTTCAAGAGGCAAAGCAGAAGGGTGGGTCTAAAGATTAATCTGCAGAAAACTAAAGTAATGTTTAACTGTCTCGGAAGAGAACAGCAGTTTACGGTAGGTAGCGAGGCTCTGGAAGTGGTAACGGAATACATCTACTTAGGGCAGGTAGAGACCGCGGATCCGGATCATGAGGCTGAAATAATCAGAAGAATAAGAATGGGCTGGGGTGCGTTTGGCAGCATTTTCAGATCACGAACAGGAGGTTGCCATTATCCCTCAAGAGAAAAGTGTATAACAGCTGTGTCTTACCAGTACACACGTTCGGGGCAGAAACCTGGAGGCCCACGAAAAGGGTTCTACTTAAATTGAGGACGACGCAACGAGCTATGGAAAGAACAATGATGGGTGTAACGTTAAGGGATAAGAAAAGAGCAGATTGGGTGAGCGAACAAACTCGTGTTAATGACATCTAAGTTGAAATCAAGAAAAATAAATGGGCACGGGCAGCACATGTAATGAGGAGGGAAGATAACCGATGGTCATTAAGGGTTACGGACTGCATTCCAAGAGAAGGGAAGCGTAGCAGGGGGCTGCAGAAAGTTAGGTGGGTGTATTAGATTAAAAAGTTTGCAGGGAGAACATGGCCACAATTAGTACATGACCGGGGCAGTTGGAGAAGTATGGGAGAGGCCTTTGCCCTGCAGTGGGCGTAACAGGCTGATGATGCTGATGATGATGATGATGATGATGATGATGATGATGATGATGATGGTGATGATCTACGGTGAAAACACAGCATACACGAAACTATCAGCGTTCGCTACATGTACTCTATCCTCATCGCATATCACTTTGAATATAGCGCCATACACAGCAGCCGCCGTAGTAGAACCCCCCCCCCCCCTTTCCTCTGCCTCCGGTGCGTTCCGCGCTACGGAAGACGGCGCGCTTCGTTCCCGCTTTCCTCCCTTGCGGGTGCGAGATTTAGCCGCCATTGTCGGCACACCCTTGTACGCTTTCAGTCGCAAACACAGCATTCTGCGCGCGGCGACGATATTATCGCCCTTGGACTTTGTACAGAACATCACGTCGGCGTCAGCGTCAGCAATGTGCCTTTAGTGTCCATGTAATTGGTATCGCAATAATATGTCAGCTCTCGGAACAGTTCCCTGTCGGCTGAGTCGCCCTTCCATATAGAAAAATGTGACGTGCATCCACCTTTTTTTGTTAAGCTTAACATAATTGGGAAGTGGCCTCTCCATGTGCGGCATTAGTGTACTGGGCACTATGCTTCAGTGCAAATGAACAATGTGTGATTGTTGCACAATATTACCTCGAATACTCTAGTCATTGCTATATAGAAGGTTACTTCAGAGCTCTCATCTGATCTTTCGCTTTGGTAAAAATTTATTTCAAGTAAAATTTTGAAGAGCTCGATCACTGTAACGAAATAATCTCTACTATGCTAAAACGCTTAGAAAAAAATATCTTATTTATATTTATATTCGATTGGGCGTTATCACTGTTCGTTTTGTATTCCATTCCCTTATAAAAATTATTATTCGCACCCGCTAAAAACACGCTTAGAGTCTGTTCGCAAGGAACTGCGTCTGATAGTTCTTGCGATACCATGTTTTGGTTTATCTGGCACCTGGTGCCACTGAGGCTAGAGCGCTTGCTCTTTAATTACCATTTTAGGTGCAGTTGATGAACTAGCGCTGTCAAGATGCAGATACATGTGCCTTGGTAAATCCTCCGAGTTTGCTACGCCGCCCCCTAGCATGCATTTTAGGGAATGACGGCTGCAGCTTCTCAGATTTCAACGCACAGATTTGTGTCTTTTTCCGTCTTTTTTTTTTCCTTTGCGTCATTTGACATATAAAACGGAAGAGGCTTGAGAAAAAGTGACACGAACCATGCAGTGTAAGCACCAAGAAACATTACTATTATAAGTAATGTTTTCCGCTATCACACATCTCTAAAGCACATATGACGCAAGAGGTGCTTCGGGCAAGAAACTTCACATACCAGTGGGAACACTAACCATAACTTGTCATCTTTAGTGAAAAAGGAAAACCATGTTGCTCTACACGCGCATTTCTTGTAAGCAACTAAATAACTAGTGTCGCAAAACCCAATAACCCCATGCATTGTTTTCTTTGTTTCACTTACTGAGAAGTTCGCGCTTCTTACCTGCATTATCGACTACCGAGGCATGCCAAGTAGACGGCTGCGGCAATATTGTCGCACGGCGCATAGCAGCGTCCCCGACTTCGGTTTGCGACAACTGCGCCCTATAAACTTGCTCTCTCTCTAACTTTGGTGACGAATTGAGGACAAGTTCTTTGTGACAGCTGGAGACGAACCACAATATACGCACCGTTCGTGCGGCTGGGCGAGAGGTGCCTCTTGTAGTCGCCAAACTAATCAACGTAATTCTGGCACTACCTTTAAACCAAACTTGCCGCGACAATATGAAGCCAAAGAGGAGGATGGTTGATTCGGCAGGCGCGAAGGGTTCGCGAGACAAGTTGTGTTCACAAGATGACTTATGCACTGGTTACCCTTTGGAGGCACTAAATAGATTCGACAAGCACAATGTAAAAGAACAACGAACAAAAACCTGTGCAGTATGTTCATTATATATTGGTGGAGAAATCTTTTCTTCAAGCAAGAAATATAGGGCTGTTTTCAAGATATAAGTCGCTTCACTTGACAAGAGAGGCACTCTAATAAAGGGACACTAAAGGAAAATACTCAGTCGATGTGGAGTGTTTAAATACCATTCTGAGAACCTCCCAGCGCTTGTTTAGTGCGAACAAAAGACTTAGGTTGCCAAACTAATTGCATCTGATGGGTCCGAATCAAGACCATCAAGACCAAGTCGGCTCCGGGCCCCGACAAAGTGACCAACAAGATGCTCCGGAACCTGGATGACCAGGCAACGAGTCGCTTGACAGACTACATCAACGAGTGCTGGCGGAACGGCGGGATACCCGACGAATGGAAGAGGTCCGACGTGATCCTCATCCCGAAGCCGGGTAAACCCTTAGAAATACAGAACATGCGGCCGATCTCTCTCACTTCCTGCGTTGGTAAAGTGATGGAGCATGCTTGCCTGAGTAGAGTTAACGGCTACCTGGAGTCAAACGACCTGTACCACAGCAACACGATTGGCTTCAGAAGAGGGCTCTCTACACAAGACGCAATGATACAACTAAAGGAGCAAGTCATAGATACCACGGGGCGGGGCTTGAGAGCAATACTTGGACTTGATCTAAAGAAGGCCTTCGACAGGGTCAAGCACACGGCCATACTCGACAGAATCGTGCAACTCGGCCTGGGCGAACGAACGTATAATTTTATCCGAAATTTCCTTACGGGAAGAACAGCCAGAATCAGACTTGACGAGGAGGAGAGTATCCAGGTAGACATGGGCAGCGCTGGCACGCCGCAAGGGTCCGTCGTGTCACCGATGCTCTTCAACCTCGTCATGATCGGACTATCGGAAAAACTGGACCAAATAGAAGGCATCAATCACACCGTTTATGCAGACGACATTACGATTTGGACCACGAAAGACGCAAGCGAGGGTGATATGGAGAACAGACTTCAAGGGGCGGTGGAGGCAATCCAAAATCATCTAGAGGGAACCGGACTTGAATGCTCACCGGAAAAATCGGAACTGCTGCTCTACCGCCCCAGGAGGTCCGGCAAACCGTCCAGAGACGTAGCGGAACTACATAAAAGGGGAATCAGATTAACCACGAGGAAAGGCACGGAGATACCCATGGTCCAAAAGATTAGAGTCCTGGGTCTCTGGATCGAAGCCAGGGGAACAAACACGGAAACTATAACACGCCTGGGAAAGAAAGTCATGGCGGCCATTCGGCTAATACAGAGAGTCTCCAACAACAGGAGGGGCATTAAGGAAAGAAATGTCGTACGGCTCGTTCAGGCCTTCGCGATCAGCCACGTCGCGTACGTGGCGGCATTCGTCCACTGGAACAAGGCCGAGAAAGACAGGATCGACGCGCTCATTAGAAAAGCGTACAGAACAGCACTGGGTCTCCCCCAATACACAAGAAACGAAAGGTTACGACAACTCGGGGTGCATAACACGCTGGAGGAGATCGCAGAAGCACAGAGAATAGCGCAACTTGAAAGACTCTCCGGAACCAAGGCGGGCAGAGAAATCATGGAAAAGATCGGCATAAACTACCAAGGAATGAACGGCCCCAAGATGCAGATTCACTCAGACGTCCGAGCCGCAATTAACACGGAAAATATCCCGAAGAACATGCACCCCGTGCACAATGTCGAGAGAAGAAAATGCCGCACGAAAACGATTCTCAAAAATCACGGCGCGCGGGAGGGGGTGCTATTCGTAGACGCCGCGCGGTACCCGCGAAACAGGGACGACAATGGTGGTGTCGGCGCTGACAAAGGTAACTCCCTCTTCGCAATGGCGGTCGTATGCACGAAAGGAAAGACCGTGACTGCGGGCTCCGTAAGGACTAGATCGTCGGAGGCAGCAGAAGAAACGGCAATCGCATTGGCTATAATCAGCGGTCGGCAACAATACAGAACAATAATCAGCGACTCGAAGACGGCTATTAGGAATTTCACAAAGGGCTGGGTCTCCACCGAGGCGGCCAAAATCCTGAACCACAGAGCAGAAGACTTTAAGAACGGCACAATTACACCCAAATACCTCAAATGGATCCCGGCACATATGGGAGAAGTTACCATGAATGCCCCTCCCAACCTCAACGAGAAGGCCCACCGAGTCGCGCGAACACTAACCCACCGCGGCACGGACAGTGAGGGCCCAACACCCCGCAACCCTTGGGGAAGAGGAAAGGACTGCGGCGGAGGCGATGGAGAAGACGGAGGAGGCGAGGACGACGAAGAAGCGATAAAAGACGACAGGGACAGACTGGTCACGTACCAGGACATACTGACACACCACACGAAACAAAGAGAAGCATACCCACAACCCCACAAACAACTCGACAGGTCTCAAGAAACAGATTGGAGAAGATTGCAAACCAGAACGTTCCGAAACCCAGTACACTTAAACAGAATAAATTCAACACAATATCCAGACGCAAGCTGCAAGCTCTGCAAACACGAACACGCAGACATGGCACACATCTTGTGGAAGTGCACACAGATCGGTTCAGTATACGCAGAGGACAAGATAGAACCGGAGCTTCTCGAGGAGCGATGGCTAAGCGCTCTGACTAGCTCAGAACTACACGACCAATTATGGGCTATCCAGCGGGCCCGGGCAGTGGTGGAAAGGCTATGCCTCACCGCACACAATGCCCGGGTGGCCTGAGCCCGGGCTGGCAACCTCGCAGGTCCTTTTTCCATTAAAGTTTTTTCCGTCCGTCCGTCCGTCCGTCCGTCCGAATACAGTTTTCGAAATTCAAATTTCCCGCCACCAAACTGGGGGATTGGTGACGTTGCATACGCCATAACCACCTTTTTCTGCCGTGAGTAAAACGGCACCCGACAGACGGCGGTACCGAGCCAAGACAGAGTGGTGGATTTGCTGCTGAAGCTGCTTTTTCGTGAAGTGACCTAGACCGTTGGGGCGTCCCGCCACATCCCATGTATGTCGAATTCTCTGCTAGTTGCAGTTTGTGCGAGTTTTGCAAGCCAGCAAAACCAGTGCAGCACTGTGCGATAACGAAGCTACTGAAACGCAAAAGCGTGGGTGGCGCAGAGTCGAGCGAAAACGAAACCTTTTGACCACCCGCGTCGTTGTCAAGGGTAATTTCATTGAGTTATTTCTTGCTAAAACTGAAATAGAACTGAACATGTAGTATCTTATTTCGTCTTATAATACATTATAAGGATTCTTTTTTTTTTTGCAACGAGTGGTTGAGTACTAGTGACAGAATTCAACTGAGGAGTGCTTTCGTCGTCGGGCAAGTACTTGAATGTCCCGGGGGAGTCTCTAATCATGTCCTGCATTTACCTCAATTTCTCGATTATTAAGGCTCTGTTCGCGATAATATTGACGCCTTAAAATGCTCGAGCACTAATCTGTCACTTTAGCTTGAATCAATACTTGTCTGTAGTGTCCTGTACCGATACTCGTGAAATGCTTGTTAAAAAAAAAATGTGAGAAACTCTTCTGGTGCAGAATTTGCCCATTTTGTGTCCATACTTCCTCATAACTTGCGTTTCAAAATGATAGTGGCTGGCCTTCTTTGCTGATGATAATGGATGAATGGGATGGATGTTATGAGCGTCCCCTTTGGAACGGGTGGTGGGTTGCGCCACCAAGCTCTTGCTATTATACTGCCTAATGTCCTACCTAGGTTAAACAATAAAAAAAGAGAAAATAAAAGTTCAGTACAGTAGAAAAAATAAAGTTCAGTGCAGCAGCGCCCCGTCGTGGTGCGCGAGGGAACTTCAAACCAGCACTGACGGGAAGTAACTGAAGCGGTACCAGCAGCAATATATTTTTCTACAAGAAATTCTGTAGGGCGCACAGGCACCTTAGTGTCTTCCAGAACTACAAGTAGGATGCTTCAGCCAGCACAGGAACGATGGGCGACGCAAGGATATTTGTGTCATCAAACGCCTTAGCGTCCTTGAAGATTGACATCTTTCCGCAAAATATTGCATTGTAGGCGGTGTTCCAATAACCGTTCCAATTCTTACAAAACGGTCAAAAAAGGCAGCTTCGCGAAGACAGTATCGAAGTAAAAATGATATGTTGCAGGCTCTCCAAATAACATGTCGGCTCAGCAGGGAGCTAGGAAACTCGACGGAAATGCGCTCAATGTAAGTGATGCTGGGTTTTTGATAAGTTCGCAGATGCAAATAGTTAAAATACAGATATGTGCTTTACTCAGCTATTTTCTTTCTGCCGTGAGGTGGCGTCTAATCGAAGACATCTCAAGTCGCGTACCGTCCTAAACGAAAAACCACACAGAGGAAGATGGCATGGACTTTTCTGAAGCCTTAGCATCCCCCAGCTCGACTGGTCTTTGGTGTTTGCCATAGCAGACCCGCGAATACTTTTTCTTTTCCTTTATTTTTCTTTTTTTAGCATAAGTAGGACACCAGGCAATAAAATAGCACGAGCTTGGTGGTGCAACCCACCGCCCCGTTGCAAAGGGGAGGCTCATAACATCCATCCATCCATCCATCTAGTGGTGATGTTTGTGGCGGACGGAAGTGCTTTTCGAGGGATCCGTGGTGGCGACGAAAACAAAAGCTTTTGTGAATCCTTTGAGCTTGCTTCTGTTTTTGATTTGCTGATTTTTCAGGCCTTTAAGTAATAATTGGCTAGTTTCTTCTTCCTCTTTTTTTTTTTTCGTGTGCGCGGGTGTGTTTCGTGTATATTTAGTTTTGCAGGATAGTCGCAGCGTCCTTTCGGGCCACGGGGAGCACGTGCAACCGCGTGGGTCATCAAATCTTTATAGGCTGCAAGTAGTAGCTTGGAAGTGGCAAGACTAATAGCTATTAGTGGTTTTACTCTATGTGTGTTGGTAGGAAAGTGAGAGCGTGGCCGCGTGGTCGGACACGTGCGAACACATGTCATACCCTAAGTCCGTGCGGCATTTATTGCTTCTAAAACATTTTTGACAATTATTTTACGGCATTTTAAGGATTTAGGTACTGTGAGTATCAACCGTTGCTAGGGGTCGCGTGTTCTTAAAGCTTCGGTGTTTGCATTAGAAAATCTAAATTCAACACATGGCAAGAAAGACGGCAAAGCGTGCAGTGTGCGAGGGGTCCTTCAAGGTAGACGAGGGGAAGGATGAGAATGAAGAAGAAGCCTAGTCGATCGGCAGGCAGTGCGATGTCGATGCTAGGCTAAGAATGATGGAGGATTTCCAGCATGAGCTTGTGAAACATGTCGAAGAGCTTAAAAATGAGCTCAATATGGAGCGTGATGCATGGAAGGCGGTGGAAAAAAGACTTCAAGCAGCCGAGGAAAAGCAGAACAGGGCCGCCATCGTGTATGAGTATGGTCGTGACAATGGAACGCAGTCTGCCGACGTTACAGGTGACCGAGTGTCAACAAAGCACGTGGAGTGCGCGCAACGTGGGAGGGGGTAGCGGGAAAGAGCTGCACCTATAACTTCAGACGGCCACAAAGGAAAAGCAGAGACGCAGGGGTCAATGCCCCTTGTCAAGTCCAAATCGCACAAAAGGATGACGAAGGGCAGCAGGGAAAGGCTTCGGCAGTAGCAGAGAGTGAAAGGGTAATTATTGTCGGTTACTCAAACCTGGCTAGGCACTCACAGGCAATCTGGAGAGGGTGAAAGGTGACAGAAGAGTGGCGGTAGGGACATTGCCCAGACAAACATTGGGCGCTGTCATGGAGCGAGCAAAGGCAAAGCTCGCGGAAGAGGCTCTCGGACGCAAGCTTGCCCAGCGCTTGGCGAAGGGGGTAGACGACCTACGCGAGCTGTACCCTCAGGTGCAGATCGTGGTGTGCATGGTGCCGCAGTTGCCTGTACGTCACAGTAACGTACAAAGAGCCGTGGTGGCTACTAATACGGCTATATGCACAATAAGCCGAGAGAAAGCTTCCGAGGTTGTCGAAGAAAATAGGGAAGTGAGAGGGTGTTGTGGTTTTGAACGAGATCGGATCCACTTCAATTACAGGTTTGGACGAGAAGTGGGCTGTGTGACTTGCTGGTAGCGTAGCTGCTTTTTTAGGGGACCCACGAGTGCTAAGAATGCCATTTTTGGTAGTAACGAAGAACGTCCTGTAGGGGAACCACAGAACAGCATCGCCGTCGATAACAGAAAAAGAAGGAAAACAAAAAAAGAGAGCTGGCCATGCAATAAGCTACATAAACATACGGAGTGGTAGAAGAAAGGAAAAGTGCGCAGAGATTTAGGAGAAGTTAAATAGAAAAAAAAATAGGGGTACACGCGGTTACAGAAACGCACCTTAGAGACTCGGAAGTACCCCCGGTGATTGAGAAATATGTTTGGGAAGGTTGCA
The DNA here is from genome assembly GCF_038994185.2 of Dermacentor albipictus. NCBI lineage: Eukaryota > Metazoa > Arthropoda > Arachnida > Ixodida > Ixodidae > Dermacentor > Dermacentor albipictus. The sequence goes on along the minus strand of NC_091824.1, from coordinate 106,070,644 downwards.
ACAGAACTAAGTAGGAAAGAAGGGGAGGGGAGTAGGAATGCTCACCCATCAGAGAAACAAATGGAAAAGAGTAAATTCAAAATGTCAAGAGCATCTCTGGTTGTCAGGTACAATGAGTGGGAAAAAAATCTGGCTGGGCGTAACGTATTTGTGGACCGGAAATAATGGCCCAGGGAAGAATCAAGTGTTAGTGAAATGCCTAAGTGCTGATATGCTCATATTATTGGCTTCGGGATTGATGCCAAAATTATTCTATTAGGTGACGTGAGTGCCAACATACAGGATTTAGATGGCTATACTGACAACAACGGGAAGTCAACGCTAAACCTTTGTGAGCAACATAACCTCGTTATCGGGAATACAGGGCAGATCACGTGGGAAGTAAGAAACCAGCAATCAACCATTGATTACTGTTCGATGACAGAAGGAATTCATGAGAGAAATGGTCACTGATGAGGAAGGGTATAGTAGCATAGGGAATGACCATAAACGCATCATTTTGAAACTGTGATATGTAGTTTCGAAAGAGTGCAAGTAGTGCCAAATGGCCAGTCCAAATTTCAACAATGAACCAATAACAAATATAATCACAAAAGTTGAGGAAGAACTTGGCAAATGACCAAGCAAGGAGAGGGAATATAGTGAGCTTGCAGGAGTAATAACGATAGAAATGCGGAAAGAAAAGCAACATGTTCGTTGGAAACGAAAAAAGAAACGGAAAAGTTGGTTTGCCAGGTAAATTCGAGAAGCGATCGCTGAACGAAAGAAACCATCCCGAGAGTACAGGCAGGCAAAGAAAGCGCAGTTGTCGCAGGATGAAGTAGCCGAAAAATGGGAAATATACGGGGAAAAAAAACCTATTTCAAGCAAAGATAAGAGCTGAAAGTGAACGATCGTAGTCATAAATACGTCCGAAAAAGAAGGCCGCACCTAGAATATTTTGGAACCACATAAAATTATTAGGAAGGAAGTCTGGAACAATGCAACAACATATCCTAGACGAGGATGGAAACAAACAGGAAGAGGACGCGGCATTAAATTACATCCGAAAAATAACAGCATCCGAAAAGTAACCGAATCTTTCCAAGCGAATGACGAGGTTGTAGTTGAGGAAAAATGGAGCATGAAAGAGACCCAGATGGAAAGGCAGCTGATGTTGACAAATTTCAACTGGAAGAAAGCCGAAGAGTAAATTCCGAAGCGCCCAGCTATAGTACTAGACAAGGTTCTCGTTAGGCTGATTAAGGAACTAGGTCCAAAAATTAAGGAAGCTGAGTTGAAAGCAGTGGAAAAACATTTAATAGATAGACGAACACCAGGCAGTTGGCTCCAAAGTAGAATGAATTTAATTTATAAAGCTAAGGGGGGGAAAAGATAGAATTCACTCATATATACCGTTGATCATTACATCAGTAATATAGAGGTTAGCAATACAGGCAGTTAAGCTAAAGCTGCAAGCATGGGCTTAAAAAATGGCCTTTGGGGAGAAATTCACAATGGCTTCAGAATAGGTAGGCGTTTGGATGATTACTTATTTGTCCTTATTCAGTGTATTCAAATATCAATAGTACAAAGAAGACCCTTATATGTGGCCTTTTTAGACATTACAGAAACGTATGACAACGTAGACCGCAACATTTTCTGGGATATTCTGGAAAGGCAAGGATTAGGCGACAATTGTCTACAGCCTTTGATGGAGATTAACCTAGAAAATTCTGTTTGCGATGAGGTGGGAAGGAATCAGGAGCGAGAAGAAAGTTGATATCAACAAGGAAATGGGGCAGGGTTGCCCTTTATCCCGGCTGCTGTTTATGGTGTACATGGTGAGGATGGAAAGGGCGCTAGAAGGAGTAATATCGAGTTTAATTTCTGATACAAATAGGTGGGTACAGTAGCAGAGCCGCAGCTTCCAGGTTTGTTTTATGTAGACGACATTGTGTTGCTAGCTAAAAAGCAAAGTGATATGCAACGTCTGGGTAATATCTGTGGACAGGAAGGCGATAAGTTAGTTCTCAAATTTAGTGTTAGAAAATCAGGTGTTCTGGTATTCAACAAATACAGCGAACAAACAGTGACAATACAAGTTCAGGACATACCTCGCGTAAATGAAATATAGATACCTTGGCATATGCATAAACGAAGGCAATAGATGTATGGAAACACAGGCAAAAACAGTAAGAGCAAAGGGGAAGAGAAATGCGGCCATGATGAAACACATGCAGAGCGCCGTGGGGATATAGTAGGCACGAGATGCTCCGGGGCGTGTGGAGAGGTGTAATGGTTCCAGGACTTATATTTGGAAATGCGGTTGTTCGCTTGAAATCAGGGGTACAATCAGGACTCGATGGCAACCAAAGGTCACTGGGACGCCTCGCATTAGGCGCTCACCAGAAGACTACAAATGAAGCTGTGCAGGCTGATATGGGCTGTGCAAGTTTTGAAGGGAGGGAAGCTCACACTAAAATTAATTATGAAGAACGGCTGAGGAATATGGAAGAAAGCAAACGGGCTGGGGGAGTGTGCAAGCATTTCGACAGAAATAACATTGATTCACAATGGAGAAAAGGAACTAGGAATAAAGGGAAAATCAGACATCCACCCGTTTGTGCTGGCCAGAATTGGAATACTCCTTATGCGTAACGAATCGAAATTATTACAATGTGAGCGGAAGGCTTTCATATGTTGAGGAAACTATCACTGCTCTGAAATTTAGAAAGATAAATCGTATTAAATAATTGCACAAAAAGTTCCGAAGCCGCAAGCGGAAATATTAGACTAATGGATCTATTACCCAACATTTCCGTGCTAGTTGAAGGAATTCTCTCTTGCAATAATGATAGAAAACTCTACGCAGGCTGCTTCTTTTTTTTTCCCTGTCTATGAATGGTGGCCGCTAAAGATTGCGATGGTGATCGCGAATCGTCTGCAAATTACACCCCGAGTAGTTGTACCCTGAGTGGATATAGCATATACCCTGAGTAATTAATAATGGCGAAATGTGACATTTGCCCAAACGAGCTTAGTGCTACAAAGGAAACCCGAATGGGTTACTCGAAAGAACAGCTTCGCAGTTAAAGAAAAATTCGTCCTGGTCCGGGACCAGGACGAGTCTTTCTTCAACTGCGAAGTTTTTCTTTCGAGGAACCCGTATTAGTTTCCTTTGCAGCACTTAGCTTAATTAATTACTGCTCTCCACCTTGTCGGTTTCCGCAGAACTATTACGTCATATACCCTGAGAGTACGTTGTATGTGGGTTTTCGAAGGCGCTCTTGACAGCGCTTGACAAACTGAACGATCACCCCTTCACCGAGAAGAGAATCCTCGGACAATGGTCTACGCCAAGTTCAACGCAGAAGGCTTTAAACGTGGTTCGGCGCTACTCGAAAAAATGCGGACTGTGTGATCGGCTGTAAGTTATGACGCTCTATATGGCGATAGTGTGTGCACCGTTTTTTTCTATTTTTTATTGTGAATCATTATTTCCCTTATTCTTGGCACATTGAGGTGGGCAGGTAGTTTCCTCTGACTCCTCGCTTTAATAAATAGGGACTAATGTGTGCCCTATTGTGGGATCGAACCTCTGCCATCAAGTCTCTATCGGAAGAATAATAATAATAAAAAAAGAACATCAGTACGGTGCTTTAACAATTAGACCACGAGCTCTCTTTATTTTTTTTTATTGCCTGTACAAACTTAGTGCCATATATTCGTAATGACAGTGATATTTCTGTCAGTGCGACTCTTCGTAAACGCACACACCAACATCAAGAAAGAAGGAAAAAAATAACGGTACTTAGAACTTCCTCAAACATGCATGTTTATGTAACATGGTGAGCCAGTGTGCTGGCGCAGGCTGAGATCTGTTGGTCTCACAGATGTATGCAATGCTATCAACAAAGTTTTCTCTTGCAAAGCATGCGTTAACGTCGTGATGACGTACTTGCATCCTTGTTTTCCAGAGGTCGTGAAGGCCGAGCACCATAAGCAGGTCGTAGGAGGCACCGTCATCGTTGTCTGCACTTAGGAGTCTAATTCCGTGTGGTGTTATGAAAATTTTTATTTTAAGTGTGCGCTGAAGTATGCCCCACTGAAGTATTGCATAACAACAATCTACGAATGCGCGTTCGATAGTTTCTGGATTTTGTTTTTCGCGGAGGCTGCAGTTGACTCTCCATACCGCGAAGAAGTCTTTATCTTGCAGCCATGTTTCTCTCGTTACAAAGCCAGCCAGCTCTATGAAATCCTCGGCGCGTTCGCCTCGTGCCACTTCATAGTCTTCTTTCTTTGTGATAGATCTAAGATGTGATAGATCTAAGGTGCCGTGACTGCGCTATGTCCGGAACCGACCCAATTTTCTCAGTAATGTTCCTCGTACCAACGCAACGCAAAAAATTGTATGACGTTGCACCGGCTCCATGATCGCCCAAGTTAATGATGTTTTCTCCTTTCTTCGTCGGAGTGGAAATGTCATCGTTGTTTTACGCACACCCCATGAAATAGCCATAGATACGCACGACTGCATATAACACACAGTCGCTGACGACGTCCCATTCTGTGTTTTGCCCATTTACGCTCGTCCACTGCTATTGTAGAAGCCAAAATTTGCCATGTCGTAAGTTCGCGTCGAACGGCCGGCGTGGAAGCCATGCCGTTGCCTACATACGGTCGTCTTCACGCGCTCGTCATCGTGCTGCTGTCTTCACAGACACGTACGCACGTGACCTACACACCAAACTTCTCATTTCACACAAATGCATTGGTCCACCTGGTATCGCACTGTTCCACCTGGTAGCCAGGTGCCCGCAAGAATGCTTCCCATAACAACGATTCCCACAGTTCGTGGGATCTGTAGAAATTTTTTTTCATTTATTCTTTTTTTTTCTTTGCGAAAACTTTCATCCTCGGAGACCGCATGCGGCGGGCATCACAACAAACCGCTTTTGCAGCGAGAAATCTCGCTTCTTGCTTCAGCCAGGATTTACGGCTTACGGCTGTGAAATTTATGCATATAACCCGCCTGCGTGGGAGAATGCCTGCAAACGCCAGGCACTACGTGCCATATGTGGAGAATTCGAAGAAAAAAATGCAGCGGAACGACGGAACTATTCTGACAGCTTGCCGCAAAAACGAGTGTTTGTTGCAAGCGCAACGCCCTATCACTGTTTGCGCAGCTGTGCCGCGGCCTGCCTTCCCAGGTTACTCTCTGCCCTTCAGAATTCAGAAAAGCTGCGCGCGATGGTTGGCTTGCTCTTCACTGCAATGTGTGGGGCTGTGAACTGCGTTTTGCGAGGTGTAGTTTTGTCAGGAGAAGCAGCGACAAGCTTGCCCGTAAAATTATACAGGCAGAAAGATTTTCGCTGCTTGGGGCTCAGGCTGTGTGAGTGCCCATTCGTGCGCCTTTGAAATAAGGAGTCTACCTTCCTGTAGAAAAAGGTATGGCGCGTGCGAAATGGCGATGCGCTTTCAGCATAAACACGGGTCACTGGAAATGAACCATTTCTCCTAATTATAGCTCGTCTGTCACTTCTTTTTCTTTCCGCCCGTGTGTTTTGGAGCCATGTTTTGTGATAATGCATGCGCGCTTATGGAGGGATCTCGTAGGTACCCATTGCACTGTTTAAAAGGGTTTGTTGCTGGGAATGTTGGTGCGATTTAGTGTAGATTTTTTTTTAACGGCGTGAAATACAGATACCACAGAGAGAACACGTCAAAGCGCCACTAACAGTTTTACGACTACCAACAGGGCCGCTGCCAAAACTGTTATAGTGGTGCTTGTGTGGGTCGGGTTCTTAGCTTCGCACATGTTTTTTCGCACCGCTATAAATGTGTATATGCATGGTTTGACAATCACATCGAAGTTTTTTTTTCTCGCAAGTTACCGATGCCTAGAAGAGAGTGCTGGCGCCCGCGTTTGTGTCGGTGTGCGTGCGTGTGTGGGTATGTGTGTATGTGGGCGAAAGTGAGAAAGAGACTTGCAAATGACTTGTTCACTGGCGCAGACGTCATTGAACGAAATGAAATAATGAGAGTTCGAGGCGTCACGCTTTTCTGCGTTCCCGGAACGCCTTTCTCCGGTGGCCACAGTACCCAATACGAGATTCGTACCCTATTTTGGCATTCGCATGCCCAATGCTTTCATGCAGATGTCGCCTCAAGCCTACCCATTTGACAGCTGTGCCCCCTGGATCAGGTTTCACTGCGCCTGTTAAAATAATATTGTAACCACACATCACGTGCATGAAAGCATGGTTTGTGGAATAATTGTTTCGAACTACGAGTCGGTGATCAGCTACGATATATAGTAGACGCTAGGAGCGTGCCGTAAGGTCCGTAGATGCACAATCGTTCCGTATAAAATTCACACTACATTCGCACACGTTTGAAGCATAGTTATATCTGTGCAACTGAATAAACAATTGGCCTTTAATCAACTGCTGTTTCGGACTCCCTGCAGCGATTTAACTGCACTGCAAAGCTCTCCGCATACGAAAATGTGCTCCTCTCTTAATATTTCTTGCTCTCCTGATGCTCAAGTTTAACAAAGGTGACTTCAAACAAAGGTCACTAAAAACAAAGTTTTGGTTATCGCATCGGTCATCGCAAAGTTTCTACATTCCTTTTCGGAAACACCTAGCCATAAACAAAGACTCTCAACGAGGATGTTGCTACAATACCTGATGTAGACAGGTCTCTGCGACCATATATGCACTTGGTCGGCACATTCAAATGTGCTTGAAACTAACGCTGTCTTTGTCGTCCGTTCTTTCTCTCTCTCTTCACCGCTTTATCCCCTTCTCTCAACGCGCGGTAGCAAAGCGGACTTGCGTCTGATTGACCTTCCAGCCTTTCCTTGTTTCTGTCTTCCTATCGAAATATGCCTGTGGCCACCCGATGCTTCCAGCAAGCTGTATGCCTTTTATTTCACTGATTCCGTCGTTGTACTACGCCAGTCGTAATCGAGCAACGAGGTGTAAATAATAAAAATTATTGTTGTCATTTTGCACACTCTGAACACTCAATAAGAATTTTCTGGCAATAGCAACCCTTTATATAGTAAAGTACGTAATATCTACGAAGTAACGAAACGTTTGTTTCTTTCGTAGATATTACTTACTTTAATAAAGGGAAAATAAGACATCCACCCGTTCGTAGCAATTGCTACAAAGGAAACCTATACGGTTTGCTTGCAGCACACATTGCAGCACACCAGATAGCGAGCGCCATAAGGTAGTTCTACAATTAACCCAGTGGCACGCTCGGCGTGCGTGGTTCGCTGTGATTGGCTGGCCTATTCGGCGACAGAACAGCCACGCAGCTCCCACTGTCGCGAAACCTACAGAGGTTCGCAAAGAATTGCTTCGATTAAAAAAAAGAAAACTGTTCACAACAAACGCTGACATTGCCCGGTTTCTCTGACTGCCATCGAAGTGCTTTTGTACGAAGCGCATGACACATTGCTGATTTCGCTATGAGCGTCGCACTTTTAAGATTCACTCTTATGCCGATCGCGTGCTTTCTCAACATTTATGCATGTGTCTTCAGTTGCAAAGTGAAGAGGGAGCAGAAAACTCAAGTTACAGTTTGATCTCGGTTCATGGGCTAATGCTGGTTTGTTTTTATCTGTGTTGGGATTGTTACAACTACCGTGCTACATTTGTTTGTTTCTGTCTTCTTATGCTTTACTGGTCGCTGGTCTTGTTGTATGCCTTGGTATTTATTTGCATACTTATTTAGTCATTTGTTCTTCTGATTTCCGTTCTTCCCTCTGTAATTGTTTCATGGTTTGAAACATCAAAGTAATAAATATCATTGCATTCTACTTTCTTGCGCTTTCTGGAGATCGTCGCTGTTGTAATACCCTCCCGTTTGTGCTATAGCCTTTCTGTGGTGTTTAGTGTGAATAAATGAATGAATCAAGAAATTAACACTCCATTTCTTTCCTTATGTTAGCCTCAGCTTATCACAGATCACCTCGGGATCTTTTTCGTTAGTTATTTTCCTAACTTTATGCTACAGTGTCTGTGTGCGCTTTAGTAGAAATCAATCAATCAATCAATCAATCAATCAATCAATCAATCAATCAATCAATCAACCAACCAATTTTTATTAGTTAATTGAAGAATGAATGAGAACTCAAATTGTTTTCTTTACATTTCCCATTAAACCTAAAATTTAATTTAAAATTTAAAATACTCAAACCACGCTGAGATGAATTTTCACAAAGGACGGTGCCAGGAACGAGGAAGAGGACGTAATACCATTACGCCCTTGCCCAGTTACGAGCTCGCATTGGTCGTCGTTCTCTCGCCCTACGCGCTCAACAACCGCTTTGTTCAGTGTCTCCCTTTCCTGAGCTTTTTCCGCTCTTATACACCGGGCCGGCGTGCCTACTTCATCACTTTTCTTTCAGCCTCTGTCGACGTGGTTTGTGCCGGCATCTTCTTCACTCGCGGGACCGCCATTGTCCAGCGACGGGCACTTCACGGGTGGCCCCAGATTCTTTCTAAAGTGTCGCGGCAATTTATCTTCCTCAAGAGACGTCCCATTCTTCCGTGGACGTCCTGGGCCTTCGCTTCCATCACAGCGTCGTGCGCCTCCTCTCTACACCGCCAACCGACAATCTGTGCACGCCAGCCTCGCTTCGTCGCCCGCAATCTTTCCATGGACTCGTAAATGTGTGTCATTCCGCTCTGTTTGAAGGACCCTGCACATTACCTTTGCTCCCTAATGGCTTGTAGGACCGTTGCCCATTTAGCCGTCACATTAAATTGCACCACACGGGTCGTTTATGGTTTCAATGCCTCTCGTGTCATTCACATATTGAAATAAAGGAGATGAGTGTTCATCGCTTATCAAACCAGTGTTACTATATACTGCGCAACCAATATGCGACAGAGGGCAGAGTTGGGTACATTAATTTTAGCTCGCGTGCAATACGCGGTGTAGGTATCCACCGTAGTAGCAGTGCTGTAGTAGAAGTTTTGTTTTTATGAATATTCGTCGCCATTCAAATGTATGACCTGAGAGTTATGCTGCTTTGCGAGGGCTTTATTTAGGTTTGTCATTTTAAAAAGCCATGCTTTTTCCTTTGGTAGGATGATTATCGTGAGCTCGTTTTCGGCAAGTTTGCCCTCAATTTTTCTGTATAGTCGATTGTTGCAGTTTCTTGTGTTTTTCTTCTACTTCCTTCTTGCTGTCTTCTAAGGCTGTAACCACTGAAAAACAATTCATGCGTTTTAACAGGGTCGCTTTATACACAGGAATCTTTCCTATACTTTACACGTTCTTTGGTTGTTTCATAACTAGCTGATGCTGATGAAATTTTATTTGTTTTCTTATGTTATAGAAGGTTGCAAAGCTACCCACGTGCTTGAAATCAAATGATCGCTGCTCAGTTAGAACGCTGGCGTGTCGTGTCCTTTTGTAACTGTACAGTGTTTGAAAAATGAATGAATTCAAGCAGCGAGCACTGTAGCCCTAAGCCAAGTTAATCCTGCTAAGGCCTGCAATTTGTTTCGGAGCAATTCACTCTCCGTAGCAATTAGTGACTCACATATACCCACCCACATTTGCACGCACACAAATGCACACACGCGCACACGAGGAATACGTCCTCTCGTGAACTGAGTCGACCCCCTTCCGGTCTCATCACTCACAACTTCCTACGACATTCCAGAAAGTTACGCCTGCAATATCCGGCAGTACTTTGTTTCTTTCGAGGCTCACCTGCGCATTCTGATGACTTCGGACAGCGCCTCGTTCCTCTGAGTCTCCCGCTCCACCCAGGGGACGAAGGAGCATCAGAGCCAGTGAGAATCAATTTGCACCGTGCCTTCGCAGCCCTCCCACCTTCTCCAGCTTTACGCACTCCACGAAGCTTCCGTCCGTCTCCCAGGTGACCCTCCTGCACTAAGCTCCAAAATCCCCTCCCCCCCCCCCCACTCCCCAACCGTCCAAATCTCCTCCCGCTGCTGTATCCCCCGCCGAGCCAGGAAGCTTCGTTCTCGTTTCCCCTTCTGTTGGAAGACACAAAGACAAAACTAAACTACGGTCACTGAGTTAGACGCAAGGAGAATCGCAGGCACGACCCTGGAATTCGGCCTTCACGCATGTGCCTATCGAGTACCATCAGCCGTTGTCTTGAGTAAACAACAGGTGCTGCATTTCGGGTGGTACAGCTTGCGTGAGTCGAGGCCGTCTACCCTAATGCGTAAGTGCTTCGGGGCTGTCTTCCTGCAATAGAAGAGCTTCAGTGACCGCCGATACACAATTAAAACACTGTGATTTAACTAATGCGTTAACTGGCAGCTCCACAATATTGGTGACCTAACAAAAGCTTCTGCAAAAACAAGACGAATCTAAGTAATAATGTGCGCCTATATATCTAGCTTTATTGAACTACCTGCTCAACAGTGGTCTTAACAAAAAAGTCGCCAGCAGCACCAGCAGACGCTTTCGTCGCAAAACCTGCAGCCTTCTCCATTCTCTCCATAGCGCACGTAGTGGTCATACTCTCGCCACTGTGAAAATTGTTTCCTGTGTTTAAGCAAGCTTTTAATTTTTATGTAGATAGAGATGCACCTCAAGAGCTTTTGTTGACCTCCTCAATTGGTTGTTGCTATTCGATATCCTGTGAGCGCTGCATGATGACACTCAGAAAAATTGTTTAGCTGCCATGTAAGGGTTGAGGCACTCTTCTTGTGCTCTGCAACAGTCATGCTGCCATGCGTGGTTTTAAGTATTCCGGGCTGAAATTGTGGAGTGAATATTGCATTTACATGAAATAAAGAGTGTCAATCATACATTTCAAATTACCGCTTGTGCATAATGAAAAAGAGTGCCCTTGGCAGCTGACACAAACATGCCCATAAAAACGTCTCTTGCGAGCTTCTGGCAACTGCGATAATGTTGTCTCTATATTACTGTGAACAAAATGTATTCTGCACAATGACAGGGCCACGAAGCCCCGCACAGAAACCTGACTCTCTCCAAATAGCTCAGAGTTTCATTCAAATGGCGCCAATGCAGCTGATCTATATGTTGAGGCTAAATAGTCGGAGTGTTCAGCAGGCAGCCAAAATTTGCTTTAGCTGCTCTTGTTGATGGATCTACTCCACCGCGTAATAATCACTTATGTGGGCTAAGCAAACTCACACTTCTTCGACGAAGCCGAAGAGCTAAAGTTTTCTGTCGATCCGCGTTACTGGCTGCAAGGCACGGAAAACGACAAAGGGAAAAAGCACATCTGTGTCACAAAATCTAGTACATAGCTCCAGGATAAACCTTCTAAGTGAATGTGCCTGAATATACCTAAATGAAATGGCTGAAAAATCATGGCAGGTTACTGGAGTAGCGGTAGGAAATTCGCCCTTCAGTTCCCTTCCAGGCAACATTTAGCAGAGAGGCCACTGTTTTCATTAGCGCAAAGGTGCTTCTAGTTTGAAATGTGGGCAAATAGCAATACTTTTCTTTGCGTCTGAAAAGTGCAAAAGCGTTTTCGTCCCTTTTAATGATTAGTGTAACTCTAAGAAACGGCGCGCTGTTGGCTTTCATAAGTAAGTACAGAGCACCAGTTTTGGGCCATACGTTGTCGTGCGTCTGGTGTCGCCACCGCCAAGCGACTACCTGTACACACAAAACTCGTTTTGTCGCTAGCAACCTTTCCATGGGCTAGTAAGTACCTGTGATTGACCTTTAATTTCGATTTAAGTTCACCTCTAACTGTCAGCTCAGCAATATTGTCCATCTACTGCATCTCGCTTAGTTTTTGAAGGCGTGTTCTGATATTTAATTCTGTGTATATTCTCGCATCGTCTTTCCTATCAATAAATTCTATTCTGTGGCAATATTCGCACCGTGAAGAAGAAATAAAGCAATAAAGGTATTCTAGGGCCAGTGTTTCGTATCATGCCAGTTAAAGGGCTTAAAGAAACCAGAGTTACTTGCGACTGATAGTGTCTTCAGTTTTGACGCCGCCAAGCTGTGCAAAATTTTTCCAGCATTTTGTATGTCATTTGCTCAGTCTCGTTCCGTCGTTTCTATTTCTTTTTTTCTCCTTCCCTTCTTTCTTGCTGCCCGTCTTGCGCAGTTTATGAATTAAACAGTACGGCTGACACTCTAAACAATAATTAAACTCTGTGGCGTGAAATGCTCCAGAGCTGGTGCGCCCTTGTTCAGTAGCTCTGCTTTAGTATAGTGCACTGATTAGGACTAGGCGCTATGAAAATGCTGATTAATGCGTAGTCTCTGCGTAATTACTCACTTGGTCACTCCTAACTTACGGTCCTTAACCATTTATCTGAGCGGAAGAAAACGAAAACTAAAGGATTCCCCGAAATTTACGACCTGTCGTGATTGCTTAGTAGCCACGGTGTTGGAATGCTGAGCAGGAGGTCGCGCGATCAAATCCGCGCCCCGGCTGCCGCATATCGTTGGGGGCGAAATGCGAAAACACCCGTGGGGCTTAGATTTAGGTGCACGTTATTATTTATTTATTTATTTATTTATTTATTTATTTATGAATACTGCGATCTTGTACACAAGATCATAGCAGGTGGGAAACATTGTGTGAGATACAGAATTACAGACACAAAGAAAACAAAATTGCACATAGAGATTCAACAAGAGAATACAGCGACAAGGTCAATTAACAGCAATCAATTCAAATGCTCTTGAAATGAATGTAATGATGTCTGTCTGACAACGTCATCCGTGAGGTTATTCCAATCAGTGATGGTCCTTGGAAAAAAGGAATATTTAAAACAATTAACTCTCGGATTTAATGGTGATATAGAAAGAGAATGGCGATTTCTAGTTTGGTACCCCGAGGAATAGGTAAGGATATTGGAGGTGTCAACCTTGAGATTATTATTAATTAATTGATAGAAAAACTTTAAGCGACATATGCGATTTCTGTTAGGAATAGAGGGTAAACCGCTTTTCTTGAGGAGGTCACTGACTGATGCTCGCCCGTAAGTGTTATATATAAACCTTACTGCTTTCTTTTGGATTCTTTCAAGTTTATTTATGTTTACCTTTGTAAAAGGGTCCCAGATAATTACTGCATATTCTAAGATTGGTCTAATAATAGTGTTGTAGGCAAGGAGGCGTGTACCAGGGGTTGCTAGCTTGAGCGAGCGTCGTAAGAAAAAAAGCTTTCGGAGAGCGTTTGCTGAAACATAGTCGACATGACTGGTCCAAGAAAGGTTATCAGAGATCCATAGACCTAGATACTTATATTCTGTGACTTCGTGAAGAAAATTATAAATTATAGAAATTAGAAATTAGAAATAAAAAGAACTCCAGGTGTTCCAAATTATTCCACAGTGCCCTACTAAGGCGTGCCTCATAATCAAACCGCGGTTTTGGCACGTAAAAACAAATAATTATTTTTTTTAATTCATGCAGAAATTCCCATGGCATTTGTTTCACTATGCGTAAGCATTGCGCCAACTGCTCATCTCCACGCAGCCCGGTGCCGTTATCAATGTGATGAAGCTTGATCTCACCAGTATAAACCATTATCAACCCTTATCGGTCGTTATCAACCTGCTCGGACTAGATTCTACCCTTATAGACCCATGTAGGTTGTTATCAATCTTATCGTGCTTAATCCAAGTCTTATCAACGCTCATCGGTCGGTATTAACCGTATCACAATCAATCCAATTCTTATCAGCCCTTATCTCTTCTTATCAACCTTATCGGACATATTCCGAACATTATCAACTCCTATCGGTCACTATAACCTTATCAGAATTGCTCATTATAAGCCCTTATTGCTCTTAGCGCTGTTTATCACCTTATCCATACGCGTCGAACCATTATCAACCGTGATAAGACGTACATGACCCCTCAACACTCCTTAATCCACTCAATCACGCTTATCTGTCTTTGTTGCACAGCGTGAAGCACATGATCTTTCAGACGTCGATAGCATTTCGGTCGGTGAAGGAACGCCCCAGCGCAAGCGCATCCCGCAGCTACCGAAACGCATCGGGCATATAGCATGTTTGGTATTAAATTTTCGCGAAATTGGAATTTTCCTAATCTCTATAATGCTCCAAGTCGGTTCTACATGTTGTCCTATAGATGGGTTTCATTACACCATCGCCAAATAGTTCAACAAAGCCTTCACAGAAACTGTTCACCGCCGTGTTGAGTAGAGACTACCCGCTGACAAGACGTCAGGGCCCGCGTCACGGCGCCATTTATTCATGGTGTCGTTCTGCAAGTGACTAAATGAAGTTGTTTCTCTCTCTCTCTCTCCGTCGTGATTTGTTCTGTAATGCAGGTACAACACATACTTATGGTTTAGATATATTCACCTTCTGCAATTGTTTGTGCTTAGCTCAATCAATTACTTTACATAAGTAGCTGTGTCATCATCTGTCAGAGCTGCACCAATGGCTCGTTCGGACTTCCTAGTTCTCGAAGGAGGTGGTTGAAGGCTTGCACTTTCTAAAGGCTCGCTTTAGTATGGGTTATATTTTCACTGCCTCTCACACGTTTTCGCTGCACTCATAGACACATTGCTTCCTGTTCCCCTTTATCGTGCGCGTTATTTGGAAGGTTATTACCTAGATATACTTAAGTGCATCCGTAGAATGATCATTCCTCCATGAATGGAAACATTGTTCTTTAAGTTACATTCAGCAACCTTTCCTGTCAAAACCTCGTTAGAAAAAAGGGGCTGTTTCGTGCCGTGGTCGATGAACTGCCGTTTGTGTCCACATGCTGAAACGATTGACCACTGTGTTGTAGATTAACACTAAAAAGAAGATTTACTTATCGCACCATGCACAATCAGCCTTTTAAAAATCCCTGTGACTCACCATATGACATATTCACGGCACTTGGCCTTTGGCGCTGTAGCCTGTGTGACAGGCACGCTAAACCACCGCGAAGCACTCGATTGTTTCTTCTGGAATCTGCTGCTTAGGTTTGTATGCGTGGGCTGCACAAAAAAAAAACAGCACCGGACTGGATGCCTTTATTGGACACTTGCATGTGCTTGCCTGACTTTTGAATGTGTTTTCAGTCGCCTCATATTTCTATAGCTCTTCGGTTGTCTTTTTCTTTTGCTGAAGATTCTGCTCCCATGCGTAAAAAAATTGGTGTGTAGCCCAGTCGATAAAACACTTTGTTTCCTAGCGTGGTTTCATAGGTTCGAAACTCCCCACCACCGACATTTTTTTTCTTTCAAATTTATTTTGTTTTATACATTAATTTATTTAAATCAATTCGTCTTACGTGAGGGACGGATGGTTTTCTTCGTTGAGTAGGGTATAGAAATCGACACAGATAAAAGGAAAAAGCTGTGCAAACATCTGGTGCGCACAACTTTTACTGCCGATAACTCAGTTTGTTTCTTTTTTTTTTGCCACAAAACTCCGTTAGTAAATATGAGTTCAGTTGGAGAGAAAACGAATTACTCTGAAATAGAACGCGGTGTTATGCCATGCTCTCTTTGAAACTTAAAAAAAAATATTTCTAATGCAGGCACGGTTATCTTTTGACGACCTTATAGTGATGACGTAATTTTTCAGCAGTAAATAGGGTGTTTGAGATCTCAGTAGCAGCTTTTGCGTCTTTGAGCACTTCCTTATTTTCTGAAGGGGCTCATTCATAACTCTCAGTATTTTTCCTTCATTCCCGCCGCACGTCACTGAGGAAAACATACCCCTCGAGAACAAGTGCTTGATTGCCACACTATGTGCGGATAGTGCCGAGGTTCTGGTGCATACATTTTTATATTCGAAACTGCGGGCTCCATTTACAGAGCTGCACTGCGTGCAGTTTTCGTCTCGGTACTTTCACAATCCTTGAACACTGGGGCTTCTCCCACCAAAACCCTACCACTGGTAGTTGGAGTTAAATGGGACCTTCATTGCCCCTTACTAAACTTACTAAGGCGCATTTGTTGGGAAAGCAGACACTTCAGAGAGCTGCTCACGCAAGGTCTTCTCAAAGTCGTTTTTCACCTTCTCGGTTAGGAAGAGAAAAAGCTGCCTCGGGACACTTTCCCCGCAATTGAGACCCCAATGGAGTCTTAGAATCTTCTCCCGCGAAGGCGATACCGCAAGCAGCTACAAATCACTGATACAAAGACAAGTTGTACTGTTCCCCGGTATTCTTTCTTCCAAAGTATTTCAGCTGTAATCAGTTCGCGATAGGTTTAATCGTCACAAACGACCATTCTCTCTCGATTCGTCATTGATGTTCCACCTTTTCTTTACCAAACCTTCCTTCAGAGCTCCATTTCGAAACCTTTAACCCAGATTACATCATGGCTACCACATAACTAGAATGATCGCGTCGTGTTACCTTGATATATTACCCGAGTTACCCGAGTGGCCCTCGGGTTTCATGAAAACGCTTTGTAGGCGCTTAGATTCTGCAATGACCTACTTTGATTCTAAAACTTATACGCCAACGTCTCTGAAAATCCGAGTGCATCTCTCATTACATGGTGAATAGTTTCGTGTATCGCGAGAAAACGGCTGGACGAGAAACTCGTCGACCTGGAGAAATCAAAGCAAGGGAGCAGCTAATAACGACGAGAGAGCGTATAGGGCGCAAGGGTGATGTGAAGCAAGAAGTGTTCGCTGTAAGAAGGTTGGCCGAATGCGTTAAGAGGGTGTGGCGGGTAGTTTAGCATTACCCCGTTTGAAGACACTGAGACATGATGAAACAACGCAAAAGAGCAACACCAAGAAAAGAAACAACACAGCGCCCTCTCTCGTTTCTTTCCTTTGTGGTTGTCTTTGGCGCCGTTTCATTGTGTTACCTCAACAACTCGTCCGATTGTCCCTGTTAAAAAAAAAATAAAAGTAGCTACTTGCTATGACCGGGAGAGGCACAACAATTTTATTTTTTATTTATTTATTTATTTATTTATTTATTTATTTATTTATTTATTTATTTATTATGATACCATTTATTATGTAGGGGGGATGTTAAGGAAAAAAAACACGAAATACGGTTGAAACGTGAAGACGCCAAGAAACACACTTAGAGCAAACACACCAACAGCCTAGTTTCTACAAGTCAAGATAAGCGCTACGCGCTCTCACAAATATGTCGTCTTCTTAGCACATACACAAAATATTTGCCATTGGTCGACACCACAATCTGAGGCAGTTTGTTCGACTCTTTAATGCTGTGGGGAAAGAAAAACGACTGCAATACTTTTGTTCGGTAAGAAAGTTTGCGTATTTTCTCGTTATCGTCATGTCTTTGTGATAGGTAAATAAGTGGTTTTAAAGAAACGCGGCGTTAGATGACGAAATTGTTCCGATCAATTTCATTTTACACCTATGTGCTTTATGGCGGATATCAAGCGCGTCCCGATTAAGCACGTTTTTTAGGGTGGCGACGCTAGTGATAATCTGATACCAGCTAGTTACAAACAGCGCTGCGTTATTTTGGATAGCCTTTAACCTATTAGCAAGTCTCAGAGTCCCATACTAAAGAAACATATTCCAAGATAGGGCGAACATTAGAAAAATATGACCTCTATGACTTCACGCGATGCTTCCCTGAAGTTTCTTCTCAAAACGTTAAGTACGCGACTAGCTATTACGGTTACGTAGTTAATATGGCTGTGCCAAGTTAGGTTCCCTAAAACTATGACTCTTAAGTATTTCGTTTCCTCAAATATTGCTATTTGTTGGCCATATAAATACTAGTTGTATCCTATGGTTTCGTGCTTTCTAGAAAACTGGACATGATAACACTTAGAAATATTTAAAGTCATATGTCATTTACGGCACGACGAAGGTACTTGGTCGAAATCTGCCTGTAGGGTGATAGTGCCTACGTGATTGTTAATGTCCCTATAAATCACACAGTCATCGGCATATCGTCTAATCTAGGATGTAATATCTAAGCCTATACCATTAACATGTACCAAAACAGAAGTGGTCCCAGCACGGACCGCCGTGGGGCGCCTGTTGATACTAAGGCTGAGTCTGAACCTGATCCGTTCATTACTACTTTTTGGTGTCAGTTTATCAAATAATCTTCTTGCCATTTAATAGTGCATTGTAGCAAGCCAAGGTGGGATAGTTTGGAAAGGAGTGAAGAATGTCGAACTGTATCAAAAGCCTTTGGAAAGTCCAACATGATACAGTCTATTGTTTAGCCGGAGTCGAATGAAAAGACGAGATCGTGGGAAATGCAATCATTTGAGTCACGCAGGACTGGCTGGTCCTGAACATATGCTGATTACAAGTCAGAAAATTGTTTTTCCCTAAGTGATGATAAATTCCGCAATATAATCTGTGTGCTGATGTCCTGCAGAATACAGCATTTAATGAAATGGGTATATATTTGGAAACCAAGCTCCGAAAGTCATATTTATGAACTGGGACCACGTTAGCAGTTTTCCAGTCTGATGGTAGTTCTTTCGATGACATGAGAGTGAAAAAATGATAAGAAATTTTGCGACAATAGGTGGGAAAACTTTAAACACACGCACTGAATACCATCTTGGTCAGTAGCAGAATCCGACTTTAATTAAGACAGCAGTTTGATTACTCCATCGTAAGATACAGATATAGCTGGCACATTCGACAAACTATAGGTAATTGGCTAGTTATCAGGCTATATCAAGCTAGCTATAGCTAGTTGCCTGATCTTCGGGAAAGAGAGTTAAGGATATATACAAATCGAAGATAGGAAGTCACGTAGAAAGAACTGGAGCCTATCCCTTTGCAAAGACAAAAATAAAAGTGCGTTGAATTAGAATGGCGATTTGGGCAATATAATGGAAAAATATATATAATGATAGATGCGTAAGCCAATCCGCAGAAACTTTAGATAAGAAATTTGCTCTTCTGAACCTATGTAACCCTTGTTTAGATTGTTTGACCTGTTAACCAGATATATATGAATGCAGTTATGAAGTCTCCTTATGGAGCTTATGTGCAAGTTGAAATGTCATCTGTACTTAAGGCTATGTGGAATTATCTGATTATCTTATTTGGATGCAATGACTGTGCCGAATTTTCGGCACTGTTTCCCTTGGGGACACTACGTATGTGCTGCTGAATTGTGTTATAACGTGCGTAGTGTATGTTGCTATTTCCATTCTGTCCTTTTGTTACTTTTTTTCTCTCTTAAAAAGTGCGCGAGTTTTCTTCTTTTTTTTTTCGATAGCCGGCCCTCAAGCCACCTATTCCTATTTCTTCCGTAAAAAAACGAAAATAAACAAGAAAAAAAGGTCTAGTCACCAGTAAGGTCTCGTCAATTAGTGCAGAAAGAGGCCTAATACGAAAAAAAATACAGAATTATTAACCAATACACGGGAGATGGAGAAGCGCAAGAGCTGCCGGCTTTTTCTTGAACCGCTGAAATTATGAACTCATTTAGTCATGGCACAAGGCAATGAAGCCGACAAACATATGCGCTCAAACGGTAAAACTTTTACATGTCCGAATTCATATCCCGCAAATGACACTCTCTATTTCCGGGCAGTGTGCTATCTTTAAAACACACACCAATATTGACTACCTCGCGAGCACTGATACACTACAAGAAAACATGAAAAAGTCAGATGCAGCTGGTAACAAATCTTGTGTCATATATCCATTACCGCCATTTCCACAAGATCCAGAAGTCATGTGCCTGTCAATAAAGGCAATCTATCGCCGCTGCAGACACGCGTTGATAACTCCTTGCAGATCCCTATGACCCACACCATAGGTCACAATTGGCACAATGTCATCTGAAGAACAATAACAAGTTACGACTGATTGGCAAGTGGTTAAAAGGGAGCAGGGTGACCAAACGCTGGGTTACATACAGCTGCGCCATGTATTCTGTATTAAATGCGTCTAGTTGTAGTTGTACAAGTGTTCAGAGAATACTGGATGTCTTTCTCGGAAACGAAAGCAGAGTGACAAATAAAACAACTCAGAAAGCAAAAAAAGAAAGCCTCAACAGGAAATGAAGTGGGCAAAAAATCACTACTTACGAATACACACCGGGACGGACACAAACACCAAGAAAGCATGGAACGTAAGCTATCACCGGGCCAAGTATAACACGTGCTGTTTTAAGTAAGCTGCAACTTGTTGCAAAAGATAGGTGACTTTGGTTACTGATCTTAGAGACCCGCTGCCCAGCGATATTGCTGCTGGCTACCCACTAACTTAACCTGTGTAAGACACCTTTTTCGCTGGCAAGTTGGGATACACAAACTTTTGATGTTGTCAAATTCTTGCTCTGCAGCATTAATTTAGGACTCATTCGTCGTGTTTGTGATGACTGCCTGAAATAGCCAAAAGTATTTTTTCTCCTCATTCGCGTCATTACGGTAATTTTTCAACAATTTTCCAGAGCAGCAACCCCAACAGGGCTCACGCTGGCAAAACCCCCTGCCTGTCCGTTGTTGTGTTTTCTTTCCCTCGCCTGTCGAACATGTTCTGCTTGGAAAACACCAACCTTCCATCAAATCCTCCTTACTTAACTACGGTTATTGTTCTGTTAGCCTGAAAGATCACCACTCCGCTGACCGACTTCTCGCACTGCCTGCCAGGTTGCTCTTTCCTGTGAGTACTTGATCGCCCAGGAAATGATCTGCCAAATAAACGAGCCCCAGGGGCTCTATCGCGGGCACAGGTGGGAGGAATGCGCTTCATAAGACGACCAATCCCCCTGCTTCTCCGAATGACCACTCGCATTCTCTGCGAGAATAGGTGTCTGCGTCGCTCCATTATGCTGCTCTATCTCATACACTGAAAGTGCGTAGAAACACGTAGGGCACTACGACATGACATTTGAATCCATTATTGCCATGTTTTCAGGGGAGGCTTTACCTCTCCTAAATTTCCTTCTCCTACCTTGCCCAGCATCGCCTTAGTAACCTGCAGGGAACAAAAACGCAGCTTCGTGGGAGGTTTGGACATACCAAGAACCACCCCCAAATGATCCCAAAAGTTAGTTCCGTACAAGACCGCATGCGCTTTTTATCTCGCTTTTATATGTTTGCGCTAACAATTATAATGGTTTCGTGCACGTGTCGAAAATTCGCCGCAGCATGTTCAGTGCTGCACATTATTATGGACGTAACATTTTCGAAGCTGCAAGTAATGGCCACAATGACTGGTGGAGATAGGCCCACTGGACGCCGTACGTTCAGCGAAGTCGTTACAAATACCTGACTACTTCTGCGGGATTTATTGTGCCATTTTTCTATGTAGAGGAAAACCATTTCTTCTTGTTCGCTTTATATATCCCAAACCAGCGCAGAATATTGCTTTAACCGCTCAGCCTTATGCAGCATCTCGGTCCATCTTTTTTACTCTCCAGAATATTACAGGTACGCGTCAAGGAACCACATTCGTGTAAACTAGAAGAGTATGCATTAGTTAGCAATGTGCATGTGTTCAGATGCTCTTGACGCGTGTGCCGCATTATATGCCGATAACTTTGTTTTCAGAGCACGTAGGCGCGTGAGTTGGAGTACGGAAACGGTAAACTGAGTTCCTAACGTGAGTTCCTAACCTAACCAAGCGTGGGTGTTGTTCTTCCGCGTGTCTGGTGGAGCCGTTAGAGGGAGCCTGGACATGTTTGTCCCTGCAGAAACACAGCAACGTAGAAAGTGTTTACTTTGAATGGAAGCATGCTGGTATTGTTTTTTGAGAGTTCTTGCTTGCGCGTCCTGTTTCTTCTCTCCGCAACTCATAGCAGGCCATGGAAGAAGCCACATGATCGAACTTTCTTGATGGAAATGAACACGACAAATGAATGTATGTGCATAAAAAAGACACACCAAAAGCAAACATTGGGCTCGCATAATTACTAAAACGTAAGTCATCACAGTAATGTTCCTACGGAATGATCAACAAGTGCAATGAATAAAGTTACAGTGGTGTTTTGCGGCTGCCACTTAATGAAGGATTTCGGTCGTTAACAGTCGGAAGAATTGCAGTGCACCATGAAGTGCTTTTATCATCAGATAAAGATAAATATGTTAAGTCGATGATAGTCATGATTGACAGAGGGCCTTTTTGGATGTTAGATATTTGTGGATGTGTGGTGCCCTCACGTTACGCGTCAGTCAGGGCATAGGCAGGAGGTTTTGATTATTCTGGGCGGGGGGGGGGGAGGTGGAGGGAGGCGAGGGCTGGGGCCCGACCAGCTATCCGAACCTCATATCTATCTATCTATCTATCTATCTATCTATCTATCTATCTATCTATCTATCTATCTATCTATCTATCTATCTATCTATCTATCTATCTATCTATCTATCTATCTATCTATCTATATATATATATATATATGTATACATATATATATATATATATATATATATATATATATATATATATATATATATATATATATATATTACACATGTGGTATTACATTTCACAGTTGTTGCACTTGAAGAGACTTCTTGTGACCTCGTAAAATTCTTTACTGAATTTATATGAGTATTTAGAAGACGTCGTAGGAGGAGACAGTTCAATTTCACAGCCTGACTCTTCTCATATCACCAAGAATCTGGCATCTCTCGGAGGTGTAATCTTCTTTCGGGTAATTGTCGTATACTTCGCTGTCACTAATACTCCTTCACCTTTCCGGAGAAACTGCAGGCTCTCTCCCTCTCATTTCTTTTTCTGTGAGTCCGAATATCAGCGCAACTGCGCATGACTGCTGTTGATTCTGATTTCGATTAAATCCGGCTTGGCCTCATTTCAGTTACTGAGTGAATTATAGAGGGTGTCCCAACTATCACGCAGCAAGACTTTAAAGAAAAGAGCAATTGCATTACTCAAAGAAAACCTATTGCATATTGCTTTCACAACAGTGGTGTAGCCGCCAGTCCTTATTTATTTACTGAGACTTAATTAAGTCATTGCAATTAGTTATCTAACTCGAGAAGTAGTGCCCTGATTATCACAGTATTAACGAGGCATTTGTAGGCACCCCCAAACAACACCTAACTTCGGTGCTTTCAGCGACGTACTGATTGCGCACCACTTTTTTCCAACTGCTAAAAAAAAAACACGAGTTATTAAAAATACCACGTTACTGTGCTCCCACCTGCGTCATAATGCAGCGCCCTCAAATAAGCTGATTGAAATAACTGGTTTGCCTGTCGCAAAGCCGAAGAGACAGCGCATCACCTTGATAATGGTACGGAAGGAGAACCAGCAGCAGGTTTCGCGGTCTTTGCAGCTATTCCTACCTCTTATTTCTATTTCACACTTCCTATCCGTCTCTCAAGGGCGACTGATCACGTTGATAACAAAAGCCTCTTGATAACGAGGCCGAAGCGCCGCTCTGACCACGCACTAAACGCGAAGAGCAATGCAATAAGATAGAATTTATCAAAATCCCGGGTTTGGTCGCACCGCATCACCTTTATGGCTATATTTCTTGCCAGAAACTTGCTTCGGGCCACAGCCAAACTAAAGTGGCCTTTTTATTTTTCATGAGAGTGTATACCTGCTGCGAAAATAGGTTCGTGGCTAAAATATCATCATCATCAGCCTGGTTACGCCCACTGCAGGGCGAAGACCTCTCCCATATTTCTCCAACAACCCCGGTCATGTACTAATTGTGACCATGCCGTCCCTGCAAACTTCTTAATCTCATCAGCCCACCTAACTTTCTGCCGCCCCCTGCTGCGCTTCCCTTCCCTTGGAATCCAGTCCGTAACCCTTAATGACCATCGGTTATCTTCCCTCCTCATTACATAAATATAAAACTGAAATAATCAAATGGTGAAGCGACGCACATGTACAGAAGAGGCGAAACCGATCAATTCAAGAAAATAATGTGCCACTTCTAAATGAGCCGAATTGGTGATAGAGACGATTGCACGAAAAATAATAATAAAGAAACATCAGATTTCGGTGTCCCCTTATTATCTATGAATTCGTAAGCGCCGTTATATACCAGTTGCTGCCTAGAGGACGTGGTCGAATAGGTCGCCTTCTGCAATGACGCAGTGCTGAGTGCACTTTATCACATCTTTAGTGCCTTTCTTGATGACCGACGCTGGAATTCTACGGCAGACATCCGTTATCCTTGCCTTGAGCTCATCTGACGTCATCGTCTCGATCATATAAACACGGTCATCACATAACCCCAAAGAAAGAAATCGACTGTTGTGAGGCCAGGTCACCTAGCCGGCCAGTTTAAAGGCCCGTGCATATAAACCAATTGTGCATTAAAAGTCGCATCCAGTCAGTTTCCTGTCCAGCTGCTGCTTTGTGCTGGCGCCCCATCTTGCTGAGGCCGCAGAAGTAGAAGACGTGACAGCAGGACTTCACTGAGAAGCTCATCCACCACTCCCTCAAGGATTTCGTCCACTTAATACTGTCCCCTCAGTGTGATCGAAGAAGATTGGAGCGATTATAGCACCGGCGTAAATTCTGCTCCACACACTGAACGACCACTGGCAGTGGTGCAGATTGCGCTTTACCCAGTGTGGATTGGAGTCCTTCCAATAGCACGCATTATGCAAATTTACCTAGGCATTTTTGCAAAAATTAGCCTTCTCTCTGTGCACGTGATGTTGCTCAAAAAGACTGGTGACTCATCCGCTTCTGTGTGGACCCAATTCGAGAGATCTAGACGATTCTGCAGGTGCCTATCTTCCCAGAATTGGTGTTGGTTAAGATGTTATGGTTGAAAGGCTGAGTCATTTAGAATCCTCCAAACTGATGTCTTCGAGATTGGTACCTGGGCGTCCTCGTCCCGCACGCTAGCATTAGCATTTGAGGACACAAATGCTAGGACGTTCATGAGTAGGGTAGGACTCAAAAATAGTCATCCGCCGATGTTTCTGGAAGTTGCCGATTTGTCTCAGGTTTTCATAATTTCTGATAATAGTCGATCTGTTTGGTCTACCGCAACACTTCCATGACTCATATGTACTTACGGCGTTCCTGTTGTTGCCGTTTGCAGCTCCCAAGAAGGCGAGTATCATGTTTTCCTTTGGCTCATTAGAGAAATACATGGCGACTGGGACGAAACAAAACGCACCTTTCATGGTGCGGACTTTTTGTTCCCTCTACAGGGCAGCGATTCTCGTTTCGTCTTGAGCGAGGGACATCATCTACTTCAGCAGAGCTATATGGCATTAAGGAGGCCCTTGCGTATGTACTTCGACAGTAGCCACCAAAGACATGGGTGATTTTCACAGTTTCAAAAGCAGCCCTGCAAAGTATGTGGAACAGGCACAAGCGTTGTAATAATCAACCTGCAGCATTTGACATTGCCTATCTTCTCCATAGAGAAATGTGCGGAATATAAGCAACCCTTATATGTAGCTTTCATTGATTACGAGAAAGTGTTTGATTCAGTCGAAACCTCAGCAGTCATGCAAGCATTACGGAATCAGGGTGTAGACGAGCCTTATGTAAAGATACTGAAAGATATCTGTAGAAGCTCCACAGCCACCGTAGTCCTCCATAAAGAAAGCAACAAAATCCCAATGAAGAAATGTGTCAGGCAGGGAGGTACGACCTCTCCAATGCTATTCACAGTGTGTTTACAGGAGGTATTCAGAGACCTGGATAGGAAGAAATGGGGATAAGAGTTAATGGAGAATACCTTTGTAACTTGCGATTCGCTGATGATATTGCCTTGCTTAGTAACTCAGGGGACTAATTGCAATGCATGCTCACTGACCTGGAGAGGCAAAGCAGAAGGGTGGGTCTAAAAATTAATCTGCAGAAAACTAAAGTAATGTTTAACAGCCTCGGAAGAGAATAGCAATTTACAATAGGTAGCGAGGCACTGGAAGTGGTAAGGGAATACATCTACTTAAGGCAGGTAGTGACCGCAGATCCGGATCATGAGGCTGAAATAATCAGAGGAATAAGAATGGGCTGGGGTGCGTTTGGCACGCATTCTCAGATCATGAACAGCAGGTTGCCATTATCCCTCAAGAGAAAAGTATATAACACCTGTGTGTTACCAGTACTCAGGTATGGGGCAGAAACCTGGAGACTTACGAAAAGGGTTCTACTTAAATTCAGGAAGACGCAACGAGCTAGCGAAAGAAGAATGATGGGTGTAACGTTAAGGGATAAGAAAAGAGCAGATTGCGTGAGGGAACAAACGCGAGTTAATGACATCTTATTTGAAATCACGAAAAAGAAATGGGCATGGGCAGGACATGTAGTGAGGAGGGAAGATACCCGATGGTCATTAAGGGTTACGGACTAGATTTCAAGGGAACGGAAGCGTAGCAGGGTGCGGCAGAAAGTTAGGTGGGCGGATGAGATTAAGAAGTTTGCAGGGACAACATGGCCACAATTAGTACATCACCAGGGTAGTTGGAGAAGTATGAAAGAGGCATTTGCCCTGCAGTGGGCGTAACTAGGCTGATGATGGTGATGATGATGATCTTCCCCACAAGGCTAAGATTGCTGGGCATTGCGTCAAGTTCCAGTTGATTACTGACCCTGCTGGTATTTCGGGAGATGAAAAAGCGGTTGAAGCTGCCCGAAATGGACTCCAATACCGCAATTTAAAAAGAACATTTTTTTCACAAAAACCGACGCTTCAAACATGGCGAAAAAATATGCCTATCAAGAAAAATACCGCATCTGGAATTTGCCGCTTCACCAGGATAACTTCCTGCGGTACATTGACCCAGAAATGAGACCGGAAATTTCTCGACACTTAGAGACATTTTACCACCGTCATCGACTGAACGTGGCATACACGAACAATTATCTGTACCGCATAGGGCTTACCACTAACCCCTACCTTGATAACTGTGGCAACTTAGAGACAATGGAGCACATATGACTAGAATGCCCCGCGTATCGCGACGAGAGACAATTTTTTGAGGAAAAAATGGACATGATTTGCCACGATCCTTTAATATTACCCAGCATCCTAGATCCAAAGCCCGGCCCTTCAAAACAGTGGCAGGTCTTGGGTTTATTGTTCAGATACCTGTCAGAAATTGGTCTAGTAGGAAAGCTATAAACATTGTACATTTCATATACAAAAGCCTAAATTTACTCGCCATGTCTCCTGTAACTATCAGTATCAAGTCCACTTGCACATTTCATATTTATTTTTATTCTCTTTGTCTTCCGCTCTCTTCTGAAATCTTTTAATCCCATTGCCCATCCCTATACAAAGTAGCATGCCAGCGGTTGTATACGCGCCGGCAAAATTCTCTGGTTTTCTAAGAGTCTCTCTCTCTCTCCCTATATATATATATATATATATATATATATATATATATATATATATATATATATATATATATATATATATATATATATATATATATATATATATATATATATAAATGTATATGTATATATATAATATCTTTCTCTTCTTTTCAACGTCTGCACTGAGCCTTTCAATTCGCCTTTGTGGTGGTGGATAATGTGGCAAAAAAAGAAAAAGAAAGAAAGAACCATCTGTGCACTTTATCTACGCTAATACAACAGCTGTCACAGCTTGTTTTCAACTAACACCAAACGCGACATGTTACTTCGGCCGAGGCGCGGCAGATAAGGAGCTACTAGCTCGATCACGGTGCTTGTTTTCTTTACTTCCTTTATTTCATTCTCGCTCACTCACAGGGAGCTTGTTCGAAGGCACTGCTTTATGACGCGGTTGGGAGCGCAGTCACGTGGTATTTTTCATATTTCGCAGGTTTTATTTATCCGTCGGAAAAAAATTTGTACTTAGATTTTCCTTGGCTGTGCCTACAAGTGCCTTGTTGACACTTTGGTAATTAGGAGAATACGTGTGCAGTTATATAATTCAGTACAATTACCCAATTAAATTTCAGTAACGAAAAATTTACTGGCGGCTACTCCACTGTCCTCGAAATAATATGCATTAGGTTACCTTCGGGTAATGCAATTTCTCTTTATTTACATCTTAGTGCATCGTAGTTAATTGGGACACCCTCTATATATTTATGAGCTCTGCATGCAAGTGACGATGTTTCCATCCCTAATGAATGTTGTAAATTATTAGGAGACTTTTTTCATGAGTCTTTAGAATTGCTTGCTGAAAAGAGAAGCAATACTAAGACACCTATCATTCACATGAATTTCACACGCGGTTGATAAAAGCTGCTCTGCCGAAGGTGTCACTAAAGTCTGCAGGTTTTTCTTTTATCGGGGTCAAAAAAGCACGCGAAACAATTTGAAGCGAGGTGAACATACAGCAATATACTCATTTTCTAGGTATAGGCTGTCCATACCTTAGAAATAATTGTTAATTGGCCACCTGCTTGTCATTCAAATATATTATAAACTTTCTCCTTTGTATATATTTAAATATATTGTATATGTTCATGGTGTTCACAGTAGAAATATAAAACAATGTTGAATAGAGAGAATACGGGTTAGGCAGCCGCCGCTGGTGCTTTTAATGCACGTGTCCTCCTATTGTCAAGATTTGCAGAAATGAAGCGAAATTATAAATTAAACGCCTTGCATGTCTACACCAACAATGAGGCAGTAAGCTATCAGTCACAATAAAATTTCAGGTGAGAAGGTCGAGGCAAGCCAAAAGAAACCCCAATTGATGTGGGTGACAAAACCAATTTCGGCGATAATAATTTCAGTAATAATAATGTAGGTGTGTGTGGGAGAGGGTGGGGGGAGCTTTCAGCATCGCCGGGGAGAGGGGCTCTGCCCCCTCCCCCCCGGGACACTTTGGAACACTTTGGTTTCTTAAGCGCGATCTCCGTTCCGAAGATCGAAACTTCCAATCAATATACCACTCATATGAAAGAAGGAGTGCGAGAAACTATAGCCTGAGGATGGTGTCAAGAAAGGAATGTGGTATGGTGGAGAGGGGGGAGGCGATTGAATGAAGAAGGAATTGTGGGCAGCCTGCTGCGCGTGGCAGCACAAATATAACAAACCTGCTTACATATAGCCATTAGCGCTACTCTTAAATATGTGCCTGTGACCGGCTTCGTTCTCTACCAAGTTGCGTGATGAAACAGTATACGCTACCTAAATATTCCCATCGTAACAAACACACGCCTTCAAGCGCATAATTTCAGTGAAGAGGTCACTGCCTTCCTCTCCCAGTTTTGTCATGTGTGCTCAGTCGGGACCGAGACACAGTGTGGTAATCTTGGCCTATCGCAAAGACGCTAAGCTGAGCTTGCGCTCATGTAAAGGAATTATAAATGATGTAGGTTAGAGATAGTGAAGGAATGAGGTACGGAATGTGGTTAAGGCAGGAGGGGCGGAGGACAGGCAAAAGTTGTGAAATGAAGCGGAAGCTCAACGGAATTCTATCGAATTTCAAACAAGGTAACGCTGTCTTTCTCTGTCATTATCGACTTCTTCTCCATGGCAGACAAGGATAGAAAAATGTTCGACCCTTAAGTCAATACATTCCTTAACTGAGTGAAAAAGCGCTGAACAAAAAAAAATAATTTGAGAGGTCTGTTGTGGCGCTAGAATTTGTAATATTATAATAGATGGGCGAAAAGCTCTATCGGTTTGTCTCCGCAGCGTTGTCACTATATTTCGCAAAACGTAAACCATCCAATTAAAAAAAAAAAGATGGCTCCTTGTTTTAAGATTTTCTTAACAAGCAATACGGCTGCAGCTTGGAGAAACCTAATCTGTAATGTTACGATAAATCTTTATTTGATTATGCTTCATACTTCTACGCGCATATTTTATGCTTTCTTTATAGAAAGACCCTTAAGCTACCGACTTTACGAGTACGCTCTAACTGTTGTACCTCAAGCACGAGATTCCTGATAAAGAATAGGTATTTGCATATTGGTATCGACAAGGTTTAAACAAGGGCAACACAATACAAAACGCGCTTGCGCCATTTTCAGAGGTCCAGTCAGAATGATGAGAATGAATGGCGGATATGCACCACCAGTCGTCGCCGCCTTTCTTTTCCAAGAGTGGGTGGCTATGGGTTTTCGCTCGGCACCACCTTTTACATGTAGCTCGGCTGCCGGCTTATCGTCTCATCTTTCATGGCGAGTCATAAAGGAGTTGAGCTCCGTAAAGGAGGTGCGCAGCGAACTAGCCAGTGCGGAGATCCCTTTACGGCGTCCCCCGGATATCGCAACGCCGTCAGCCAAGCCATGCATTGATCCTATGAGCCCTCGTCCTTGACGCTCTTCTCGGAAGAGCCGCCATCGTAAGAGCCACCGACTTGGATTTTATGGACCCCGTTACGGTTACTTGTATTCAAGGTTGCCTTTTCACTGTGGAGACACTCAATTCGATTATTTACGGATGGAACTCTTACCGGTCCTCTGTTGTAGAGAATGTTAAAGGAAGATGCCACGGTGTCGCTCCTTTAACGTTCGCACCGGAAGAGCCAAAAGAAGAACCAAGAGGAGAATCGATATCTATGCACGCAAACATAATGATCAAACTGGTAAGAGTTGTTATGCCTGAGAGCTTGCGTCTCAGCATTGCGTAGGGAAGTTTCAACCGCTGAAAAAAAAGGTGAACCGCGGATAGACAAAGTTACTGCGATGCTCGGATAGGCAGAGCTTTCTTACCTCTCAGTAGCGATGAACTTCCAGATCTTGCAAGGGTGTCCGATCAAAAATGTATTTGATGGCGCTCGTTATGTTTTTGGCTAGTCATGCTAATTGGTTCAGTTAGTGTATGTGCATTCACGTTAAGGTCATTCTTTATGTCGGGAAGCACCTTTCTGTCTGTATTTGTGGTTTATTTGGGCAGCCTATATGTTATCTGCTTGTGTTGCTTTTTTTTCAGCAGAGCCGTGATCGTAAGGTGCTATCGCGAACTCTATGAACATCCTGAGTGTTACTGAGATTCAAGATTGCCTTCACACGGCTGGGTTATATTACGGGCATAACTATTACCGGCCCTCAGTCGTACAGAACATGAAAGAAAGGTACGTGCAAGGAGTCCTATAGTGTTCGCGCTATAACTACCAAAGGAACGACCTAAAGAAAAAAATTTGAATTGTCTATACGAACATAGCAAACGAACTCATGAGAGTTCAGCATGCATCTTGATCTAACAGCCTGCATCTCTGCATTATGCACGGAATATTCAACGGGTATGCAATAAATAACAACGGGTAAACTGTGTCGTTACACTACTTTAACACTAGTTCAAGAAAAGATTAGTTGGTCAGACTCCAATGGGTCCGCGGCAGGTTTCCATGAACGCCGCACTGCATTTGCAGTGCAACTCCAGTTTTGAGTTGCCGCACATTCTCTGCCCTTGGTGAAGCACCACCTGCATGTTGCGGGGTATAAAACGCCGCTACTGTTTCTAAGGTTTAGAGGCCTTAGCGAAACTTTGTGAATATCGTTACTGCGTATGTGCCAGTGAGTATATGTGCTACTTGCTTGTTTACCTGACCTCTGTGCGTGTCATAATTATCACCCTAGATCTGTAGCTAGCATGCCAGGCGTGCTACCAGGCTAACATCTCCAGCTTATCATCAAAGCCTCAATGTTTCTCTATGTTATACTTCCTGCGGTGTCTCAATTGGGCCACGTAATCCTGCCTTTCAGTGGTGATGAGCTTCGAGACCTAGCATGAGTGTTCGATTATAGTGTACCCGGTGTGCCTTCTTGCATTTGTCGTTATGCACACCGGTTGGCTCGGTTAGTGTGCGTGCGTTAATGTTAGGACCAGTCTTTACCTCTGGGAGCGTGCATTTGTGGTAGCGTGCATTTGTGTGTAAGTGTGGTTTATTTGAGTAGATAAGTTTCTGAAGCTGCGCCCTTGTAAAGTGCACTCGCCTTGTATAAATAGAAAGAGAAAGAATAGAAAACTAAGAGTATTCGAATACAGAAAATCCGGCGCCGATTTTGCAAATGGAAAACAGCATTGAAACATCATCATAGCGGTTCACTGTGTGCTATTGAGGGCATATTATCTAGGCCATGACCTCAAATTCTCATTCACTAATGCTTGCCGCAAGCAGTTTGAGTTCTCTCAATTTCGGTGCTGCACCGAACTTCAGAGAACAGCCATAGTCACGAAACAGCCATACTCACGAGCACGCGACGACTCAATTTTCACCCTTCTTGTTCTCTCGCTTGACGGCGGGAAAAGATGTATTGGCTTATAGCGAAGGTGTAGAGTGGCGTTGTATGTTTCTGAGGTATTGACATAGAATATTACTCGGCTGAGGCGAAGAAAAGGAGAAACGCAGGCTTTATGCAGCGGCAACATTGATTCGAGCACACTGCGCGTGCCGCCAAAGAAGATGCAAGCGTGCTTGGCTTATCACATCGACGAAAGCTAAGTAGTTCCATACGAATCGATATGACGTACCGATTCCGGGAATGGAGGTTACGCCGGCTCACGGAAGCTAGTGCCAGTTCACGCTTCCGTCACAAAATGATGAAGCCAAGGGTGAAATTTGTTCCTTTAGGACAGGCACAAGAAGGGTCGAAAGTTTCAATGTTTTAACTCGGGGGTTTTGAGTGCCAGAACCATGATACGATTATAAGGCATACCCTCTAGTGAGGGACTCCGGATTAATTTTGACCACCTAAGGTTATTTTACATGCACTTAAACCTGCGTTTATGCATTTCGCCCGCAACGAAATGCACCCGCATTATCGGGGAAATGATCTCGCGACCTCCTCGTTAGCAGCGCAAAGCCATAGCCACTAAGCCAACGTGGCGGAATCTCAAAAAGATTAAGGGATGCGGGCACCACTAAAATGTCAAATGCCAGCCTAGTTGTACCTTGCAGCCATTCAAGCAGTACAACACAATGTTGATCACGCTCGGTAGTACACATGCCGTGTTTTAAATTTTTGCTGCCGCGCTCAGGCTCAGGAAATACGCTACATTTTCGCAGGTGCGTCCGGTGAGCTTTCGACCCTGTCTGTACAAGTCAGTTTACGAACTTTTGTTGTACATCCATGATTTGTCTCAAGGGAGAAAGCGTTGAGAGAACATACCAGAAACGTCCGGATGACACGAAGTGATTAATAAGTTAAGGTGAGTTTGATAACAAAGGATTAACACTAAGGGATTCACACAAGCCACGAGACGCCATAACAGGTACTTCACTGTCTTCACGGTCATCGGTTCGACGCATGAACGTGGTGGGGTCGATGAGTGAGTGTCATGTCTGGCCGACCCATGTCTAACCTTTCTAGTCTAGCATCGAACCTCATCTAAGTGAGAGAGACCGTTAAGGGTGCAGCCAGTAATGCATACTTAATGCGTTCTGTTCATCAACCAGCGGTGATGATGAGCGAGTTTGGAAATAGCAAGTGGAGTGAGGATGTATTAACAAATATGGGAAAGCAGCTGTAGCTCCAGATCTACTTGCTTACACTATACCTGTGTATGTGCAGCATGGAGGGTACCTGAGCTTTCGAGCTAGGCACTTTTAAGAAGGCCCGCCTTTTAAATGATAAGGTAGTTCTTCAAGCCCCTAAAGTTTGCATTGTCGAGTGCACTCGGTATGATTCACCTCTGACGTCCTCTTCGTCACATGGATTGTTTACACTGTGCACGGTTATTATGTGCATCACGTTGAAGAAATCCGCTCGAAATACCTTAATGTTAGTCAAGATGCAACGAAGAAGAGCGCCCGCAAATACTGATTTCCTCAACATGGAACCACAACAGTCTACACTTCAATATGACACAAGATAGTTATTAGGCAAGCGAATACAAGAACGTAGGCAATTTCTCTCCAAGGGCGAAACGTTGAGACTGATTGAAAGGTTGAGCGTTGCGATGAAGCTACAGAGGTGGTATTCTAAAAATACATGAGGGTGACTTGTTCGCACTTCACTTTTGACATGCTGGCAGGTAAGTTCTGCTGCGGTGCAGCAGTGGCTCCCTGCCAATGACGCTGGGGTAATGAGTAGCACCGCTACTGGCTCTGCAGGCATCGCACCCTAATGGAGTACAAGGTAGGAGAGAGGTAAAACCATCAGCGTTTCTAGCTTATAGCGTATTGCCCGTTCCACTCAGACCATTGCACGTACAGTGGTTGTTGAACAATAACCTTCACCAGGTAACTTTTCTAAGCTTACCTAGTCCGGTAGAGTTTGTTTTCATTCACTTTCGCTCGTACTATAACTGACGGTAACTTCTTCGGGATACGACGCTTTGCATGTCGTCTATCGCAGTGCCACACGCAGTGATAATTGCAGGGCGCACGCGTATGTGCGAGCTGTACATGGAGGGGCTCCATCCATCGAGCGGAGGTAAACGTAGAGCGCCGTTCTGCACTAGCACGCGCCGTCAACGCGCGACTCTCGAGCACCGCAGCCTGCCGTCGATCCGTTGACGCCTCTTAGAGGCTCATTATTCTTGCTTGTGCCTGTCATGCATTCGCCACCCATTTCACACTGTTTTGCCAACAAAGGAGGAACAGCTCTTTTAATTCCCCGTGGAGCCTTCGTAATCACACACGCACACGTTTAAGCACTGCGCGCAGACATATGTATGACGGTTCCGTACAATAATTTCAGCTGGAGCTGAAAATTGAGTTTCGCTGTCATCGCTGGCTCAGCAACGGAGCGTGCTATTGTTCGCCTACAATGCCTCTGTCTCCGCGAGCAAAGTCCCGGGACCGATTTTCGGCCCTGGTGGTTCATTTACGTGAGGGCTGATTGCAAAAGCGCGCGTGTAGTTAGGTTTAGGTGCACGTTAAAGAACTACGTGCGTTCAAAATTAATCAGCACCCAGTCATAGCCCATGTGTTGTGTTCGCACATTAAGCTGAAACACAAAGTGAATTCTATCGAATTCGGGAAATGCGGGGACTTCAACGCTCCACACACGCAGTGGGGCTATGGACACTCGTCCAAGAAGGGAAAAAATCTGGCCGACCTCATAGAAAAGGCCGGCCTAACCCTTCTCAACGAGCCGGCCTCGCGCACCAGAGTGGGTGCGGGCCCCCATAGGGACACCACACCAGACCTAACGCTATGCAGGAGAGCCGGGAGAATCACCTGGGAGAACACCTTCGAGGACCTGGGGAGCGATCACAGGATACTCAGCATTGCCCTAGGAGAGCCCCGCGTCACGAAGGGAATAAAACATAAGTTCCGGCTAGTAGACTGCGACAAATTCCGCAAAATCAGAGACGAAAAAGAACAGGGACCCACAAGAAACATAGAGGAATGGAACGGAGAGCTGCTACGAGACGTAGAAAAGGCACCGACCGAGATGGAGTGGGGTGACTGGGAGGCTCAACGCGAACATGAAGACGACGACAACGGTGGTGGTCACTCTCCGCGGATGGACAGCAGGCTCGCGCACCTCGTACAAGCCAAAAAATCCATCCAGAAACGGCTGCAAGGGCAAAAACACAATGGAAATCTAAGGCGCAAAATCGCGGAACTAAATAAGACCATCGAAGCACACTGCGCCCAGTTATGCAATCAGGATTGGGACGAGGTATGCGACGCCATGGACGGCAACATCAACACGGGCAAGACGTGGAAGATCCTCAAGCACCTGCTCGACCCGTCGGGAACGAAGACAGCGGCGAAAGCGGAAATGACCAAGCTCAGACACAAGTACAAAGGAAACATCCGTGAAATGGGTGATGAAATCGTCAAGCTCTACCTTGAGAGACCTCCAGCCGTTGAATACCGGAACTACTCGGGCTCTCCCAACGAAGACCTCGACAGAGATTTCTCCCAGCAAGAAATCAAGGCGGTCCTGCAGACCATCAAGACCAAGTCGGCTCCAGGCCCCGACAAAGTGACCAACAAGATGCTCCGGAACCTGGACGACCAGGCAACGAGCCGCTTGACAGACTACGTCAACGAGTGCTGGCGGAACGGCGGGATACCCGACGAATGGAAGAGGTCCGACGTGATCCTCATCCCGAAGCCGGGTAAACCCTTATAAATACAGAACATGCGGCCGATCTCTCTCACTTCCTGCGTTGGTAAAGTGATGGAGCACGCTTGCCTGAGTAGAGTTAACGGCTACCTGGAGTCAAACGACCTGTACCACAGCAACACGATTGGCTTCAGAAGAGGGCTCTCTACACAAGACGCAATGATACAACTAAAGGAGCAAGTCATAGATACCACGGGGCGGGGCTTGAGAGCAATACTTGGACTTGATCTAAAGAAGGCCTTCGACAGGGTCAAGCACACGGCCGTACTCGACAGAATCGTGCAACTCGGCCTGGGCGAACGAACGTATAATTTTATCCGAAATTTCCTTACGGGAAGAACAGCCAGAATCAGACTGGACGAGGAGGAGAGTATCCAGGTGGACATGGGCAGCGCTGGCACGCCGCAAGGGTCCGTCGTGTCACCGATGCTCTTCAACCTCGTCATGATCGGACTATCGGAAAAACTGGACCGAATAGAAGGCATTAATCGCACCGTTTATGCAGACGACATTACGATTTGGACCACGAAAGACGCAAGCGAGGGTGATATGGAGAACAGACTTCAAGGGGCGGTGGAGGCAATCGAAAATCATCTAGAGGGCACCGGACTTGAATGCTCACCGGAAAAATCGGAACTGCTGCTCTACCGCCCCAGGAGGTCCGGCAAACCGTCCAGAGACGTAGCGGAACTACACAAAAGGGGAATCAGATTAACCACGAGGAAAGGCACGGAGATACCCATGGTCCAAAAGATTAGAGTTTTGGGTCTCTGGATCGAAGCCAGGGGAACAAACACGGAAACTATAACACGCCTGGAAAAGAAAGTCATGGCGGCCATTCGGCTAATACAGAGAGTCTCCAACAACAGGAGGGGCATTAAGGAAAGAAACGTCGTACGGCTCGTTCAGGCCTTCGCGATCAGCCACGTCGCGTACGTGGCGGCATTCGTCCACTGGAACAAGGCCGAGAAAGACAGGATCGACGCGCTCATTAGAAAAGCGTACAGAACAGCACTGGGTCTCCCCCAATACACAAGAAACGAAAGGTTACTACAACTCGGGGTGCATAACACGCTGGAGGAGATCGCAGAAGCACAGAGAATAGCGCAACTTGAAAGACTCTCCGGAACCAAGGCGGGCAGAGAAATCATGGGAAAGATCGGCATAAACTACCACGGAATGAACGGCCCCAAGACGCAGATTCACCCAGACGTCCGAGCCGCAATAAACACGGAAAATATCCCGAAGAACATGCACCCCGTGCACAATGTCGAGAGAAGAAAATACCGCACGAAAACGATTCTCAAAAATCACGGCGCGCGGGAGGGGGTGCTCTTCGTAGACGCCGCGCGGTACCCCCGAAACAGGGACGACAATGGTGGTGTCGGCGCTGACAAAGGTAACTCCCTCTTCGCAATGGCGGTCGTATGCACGAAAGGAAAGACCGTGACTGCGGGCTCCGTAAGGACTAGATCGTCGGAGGCAGCGGAAGAAACGGCAATCGCATTGGCTATAATCAGCGGTCGGCAACAATACAGAACAATAATCAGCGACTCGAAGACGGCTATTAGGAATTTCACAAAGGGCTGGGTCTCCACCGAGGCGGCCAAAATCCTGAACAACAGAGCAGAAGACTTTAAGAACGGCACAATTACACCCAAATACCTCAAATGGATCCCGGCACATATGGGAGAAGTTACCATGAATGCCCCTCCCAACCTCAACGAGAAGGCCCACCAAGTCGCGCGAACACTAACCCACCGCGGCACGGACAGTGACGGCCCAACACCCCGCAACCCTTGGGGAAGAGGAAAGGACTGCGGCGGAGGCGATGGAGAAGACGGAGGAGGCGAGGACGACGAAGAAGCGATAAAAGACGACAGGGACAGACTGGTCACGTACCACGACATACTGACACACTACACGAAACAAAGAGAAGCATACCCACAACCCCACAAACAACTCGACAGGTCTCAAGAAACAGATTGGAGAAGATTGCAAACCAGAACGTTCCGAAACCCAGTACACTTAAACAGAATAAATTCAACACAATATCCAGACGCAAGCTGCAAGCTCTGCAAACACGAACACGCAGACATGGCACACATCTTGTGGAAGTGCACACAGATCGGTTCAGTATACGTAGAGGACAAGATAGAACCGGACCTTCTCGAGGAGCGATGGCTAAGCGCTCTGACTAGCTCAGAACTACACGACCAATTATGGGCTATCCAGCGGGCCCGGGCAGCGGTGGAAAGGCTATGCCTCACCGCACACAATGCCCGGGTGGCCTGAGCCCGGGCTGGCAACCTCGCAGGCCCTTTTTCCATTAAAGTTTTTTCCGTCCGTCCGGGAAATGCGGTGGGGCAGTAATTATTATTGTTATTATATACGAAAACACACACACGCGTGCGCACGCAATGCCCAGAGATGGAAGTAATGAAGGAGCAGGCTGGAAACTACCACTGAGAGAGGCACATATCCTGCCTACAGGTTAGGATGGAGAGCATAGAAAAGGAAGTCAAAGATAAGAACAATGGAAGCAAAGAAGAAAGCAGCAGCAAGATTGCAAGCCACAAAGATGAAAGCAAAGCTAGGCATATAGTTTGCAAGTAGGAACACCACATACACACAGGGACAGAAAAAAAGGAAGCAGGTGGCACTAAAAATTACAAAAATAATAAGAGAAATACAGAAAAATTACCGAGGAATACGTTACTTCCTAATGCGAAATTTGAGCGCAGCAAACATGAATGGGATTCGCGGAGATACGAGTCTTACACTCACCGCATTAAGTTGTGGAAGGTGCGCTGGCCTCGAGGGATATTTGTAACCGTTTGTTGTCGAAAAATGAGGAATGTCACCTTTCCGCACAGATTGCATGCATGAAGAACACAGTCTGAATTGACACAAGTCCGAGTTGGGAAACGCACACCGGAGATTCTCACGGCACGTATCCGGAAGCGGTTTCACGTCATTTTGGAACCAGAGCCGATCACACACTGAACACAAACTTCCAAACGGATTGTCTGTAAACTGTCGCCGGAAAGCATTTGTTGCACCCGGACTGTTTGCGAGCCTTTGTTTGCGTTTGGCCTCGGCCTCGGCCGCGCGAACGGTAGAGTCTTCTCTGCGACGGCGATGAGCTTCTGCTTCAGCCTCGCTTACTGCTGGTTGCTCTCGACGGCGGCGATGAGCCTCCGCTTCGGCGGTGCGAACCGCAGGGTCTTCTCGGCGGCGGCGATGAGCTTCTGCTTCAGCCTCGCTTACTGCTGGTTGCTCTCGACGGCGGCGATGAGCCTCCGCTTCGGCGCTGCGAACGGCAGGGTCTTCTCGGCGGCGGCGATGAGCTTCTGCTTCAGCGTCGCTTACTGCTGGTTGCTCTCGACGGCGGCGATGAGCCTCCGCTTCGGCGGCGCGAACGGCAGGGTCTTCTCGGCGGCGGCGCTTAGCCTCTGCTTCGGCGACGCGTACTCCTGGATCATCTCGACGGCGGCGACGGTAAGCTTCTGCTTCGGCGGCACGCACCTCTGGATTCTGACGGCGACGGCGCTGGGCCTCTGCTCTGCCAGCTCGTTTAGCAGCAGCAGCAGCAGCAGCAGCAGCAGCAGCAGCAGCAGCAGCAGCAGCAGACGGAGGACTTCCATCGGTCATCTCGCTCATGGCTCAGAAAGAACTGGCAGATAATTTCGCAGTGGCGAACGGCAGCGGCAATTTCGGCTCGGGTGGTGCACATATACAGATCCGCCGCCACCGATCTGGCTCTCTGATTGCCACCGCACAGGGCGAACGGCAGCGGCAATTTCGGCTCGGGCGGTGCACATATACAGATCCGCCGCCACCGATCTGGCTCTCTGATTGCCACCGCACAGGGGTTGCATTGGAGGAGGATCGAAGAAAGGAATTAAGTTCGAGCCGGCGCTTTGACAACTGGAGACTCGCAGGAAGAGGGGGGAGGGGGGCGGCGTGTACACCCAGCGGCAAACGATGGGGACAGAAGCGCGCGCAGCAAGCGGACAACACGATAAAGGGAGGAGGGAAGAGATAGCAGTGACTGACTGATGCCGCTGACGCCGATAGTGAGTCAACCCCAGCTGCGGAGTTGGTTTCAGGGACAACGCCGCCGATGCCGACACAAACAATACGATACCCTCGCTTCCGCAGCGCTAAGAACCAGGTCTAGCCGTGGGAAGGTGGTCACGTATTCGTCGACGTGCCGGGGCCTACGTGAAATAACCGGCGCGTCGGCAACTGAAGAGCACCCTATCCGCCACACAAGAACAGGGGGGGGGGGGACCCTTTCCTCCTCTTTCTGCATGGCGGCGACGGTGTTCTATGCAGTCACGTTATCTTGACTCTCTAGCGGCGTCAGCGGCATCCAGCGGTATCAGTCGGTCGCTGCTAGCGCTGGGGGGATGAAAGGGGGGCGGAGCTGGTTACGAGGCCGACGACAACGCCGACGACGACGCGAAACCCAGGAACGGACGCCAAAGAGCTGCGCTCTAAAACAAGATTAGCGAAAATTTGCGTCCTTCACAAAGCCTCACAAACGGAAAGACAAGCCAGTTTCTTGTAGAAAAAAAGGCAGGATGCGATGAGCCAGGTCGCGTCGAGAAGCACAACCACTAGGATACAGGCAATGATCAAGGGCCGTTACACCATAGGCCAAATGTGGCATCCACTGCACAACATCCGTCGTAGACTATATGTTTCGTTGGAACGTTAATCTCACGCTACCCAGCAGTAAGTTATTCAGTCCAATTGAATGCGTCCAATGCTGTGGGGCTGCAAAAACATTGCACAACCATGCAGAGGTTGACGTGCGCGTATATATATATTTACCAAATTGTTCACACATTTCACATGTAGGTGCATGCACACATAAGGAAGATAAACCGGAAAATAGGATGCCTGAAACAAACTGTCCCCAAGCATTCATCCAAAGACTCTCGATCATTTTATTGCGAAGTATTTTTGCTTCAGTCTTCGCACTTAGTGGCAGGTAGGTAGGAAGGTTCCTGGATAGCCTGGCTTTAATTAAAACATAATAATAATAAGACAGAACGCATCTCACATTGACTCTTGACGGGGTTGCGCGATTAGCACTCGAGTGATATAGCGACATTCAATAAGTATTGTGGTCATTTTGAAACTTTCCTTGGTTCGGCTATGCACGGTATGCAGGGCCTCCGGTATCGGCCCGCATCGTAGCGGCACTCACTTGCGAATGGAAAGAGAGAGAGAGAGAGAGAGGGAGGGAGAGAGAGAGATAAAATAGATGAGAAAGGTAGGGAGGTTGACCGGGAGATAGGTATTCAGTTTGCTACCCTTCACTGGGGAAGGGGCAAGGGGAGACAGATAGAACTTTAAAGAAAAGTGCACACATGTGGTATCCACCGAGGTGGCGTATTGAGTCCAACAATTTTCAATATTGTTCTTGTTGGTCTCGTGGAACGCATACCAAGTGCTGCCCAGATAGCAATATACGCGGATGACATATGTGCGTGGACATAGGGTGTAACATTTCCTCAGGTGCGCGCGAGGTTTAAAAAATCCGCGACTTCAATATAGGCGTATCTTGGCGAACAAGGTCTCCGGATTTCGCCTAAGAAATATGCACTGGTCGCGTATACGCCAAAGCCAATGACGTCCTAAGCCATATTTAGCATTGGGAAAAATCTATGTTACGCCAGGACGCACAGATTCTTAGGGCTGATCATTGATCGCGACGTCAGCTGGATGGTGGTGGTGGTGGTGGTGAGTTGTAGCAACAGGCGAGTTTAGCCTGGCGAACAAGGCCGGCAATTGCTCCGCCCGAGCGTCTCGCACAATACCGCTGAAGTGTTTCACCATATGTCCACCACCAAACCGTCAGCTGGAGTCCCCTTGTCACCTACCTGAAAAAACGCCTAACGGCTATCTCACATCTTTTCAAATTTCTTGGAGACAACGTAGGGTACGTCAGTACACGAGATGTTACAACTCTACGGGACGCTGTTTCTCGCGTATCTAAGGCGCAGCTTACCTGTACTGTGCAATGCCTGCAGAAGTAACATTCGCACAATCGAGCGTGCACAGGCGCAGGCACTCACTTGCGAAGGTTGCTAATGAGTATGGCAGCGTGACGACGACTGTATGACGCCGACGCAGTACCGATGGAAACGAAGGCGGAGTGATGTTAATGAAATGGCAAAGACTGGATGACAACGACATGGAGACATTGCAATGGAATCGCGATGAGTGTATGACGACAGTGGCGTGACGACGGCGGTATGACATCATCATCATCATCATCATCATCATCAGCCTGGTTACGCCCACTGCAGGGCAAAGGCCTCTTCCATACTTCTCCAACAACCCCGGTCATGTACTAATTGTGGCCATGCCGTCCCTGCAAACTTCATAGTCTCATCCGCCCACCTAACTTTCTGCCGCCCCCTGCTACGCTTCCCTTCCCTTGGAATCCAGTCCGTCACCCTTAATGACCATCGGTTATCTTCCCTCCTCATTACATGTCCTGCCCATGCCCACTTCTTTTTCTTGATTTCAACTAAGATGTCATTAACTCGCGTTTGTTCCCTCACCCAATCTGCTCTTTTCTTATCCCTTAACGTTACACCTATTGACAACGGTATGACAACCAGATGACAAAGCTAGAATGACGACGATGGCATGGTTACGACAGCACCACGACGGTATGACAACGAAAGTGAGCCGACGACCGTATGACGACGACGCGTTGCCAACGATGGCGTCACGACGATGGCATGACAAGAGTTAGATGCAGTGAAACTGTAGTGACGACGATGAAACGACCACAACTGCGTTACGATGACATTATGACAACGAATGCATGACGATGATGTGACGAGTACGGAATGACCAGAGTCGGACGACAAAAGTTGAATGACCACGATGCAACGACTACGGCTGCGCCTCGAGCATGAGCACATACCTAGTGGCCCAAGCTATTAGACAATTCGGTGACTGTTTCGGCGTAGATAGCGTGACGGCGACGGGATGCCGGCAGTCAAATCACGAAGCTCGAATGGCGGCGATGGAATCGCCTGCGACGGCATCCCGAGCATGAGCATGACGACAATATTCTGAGGACGACAGTGTGGCGACGATGGCATGATGACCGCAGCATGACGTCAGTCGGATCACGAAACTAGGCTGACGACGGTGAAACGACCACGGCGGCAACCTGACTACGTGTACAACAAACACGTGATGATGACGCAATGAGAGTGATGACGTTGACGACGATGGCATGAGGAGAGTAGAATGACGACTCTGGAGTGACGACGATAGAACGAAAAGGAATCGTTATGACGGTATGACAATGAATGCATGACGGTGTATGATGGGGATGACGGTATGACGAGAGTCGGATGACAAAGTCTGGACGACGACAATGTAACGATCAAGGCGGTATCACGACCGCGCTCACATACCCAGTCGACCTAGCTGGCAGGCAACTTGGGCTTCTGTGTTCGCGTAGAAGCCTAGATTCGAGAGACAGACAGGCTGGCTCAAAACGACTGAAATGGTTAAAGAACGCTAATCGCGTAGGCCACGATTTTTTTTCATTAGGCCATGATCCCACGCACACTTTTCTCGCTTTAAATCCAGCCAGCTCCTCGTCTTCTTAACTTGTGACAGCTCATGCTCTGAGGCGCCGTGTTTGACTACACTATCGAAGGGACCAGCCCGCTTTCCTCAGTGGTTTCTCGGTAGCGCGCTACGTAGAAATTGTGTTACGTTGTATTGACTTCATGGTCGCCCGAGATAATGATGTTTTACTATTTCTTCGCCAGAGTAGATATGTCGTCGTCGTTTTACGTACACCGCGTGACTTAGTCATAGATACGAACGATTACATAACACGTGCCTGCTGATGACGTCACAATCTGCGTTTCGCCCGTTGGCGCTCGTTCATTACTTATGTAAAAACCGACAATTGTCATGCTATCCTGCGTCGAACAGCAGGTGTAAATCATGTCATTGCCACCATACGATCGTCTTCTAGGTGATCGTCCTCATGCTGCTCTCATTACAGGCACGTATGCACGCGACTTGCGCACACTACTACTCGATTTTCACAAAGTCGTTGGTCCAGCTGGTGTCACCTCATGGTACACCAAACAATGCTAGACAGC
Organism: Dermacentor albipictus; assembly: GCF_038994185.2. Lineage (NCBI taxonomy): Eukaryota > Metazoa > Arthropoda > Arachnida > Ixodida > Ixodidae > Dermacentor > Dermacentor albipictus. Next base: position 106,026,659 of record NC_091824.1, on the reverse strand, counting down.
CGGGTACCTGCAAAACACTTCACATAATGAATAAAGGGAAAATCGGACTACCACCCGTTCGTAGCAATTGCTACAATGGGAACCCATACGGGTTCCTCGAAAGAAAAGTCTCATAGTTGAAGAAAAATTCGTCCTGGTCCGGGACTCGAACCCAGGACCACCGCCTTTCCGGGGCAGCCGCTCTACCATCTGAGCTAACCAGGCGGCTAACAGATGGCAGGGCGAAGTCGAATTTGTCGACAACACGAAGCAAAGGCAAGTGTTTGACGTAGTAGTTCTGCGGAAACCCGCAAGGTGGAGAGAAGTAATGAATAAAGGGAACATCGGACATCCACCCGTTATTACCTCTTATTATTCGGGTGGATGTCCGATTTTCCCTTTATTCATTACTTCTCTCCACCTTGCGGGTTTCCGCAGAACTACTACGACTTCACATAATGTCAATTCCCACAGTGCGTGCAATCTGTACATATTTTTTTGTGTGAAACATTTGTGGCATCGCATGCTTCGGGCAGTTATCTGCCGGCAGTGCCTCTCTGATGTTATCTTCCATGCATCTGTGGCACGCTTGCACTGGGTGGTTTTTATACGTGGAAGCATAATGGTGAGCCCACCATGTTGCTTTGTTTCTTAACTACAATGGCAAATTACACGAAAGTGAGGGGAAAGTGGGGTTATCTTATTGCTCGAAGGACTGCAAGAAGCCGTAATACTCGCCATGTCCTTACAAAGCTACGCGATCCTCAGAGTAATGGGAAGTAGTGAAGGGAAAAAGTTTGCTAAAGTTTTAATGGCTCTCTATAGCACAATAGATCTACGCCGTCTCTGTGCTCACTAAAAGAAGTGTACAGCGCTTAACTATTCAATCTGTGCCATACATACCGCAGCTGTGTTCGCGTGTTCAGAAAAGGTATACCTTTGGAAGGACGCATTATTCGTAAAATTACGAGCTCTTATTATTCTACAGAGACACGCACTATTCGCGTATTGCGCGAGCTTCTTTACACATTGCCTTCGGACGTTTACAGAAATCAAATTATTACGTGTTCAACTGCGATTCAAAATTTCAAAATGTGACTTTGCATCAATGTGCGCGCTCCACAAATACCGCACTTAGGCCATTTTGTTCTTGGGAGACATCTGTCTTGGACGGCACTAAACTAGAGGTTGCACCCAATATCCTTGCGATCTTACTCTGCTCTTCAGCCATAGTCGTTAAAATTTTCATGGTGAACCACACGAGCGCCATTATTTCATCTATATAAGAAGTCATCTTTCGAGGTCTTTGCTCAAGAAGCGTAAAAAAATAATACTGGGAGTTACTTTATCGTTTTTGTCTAGTTACAGCGTGTCACATGCGTTTCTGAGTGTCACTAGCGTTAGAAGGTAAATATCAACATAAGGAGAGCCCTGATCGTGTGAAAAAGGCGTGTGGCAGAATCGGTGTGTGTGTGACGTTCCTGTTAAAATAAATGTCTCACTACAGAAAAAAAAAGGAAAAGAAAACCTCGAATATTTGGCATCTAAATAGCAATAAATTCTTTCCCTTACGCCGTTGTTCTCCAAGGATTAAGTACCTTTTTTTATTTACTAGGTCATAGTGGTCGACGAAGGGTCGTATAGTTAACGGCCATTCGCGAGTTAGGTTTGACGACGATAACTTTAAAGTACGCACATAATGTATTAAATATATTGCGGAAGATCGACAGCATTGTTGAGATTTTCACGATGTTATGCGATCAAGCGCGGCTGCGGCCACCCCATAAAAAATTTAACAAAAGAAAGAGAAATAAAGAAAAATAAACACTCAATGGAACCGTTTAGGCGGAGGTGAGGCGCCGACCACTCAGAAGCGTAGGTATTGCGGGAAAGAAACTCGATATCTTTAAGGCAATCTGTTCAAAAAAGTGGTCTCCGAGACACATTAAAAGCGGCTAGCTTTACTTATGGTAAGAATAGAGACGGATAAAAAGTGCGCATTCCAAGGCTACCTACGTAGCTATTTGACGACGGTCTCAGGCGTAACGGCTATAAATGTGGGAATCAAAAAGAAGAAAGCTTAAAAACATCTGAAATGGCCCATCTATCGACTAGAAAATTCAAGAAAAATCAGGCTTTCGCTGAATTAACCAATCACAAAACAAACCTAGACAGAGACAAATATTCAGGCATACTGCGATTTCTGGGAGACTGTTGTCTTGATAACCACGCGCGCGACATCAACTGTTATGCAAATCGAGCGCACGTAAGACCTGGCATACCAAGGTCTCGAATCATTCGAGTCAGCCGCGGCCAAAGCACCGCCCCGACTGCCGCTATAGGCAACCGAATAAAAGTCTTGCGTCGGCTGACGTCCACGCCAGAAAGGAGTGCAAAGCAGCCTAGACCCACCGACGTCGGTTAACCGGGAGCGCTGGTGATAGTGAGCTCGAAACAAGGAAATACTCGACAGCCAAGGACTATGTCACTGCATAAAGTCATCCTCTTGCAAAGAATGTACAACCAAAGCGGATGTGTGCACTATAGGAGAGACAGCTGGACTTTGTCGTAGCACGAAAACATGACTTTATCACCGGAGGGTTTCTTTGCTGCTTGGTACGAAGCTCCGCCTAAACCTTGTTTTGGCCCCGCAAGACTGCAACTACGTCGTTCTTTTGTCGTTGTTCCGTCTGGGGATTCGGACGCTAGGGGCAGCTTATACATTCACTGAAGCCGCTATCAACGATGGGCTAAGGTTCAGAGCGAGCCCTAAGTTTGCCAGAAGATCGTCATCTGCTTCTTCGTTTGTGTTTGATTCGACGCAAGAAATATTGCTCCGAAGGAAAGCAGTAAAAGTGAGACAGATAGAGCACACGCGTCCGAAAGTCTTACTGCGGCATTTAGTTCTTACTGGAGAGAGACTGAGAGGAATGGCAAGGGGATAGCATGAGAGAGGAGAAGAAGCAAAGGAAATCGCATACGCAATCCAGCAGTAGCATCGGTATAGTAGGCAGCGTTCAGAACATCTAGTACATAAGCCCCAAAACGCAATAACAGACTTCGTGCAAATGTGCTTTTGCCCGCGGATGCAGTTGACAATAATATTTTTACGAGAAAAAGATTGCATGTTGCGCAACAACATTGTTTGGCACACCGTATTATCTGAGAGCGAAGGTCTTTTTTTTTTCTTTAAGCGGTTGCGTTACTTGACAAGCAAGCAATCAGGTGACAATGTCAGTTTCGGAGTCACTTGTCCTGTTATTTGACGTGCGATTGCTTAATTCCGTGTTCTTCGCCAATTTGCTCTCTTTGCGATTAAGCATCATGATTTGGCTCTTGCGAAAGTTAGTTATTCCGAGTGCAGAACGGCAGCAATCACTGACAAATCAGTAACGTCCGTCAATGTTGTTCAGAAAGTAAATGTTGCGTACGTTCTCAGTGGCCCAATAAAGAAAAAAAGAAAGAGGAAAGGAAGCCTTTTGCAATAAAACCCACTGGTCAAGTCACATTTAGGTCATTTATTTTTTATGCGGTCGCGCTGTTTTGATTCGCCTGGCAAGAATTTGTTTTTTTCTGTTCTTGTCTTTGCTTGGAACATTTTACGTATATTTTATATATTTATATTTTCCTTTTAGCTTCACAAAACTTCCTCATCATCATGGTATTTATCATCATTATTGTATTATTACTAGAACTTCGAGTTCAACGTCCTTCGCTTTATGCCTTTCCTGTTCTCGTTCAATGAAGTGCTATCCCTGTAATCACTCCTTTTCGCCAATCTTGATGTCCGACTGTTTCCTTCTTTCTTACTCCTTCTTTGTTCTTTCTGTGTCCATTATGTAAATGTTAAGCGCAACACCTCAGGCATGCCCGAATACTACAGCCCAGCTGCGTGTAGCTTCATGTAGCCTAGCTTCTTACACGTGGCTTCGTGCTACTAAAGAAAACAATACAATTCTGGGGTTTCACACGCCAAACTTCCAATCTTATGAGGAGGTACGCTGTAGCGGGGCACCCCGGATGAACTTTTACTGCCTGAAATTCTTCAACACGATATATATATATATATATATATATATATATATATATATATATATATATATATATATATATATATATATATATATATATATATATATATATATATATATATATATATATATATATATATATATATATATATATATATATATATATATAAACCGAAGTGCACAAGCACTTTTGAATGTCGCCCACGTCGAAATGTGGCCCCTGCGGTAGGTATGTAATTCACGACTCGAGCGCAATAGCGCAGCGTCAGAGTAATGAAGTCACCGTGCTGGGTCGTGCTACTCTACAGCTGATGATAATTTTTTCCCGTTTCATGTACCTCCCTCCACACTGTTTATTTCTACAGAACTGTCATATTAGTGTTCAAGTGATTCGATCTGTCGAATAATTCGGCCTCGGTGGGGAATTTCTTAGCATCCTGTAGTAGCAATAACTTGATCTGGGTGAGTAGGTTCATCTTGAGTATAACTTGAAGCAACCAGAAGAAGACGAGGACATGAATTGAAGGAAAGGAGTCGTTGTGTAGGCGTAGATGTAGAGGCTAGATGTTATTGGCTTATATCCAATCTGGCGGATTGTTGTGTTTATTATCGATTCCTCTCCTCGTATTTGAGGACGTGCACTCGGCCACCTCGTAGTTGAGGTGGCCGAGTGCACGTCCCAGACAAGCGTTGGTCGCGTGTTCAATCTATGGACTAAGGTGATATTTTTTTCTTCAACTGCGGAATTGTCTGAGAAACCAGTACGAGATTTTTTTTTCTCTTTATTTTGTAGATTTGTGCATTTCTCCGGAAAAGGATGTCATTTTTCTTTTTTTTCTTGCATACAGCTTTGCACAGTGCAACGCTATGGTGGGAAATATGGTACGCATCACTTGATAGTAAACATCATTTCGTGTAGAGTGTTTTCTGAGGATAAGGCTCTCGAGAAGAAAATACAAAGGTTGTTGCAAGAACAAATCTACCAGTATGAGATGCCGCACTGACGTTGTAGAGTGTACAAGCATACCCTTTCGCTAGTAGCATGCTAGGCGTATGGCCATCCGAACATCTCCAGCATCCATTAAATAATGCTTTTTCTCTCACTAGAGAATGTTTCGCCCGGTGGCACTCTGAGCTAGCCTTCCTCCAGAATATCGGCATCAACTACGAGTCGATGCAAAGCACTAAAGTAGACATTCCTCACTATCAGAGGCGTCATGTCAAAATTAATCCCCTCCCTAAAAACATGCGCCCCGAATTCCACAATGAAAGAAGGGCGGAGCGGTCCAAAGCCCTACATCAGAAATTCCACGCCTTGAAAGGTGTAGTCTTTGTCGACGCAGCAGAATAAATAGAACGCAAGTGTATGTCCCTTGCAGTGGTGGACTCCTCAGGTCGAATAGGCGCTGGTGGTTCAATCCGCACAGGAAGCTCTGAGACAGCGGAAGAGGTGGCTATCGCTCTGGCAATAGCCTCCACCAGGCACGTACCCAGGATTTTTTTTCGGGGGGGGGGGGGGGGGGGGGCCCTCCACCTCCATCATCATCATCATCATCACCATCATCATCATCATCATGTTTTATGTCCACTGCAGGACAAAGGCCTCTCCCTGCGATCTCCAATTACCCCTGTCCTGCGCCAACCGATTCCAACTAGCGCCCACGAATTCCCTAATTTCATCGCTCCACCTAGTGTTTTGTCGGCCTCGATTGCGTTTCGCTTCTCTTGGTACCCTTTCTGTAACCCTAATGGTCCAACGGTTATCTAACCAGCGCATTACATGACCTGCCCAGCTACATTTTTTCCTCTTGATGTCAATTAGAATATCGTCTATACCCATGCGCTCTCGGATCCAAACCGCTCTCTTTCTCTGTCTTAACGTTATGCCTAGCAATCTTCGTTCGATCGCTCTTTGCGCGGTCCTTAACTTGCTCTCAAGTCTCTGCCCCATATGTCAGCACTGGCAAAATGCACTGATTGCACACCTAACTTTTCAATAATAATGGTAAGCTTCCAGTCAGGAGATGGCAATGTATGCCGTATGCGATCCAACCTATTTTTATTCTTCTGTGAATTTCCTTCTCATGATCAGGGTTCCCTGTGAATAATTGACCTAGGTAAACGTATTCCTTCACAGTCTCTAGTGGCCGACTGGCGATCCTGATCTCTTGTTTCTTTGCCCGGCTATTTATCATTATCTTCATCTTCTGCATATTAATATTCAACCCCACTCTTACACTCTCTCTGTTAAGGTCTCCAATCATTTGTTGCAACTCGTCTGCATTGTTGTTGAATAGAACAGTGTCATCGGCAAACCAAAGGTTGCTGAGATATCTGCCGTCGATCTTTACTCCTAAGCCTTTCCAGTTTAATAGCTTGAATTCTTCTAAGCACGCAGTGAATAGCTTTGGAGAAATTGTGTCTCCCTGTCTGACCCCTTTCTCTATAGGTATCTCCCTGCTTTTCTTGTGTAGAATTAAGGTAGCTGTACAACCTCTGTAGATATTCTTACGCGAAGGACGAGTCAGTAAGACGAGAAACTATTTACAGAATATATTTACAACAACGGTTGCAGCGCTGACCGGTTAGATTCACAGCGCGAGCCCAGTTCGTTCTTCCTCCTCTTTTCTGGAGTGATGGCGCCTACGCGTCTCGTTCAAACAAACAAATACCACACGCATGTAGCAATATTTTCCAAGCTTTTTACGTAAGCGTTCTGTACTCCTTGATTACGTAGTGCCTCTATGATTACTGGTATCTCTACTGAATACTGAATCAAATGCCTTTTCGTAATCTATATAAGCCACATAGAGAGGCTTATTGTACACTGCAGATTTCGCGATAACCTGATTGATGACATGGATGTGATCCATTGTAAAGTATCTCTTCCTGAAGCCAGCCTGTTCCCTTGGTTGACAAAATCTAGTGTTGCCCTTATTCTACTGGAGATTATTTTGGCAAATATTTTATATAATACTGGGAGCAAGCTAATGGTCCCATAATTTTTCAATTCTTTCACGTCTCCTCTTTTGTGGATTAGTATAATGTCTGCATTCTTCCAGTTTTCTAGGACCCTTGCAGTCGATAGACACTTCGTATAAAGATCCGCCAGTTTTCCAAGCATTATGTCTTCTCCATCTTTGATTAAATCAACTGTTATTCCACCTTCTCCTCCCGCTATTCATCGTTTCAAGTCTTGCAGGGCCCTTCTGACCTCAACGATAGTTATAGGAGAGTTTCTGTATCCTGTTCACTACTGTTTCTAAGTGAGGTATCGTGACTCCTCTAGGTACTGTATACAGGTCCGCTTAGAATTTTTCCCCTGCTTTTACTATATCTTCGAGATTGCTGATGATATTATCCTTCTTATCTTTTAGTGCATACAGGATGGTTTGTCCTATGCCAGGTTTCTTTTTTGCTGATTTCAGGCTGCGTTCATTTCTTACGGCTTCTTCAGTCTTTCTCATGTTATATTTTCGAATATCAGTTATTTTCGCCTTGTTGATCAGTTTTGACAGTTCCGCAAATGGCGTAACACTGTGCGGCCGCCAGTCCCATACAACCGCGTAGAGCGCAGGACTCTGCGATTCTAGACGTACTGCGCTCACCGCAAAAGGTTAGAAAAACGCCCACATAAGCACAGCAGAGAAGCGGCTACGTGAGGCGGTTCCACCGATAACTGTAGAAGCGTCATTCAAAGCAAGTAATTGTCCTCCACTTCCGGCGGCGTTTTCCCTACTTCCTTTTTAAATAAATAGATGTTGATCCATAAATATTCTCATAAACAACGGTTAACTTTTTTATTGTTCGCTTTTGCTTGCAGTTTGGTTGTTGCCTTGGCTCTTTCCCTTAGTAGACAGCTTAATTTCTCAACTCCTTGTGATTTTTGTTTCCAGTTGCCAATTTTGCACGATCGCGATATACAATTAGGGAAAAACAGACGAGGTAACTGGCGACAGTCATCTTGCTTATGGGTTTAAGGGTTATTGCAGGGTTTCATGATGGACACTGTTTCACCTTATGTTATTTCCCACCTTATCTAACCCATATCACGTGTATATGGTTCCGGGCATCTGCCAGCGTCGCGGCGAGCCATAACTCAAGGAAATAATGAAGCAAAGGGATAAGTTAAACGCAATTGGCGTTTTCTCCGGCCGCAGCTCGTTCCATGAGAGTACAGACCAGCTGAGTAACAGCCGCATCCCTCTCCTAGTCCCAGGATCAGCCTAAGCAAAGAAGGTTGAACTAACAAAAGCAACAGCTATGCGCGTGACGGTTGAATAGATGGTGAAAACTGAACGCATCTCGAGTTAATCGCGCGGGTGCGGAATCTATGAGAAAACTGTCCTTCACATTACAAGAGATGCCGATAACTACCGCCGTCTAAAAGGAGTGAAAAAGGCAGCCTGATGCTGACCGATGAACAGCTGACAAGTCTCTACATTGATCTGGTGGCGCTTTAGGAATGTGTGAGGAGTGGTGGCGTGAGTTGGGAGGGGGGGGGGGTATGCCACTTGATTTCGGGGGGGGGGGGGGCCGGGCCCCCCCGGCCCCCCCCCCCCCCTGGGTACGTGCCTGGCCTCCACTCATTGTCATGATATTATTTGCGATTCCAGAGCAGCAGTACGCAATATTGCGAAAGGTCGGGTCTCAGCTCCCGTAAAAGGTACTAGACACCAATCAACACCCACGACCAATCCAGATCATTTGGACACCAGCACACTCCTCCCTACCCGGCAACGATGCCGCCCACACCGCCGCTTGAAGACTCGCCAACCGTGCACCCGGACGGCTCACGCTAGGATCAGAGAGGGATCGCATGGTCAGTTTCCAGGAAATAACTCAGCACTACAGGTTAGCCAGGACAGTGTGCCCGCCAGCACACAAATCGCTTAACAAGAGACAAGAAGTAGCTTGGAGACGACTTCAGACGAACACCTACCCCAACCCCGTAGCCTATCACTACTACTACCCGGACCAATACTCTAATACATGTAACCATTGCAAGAAAAAAGCGGATCTGTTCCATATAATATGGTCGTGCCCAGCGGAAAATCACAAAAATCAGGAAATAAGTAATACTGAGCAGTGGGAGGCCGTGTTTCTCAGCTCCAACCTTGACCTGCAGGCCAAGGTCATCAAGAGAGCTGAAGGAGCCGCCCGGGCCTAGGGACTTGTGGCTGCCTAACAATAGCGTCATCCGTCAATACCTTGTTTTCATGCACTCACTTCACGCACAAGTCTTCACGCACTCACTCTCTCACTATTTTGCATCCGTGTTCAATAGTCTTTCTTTTTAGAACGGAAGTCTTTCTTTCTTTTTTCTCCTGGCTGTGTTGATAATTGTTTTTGTATTGCTGGAATCCGAAAATTATTTGCGAGAAATTTACAAAGAACGATAATTCTTTTTCACCCATGAGAATTCTAACTTACGACCAACAGATAGACAATTAAAAGCTCTGCCTCTCAGCCACTCTGCCGATGCTAAGCCACTGCAGAATACTGATCTTGGAGATTGCGATCGCGCCAGCAGTTACCATGATCAGCTCATGGCCGCTGAAGACCTGTCTGCTGGATTGAGCTGGTGTCCGCGCCTTCTGAATATTCTAGCAAGTCATCTTTCCATTGCGGTAGTTGTTGTTTTGTTGTTCTTGCTTAATGAAATGGCGCAACTAACTGTGTAGGATCGGCCATGAATCGGGTGATGAAAAAACTGTTACCAAACTTTCGTTCTTTTTTTGTAGGAAAGTAAGGAGAAATGAAATAAGTATGTTGTTGCGGTGGTGATGCTATATTGAGTTTTCTTTTGTGCGTAACGACAACGACTGAGCACTTCTGTTTCGTCTTCTCTAGTGTTCTTCTACCGCACTGGTGCTTCTTGTCGGGTTTACGGGACGGCGCAGGCATCGTCTTGTTTTGTTCAAGAATAGCGGGAAGCCTATTATTGGGGTAGCCCATACATAAATTTGAGGAAAGCCGAACTTACGAAGAGTAAGAAGCAAAACGGTTGTTTTAGTGGAAATTAGTGCGTAACTTGGTATAGATGAGAGAAAACAGAAAAATCGAGTCGTTCCACTACACCACCGGGAGTGCACGACTTCCACAAATGAATGCGATTCACCCTTCTTTTACTTTTCGAAACGACATTGCTCGCTCGCGCACGTGAATGTTCGCTCCGACAAACACGGAACGAAACATTTTGAGGTCTTACTGCGCAGTACTGGCTCTTGTTACAAGCAAAAGTGCTTTTATCTTGCAATAATTTTTGCACTTAAGCTTTAACGGAAAATAAAGGTTGCGGGATCGGCGTTCCTCAAGCGCAATTTTCATCCGGACACGTCTGGAACCAGTAGAGCGGACAACCAACGGCACACCATTATGAAGAGGCCCGATGGAGGGCTAGCACACCAAGGCAAAAACAGCAATCGACCGCGTTCATTTTAAAAAAAATCGTATAACTGAGCGAACCGGCAGGAGATCGAGCCAGAACGAGGGGAACCAGAAAAACGTTGGCTTGACAGAAAGAAGCAAAACGTAAGAGTAGAGAAGCTTGGACGCTTCAAACCACAAGAACCTTGTCCTGACAAGAATGCCTTCCGGAAGCATAGAGGGAGGGTAAGGTACAGGAGAGCGTGGGTGGCGGGAATCTATACTCGTCAGAGCCACTTTTCCTCACTTCCGGTGAAACCACTGTTTTTGTCGTGGCCTTTGTACAGCGAGGCACACTTGCGGCCGTGGGAACACCAGAGAGTGCAGACCCAGCAATGCAAGATAAAATGTGGCCTCGCCATCATTTCTCTTAGGCCGGCTGTGTACGACTTCAACTTTCTTTGTTTTGTAACCGCTTGAGAAATGTGTGTTCCGTCTTCAGAGGCCTTACTGCAGAAAGAGAATGTATGTACAGCAGAAAGAGAATGTATGCTGCAGCCGTCTCCTTGCTTTTGGCTCAACATAAGGCTGTCGGCGCATGATTGTGTTAGGTGGAGTATGAAGGAAATGGAAGAAAAGTGTTAAGTGGCGTCGGTGGTACAGAAGGCTGTTCAGGGGCCCAGTGCTTTTGTGCGGTGCAAATAACAATCATGATATATACGTCATAAACCTGTGAGATTTGGATAGTTGGCCTCCCATGTCTACACTTCTTCAGCGTGGCAAAACCACATGTGTACCTTAATGAGTGAGGCCTTTAAGTATATGACCTTTATATTTCAAGGTAAGCATAAAAAAGCACGAAATTACAAACATAAAGGCCTTGTAAGCTTTTCCTCAGTGCCATAAATGGGTATGAGTGCTGCAAAACTTCTGCAAGCTCTTTTTTTTTAATCAATGAATTATTCAGTCTGACTTTATTTTTCTAATGGTATATTTACTATTTAGTTTGCCCCCCCCCCCAAAAAAAAGCAATCGTAAAGAAGATAAAGTGAGTTAGCTGGCAACTGTCACCAGGGGGAGTGCAGTGCCTGGCGGCTCTAGAAACACTTGAAACGTGTTCTAGGGCTAAGAACTGCAATAGGTGACGTAACGGGCCCCAGAGTCATTATGCCTGACATCCCGACAACAGTTTGCATACTTGAAGCACCCAAAACAGCATTGTCAGGAGAAACAGGCAGAAACGAAAACAGCACTTTAACAATAGAAAGAAAGGGACATTCATAGAGAAAAGCAATGACAGAATATTTAGCATGCATTCTTTTAAACAGCAACGTAATAACAAAACAGTTGCTCGCTGATAACAAGAGAACGACACGGGCCTCTTTCAGCACAAAAGATTTCACCATTGCTGGTCTTTTCTTAAAGAAAAACATAGTCGGAGCCTAATCAATAACGTGTCACGTTGCCCATTTCATAACAGTCTTCATCTATCACCGGCATCATATATTGGACGATGGCAAAGTATAGCTTTTATATATATCTCAGGACAGGTAATACAACCAACATCGAGATAAGGTATACGTCTCTTCAAATAGGATTTGCAGGTTTTGTCACAAGCTGAACAGCGCGGTGGCCAGCGCGGCCGAAATGGAGTTATTTCGCCAGCGGCTGATCCAGCGAGAATCTATTGATTTTTACGTTCTCTCGTATTCTGACTTTCTTTGTACCTATATGTACACCGTCAGGAGTACTGCCCTAAAAAAGATTGTGACCACATACTTTATTTACAGGAAAAGATCTCGGCCAGAGCTCGTTATAATTCCGTTTTTTCTTTGTATGGGAGAATACGCAGATCTTCACAAAGTTACCTTCGGGGTATGGTAGCTCCCATCTCAGAGGATCAACAATCATTTCGGGAACATGCGGTTATTTCCCATCATTATCCTTCCGTGCTGTGCCGACGTTTTCAGGATGTCTTCAACATTAACTTTGGTTTTCTCTATACGTAAATCTGCGTTATCTTGCCGCCATACACTCTTTTTCTGGATAGCTTTTGCACTAATGAGGATAATAAAGACGCATATTCAAAGAGTTCGCTCTGTGTGGCGAGATGTTACGGCAAACAGCCATCGACTCCTTTGGACTCTTGTTCTGTTTTCGGCACAGCCTCGCAGCTCATCAGCAAAAAGAGCCATTCCAGCTTTTCTGCAGTGCCTGAGGGCAGACGACTTGAATACCCGACTGTAGACACGCTACACTTTCAATAGTGTGTGTGTTTTATGTGAACTCCTGTCTTTTCTCTCCCCTCTTGCACTCCTGCATCTCCCTCCTCATGTGTTGCGTAGCAAACTGAACGAAGGTTTAGTTAACCCTTTCTTTCTTTCTCTCTTTCTTTCTCTCTCTCTCTGACTCCTTCTGCTCTATTGTTCCTGAATGTCGCTTTCATACCTTGAGCTTGGGGTCAGGCGAGCACTCGCAAAATGAGGCTTTTACACTCGCAAGGTGAGCCCGTTACCTCTATATTCAGCGCGTTACCTCTTTCGCTAGCGTGGACTCGCCGCTAATTAGTGCGTCCTGCGTGTCTCGCACAAGCAGTCCTTTTCTGCCCACCGTATTCTTACGGGCCGCCGTCGTGCTGGGCTTAGCAAAACCTGCGAAGGCACTGCGATTCGCGCGGTCCCTCCGCTGCACCCGGCAACACATCGCGAGCGCTTTAGTCGGTCGTGTTTGGACGCCGCGAGCGACGGCTGCGTTTGCCGTGATTACAATCGCCATTAGGCACGGATGCGGGCTCGACTGTGAATGTCCCGCGTTGCAAATACCGTGACATTTCGTTTGTTTTTTTTTGTTTTCATCTCTCGGCTGGCGCAAGCTATCGCCTGAAAAACGTACTATAGAGTCATGTATGCGCATGTCGAGGAATCGCCGAGATCTAAGCAAGAACCTGCGACCCTCTTGCAGAATTTCTTTTGTTTTCTTCTTCTTTCCTGTACATTTCGCGCCGGAAATGGCGTGCGCTTTGTCCGTGTTCTTTGCGTCGTCTCGTCGTATCCCACGGCATAGCTTACTTTAGTTGTAAGCGTGCACGTTATACCGGGCCGGCATTTGTAAATGCAACATAATTTTTTCACGTTACTCTGCGTCTCCAGATGTCGCTGAGCCTACAACGAGCAAATTGGGGCACAAGTAATTTGTATTGTAACACGAATAGCGTTCTATAAACCTTTCGCTAGAATTTATTTATAATAGAGGCCAGAAGGCATCTCATGTAGAAAAGTTGTGCTTTACTGCTTTATATCATTCACTCACTTTTGCCATCGATATTTCTCGGGCAATAACCACCGGTGTACCACAAGACGATTCCAATTTGACCTCATGAATTTACACCTTTGCGTTCCTTCGTTAGCGTTACGGTTGTTCTGACTCGGTCACCTCTGACACTCTTTACAATGAATCCTACTGTGTATTTTCTCCTGTCATGTCGTGGGTTTTCAGGGCAGATTACCATGCAGAAGCTGTGTTTTGCGTGGTTGGGCTGGCAGTAAGTATGCTATACTTTTAGAAGGGCACAGGTCATCGGTGCTGTTCAGTCACTTGAGCACATTTATGACCATCTATTTCTTTATCTATGACGCCAAGCCTGTCCTGTTCGATTCTAGGAACGTGCCGCATTGCAATCATGAGTTCCCATCGCCTCTACACAGGAACTCATGCTCCTCTGAATTGTGTTTCTGGTGAAATTTCAGTGTCCGGATTGTCATAACTTTAGAGCCTCTCAGTTAGCTTTCAGTATATTTAGTTTAATAGCAATATTACAACTTGTATTTCTAATTACATCTTTCGTTCCAATTCCTGGTTTAGTCACTGTCCTTATTTACAATGCTCTTCTCATCTTTTCCCTCATCGCGTCTCGTTTCGGCGAAACGTGCATTATGAATAAGTGTGATCAATGAGGATCAATTGACATTATTACTTCTTCTCTGGAGGTTTCACCCAGGGCCGGATTAAGAAAAATGGGGGCCCTGGGCTAATGCGCATGCAGGCCCCCTTTCCCTATACTGACCCCCCCCCCCCCCCCTTGTCACCTGCTACGCTACCGGAAATATGCCATGTTTCATTTTAATTCCACCAAATCAAAAAGAAGCAAGTGCGATCAACGAGATTATATTAATATTAATATTATTAATATTATAAGGAAAAGAACAAAACTTGCTTGAAACGCCTGCTGTTGCAAACACGAACACACATTGTTCGCTTTGTCATTAATCTGCATTCTCTTTTCAGCAAAACCTAGGCTTTAAGGAAAGGTTAAATGCACCCAAGGCGAACAAGAACAAAGAAAAGACAACACAGCTCAGATGTCGATCCTTCTGAAGCGAGGCTTTGTTTGCATCACTAAGTTTAATCCCGCGAGGAGACGCATGGTTGTATCCAAAACATTCTTTATTAAAATTGAAGCATCAGACTGCAGTAATCGTTATACGCGTTACTCTATAAATATGCAATAGATACATACAATACTTAAGGCAATACAAACACCATAAAAATGCACTAGAATACAAATGAAAATTACCAACTGTAATTACAAAACATTATTTGAAAATAGTTTCGTTAAAAGTAAGACAAGCAAGGACGACACCAAATAAATGTGGCGCTATCAAAAACAACAAATATACAGTTCTTTACAAGCGCGCAAATTATCACAAGAAGGACAAACAAGAGACGAACAATGAAGATTTACGAATAATGTCGTTCTACGTTATTATTATTATTATTATTATTATTATTATTATTATTATTATTATTATTATTATTATTATTATTATTATTATTATTATTATTATTATTATTATTATTATTATTATTATTATTATTATTATTATTATTAAGGTATTATTATATAATAAATTACACTGCTCAGCGTTTCCTTGGCAACGTGGAGGCTGGGAGGCGACACTACAAACTTATTGGAACTGTTCATGTATAGCCCAAACAGTCCTCTGTTAAAATGGCATCTTTCGCGCCTTCGCTTTGGTGAAATCAGATATAGTCTGTTCGAAGGATAGCTCACGGAGGAGGTCACTTTCAATGGACATGATAGCAAGTGAGTTCACCTTGTCGTCAAGAAGGCTCGAACGAAAGCAATTTTTTATCAGCGACAACTAGGAAAACGATCGTTCGGTCTCACAGTTTGCCACGGATATGCTTAAGCACATTCGCAAAGCAATAGAAGGGGTCGGAAACACATCAATAAGCTTTCTTTCGTGCAGCAACTTCATTATTCCCAGGGGTCTCGTCTTCTGGCACACAGAGTTGTGCAGAAAGTTTGCAAACTGATCGATTTCAGTGGAAAATGCTGGCTCCAAATGATTTTTGTAGGTTTTCACCAACTTCTCAGCCTGCTGTGCCAGAGAGGCCTCGCTCCCAACTTCTGTCAGCAATTTTAAAAATCCAAACCTTTCGCAGAGTTCAGTGTAGGCAGCCTTTCGAGCTCGCAAAGCAGAGCCTAGACTGTCAAGTAGAACATTGTAGGTATCTACGATAAACTTTTTTCTACCTTGTAGCACACTATCGCTTTTTCCGTCCGGGTGCTTACTCAAAACGATGCGTCTGCCCTCGTCCTGATAACATTGATTGGTACCTCAGCGTGCGTGTTCTCTCTTCGAAGGTATCAAAGAAAGGTCGCAAAGAATTAACAAAGCCTTCTAGAGAGCTCAGCAGGTCTACAGCAGTTGAAATGTCTAGGCCTGTTTTCTGAAGTGCTACGCTCGTTTTGTCAAAGCGCTCCAAGATTTCACTCCAGAAAATCACCAAGGATGCAGTCTCCAGTTTTGTAATTTTCTTGAGAGAGTGCGCTTCGTTCCTATAGTGACACCGTTTTCTTCCTCGTTCTTTGATATAGCTTCAAAGGAACACAAGACTGCATTGAAATTTTTCAGAATGGCCTTATATGATTCAGCATGTCTTGACCATCTGGTCTCAGAGAGACTTTTCAAAACAAGCTGCTGACCAGTTCCGCCCACATACAGTCTCTGACTTACAGTGAAAAATTTGACTGCCTCAAGGCAACTGTCAACGCTACACGAGCCAACTAAGTTCAGCGAATGACCAGCACACGGGACGTAGACTGCCAATTCGTTCAGGTGTTTGATTTCAGCTTGCAGTCCTTTGTATTTTCCTGACATATTACTCGCATCATCATAAGCTTGGCCCCTACAATCATCAATTGAGATGCCGTTGGTCGTCGAGAGGGACATCACGGTAACGAAAAGATACAAGCCGGTATGCGATTCAATTGGAAGAAATCCAAGAAAGCGTTCGTACACTTTACCATTTAAATAGTATCGCAAAACAACTGACAGCTGATCAACGTGAGTAAGGTCTGAAGTCGATGCAACAATTAAACAGAAGTATTTTGCGCGTTTGACTTCGTCAACGAGGCGTTCCTTGGCAGCTTTTGAGATATGCTCGATAAATTCATCACAAATGGTTTTTGACTGATAAGATGGGTAAACTTTTCCTTTGTTCCCGTAGCGTTTGATGTGCTCCTCTAGAAAGGGATCAAACTTCGCAATGGCCTCAAGCACTCCCATATAATTGCCATTTCTCGGTGAACCAAAAATCTCCTCACTGCCCCTGAACGCTAGCTTGCGCTCAGCTAGGTGCTTAAGTACAACGACGACGCGCTTCAACACCTCTGTCCAGTAAGCGGTCTCAGTGACAAGATGCTTGACCAGCTCCTTGTCAATTCTGCTCGATACAGAGCGGGCGAGCCATGCTGCCACGCGCAAACCTTTTCTTCTGCTCTTTTCCAATCAGAAGAGCCGTGCGTGGTGAAATCACTGCGGTTGCTTGAAATCGAAAATAGGTTCCACATGAAACAGTAAACGGAACCTTTGGACTCCGAGTAAATTAACCAGTGTCGCTCGTACGCCTCCCCATTTACAGCCTTTCGCACGAAAAGATGAGGTGACATGTAGCGTTTCTGAGTTTTGGATTGCCTTTCGGAAGACGCAAAATTTTCTGCCCGATTTGGAAAATACAATGGCCCTTGCTCAAAACATACATTCCGAAAGCTGTCAGTAATATAGTCCGGCCACTTAGCAGGGTCACTTCGGAGAATCTCGCAACGTACCTCTTGGTGTGGGGGTGTCTGTACTTCTCAGTTGCCGCAACGAGAAGCCGTCTCATTCGTCCTGTCGAGGCACACTTTGTGGGTGGGAACATGATTATTTGAAGCCAAACTAACAGGAAGCAAGTGAGTCGGTTCTTGGAGTGTTGTTTCCTGGCGCTCGTCAGTAGAAGGAGACTCATCGGGGAGGTTTGGCACCTGTTGATCAGCAGTAGTAGAAATCGGGCGTGGCGGACCGGACACCTGGAGCTCTGTGGCAGGGGCCCGGCCGAGTAGCATAGACGTTGCTGACTCAGGAACAAGACAGGGCTCGGTTAGCGTCAGTTGCTCAGAAATATGGGCGACCGAGGTTGGCACCGTTTTCACAGGATCCAGACAACCAAGATGACTCAAACCTTGCTTCTTCCCAGGAAACCATGGTGATGGAGTTGACAAGTCCTCCACAGAAGCACGGTCGGTACTATTGGGAATTTGACACGGACTCTGGGTAGCGCGATCATACTGCTCCGCGGAAGCTGCATTCAGTAGGTACTTTGTCATCTTTGGTAGCTTCTTCTCACGCTCCTCTCTTTCTAACATCGCCTTTCATTTAGACGCACAACTGTGATGCTTCCGGCCGAGCATTTTCGCATGAATGGATGCTAATTGTTCACCAGGCACTTCGTCAGTCCGACGCGACCCCAGGTGTCCAACGGTGGCCGTCCCGATGACTGGCGCACGCTGCCTGGATGATCCTTGGCTGACGGAGAGTGGTGCGTACCCGGGAGCTCCTCCGCGGGCGGGCTTATTCAAGCTTAACCGGCGGCTCGGGCCTGAATCGCCGCCCGCGATAAACTTCCTTTTATAAACGCGCGCCGCGTCTGTCTGTTACTAGCGCCGAAGCAGGTATTCACATACGCATAGTGTTCCTTGTACGCACAAATTCCCTCCTTCTCCGTACAAACTCACTCCTTCTCGCGTTCCGGTCTCGTATTCCTATTGGCTAGGAGCAATCGTCTGTTGTGGGAGGTTCTCGATTTTTCTTTCACCCCGTCGACGCCGAGCGCGAGAATGAAGGGGAGAGGGCGACTCCTAGCGCGGGCGAAGTTACGCGCCCTTCGTCGTCTCTGAGTCTTCTTTTTCTACTTCTTTCTGCAAAGTTCGGCGGCCAGACTGACCTACGTTTTCCGTCGAGCGCGTGCGAGGCTGCGCAGCCACTGGGCAGGAATGGGCCCTGGAGACAGGCCTTTGTGTCCAGCTCTTCAACTTCCCCCTCCACTCTTCCGCAACCCTAGCCCGAACAGTGAACATTCCATGCCTCACGGCACGCGGACAAAAGCACGAGTGACGTCTTCTTTCCTTTCCTGCCTATACTCTGCTATAGACTCACCATCATCTGCTATCGGACTCATCCTCTCCCGCCCAAGTTACTATCACGGTAAAGAAAAGTCGAATGGGAGGCACTGTTGAATACTTCAGCTCGTCCTTTCTATGAGAAGAGCAGCAGCGGAACTATTTGGGAAGTGGAGGGTGGCGTGGTGGTGACGAGGGGCAAGGAAGATTTAGGCCCTCATACCACATTGCATGTTTTAGGTGTTTCCCCCTTGCCCCTCCTCTCCAGACAGCACTGGACGGACGGACTAACAGGAAACCATGAAAACTCTTCCAAGCAAACGCACCTCGCTTCATAAGAGGGCCACGCCGGGGTGGCGGGCGGGGGGTTCCTGTTTTTGCAGCTCGACAAGCTCTCCCCAAATGATCAGGCTAAACGCATGCTGTTACACTAGGCGGGGGGCCCCGTCTGCTCATTCTGGTTTTCTCGCTTCATACTCGTCGCTCGAAGTGCCGTTGCCCACGTTTCCATATACTAAGCAGGTTAGAATAAATGGGCCCCCTTCTACTACTGTCCGAGGTGAGGCCCTGGGCTGCAATCCTCTTAGCCCCTCCCCCCCCCCCCCCTTAATCCAGCACTGGTTTCACCGCAAACAGCCCTGATTCCCTCTAGTTGGTACAGCTGTTCCTGACTACAACGGTGTTCCTGACTGTTCCGCAACTAAAAGTTGAGGGAGGGTTGTTTTTGGAAGCATGCTCAAACGGAAGTGGTATTTTCGAGACTGACACGCCTTCCGAAACAGGAGGCACTGGAAGAGGAGGGAGACGGTGACGGTGTTAAATCTATACGCGACGTCGGAATGCCGAAGGCACCCTTTATCATGTGCACAGTGCAAGGGTGAAAAATAGCAGCACCCTCTCTCGCTGCTGGGATCGATGGGCGGCAAACCTCTGTTTGATTAAGGATGATGAACCTCTCTGCCCCCGGGGGACTGCGTCTCGACTGATATATTGACAGAAGGGGGCACGCGTGGTACTCTTCAGTTGCATGCAAATGAACCCTCTGCAGGACCTCCAAGATGGGAGGAGGAACGTCCTAGATGCAAATTTATGGCCTGAACGGTGTTAGCCAGGGCGTTAACTTACCTGGATTTATAAATAGGACATGCAATGAACGGCTGCGGTGCTATTTGCTGCTTGAGTGCTCTATGCTGGCGGCATACTTAAGAGTTCTCGGTAGAGGAAGCAGTGATGAGCCCATCTCGCACGCCAATTTGAGGGTGCAGTATTCTTTTGTTTGTGCCTACATTAGGCCACAATTCACTTTTTCAAAGGAATGCCGCGTATAGTTTGAACACCATATGCAGTTTAAAATGGACTGCTCAGGTAGGCAAAATCTGACGAATGAGAAAATGGAGGGGGTAGGAGGGGTAGGTTCCGGAAGATAACGAGTTATATCGATGGCAGTAACTTCGACATGCTATAACTACGTACGTCACTGAGGATAAAAGCCGCGCAAATAGCGTAACTTAAGAACAATGCCCCCTTTGCTTCTCATGAATATCCCGATTTATAATTAAGCCACTTAACATATGCCAATAGTGCGCGGGTGATTTTCACGGCGCTCATTGCTGGAGAAGCAATTTCAGTATTAATATTCTCGAAAACTTAATTTTTGTTAAATATCTAACGTGTCCTCGGAAATACACTTTATTCCCTTTCTTCCTTTCTTTCTTTCTTTCTTTCTTCTTTCTTTCTTTCTTTCTTTCTTTCTTTCTTTCTTTCTTTCTTTCTTTCTTTCTTTCTTTCTTTCTTTCTTTCTTTCTTTCTTTCTTTCTTTCCTTCTTTCTTTCTTTCTTTCTTTCTTCCTTTTAGTATTTCCGGAAGTATAGCGAAATTTTCAAAATCCCCTGTGGCAAAAAGCAAAATTCTTGTCCTTGAGCTGGATCATTCGAAGAGGTGGGCATTAATAGAACAAGAAATCTAAATGCATATGTAACTAATAAACAAAAACTCACTATTTAACTTCTTAATTAATTACGTTACGAGACGTATTACAATTTACGGTTTGTAGACGGTAAGTTTCCAAGACGTATCCACTTGAAATGAATCTCCAGGATGACACCAGTTTACAGATAATATTTCCCAAAGTGTGGGACAATATTGCTACGGAACAGCCGCCACAGTGTGGCTGCACTGAGGAGAAAGAAGACGACGTGGCCCCGCTTGATATAGCGTCGCCATCTTTGCCACCGTTGGTCTACGTGTAAATATATTGTATATAGACTTGTACATCAGCGACACGTAACAATATATAGAGGCGGTATAGTTACTTTTGTGTTTCAATGCACGAAAGAGCCCCCGCAGGGGCGTCTGCGTGACCAGGCGAAGCCACTGGAAACGCTTGTGGAACGCGGAAACAAAGAATAAGCTTGACGTGGTAAAGCCACAGGATTCTTGGCCTCCGCAACAAAATCACGCCGGACAGATGTCATATTCGTTCGTCTCACAATAGGACACCAATTTGGCACCCATAATTTTGTACTTAATCGAAATGAACCTCCAACATTTGGTAGATGCGGGGAGAGGCTGACCGTCCTCGACGTCCTCCTGGACTGTCGGGAAGTCGAATCTGAGAGAAAGAGACATTCTACCCTAGTATACCGGCAGTACATCCCTCTTCATTCTGTGTTTCTCGGTCCTTTCATAACACTATATTCCTAAGTTTCCTGAAAGAAGTTGCGTTACATGTTATTAGCGCAATAAATTGGTAGTGCATCCTTTCTTCTGAGCATACCGCTGTGATAGCAGTTTTGTATAGCGCATGTCTCCTGGCCTTGTATTTCAAAGGCTCTGGTGAGGCAGCAGTGCTCTAGCCAATTTTTACATCTGAGATATCTTGTATATCTCGTCATTCTTTCGCAGTGCATTTTAATGCTCATAGTAAACATTATTATTCTTATTATTATTCGTTATTTGTATTAACTTATTACAGTAAATTTTACGCATGTTACAGCGACTATTTTTAGGCCCCTTAACAACCAGATCAAATCAACTTCACAGGCCTCATCACTCCACTGCGAACTCACTAACACTGGCATGGCGCTCTTTTTTCAACCCTGGCCCTTGTGTCACTACACAACATTCATTCATTCATTCATTCATTCATTGCGCAAAAGAGCATTTTGTTAAAAAAATAAGTTGAACAATAGTGCGTTCTTACGGTGAGTTTCATGGCGCATATCTCCAAAGTGGTGTCATTCTCGAAATTTATTCAAAGCGGATACGTCTTGCATACTCACCGGCTACAATTCGTAAATTACAATCTGTGCCGTAACGTAATTAATTAGGAACTCAAGCAGTAAATATGTTAGTTGTACATGCGCTTCCCTTT
This sequence comes from Dermacentor albipictus, assembly GCF_038994185.2. Taxonomy (NCBI): domain Eukaryota; kingdom Metazoa; phylum Arthropoda; class Arachnida; order Ixodida; family Ixodidae; genus Dermacentor; species Dermacentor albipictus. Next base: position 106,004,443 of record NC_091824.1, on the reverse strand, counting down.
CTGATGGAACTAGTGTCCGCCTCCGTGAAGAATTCAGCTCAAAAATCAGAAGTATATATATATATATATATACATATATGTTATTTGCGACAGGCAATATTTAACAATTTCTGGAAACCTAAAAGTGATCACCTCGTATAATGACACTAGCAACGGAATGGATGTTTGCCACAACATGCAGGTAAGCAATTACAATAACGACAAAAAATGAGAATGAGCTTAACAGAAGCAGCGATTACGTCACAAAATGTTTTCTAAGTGAAAACCTCAAAACAGCGTACAGTTAGATCACGGATAACATAGAATATGTGCCTCAAACTAAAAAAAAAATACTTTCTAGACAGTCTTAAAGCCTTGCTTGTGCTTTGTTTTTTTATCTTCTAAAAAAGGACGACATAGAATTGACCAATGGCTAGCGTAATGCTTTTCTATGAAAACTACAAAGTAAACCTTCTTTGCAATTAAGAAAATGGGAAAGGCTATAATGAGGTCTGTAGAGATGAGCCAGACAGTATTTATGAACATGATCAGGTGCATGCTTATCTGTTGTAAAAAAACAAAAGTCGATTATACTTGGAAATAGAATGAGCGAGATTCCACCAAAGAACAACGTGACCAATCATCACTGCACTCGCCACATGCACACACTGACATTCTTTTTTCCTGCTGCCCCAGTTACTTCACAAACTGGGTCACATATCGCGCATCCTATTACTCATGTTGATCAAAAGGCGCGGCCAAAGTTTAAAAGGGCTAATTCATTATGCTGTTTCAAATTACCTCGTCCGAGACAAATTCGATCCCCTTAGGAAAACCTCGTTGACGGCGCTGGTCAGCGGAATCCTATATCACAGATAAAGTGTGTCATGCTCGAAATCTAATTTTTCGAGCTGACGGAGAACTTAATCGAACCAGTACGCAATCCCTGCCTTGGGGCGAGATTATCGCAAGCTTGTGCACTAGGCCGTTAGAAAAAAGGAAACACACACACACGCAAAAGAAAAGGACCTAAAACTGCGTTCGATGCTACAGGACGGGCGTGGTCAATCAGTGGGTGCGTCTGGATGTGTACGCGTATTCAATTTGATGGCTGACCCCTCGGAGCGTTTCGCAGTCTCTCGCGGAATGTAATAAACGAGGCTCTGAGCCGATTAAAATCTCCTGCACTCCGATTTGTCGGGTAAGCTCGAAAGTACATTTGGTTCTAGCGCACTTCGTTCGTGGCATTCTAGCACGCACAACCTCCAGGGCAGAGTGGAATACCGCACATATATAAGGCCGCACCAGACTGCACAGGCTAAGCCCTTCGCTGCAACTCGAACGTCCGGCCGGACTACACCGACGCGAAGCGTCTCTACTGTGTCGGTTGTGGCTGGGGGCTGTCTTCACAAAAGGTTATTCCGCACTAATTGGAATCACTGAAAGTCCTGCATGCGATGTCTGCGGCTGCGAAGAGACTAAATACATAATTAGGCTGAATTAATTAATGAACTTCTCAAATACTATAATTAGGTGAAAAGTGTCAATGAGAAAACTATAGAGCAACATGAAAAAAACTCCCGATACAGCTTTCTGTTGCTCAATACATGCTACATAAGAGTGTTTTTCGGAGCGTAAAATAAGCCCGCGAATACAGCAAAGTGCCTCGAGCGCCCAGTCACGTGGCAAATTTTTTAGCGCCTGTTGTCAATGTTTTCGAGCACTGCTTGTCACCCTAACAGCTTTGCTGTAAAAAGTAGTGTCATGTGAGCTTTGATTGAGCAGCCGTGGTTGTACGGTGTCAGAGTTGGCACTCAGAAACAGAATTAATGCTTCGTAGATATGTGCAAATCTTAGCAACTGATAGATCATGATTTCGCAAAGTAAAATGTGTGTGGATGAATTACTGCCTTCGTAAAATATCACTTTCCAAGTGCTCGAAAGCTTTATGAGGGGCGCAAGTTTTCAAATGAGCTAGTCACATGCAGGCAAGGTTTTAAAGCATATCATTTAATGGCAAGCAACCTAAATTATTTCTGCAAATCCTCGAAAAAAAAAACAGCTTCGCTATAAATTAAGTTGCGCGTCTACAAGTCCTCACAAGTTTGCTGTATTTTTCTAATAGATAAGGACTCAATGAGAAAATCAAAATGCCACTGCTAGTATTGAACCTTGGTATCGACCGTTTTCTTTTCTTTTTCTCATTTTTTATGGGCGCCGCCATACTGCGTATGCAGTGGCGCCGTCTATGGGCAGTCGGCGTGCTGGCTTGGGCGAGCGCTCCGCGTTGTATGCCAGGTGTACGGTCACCGGCAGTTTCTGGTGGTTGTTTTCGCATTCGCGCGGTCTATTTCGTATGACGTCATCTGCTACGTGGGAAATAGTTCTGTGAGACGTACTCGAGTGATTGAAGTTAGCATTGCCAGAGTTTCTGCAGTGTTTAGGAGGACGGAACGGAGCACCAAGCGCGATGTGCGCACGTGTGTTTGAGCCGACTGTCAGCCTCGGAAACCAGTTTTGAATTTCTGGAAATTCGTTTCACTAGTGTAACCTTACTGCAGCGTTTTCACTGTAATACTAAGCTATGGTTTAGCAGCAATGAGTAGTTCCGAAACATATGATGTTCCCAAAAGAGTGGGTATTGTTCTGTTACAACAAAGTTGTGCTGTTTAATCTGACTTACGTTCAAATCGCTATATGCAGATAGATTTCACGACTATATACCTCCTTTGTTGGACGAGGTTTCCACCCACGAATAAACTAATTTGGATTAGTAATAACAGCATATCGTAAAATGTGAATTACACTTGTCGAATGATCGTCGGCGGACTGCGCAATCTTCCGAAGCAGTGGTAGATGTTGGGTTACAGACCGCTGTGTTCTGTATGTATATATATATCGCGTGGCCCTAGCATGTGGCATGTTCACGCGAGGTTTTATTGCGGCGTTAGCCCAATTTTATATCTTTTTTTTTCTCGCGAAAGAATAGGACGAGAACCGATTTTTTTTCCGGTCTTGTTCGTCCCGTCCCAGCAACCGCCCGTCATACAGAAATTCTGTTCTCACAAATAGCCGCCGGATTCATTTTATTCAATCCCCTTCAAGTATTACTGTTTTACATGACAAAAACGCAATGCCGAAGCACAAAGCTTATATGTGCTATGAAATTTTACCAACGCCAGCGATCGCTGTATTGAGAAACGCCATCGGCCTCTAACAGCAGGCTAGCGTAGACATATCGTATCGATTTTAAGTCTACTAGACTTGGAGTGCGTGAGAAGGATGCCGGTGACTGACGCAAATATTTTGTAACCATTGGTACTTACACGTTTAGGAGTTGCATTGCGTTAGCCATACACGAGCACGCACTTTTATGTTTTAATTCCCATACCTAGCGATCATATATAGAGAGATGATTTTCCAATTCACGCTGGCAGTTCACATACGCCGGTTTTCTTGGTCGAATGAAAACGGATACAGTCAGAATAATTCACAACACGTACACACATCGCTGCCGACGACGCACATCGCTTATTTGCGCACACAAGAGAAATTTCCGTATATTGTAGTTACGACTGCATCGAAATTAGGCTGCAAGGTGGTTCTCCGATGACCTTGTATGCAATATGACATCGCCTACATTTCACGGAGAATGAGGTAAAACACCTTCAAATGGTTCCGCAGCACTTGATACCAACACACGGCAGCAGTGCTGGTAGGAAGAGGAGGAAAGGCTCGCCGCGCGACCTTTCCTCCTCTCCCGATGAAATGGTCCACATCCCAATTGTGCGTTGATATTGTCACGTTGTTGTGGCGGTGAAGAAAAACCCATTGTCAGAGCTGTGGATCAGGAGTCTAGCTCTTTATTTAGCCAGAAAAAAAGATAATACACGCATGCCATTATATCCTAAGGAGGCGATTGTGTATCCTGTTTGATCCGCACCGATGGCACCGGCTGTTGGAATCTCAGCGCTGCCACCAGCTGTTGGAACCTCAGTGCTGACACCCGTTGTTGCAACCGGACCGTTGGCGCCCGTTGTTGCAAATGGGTCGCAAGCCCCAAGGGTAGCGTTGGCCTGGCGGCCTGGGGCACACTGGAAGCATCCGAAGGTCCCAGCAAAGCATGAGGCGACTGCTAACAGAACAACTTGTTTATTCTTGCATTGCAAAGAGCGGGCGGTCAGGTCGACCGAAGTAGAGAGACGGGAGAGCACGTTACTCAACAGAAGAAATCGGAGCCTCTCTCCTGGCGTCCGGGGGCAGCTGCTCTTATACTCTTGGCGTCGCGGGCAAGAAGGAAGGTCACGGGACGACACCACGTGACAGCGGCGACGGACGGACTGAGAGACACGTTGGGACATGGAGGTGACGCATCAGCCGGGCCGGCGCCGGTCAGACCTCCTCGCTTCACACTGGGGGAGCTCCTCTCCCCGGCTGCCGCGCTTTGACAAGCGTGGGCACACACACACACACGCACACACAAAGACACGTGGCACTGAACATGCCGGGACGCGCTCGGCGGGGATGCGTCGCGGCCGCTCCGAACGGGCCAAAATGTCCGCCGCTTTGAACGAAGCCCCGCCGTCCGTTGAATCCGCGCCGGCTACACCGCGCGTCATAGGCGAAACGTAACAATCCGGAGGACGTTTCCTGCGGTCGACGTGCTGTACTTCGCAGTTGAACAAAGTAGACCCGTGAGAGGTCGTCTTTAAGGAAATTAAGGGCGGACCACTGAAAGTTCCAAGCTTAGAAGTAGGTTTCCCTTTCGTGCACAAGCTATCGGCTGTTTTAATCAATCAATAAATAAAGAAGTTTGCTGGTAACCTTTTGTTGCTTCTGCCACTATCAGCAGTGGAGTATATTAAAAACATCACCACATCCGTATGGGTTATATCCACGCATTTCATTCGCTACAAACGTACTGATCTATGAATGTCTCGTTGAGCAGTGGGAGTCTGTGGAGGATGCAGAATGGCTTTTCACGCGAATTGAAAATACAAATAGAAAGGATATCCGAATAAACAGCGACGTATGGCCACAAGCAGATGCATACTCGCTGTAGCCTTTTCATTCACATTTTGTCACTCACGACTCTTCTCCTTGCCGAAATAATTTCCATTCCACCCTCGTAGTTTGCGGTTGTATGCGGCTGCAAGCACTGGGCATCTTCCTGGAGGCTTCTGTGGCGAGGAAGTGAAGTCGCAACGTTTATCAGTCACCGTAGGCGTGCACTGGTCCACGCCATCGAAATTCGGCACACCTCAGCGATCCCCTCTCTGTTTCCGCTGATGGATTGTGCTCGATATCGGTTCTGGAGTTTTCTCCAAAGCCAAAGAGATTCGGCTGGACACGTGGGGACGATCCTTGTTGTGCAGAGAACGGCGCCTTACGGCCTCGTATAACGCCACCCGCGCGGCTTTGAGCCAGCTTTATCGAGCCCCGCGGGAATCGGACGAGGCGATACGCGGCTGGCGCGGTGGCAGTGAGAAATGGTCGCGACCCGATTAACTGCCATACTGGCCTCCACGGAAGACAAATTGTATGAGGTATTGAGCAGAAATAGCTACTTTTCTTCCTCTTCTTCTTTTTTCCCCTCTCCCAGAGGGCCGTTCAGGGCAAATGCTTGCAGCCACAAATACATTCTCTGCGCTCTAAACAAACACCAAGCTCTGGCAACTTTCTGTCTAAAACGAGTTACTGCTTGGCGCATGTTTAACTCCATTTCCGGAAGCGTTTCGCGCTCCCTGTTGGTGTAACTCTAGAGCGCAGACATTCAAAGTGAACGCGTTTCACCAGGATTTCAATACCCCGGAAATGACAGTATGTGTACAAGGTGTTATACTTCAACAAAACGGGTTCATATAGCCCGCTTGTTCTTACACTATGTAATTTCTCAGGACTGACAATAATACAGAGCATACAGGACATGCACGCTACATCTAGCCAACTAGAACAAAATATTTCAAAGACAAGATCCCGTCCATTCTTTTTCTTGAACACCGCCATGTATTACAACAAAAAAAAACTAAATGCCTGAAATTAACTTTCCGATACAATTCCTTCCTCCTGAACCGAAATAAGATGGTCGGATCTTTATTTCAATTTCATTAGAAGCATATTCCTGCGGAAGGGTAATGGAAACCCCGGGTGCCTGCAGAGGGCTTAGCCACACTGTGAAAAATAGCTGTAAATTTAAAGAAAATTTAAAGAAGCTTTCTGTACTGCAAAATAAATTTTCTGTGAATTCTCTATGACAGGAACCTGTTTAAAAATAAAGCCAATTTTGTATTCTTGTTGATCGCCAGCTTATAAATCGAGTCAAAACTAAAATATAACTCTTGTAAATAATTGTAAATGCACAAAAAACTATAAAACAATATTTCAGCTTTTACTTTAACGCACGGCGTGTTTGCTTACATCATGCACGACGCGCAGCCTGCGGTACTTCTTTGATGCGCCGCACCATACTGAAGATGGTTGCCTTTCGTGTCCACGCATTTCTGCACTGTTCTGTTTCTTCTGCTGCCAATCTTAAGAGGTAAGTGGTATTCTTTTCAATTACATTGCAAATAGTTCACGGGGTATTATTTTACCCTATACTTTCCGCATGTTCATGACATTGAACACGACTTCCATACCCACACACAAAAAAAATGCAGGCAGACAGTGGCGAAATTTAGCATAGCAACTACATGTTTCAATTCTAAACACTTCAGCGCACGTTGCGTTCTATGAAACCACCCGCGACCCGGGTATTAAATTTAGATTTAGCTTTTTCTTTTTGCACATTTAAGGGGTAGTCAGTGTACTTGACAAATGTGTTACTGTATATACTCGCCGTTTCGGAATGTATGTCTTTTTGCTGTGGCTGCGAGAAAGAAAAAAAGAAAGGCTGCGTGAATACGCAACAAAGCTCAGTCGGCGACATTCGCTCTTCGCGACGATCAAATGTTTCGTTTCTTGAAATGACCGGAAAGTGCGACTTTTCTTTTATTTTTTTCGGTTGGGTAATATTTAATTTTATTTTATTTGTTTGGATTGATATGCTGGCTTATGAACCTGCCGGATATCAGGGCACATGGCATCCACTATTGGTGTCGTTGCTTCGTTTGTCGTAGTTCGATTGTTTTAGTGCGTTAACGGCGGGAATATATTTTGTCTGGCCGATGACTACATCGTTTCATTTTGAAAATAGTTAGCGGGAACATGGGACTGCATGGCTTGGTGCACTGTCTGTGCATTTAAAGGCACAGACCATAAGATGCTAGTACCCGAGCCGTCAATATATGTGGTCATCACGCTCGTGGCCACAATGAAGTGCTTGCCTGTCATCTGCTAGCCTCACTTCCTGACTCTGACGAACAATGAATGAATGAATGAGAACGAAATAGACAAATATTTGCACAAATTGGACCGCAGCAAAACTTACCAAGAAAGTAAAAAGGCAGCATGTGTAATTGTGACGTGATTGTTTCACTTAAATAGTACTACACATTTAAGATGATGTGTCCAACCGCTTCACATATCAGGAATATTTTCTACCTTGAGCAATTTTGCTTGCCATTGGTGAAAAAGTAGCTGAAGTGTGATTTGTTTGCGACGTATGGTGCACTTCAAGGGTCGTGCAAGTATAGAGTAAATGCGCTAACTGTCTGGAGTCTGGTGCTGAAACACGAATTCCGATTTTTTTTTTTAGTTTCTGCTGTTCATCGTTACAGATGACGAGACGTACAGCATACGACGCACGAGAGCTCAGATTACACGTTTCTCACGATGAATATAGTTTTGCCTTTCATGTCCTGTTCGCCTGCGTTGCATTTTCAGCGCTGATAGTAAAGGCGTTCCAGCAAACGTGCTGATAGCACAGGCGGCGAAAGATATTTCGTGGTAGACTCTGTGTGCTTTTCCATCCAAAGGGTGAACACGTTAGAATTTGGCCGCACTCCGAGTACCGTGTATGCACCCTGCGTGGCCGCGCGTCGCACGGACGTCCTGACGCCTGGACGCCCGTGATGCCTGCCTTCTTCTCGATTGCTACCGGTTTTGAGCGCACACAGCATGCGTTCAGGGGAAGCAAACTTCGCGTTCAGTCTAATATTTCAGTTGCAGTAACAACAGTTTCGCGCTTATGCAGCGGATATGCCTTGTGTTCTCTGTATTCTTTTTTTTATGAACTGTAAAAATGAAAATAAGAAGCGCATGAATAAATGAATGAATGAGGTTTTATTGTTAATAGACAAGATACAGTACAAGTATATTATACACGAGTATATATTATAGTATATTATACACGAGGAGGTCCCGAGGTCAAAGGCTGTAATGGGACCTCCTGTACGGCGTATAAGTAAAAATATAAACAACAGTTGCAACGAATAATGTAAAATGTTTGAAGAAAATAGCAAACGCAGTATTGGTTTAGGTTGGGCAGTACTAATACAAATCAGCTGCCGACATGCTAGTAAAAAAGTATAGTAATTATTATTACATTCTACTAATTACAGAAATATAACGCCATTATGAAAGTAAATTGATAGTGAGACATAACCTAACGAACTTTTATTTGTGTAGCGTAAACAAATGTACATTTGGAAGGGAGAAAAGGAAGAAAGAAGACGTAGCTATTGGTTGCAGATGATAGAATGTGGCCTTTTAGTTCTCGTTTAAATTGAAATAATTTACGTGACGTAATAATAAGAGGTAGTGTGTTCCAGAAGGAAACGGACAAAAAATGGATACTCTGCATATCATAATTTGTGCGTACGTTGGGGAGAATAAAATTATTGTTTAGTGCAAATCGCGTAAGATCAGTATTCATTAGACAAGGTTGAGATATCAGACTGTTGCGGGGAGCGTTATTTAGTTGTCGGTATAAAAACGTGCCAAAACTAAAGTTAATAAGTTCGTCCACAGTAAGAATGTTGTAGTTATGTAATAACTGTTTGGAATTGAAATAGTTAGCACTAAACAGTAATTATTCTAACCGCCAGTTTTGTAATACTTGTAATGATTGTAAATGGGTACGATACGTATTGCCCCAGCATGCAATGCAATCGTTTATATGTGAATGGATAAATGAGTAGTATAAAGAGAGAACTCGTTTCTGGCTGAATACATACCAAGCTTTTAAAAGTGTCCTTATTCCGCATGCTGCTCTCTGCCTAACATTGGCTATTTGCTGATAAAATTTAAAGTTAGAATGAAGTTCTATATCCGAGTAGTTACAGGAGGTACTACGCGCGGTAAGATTATTACCAAGGTAGAGTGAAGGCATGAATGCGGATGAGCGTTTGGTGAGACGTGAATAAAACAAATTTAGTTTTAGACGAGTTTATATTGAGCTGGTTCACATTGCACCAATTTGACACGTTGTTTAAGTCGGTATTAAGTTTTGAAACTAGGTTCCCTACACAAATGTCAGGGTTAAAGACAGATGTGTCATCTTCATAAAGAATGTAGTTAGCAGAAACCAGGCAATTAGGCAGGTCATTAACATATATTTAAAACAAGAGTGGGCCAAGTATGGATCCCTGAGGTACACCAATGTTTGTTATCATAGATTTAGAAAGAATACCGTTATTTCTAACTCTTCGTGTTCTATTTCTTAAGTAATGTTGTATCAAAGTTAGAGCAGGACCTGTTATTCTAACAGATACAAGTTTAAACGATAAAATGCGATAGGTAATTTTATCAAAGCTTTAATTAGATCCACGAACACTGATCGAGCATACATGCCCTTATCGATTGCCATCTTTATTTGTACAGTTAGGGCGATAAGAGCAAGTTAGGTTGAAGAGCCCATGCGGAAGCCGAATCGAAATGTTGAAAGAATACTAAATTTAGACAGGCACTTAGGCGTTCTTCTACCAGTCGTTCAATAACTTTGCTAAGAAAGCGTACAATACATATTGACCTATAATTAGCAATCAAGGCACGGTCACCGTAACACAGGAGTAAGTCTACCTTGTTTTAGTTATTGTGGGAAGGTTCCAGTCTTTAACGTTAGGTTAATAATACTTGCGAGAACATCTGAGATTAGGTGCGCAGTTAGCTTGATGTGATTCGAATGCATATTACCAACATATTACCTACACTGGTTGCCTTTAAATTTCTTATAATGTTTTCTATGTCCTGTGGCGTGGTTGGAATAAAAAAAAATAATCACTGAGCTAAACGTCGCATTAAATGGTTATACTGCGTGGGTATATGCGAATTGCTGGTAAAGAAGATTCTGCAAAAGCATCATCAATGTCTTGTGAGGAGGTCGGGCTAGTATCGCACCGTCTTCGGGATCTCCCCACAGTATGGGGAGAATTAAGCACTCCCCACAGTATGGGGAGTGCTTAACGCCTGCTTCACCTCCAGTGCTGGTCGGCCCGACATTTCACTATCTTCGGGATAGGCCCACGTATGGGGAATCCCTAACGCCTGCTTCCCCTCCACCGCGGGTCGGCCCCACATTGCACTACCTTCGGGAAAGGCCCATGTACGGGAAGTGCTTAACGCCTGCTTCACTTCCGCTGCGTGTCGGCCCGGTATTGCACTGTCTTCGGGATCGGCCCACGTATGAAAAATTGTTCGTCTACGCACGCACGCCATCCGCCAGATCCTATCGATGGACAGTTTTGCTATAAAATTAAAATTGGGAAACAGCGTTACAGAAATTATCTGGGAAGGCAGGTGCGAGAAAATTTCTTTTCAAATAAATGTTCCTTAGAGTGCAGAATACTTAGCCACGAGATGGCCGAAATCTCCATATATTCGGGTCACTGTCACGTCAACCATGGGACATAGGATTGACAGTGAAGCAGAAAATACGCACATTGCATTCAGCGCGTCACGATACTTTGAAGATGAACGAGTCACACAAAAACCACAGTTTAGTTTTTCCTACCACAGGGTTCTCGCAAACGTGGGCGACGCGAGAGAAAGCCCAATCTCCACATTATATGCAGGGAGTGACGACGCCAGCCACCAAGGGGAGATGGAAGGGAGAATGTAGCGTACAGGGTGTCGGAGCGAAGTGAGCCTTAGCGCAGGCGCCGTAATGGCCCACCGCATGACTGGACCTTTTAGGCAGCCCTTTGGAACAGACCACAGAGGCCGGCCGCCGAATGCGCGCCATGGCGTATGCTTTGCACTTTAACGGTGTGCATGCCCGCTTCTGCCAGAGATCCGCCCACCATCGCGTTTGTGCTTTTGTTCTCGCTTCCGAGCGAGCCCTGATTCAGCCCCTGTCTAGCTCGTAAGCACGCCACGCAAAGTTGTGTTTTTCTTCTGTCCAGGGAAAATAGCACCGTTCTTTGCGAATCGCACCGCCTGCTGAAGCTGGATTTGCGAGTGCGTGGGTGTGTAACTTAGACTGGGCAGGACAGGGCAAGCGCGTTCCTTCTGGGCAACCGAAGGAAGAGAAAAAAGGCGGTACAAAAAAAAGTAAGAAAGGGAGAAAGAAGGGTGTCTGAAAACGTAACCCCGTGTTTCAACACGAATCGGGGAAACGATCGCACACACCACAATGCAGCCGAGCAAAGTAGTGATCTGAGCTTCGTTTCGATGCTTTTCTGAGACACTGCGCCAGATGCCCCTTCGGCCTTTCCTGGATTCTCTGGTCTCTTTTGTTGTCTAAAGAAACAAGGAGTTTGCGCGTTCGAGGCAGTTCTTGCTACCAGTTAGTCGTGACTGCTGTTGCACTCACGGCTGTTTAATTTAACCGAGGTAGTATGGATGTGTAGTCAAGTTATACCTTGGAACCTCTAAGGTGATTCCTCTTACACAGCTTGCTCACGTAACGATAGAAAATAAACAGGACCGATAGTTGTACATATAAAAAAAAGACAAAACGGACTCAAAAAGCAAAGAAACCATAACGAAGCAACTGAAAGAACAGTCCAATAATGTTTTAAAATGATATTCAGCGCTCCAGAGTCCCGCTATTAATTAATTAATTTATTTATTTATTTATTCCTACTGTCATTCCCAATTGGAATTATAACAGGAGGGCACGAACAAGGCCAAAAATAGAAATAATGAAAAAAATAAACATACAACCAAATGTTGCGCAATTGACCGCTGTAAGGCGTCCAACAAGTTCTACAAAAGTAAATTGCTCAGACAAATGACACTGGCACTTGGCTTATAAGAGGACAAAGGCAAAAACATATCACTGTTTCAAGATCGCGAGGCTAGCAAATCGCTTTCAATTAGTTTAGAGGAACGAGCTAAATATGTGCTTCTGGTAATGGAGGGGGTCAGGTTATTCCATTCCCTGCTGGGCAGGAGAAAAAACGAGAATTTGAGGGCACCTGTATGAGATTTGTAAGATTCTAGGATATGGCAATGCTTCTGGCTGGTAGTTCTTGCTGTGGAGGGCTTAATATAATGGGGCATGTCTATATTTAGGTGGTTGCGTAATAGTTGGTGCACTACCTTTAAGCGCGATAAATCTCGCGTGGTTTTTTATGGTTAGTAATCCAGCCTTTTTAGGCAGTTCTGTGATGGGCGAATCTGTTCAGTTAAATTGGTTAAATATGAGTCGGCGCTTTTCTTTCAACTATTTCGAGTTTGTTGATTAGTTTTTTTTGTGTGTGTACGGAAACCAAGTAGTGCTTGCGTAATCTAGGATGAGTCTGATAAGTGTATTATAGGCCAGTAACTTTGTGTCTGGTGGTGCTAGCTGTAATCGTCTTTTTAGAAAAAGCAGTCTCTTTAGTGCAGACGATGTGATGTATAGTATATGAAAATCCCATCGTAGATCTTGTGACAACATGACACCTAGGTATTTATGCTCCTTAAGTTTAGACAGGTTAGTTGAATTGATGGTATAATTAAAGCTGGATGAATGTTTCTTTTTTTCTAGTTATGGATAACGGAGCGGACGTTTTATCGTTAATTTGCATTTCCCAGTCACTGAGCCACATTGAAAATGACTCTAAGGCTGTATTTAAGGTGATGTGGCGATCATGGGAATTGATTTGTTTGTACAAAATGTAGTCGTCTGCACACAACCTGCATCCGACATTAACAGATGAAGGCAGATCGTTCACAAAAAATAAGAATAACATCGGCACGAAAACACTACCCTGCGGTACACCCTAGGTCACCGCGGCACGACTAAGGATTTCACATGATTGAGTTCTACAAATTGCCTTCTGTCCTTGAGAAAGTTAGTGATCCAGCCAAGAATTTGTCGCTTGCCCAGGGTAAATTGAAGTTTCAGGATAAGTTACTTATGTGACACCCGATCAAAAGCTTCAGAGAAATCCAGCAGAATAAGATCGATTTGTTTTTGATGATCACTGCTTGAGAAGGCATCATGGACCAATTCAATCAGTTGGGTTACCGTGGACATGTTCTGGCGCAAACCGTGTTGAAAAGAAGATAACATTTTGTATTCTTCTAGGCGATTCATTATGTGTTTTAGGATTATGTGCTCGAGCAGGTTAGAAACTGTAAAAGTTACGGAGATTAGTCTATAATTAGAAGGTTCGCCCATAGTGTATGAGGATTACTTTTGCTATTTTCGTATCTTTCGGGATGGTGCGCAACGACAGTGATTCGTTAAAGAGCAAGCACGGGTATTTTGATATCCACTCGGCATATCCCTTTCAAAACTCATTAGGTATGTTATCCGGTCTGGAGCTTTTTTTTTCCCATCCAAGTTCAAAAGTAGATTTACGATTCCCGTCTGAGAGGACTAATCGTTTGATCCAGCTGTCCCTCCCTAATTTCTACGTTAGGCTGATTTTCGTCATAAATGGTGAAAATAGACTGAAAGTAGCTATTTAATGTGTTAGCGAAATTAGCATTTTCTTGGCGCGTTTCTTGGGCTCACAGGGGAGTCAGAGGCTATTTCTTCAAATGACGAAAATTCGTAGAATAGTGAGTCGAGAATTGTGACATCGTCAGCTTTGTTAAAATCTGCAAATGTTTCTTCTGTGCGAGTAGGCGTTATGCTGTAATTTATCGGTACTGCACTGTAAACTATTTTATGTTCTGATATGCCTTCCAGTATTTCTATCTTTGCATCACGTATCGGGAAGTTATCAGTGAGAAATAATAAATCAAGTGCACTCGAGCTATGTCCCTGCACACGTATTTAGGCTGTGTCAATATTTGCGTAAAGTTAAAGGCAAGTTTTAGATCGAAAACTATTTCTGAGCTGTCGCTGTGGTACTCCATCGACTCCCAGTTGAAATCTGGCACATTAAGATCCCCCACTAGAATAACTCTGGTAACCTGCCGTGGTTGCTCAGTGGCTATGGTGTTAGGCTGCTGAGCACGAGGTCGTGGGATTGAATCCCGGCCACGGCGGCCGCATTTCGATGGGGGCGAAATGCGAAAACACCCGTGTACTTAGATTTAGGTGCACCTTAAAGAACCCCAGGTGGTCGAAACTTCCGGAATCTTTCACTACGGCGTACCTCATAATCAGAAAGTGGTTTTGACACGTAAAACCCCATAATTTAATAACTCTGGTACTAGATGCGTGTGACGCCGCATATACGTGTACAGTGCATCCATACAGTCACGGCTCGACGAAGGAGCGCGGTACGCACACCCAAGAGCGATGACGCGAGTTGTGAACCGTAATTTGCAGAATAGCGCTTCTGCACCGTCTACGTCAGGCAGTAATGTGAAAGTGATTTTATTTTTTATGAAGATATCCACACCGCCGCCTCGTGTTTGTCTATCCTTGCGTATGATTCGGGGGCGTTAGCTCAGCATCTTCAATATCGCTTGTTAGCCAAGTTTCAGCAACAGCCAAAAATTCTGGTTTAAGGCTCATAAGTAGCCATTCTAAAGCATCTATTTGTTCATAATACTGCGCGCAGTCACGTTTACAAAGGTTTTTTTGTGCAATGATTTCATCGGCGAGGCCTCAACTCGCGAGGTTTGGATTGAGGGTGTTTTTGTTGCGTTTTCTGGGGTTACTTTCGGTGTAGCGTAAAGAAAAGAAAAACTACGTTCGTAGTCTGTGAATCAGCTGATAATGCGTCTGATTCACATGGCTGATATGAAAATACAGGAGGATGAACGTTCGAGATGCGCTAAAGGCTGTTGCTACGCGACAGTTGTGTAGCGCGGTTAGATTCCGTGTCCCACATTTAAACGTCATTGCTGATAAACAACTTATTGAAAACCAGACGAACATGGTCGCCATACTTTCTTAAACCTTTAGAAAATTGGAGCAATTTACGCCTTATCTCCTGTACGGCCTCGGAGTACTCCCATTCGACCCTTAATGTTGCGTTCTTTCAATTTGTACCCCTTGCTCAGCATGGATTCGACTTCTTTCTCCTTAAAAATTTAACAATGATTGGGCGCTTCTCATCCGAAGAAAAATGGCCCAGGAGGTGAGCCTTAGCAACAGAGGAAACAGATATGCCAAGATGGTTGGAACAAAGTTCTTTAACCATTCACTTAGAAGCCTCCCACGCCTCGGCAGCGTCAGTATGGGTAACACCGTAAAACAGTAAGTTGGACCCGCGCGAGCGGTTTTCCATGCCATCTAATTTGTCTTGAATTTTGGCAAGATCCTTCTCATGTGTGAGGACGACCTTAGAATTGCTATTTAACACTTTATACTGTAAGCCTTCAATTATGGTTGGCTTCCTAGAAATGTTCTCTGAATTCGCAGAAGAATGCTCTGTAGAAAATGATTCGATCGTATGTTCAAGCCCGCCCACTCTTTTCATCATTCGAAATCCTTCTTCAAGGCGGCATGGCTGAGCAAAACCCGGTTGATTACTGAATTAGGCTTCTCTTCCTGAGGTTTATTCATAGTACCAGGATTGGATTCAATGCCACCTCCCACAAGCAGAAGGCGCCGAAGTGTAATGCACGTTCTCCAACTACTTCAGGGCACGGAAGCACGACAAGGAAAGGATCGTCTGATCGGAAGCTGTGACAAGGTAATTTAGAAAGGTAACTAACCTGTAGGGCGAAAAATAGGCGCAGGCGCGTGATTGGTTCTTTCATTCATTGTGCCTCCGTGCCCACTGAACAGATACTGCTGGATCCTTGATCTTATCCTTTCCAGGGTAGATGACGTTTACCTCGCAGCTGCGCACTGGTGGTACTGCAGGGGGCGTTCGATGCGCTTGGTTAGGTCGACGCAAGCTGTTGCCAGCAGGCGTGAGTCCAGGGCAGGGGCGGCAGTGCAAATTCTGTCCAAGGGCTGAAGGTCGTCCACAAAACCAACCCACGACGCGCCGGCCATGAAGATGATGAACTGCAGGACGAAAAAATTGGTGCGTGAGCCTTTGGTTGTTTCATCCATTGTGCCTTCGTGCCAGACCATAGACCATATACGGCGTGTACAAGGTAACTATAAACCAAACCTTCAAAATAAAGCGGTACACTTCAGGTCAACGATACCAATGGCATATTGTTTGTAGTCTTTATGCGTTACGAGGCTATTTTTTGAAGTGCGGTTAGCTATAGCCAACTAGTTACGCTTGACTGTGAAAATATTTGAATGTATTTTTTTTTAGGATATTGTCATCTTCCAAAAGTTGTAAAGCGTTCTGAGACTAACCTGTTAAAGTAGTTATTTCAAGTGAACACGGACAATAGTTGCAGCGCCAAGCATTTGTTGTGATCTATCACCGACGCCGGCGTCTGGCTCCGTGTTCGCACTGATGGCTGTTCGTGCAGGTGTTTCGGGGCTCCAACGCGGGCGGCGTTTCGCTCTAAGAGATAAAAAATATGGCTGTGGCTTAGCTAAGGTTAAGCCCAGGATGCGAAGCATACTAGCCTTTATTTTAGTTGTTGAACCACTGTTTAGCCTGGTGAACTGCTGTTGCTTGGCTATATTTGGTTCGGCTAGACAAAGAAACAACTCATGCGTTACTCTGCTTCGCCTTCAAGAGTGGAACGCGACAGCGTTCCCGTCGACCCGCCAAGGGGTGTAAGACAATGGGCTACGGCGCAGCGACTACGCGCCCCGCATTGGACGCGGTGAGCGTCGAGCAACGCAGCGTTCGGCGCGGGAACGAAATGCGCGCCTGAGCAAGCGATGCACGCCTGAGCCTTAGAAACAGCTCGTTTCTAAGGCAACACCGCATTCACTAGAGGCGCTTTTGTACCGCTTTGAAGCATCGTACCCGTGGCTCAGTGGTAGCGTCTCCGTCTCACTCCGGAGACCCTGGCTCGATTCCCACCCTGCCCATCTTGCAAGAGTTGAGCCAAAGCCACCTAGAAAATCAGTCCCTGTAGCACGCCGCAACCTTCGCTTCTCATTCCAACGAGCAGCTCTGTCTCCAGGAGGCATCTCACCTCGTGAGTGTCTAGCAGAGGCAAGCGCAGCTGCTTATATACCGCCGCGACGCCGCGAGCGACGGCGCGAGTTGGAGCCCCGTTTCTCCTCTATCGTGACGTCACGGTGTCAC
This sequence comes from Dermacentor albipictus, assembly GCF_038994185.2. Taxonomy (NCBI): domain Eukaryota; kingdom Metazoa; phylum Arthropoda; class Arachnida; order Ixodida; family Ixodidae; genus Dermacentor; species Dermacentor albipictus. The sequence goes on along the minus strand of NC_091824.1, from coordinate 105,987,077 downwards.
GTGGTATTGAAGGCGACACCGCCGCGCCTGAGGAGCTGGGTTGAGCTCTCGTAATATGCTTCGCATAAAAATAGCTAAGGTTAAGCCCAGGATGCGAAGCATACTAGCCTTTATTTTAACGCGACAGCGTTAAGGAGCTCGTGTCGCAGAAAAGCCCGTGTCGTCGGCGTCGGCTCAGGCGTGCGGCGCTTGCTCAGGCGCACATTTCATTGTCGCGCCGAACGCTGCGTTGCTCGACGCTCACCGCGTCCGATGCGGGGCGCGTAGTCGCTGCGCCGTAGCAAAGCCACCTAGAAACAGTCTCTGTAGCACGCTGCAACCTTCGCTTCTCATTCCAACGAGCAGCTCTGTCTCCAGGAGGCATCTCACCTCGTGAGTGTCTAGCAGAGGCAAGCGCAGCTGCTTATATACCACCGCGACGCCGCGAGCGACGGCGCGAGTTGGAGCGCCGTTTCTCCTCTGTCGTGACGTCACGGTGTCACGTGGTGTCACGTGTGGCAAAGTATTTGATTGGTAGCCGAGAAAGTAGCTATGGTGTGACAAACCAACAATTCTTATTAAGACGAAAGGCTTCCTAAGCTAAGGGTGAAGCTTCAGTGGACCTGATCGTCGGAGTGTCCACCGAAGCTTCATCACGCCATATGAAGACAGATTAAAGAATGAAAAATGATTGACAGTGACAGTTCGTGAATGATAATGGTTGAATAGACATTGGTAGAGATCAATAATGACTAGTAATGACTAAAAGGACTACTAATGACTTGTTATGACTACTGATGACTACGAAATGACCAATAATGTCTAACGACGGCTTGTAATGACCACAATCGATTACAAATGACTAAACATGCTTAGTACGTAGCAGTAATGACTAAAAGAAGAAAGAGACAGAGGCGAATGCTTCCTCCTAAGTATGTTTGTCAGTATGTTTGTTTGGTATGTTTCGTCGTTGTTATTGAAATTAGCTCTTTGTTTTGACGCTGTTAGGCCTACACAGACCAAGCTGAGGTATAAAAAGGGTTTGATTTTAACCTAGAAGATGACACCACAGCCTTAGCGCTGAGTACTGACGATGCGGAACGCCTTAAGACACAATTTTTCATTGCATTAATATTTTCTACTCCGCTCTTGTACGCTACACGATGCGGGGACGAGCAAACGTCAACTAGATGCCGAGCAGACGACGCGGCTTGGGTGCATATTCGGAAGGACCTTCGCCCCTGTTGTAGGCTCTTTAATCACTAGCGCGTAGCCAGGACCTTACTTCGTAGGCTGCTTAAAGCCTGCTCGTGACGTAGGACCAATACTTACAAAAAAAATTTCTGACCGCAGCAGCCTCTCATCATTGGTGGACGATCGTGCCTTCACGACTCGTGGCAGCGGTCTGCATGACGACGTCACAACCGCATCGTGGACAGCTCTCGATTTAGAGGAGCTACCTCCTTTGCTTTCTTTCTCTTTTTTTTCGAATACGGGTTTTGTTTCTCTTTGTCACAGAAGGCTGTTTTCTTGTAACGTAAAATGTTAACAATTTCAGAGAGTGCGCTGACGCCACCTCACGCCACCTCTGGCTGCCTAGCCAAGGTCTCTCGTTCCCCATCACTCGAGGTCTGAAACCTCCATAGAAAAACAAATCGCCGTCGCACGACGTACGATATATAGAGACGCGGGCCACGTTTGTTTACACGTCACACGGTCAGGGGGGAGAGCAGTAACGCTGCATGCGCGAACACGCCGACAGATAGATGCCCGCGCTCCTGTTGCGCTAAGTCGCCTACCTCGCGAGCAGCGTCGAAATTGCGTGATCGCGTTTGGTTTTCGTCTTGCATTACTTCCCTTCTTTTTATTGTGTCTTCGTCATTTTTTTTTTCGCTCGTGCGTCGATGCAGCAGTTGACTAGACAAGGTATGCACACACAGGACTATACCCGCCTCACGCCCGAGGCGAAACGGCGCGAATGTGTGGAGTACTGCATAAATCCCGCGAACAAACAAGGACTGCTCCCGAAGCACCGGGTGATATGCGTTATATTCTATATTCTATGTTTATAGGAGCGCGGGCTGCAAGGATGCAGCTCCGGCTCGGTGGTTCTGTGTTCTCTCTCTCTCTTTGCCCATCTAGATTCAAGACTTCATTAATCAGACCTTTTGTTCCTGCATGAAGTGGTCAATGGCATCATACATTCTTCAAAGTTTCTTGATCATATGCAATGTTTCATGCTGCAGCAGCATACCAGGCAGCATTCCACATTCTCGGCCTGGACGTTTGCAATTGAATTCTGTCCTGTATATGGCTTGACTCTAAAAAAAAAGTAATAAGAATTGTGCCTCTATTGACATATTTCAGAGTTTGTTTCGTATGTGTTGTATATATGTAGATAATCATGTTGTATGATTAACACTCCCTTTTGAGCTTCGTCGTTTTCTTTTTCCCTATTTGTTTCTCTCTCTCTCGCATTGTTTTGTCTACCACATTTTTGTTCTCTGTACATTTGGCTCGCATATTGCTTTTTAAGTGCACTAGTGCGGATGCTCTCTATCTGTTCATGGGCGCTATAATAAGCATTGATTTATTCATTATTCTTGTGCGAAACCATGTTTTCGAAGTGTGTGTAATACATTATTTCAATGCAGTAGCTTTTGTGCAATATTGTTATAGTGTGAAAATAAAAAAAGCATGAATTAGGAAAGTGCAATAAATGCTATGCTCCTGATCATATGTACTGTGATACTAATTTCTTCTGAAGTTTAACAGCGGTTGGCAAACGTATCCAGTGCTGTGCAATAAATTAATATGCCCCAGCAATTATTGCATGCCTCGCAGAACAAATTTAATGTATTTCTCAGTCAAAACATTATAGTAGGTTGAAAACAGTAAACTGGTATTTTTTTGCGTGTGGTGACTTGAAGTGTATAAATTGTGAAAACAACCTGTTCATATATATACATGTTGTGCAAATGAGCTGCCCCCCTACATTTGTATGTGCTTCAATAGTACGACTTGGCAAAGGGCAACAAGACACCTATTAAAACCCTCCTATTCTCAAGTTTGTATTGTCTGACTATATGTCATTTCATTAATATCGGTTAAGACGGGCTTGACATGTTGAAACCAGTGACAACAAATATTAGAACATGGCCTGTAGAGAGTGACAAATTTTCCAGCAAGACACTCAATGCCGCTCAATGTCGAGGCCTCCCGATGCGGTGTTGATGCTTCAAAACAACATAGAAAGATGAATGAGGTGCTCCATGGGCAGGATTAGACATAAACAAGAATGAGGAGCAGACAAGCCATGAAGTACGTAAATTTTAGCTATTCTAGATGTTTTTTTTTCTTTTTTTTTGTGTGTGTGTGTGTGAACGCTACCGCTGTTTCAATTATTTTTGCTGGTTTTCTCTGAATCCACTTCACGTTTTTTTCGTACACGAACAAGCATAATTATTTTGATGACAGAAAGCTGAGCTAGTTGGTAAGGATTCATTATGCAAAAAAAGGTGAGGCGTGCAGGCAGGACACAAGAGAGGAGAAGTGGACAACACGAACGCCGTGTCTTGTCCTGTCCTTGCGTCCTGTCGGCACGCCTCACCTTTCTTTGCACATAATTATACTGACACGCATACTTCATCTGCATCCGGTGACCGTATTTCACCGGCTAACAAATGTTAAACATTAGCGCTCGGCGCAGGACGCGCCTGCACAAATCGAAAATTTTGCGAATGTTATCGATAGTTCTATCGGTTGTCTGTTGTCGACGAACCTTGTATGTTCTGATTGCATATTCTACACGAATTCTGTAGTAGTTTCTGAAAGGCGCGCGGGCACAGGCGAATACTGTGCAGCTTTGGATGACTGATATATGAAAGCCGGCGCGCTTGACCCACAGATCAGATTTTCGACAATCGTCGACTTTGCCCTCCGCTTTCGTCGCTATTGAGCGTTACTTGTGCCGGGCTGAAGTTCACCCAAGAATTTGTAACTCCTCGTTTTGACTCAGCATCATTCCACGCCGTCACTACAACGTGGCAATATCTGTAATACAGATTTTTCAATGATACTTTGCATAATTCTTACATAGTTGGCTGTGCAGTGAGCCACCAAAAATGAAATCGTACGGCAGCTTCTGACATAGTATGACATAGTCGTGCAGGTGTTTGCAAAGCGATCTTGTAGACAGGCGATGCGAGCGCAAGCGCTGATTTCGACATTTTGTGCACAATTGTTTCTTCAAAGGCAAAAAGATACCGTTGCTGCAAGCGTACATTCATTAATCAAATCTGTTCTTTATATAGAAAAGAGCATACAGATCACTAACCTATTGTTTCAAGCTCAGTTGAGAGCAGGCTGTTTCAGGCCGGAATTTGACGGATAAGGACAAACTACTCCAGCTACAGTGCGCCGCAGAAGAGAGGCGAGCGCCGGCGCGCGTCAGAGCTTGTTTCCAGTGGTTGCGTGCTCTTTTCCTCCAACCGACGCGAAGCGACGCGTTCGCTCATCGGCGCGGGCCCAAGCGTACCGACGCATTCCAGTGGTTGGGCCTTAAGGACTGCGCTTAAAAAAAAAACCAAGACGGCACTGACGTGTTTGCGCTTCTTTATATGCAGTGATGTTATGTTTCGATCGTGCCTGATATTGAAAAGGAGGGACAGTTTTATTCTTTTTTTTTTTCAAATTCGAAGGATCGAAGCAAAAGGAAAATAAAAGCACGAACTATGCAGCAAATACTTATAAAATCTAGAAAGTAAATCTTGGCCATTCTTTTCGACGCCTTTCTTAATTCGGTGGTTTTGTAAATTTGCACCCAGGTATAGGTTAGAAAACCAAGGACACTTGATTCTGGTTGATTTACCTGCCTTTCTGTTCTTTTTGTCTCTCTTTTATGTATTTGGACATCTTCGTTTCCGAATAATAGGGCGCCGGTGCGTTCCAATTGAATCTCAGGCGTTGTTCTGTCTTATACAGGCAGTCAAGACCCCTTCCTATCACTGCTAGCCCCCCTCAATCATTTGTTTTCTTTTTCTAGTCATCTGAATATATGCGAACGAAAGAATGTACTTGACATGCGTCCTTTGAACACCTTACCGTTCGCGCTTGATTCTCCAAATACGCAGGTACTGTGGAGCAAGTTCACAAAACTGCGTCATTGTTCCAGTGAAAAGGCTATCTCGAGAGCTGCACTTCAGAGAACTCGCTCCAAGATCACACTTTTTTGTTCTATTTTTTCTTTTTGTTATCCTCTCCTGGAACTTCAAAACAGCGCTTATCACTGCCTTTGAGGAAACCCAAGTTTCGAGTGGTTCTCAATTGTACAAAAGCATATAAGAACACTTTCCTCAACACAAAAAAAAAATTAAGAGAGAGAAGTACGCCGAGAAACAATGCCGCATTCAAGTAAATATGGTTCTGCGAGCCATGCTGGAAGATAGCATAGCATAGATTAAACTTGGCAGAGACGGGGGAACTAGTCCTAACACAAACGTGGCTCAAACCAGCGAGGTCTGCTTTGTGTGGTGAATTATGGATAACATATTATTTTTTGTACAATGCATAACACAGACATTGAAAAACGACAAGAGAATTGCGCGACCTTGCTGAATCACAGCCCGATTTCCATTGAAGCTGTGTTCTTTTTTGAGCCGCTCGCACCTTCAGTCGACTGGAAAGAAACAACAAAATTTAGAACATTTGCCGCACGTGACTCACCCGTTGAACAACTCGCGTAAAATGCGACCTACATTTAACGCTTGCCAGCACTTGATGTAAGATTTTTTTTTTCGACATCGTTATTTCATTCAAGCACATTTAGCTTCGCATCTTCGCGATGTATAATGGTCCCCTAAATCTATAAATTTGATCTCGCTATGAATTCTAGTTCTCCCTGTAAAGCGGGCTATGTTTCTCCGCCGCTCCAGAGACACATTCATAAAGCTCCAGATTGTTTGCGTTCGCTGTTTACTGCAAAAACCATAGTTAATCAACACACGCTTCGAACTTCGCTTACGCATTACACAAATGTTCCAGTAACCTGTCGCTTATGATTACCAAATATAAGTAACAAGCTCCGTTGTGTTCACTTAGGACACAGAAGAAACTTTTTCGACAAGCCTCGCAAAAAATATTAAAAAGAACGGAATGAGAATGTAATAAGTATTTGCAAACCTCATGACTAGGTCACAAACATTAAACTTCCTTCACAGGTCACCCTTTAAATCCACCCCCCCCCCCCCCACACACACACACACCTTTCTATAGAATGCGGACTTGGTGTCACCCCAGATTTTTCTTGGACTCTAGGAAGCGTTGGGGCGTAGTGCATTTGGCTTGGCGCCGCGGAGTTCCGGGGCGCTGCATCGAATTACACTCGCTGAGGGCGCATTTCGATGGGGTAGAAATGCAAAAGCGCCCTTGCGTACCGTGCAGTGGGTTCGCGTTGAAGAGCCACAGGTGGTCAAAGACTAATCCGCAGTCTCTTTAAACAGCGGGCCTCTTAATAACGTCGTGGTTTCCGCAAGTAAAACCCGAGAATTTAATTAATAATGGCCGGCAGGAAACGGGGAAGTGCAAGCAAAACCTTTGCACTTACTTCACGTAGGAGGCAATCTTGAAGGGTTTGTTGCGAAATAAAACAGGCAGTTCGCCATATGTATGAGTTTATGTAACTCTTCTCGCCCTGAAAGTAAATAAATAAATGTAAAGATTAAGCAAATACAAATTGGGTTTGTGCATGCCAGTGAATGTAAATGACAACAAAGTGCACAGGGCAAGCACTTGCGCTCTCAGAAAGCGGATGCTGAACGCCGTCCTCCTTAAATTGATAAAGCTAATCTGGACCGACGGAAAATAAGATTAAATGAAAGAAGATCGGGGGAGGGGGGTGCAGTTACGCAAACAAGGCGCGTTGCAATCTGGCGTAGCTTGTGAGAGCACCAACTGCTAATTAAATCACCGAGCGAAAACATTCTAGTTGGAAGGCAAGCAGAGGACATTTCCTTTATTTTTAAAGGAGTCGTAGGAAACAAAATGCACGTTGTTTCCTGCGCTGTCTCGCAGTTCGCTTTGTAGTCTCATTACGCATAATATTAGGACATCACGGCGTTTAGGGGGTGATCATTTTAAAGTTTTATAAAATTTTTAAAAATTGTATGTGGCAGATAGCGCATTTATCGTCGCTGAGCTGGATTATTCTAAGAGGCCGACATTAATAAGACGTGAAATTGAAACACCTACACGAATAATTCGCAAAAATTGACTAACTTCTTAACTAATTAGCACAAATTGCAGATAAGGAAACGTAGCCTGTGAGTTAGCGAGACGCATCCACTTTAAATGGATTTCCAGGATTATGCAAGTTTCGAGATATTATTTTCCGATGTATGAGACGAAAAAATATGGCCGTTCCATTTACTCTTGTGCTTCAATGCATAAAAAAGCGTTTTGTCAAAAAATGATTGGCCGACGATTACGCTTCTTAGTGAGTGAGTGACGAAACTTTGTTCTGAACGCCTGCAGAACGGTTAGCCTTCCCCTGTTAGGGAGGCGTTACCGTGACGCGGCCATGACGTCTTCGCGGCGTGTGGCGCCTCTACTTCGGCCGCGGCCGCACTATTCCCTTTGGTCGACCGCGCCTGCCCCTCCTTTGGGGTGGCAGCCTCCCTCCGGTTTCGCTCGGTCGTTGCCTTTCGAGGGCCGCCGAGATCTGCTGGACGGCCTGGGTTTGAACATCTTGGTCATAGCATCTCGTTGCGGCCTCGAGCCGCGGCGGGATTGTTGTTAGTGTTGCAGCTTCATGCGGATTCTTAGCGCAGTCCCAAAGGATGTGAGCTGCAGTGACTCTTTCCTTTCGGCACACACAACACAGATCACTTTCATAAACACTTGGACACACGTGCCTCATCAGCACCGGGGTGAATAACGACCCCGTTTGCAGTTGTCGGTATAAAACCGCCTCCTTACGGGTCAAGCCCGGATGAGGTGGCGGCATAGTCCTTCGCTCTAGTCGGTACCATTTCACAATTTCATTGTAGGAAGTCATTTTGTCCTTGGTTTCCCACCACCACGACGGGTCGGCTGTAGTAGCAGCGGCACGGTTGGTTAGTCCTCGCGCCGCCGCGTTCGCCGGCCGTCTCGTTGTGGTTAGCGTTGCCGCGATCCGACACATCACTGCCCATGTGGGCCGGAAACCACTTTATCACCACACACCGACTTTCACTCGCGAGATCGACCACACGCAACACACGCGCGGCTTCACAACACACCCTTGCTCTGGCGTAATTTTTCACTGCCGTCCTAGAATCACAGAGCACAGTCGTGCACTCGGGGTCGGCGATGGCCAAAGCAATGGCCACCTCCTCGGCTTGATGCGCCCCTCGAGTCCGCACACTCGCCGCTGTTCTAGTTGCACCGGTCGATGCCCCGACGACTGCAGCGGCGAATGCCTTTCTGTCATGTGGATACTCTGCCGCGTCCACAAACACGGCACCCCTGTCTTTGGCATGGAGATCGATGAGCGCCTTGGCCCTCGCCGCCCGCCGCTCTTTGTGGAACTCAGGGTTCATATTTCTTGGTACCGGACATACCCGTAGCCGTCTACTAATTGCGTCCGGTACAGGCACCTCTGTATTTTCGGGTCCAATTTCCTTTGGTCCCAGGCCTAGGTCACGCAGCACTTGTCTGCCCGTTCTTGTTTCTGATAGCCGCGCGAGCTGAGCGGTCCTCTGCGCCTCGGCGATTTCCTCCAGGGTGTTATGCACTCCCAAGGCCAGGAACTTGTCGGTGCTTGTGCAGTCGAGAAGTCCGAGTGCAGCCTTGTACGCTTTGCGTATGAGCGCATTGATCTCATTGCGTTCGCACAGCCTCCAGTTGTGGAAAGCAGCAAGGAGGAGGAGGAGACAAAGGAGGGGAAAGACAGGGAGGTTAGCCAGTGTAAGTACCGGCTGGCTACCCTGTGCTGGGGAAAGGGGTAAAGGGAATAAAAGGAGAAAGAAGAAGAGGAGGAAAAAAAGAAAAAAAAATAAAATTCACAGAGTAACGCGAAACTACGCTCTACAACGTTCAAAGGCGGTCACACAATTCGCATGCCCTTAAAAACTTCAACAAAGCCCTTAAGGCCTTCAGTGCCGAAGCCCGTCTGGACCAATGTCCTAGAGCTTTTTCCTCTGTAAAGGGGCGATTGTCCAGTTTTGCGAGAGCGGTCACAAGCACTGTTCTTCGCACTGCGTAACGGGGACAGTCACAAAGGAGGTGTTCAATCGTCTCCTCGCAGCCGCAGGTGTCACAAGTAGGGCTGTCGGCCATTCCGATACGGAATGAATATGAGTTCGTGAACGCCACGCCGAGCCACAGGCGGCACAGAAGTGTTGCTTCCGCTCGTGGCAACCCTGGTGGTAGGCGGAGTTGCAGACGTGGATCCAATTTGTGGAGACGTGCGTTCGTGAAGTCACTGGTGTTCCACAGATTTTGTGTAAGCTCGCGGGCGAGGGAGCGAAGACTTGTGGCTGCATCTGTTCTTGACAGTGGTATGGGTATAATCTGGGCGCCATCATGAGCCGACCGGGCAGCGTCGTCCGCACTGTCATTTCCTGAAATTCCACAGTGACCCGGTATCCACTGGTAGATGATGTTGTGTCCCTTGTTGATTGCGTGATGGTGGAGTAGTCGGATGTCTGCGACTAGTTGCTCATTAGGTCCATGGTTGAAAGGGGACATCAGACACTGAAGAGCTGCCTTTGAGTCACATAAGATGGACCATGAATGTGATGATGTCTGAACAATAAACTCCAGAGCAGCACGGATAGCTGCGAGTTCTGCAGCCGTCGATGATGTAATGTGAGATGTCTTGAACTTGAGGGTGACGCACTCTGTGGGAATCACCACTGCTCCAGCTGAACTATTAGAGGATACAGAACCGTCAGTGTAAACGTGGATGCGTCCTCTGTGTTGTTCATGTAGCACTGAAAGCACGGTTTGTTTGAGGGCAAAAGTTGACATCTCTGTTTTCCTTTTGATACCGGGAATAACAAGGACAGCCTGGAGTGGATGGAGGCACCACAGCGGTTGAGATGGTCGTGCTGCAGGCGTGAAGTTTGACGGTAAAGTTCCATTGTTGGCGGCAATAATCTTGCTAAACGCTGAACGAGGTCGAGCGGCAGGAAGGGAGGCGAGATGATGCGATGGAAGTCGGGCGAAGTGCCTGATATGCATCCTCAAAGTGTCGACTTGAAGATACGTGTTGATAGGGTGGTCATGCGCGATGGCTATTGTTGCTGCCGTGGACGCACATCTAGGAAGACCAAGGCAAATTCGCAGAGCTTGAGCTTGTACAGATTGGAGGGCACGGAGGTTGGTCTTGCCGGTCCCACCCAGTACAGGTAAGCTATAGCGCAGGAGACCGAGGAACAGTGCGTTATAGAGTTGGAGCATCGCACTCACAGACGCACCCCATGACTTTCCCGCAAGAAATCTGAGCACGTGGGTTATCATGACTAATTTCCTTTTTAGGTAGGAGATATGAGGACTCCAGGAAAGGTCTCGGTCTATTATCACTCCTAGAAAGCGGTGCGTCTTCTCGTAGGCAATTGGCTGTCCATTAATTCTGATAACGTATGGTTTCATTGCTTTACGCGTGAAAGCGACTATAGAGCACTTCTCGCAGGACAGCTCCAGACCTCGTGCTCGAAGATAACCTGATGTTAGTGTGGCCGCTTTTTGAAGTCTGGCGCGCACCTGAGGACGCGTCGCTCCTGATGACCAAATGCATATATCGTCTGCATAGATCGACACATGGACGGATTCCGGAAGGGTATGAACCATGTCGATGAGCACCAGGTTAAATAGAGTGGGGCTCAAGACTCCGCCTTGTGGTACGCCTCGGTAGGTTTTGCGTTGTGATGACGCACCGTCCCCTGTTTGCACAAAGAATGACCTGTCCTTCAAGAAGCTGGATATCCACCGAAAAACAAGGCCGCCTAGGCCGACATCACCCAAGGCGTCCAGGATGGCTTGATGGGTTACGTTGTCATATGCGCCTTTAACATCCAGGAACATCGCCGCTGACAGCTTCCTGAGGCTTTTTTCGTGCTGAACAGACGAGACAAGATCTATGACGTTGCCTATAGAAGAGCGTCCGCGTCGAAAGCCTGCCATAGCGTCAGGATATAACTTGTAATGTTCTAGATACCACTCTAGACGCGTCAGCACCATCCTCTCCATCACCTTTCCTAGACAACTGGCCAGAGCAATGGGACGATAAGACGCCACGTCTAGGGGTGATTTACCTGGCTTGAGCAAAGGCACAAGGCGGCTGGACTTCCATGCAGCTGGAACTTCTCCTTCACGCCATGAATTATTGTACACGTCTAGAAGTGCATGCCGGGCTGTGTGACCGAGGTTTCCAAGAGCTGCGTATGTCACCCCGTCAGGCCCAGGCGATGAGGAACGTCTGCACGCTGCCAACGCCGCCTGCAACTCCTCGATGGAAAACAGATTGTCCATACGAGAATCCCGCGAGATTGGAACATCACGGGGATCACGTGTAGCGAACGATGGCGGTAGACCAGCGACCTTGACACAGAAGTCGTCCGCTACGTCGAGCTCTCTGCGACCTTGGTAGAGAGCCAGGCATTTGAAGGGGTGGCGTTGTTGCGGTGATGTTCGAAGACCACGCACTGTTCTCCATATATGTGACAGGGGTTTATGCGGATCAAGGGTATCACAGAAGGTTTTCCATCTTAGAGACTGCAGGGCGTTGATCCGACGCTGGATCTTCTTCTGTATGCGTCTCGCCTCCCTTAGGTCGTAGATGGACTTGGTGCGCCTGTACCTTCTTTCCGCGCGACGGCGGATTGCTCGAAGCCGCTCCAATTCTGCTTCGAATTCAGAGAATTTAGGAATAGGCCTAAAAGATCTTGTGGCTTCTTGAGCAGCGGCGTTAATTAGCTTCTCGATGTTGCCAGGCAGACAGTCCCGGATCTCTTGGCAATTCTTCTCCATGAGCAACGTGTATTTAGGCCAGTCGATGTGATGAAGAACTGTAGTAGAGTGTGACTTGCGTATGCCGTCGATTTTAACATACGTTGGAACGTGGTCACTACCACGCGTTTCGTTGTCCGTGAACCATTTCACACTGGCACTGAGGCATCTTGAAACAAAAGTCAAGTCCAGGCAGCTGCTGTATGTCAATCCCCGCAGAAAGGTGGGACTGCCATCATTTAGGCAGCAGAGCTCATGGTCCGACGCGAAGGATAGTACACGTCTTCCTCGACAGTCCATCTTTGAGCTTCCCCATAGCGGATGATGCGCATTGAAGTCGCCGGTAATAACCCATGGTCCAGGTGTCGCTGTTAAAATTCCACCTAGTCTTGCGCTGTCAAATCGACTCGAAGGTGAGATGTAGGCACCTATGAGCGTGAGTGCGACGTTCTTGTATTTTGTAGTCAAACACACATACTGATTGTTGTCATCAGGTGCTACTGGGTGTAAAACATATGTGAAATCGCATCTGATATAAACGATGACTTTGCTGCGGTCGGTACAGGTGGCAGACATGAAAGCTTCATATCCTGATAGGCGGATGGCGCTCTCAACGTTTGGTTCACAAATGACAATTATTGGAAATTTGTTCTTAAAAACAAACGGACGAAGGTCCGAAATGCGCGATTTAATGCCTCTGACATTCCATTGGAAGATAGACGCTTCCTTGACCTCTTTAAGGAACGAATGTAGAGGAGCAGCCATGGTACTTCTCAAGACCGGAAAGTACCGGATACAGGGCATCCAGTATTTGAAGTGCGCCTCGAGCCGCCGGAGTGTGTATGGCAGTCAGTAGTGCTCGTAGCGTGTTCATAAGGGCCCTTATCATGGTGACAACTTGTTTGTCGTTGTCTTGGTTGCTGCCAGAAGGTGAAGCATGATTCGGCGAGCGTGCTACATCTTGTCGCTCCGCTGGTGGATCTAGCCGTGGCAATGGCGGCCACTCCTCGCTTGAGGCAATGAGATTGGAGACTTTCTGCTGAGGAACGTCGTTGCTGCTATTGCTAGTTGTATGCGGAAGTGTCTGGACTGTCAGTGGACGCGGTGCATCCTTAGCAATAGCAGTGGGTTTCCTAGAACTCCGGCGACGTGAACGTCGACGTCGCACCTTAGCGGCAGCCTCCCTGTGCGAGGAACCATCCCTGACCATTTGCCTCAAGACTTTCGCCTCATTTTTCACATGTGGGCAATTCTTCGAAGTTGCATCGTGAGAGCCCTGACAATTGGCGCACTTTTGGTTTTCTGCACGACAGGCGTCGGAGCTGTGCGACCCAGAGCACCGGGAGCACACGGCAGCGTTTGTGCAAACCGCACTAACGTGCCCTATCCTTTGACATTTCCTGCACTGAAGCGGCTTTGGCACAAAGGGCCGTACAATGTGTCGGAAGTGACCGACCTTGACGTGGGACGGTAGGCTGTCTCCTTTGAAAGTTAACTTGACACACTGCGAGTTTCCCAGGCGACGGGCTTGCAATATGGCAATTCCCTCTGTCGCCGGCTTGATGAGTATATGCAGGTCAGCATCGCTTATGGAATTATCTACGTCATACACAACGCCGGCCGTAGAGTCATGATGGTCTTGTTTATGGCAGCGTACGTTGATGCTATCCAGCACCTTAACGTTGCTTAGAATGTCTAGCGCGCTGCGGTTTGTGACATCTATAGCGAGGATGTTCTTACGGGCGTTGATCCTTATATCTTTGATCTGACCCGGAACGAGTGCCTCGAGCGATACAGATGTGGCTTGGCGGTTGATCCGGTTTAGATTGTCGCTAGCAGCCACAGGCACATATAAAATGGTGAGGTCTGATGGCTTTCGCGTCGGGATCACAGTTGCCTTACTTGTGGAAGGAGACGTCCTGACGAGTCTTCTCTTTGCTTTGTGCTTCGCTACGGGCACGAAGTCGCTGTCATCCGAGGTTTCATCACTGGTCCCTGAGTAGATCACAGTGTCCTCGCTGTAGGTGTCACTCGGGCGACTAGACCGCTTTCTCGGTGCGGTCGCTGTTGACGTAGAAGGACCAGGAACCTCTCCAGGCGACTCCTCGTCCATCGCCGTAGTTAAGGGAGTGGCGTCTCCCACTAAGTAGCTTCAAATTCACAGAGACGAAAAGGCAGCGTTCCACACAGGACACTTCGTCGTCGTCTCCCGTTGGAAAGCAGCAAAGTATCTAATGTGGCTTATAGCGAAGGATTCCACTAGCCGGGTGAGGCTTTCTTCCTTCATGCCTGCTGTTCTGTGCGACACCCTCTTAATGAGGCGGATGGCCGTGGTGACTTTGGCCGCCAGACGGTTGACCGTCTCGCCGTTGACTCGTTTGCGCTCAATCAGCATCTCCAGCACTCGGATCTTCTCGACAGCCGGGATCATGTGACCACCGCTCGTCTTGATCTTTATTGTGTCTTGCTCTCTCGCAGGCTCGTTGCCTTTCGTCTTCCTAGCTGTCCTTTTCGGAGGAACCACCAACAGCTCAGACTTGCTTGGGGAGCAGACGAGCCCAGACCCGTCCAGCTGCTCCTCGATAGCGTCAACCGCCTCTTGCAATGTATTCTCGATGTGTCCATCGCTTCCTCCTGGGACCCAGAGCGTTATGTCGTCGGCATAGATGGTGTGTCGGACCCGCGCGACTCGTGAGAGGCGCTCGGCCACCCCTATCATTTCAAGGTTGAAAAGCAATGGCGAGATGACTGAGCCCTGGGGGGTCCCGACACTGCCGAGCTTCTTCTTTTGGAGCCGCAGGTCACCGGCGATGATTTCAGTAGTCCGCTCCGTCAAAAAATCCTTGATGTACGCATAAGTTCTCTTGCCCATGTTTAGCCGTGACACCTGGGCCAGAATTGCAGACTGTCTTACTTTGTCAAAAGCGCTCTGCAGGTCCAAACCCAAGATGGCTCGCTTGTCTTTCGTGTTGGTAGTGTCATCAAGGATGTCATTTTTCAGTTGTATCATGGCGTCCTGAGTTCCGAGCTTGTTTCGGAACCCGATGATGGTGTTTGGGTAGAGCCCCGAATCTTCCAGGTACCTCTGCCACCTGTTCATGAGTACATGCTCCAACGCTTTGCCCACACAGGACGTAAGCGAGATCGGCCGGAGGTTCTCAATGTTGGGTGGCTTGCCCGGCTTGGGAATCAAGTTGGTATTGGCTGCTTTCCACTGCCGAGGTAATGATCCGGCTCGCCAGCAAGTGTTGAAGTATGCCGTGAGGTTCTCTATCGCCGCTTCGTTAAGATTTTTCAGCGCTCTGTTCGTAACGCGGTCGGGACCAGCGGCGGAGTTGCTGTTGAGATCGTGCAGGGCAACCCGTACTTCCCATACTTCAATGTCTCGATCTAGCCACTCGTTTTCTTCGCCTAGGTAGTCCGGGTGCGTGGCTGTGGGAGTGACCGGGAGGTACTTGTCGTCGAGGCGTTTCTTCACTTCGTCTTCCCCGTGCTCGGTCAGCGCCCTGTGGATGATCTTGGCCAAGTTGTGGTGCTGGTGAGATTTGGTCGTGGTCGCATCCAAAAGATGCCTCAGCATACTCCACGTCTTGCCGCAGTGCATCTGGCCGTCCGCTGCGTTACAAACCTCATTCCATTGCTGTGTGCATAGCACTCGGCTGTGGGACTCGATCTCGCGGTTGAGTTCGGCGACCTTCTTGCGTAGCTTTCTGTTTGTCCTCTGCGTCTTCCACCTTGACAGGATGGACTACTTGGCTTCGATGAGGTGGGCGAGGCGGCTGTCGACCCTGTGGACACGCTCGTCCGTCCCGACTTCCTTGGTGGCCTTTTCTACCTTGTTTACAATCTCGGTGGACCACTTCTCAATGTCCGTAATTTCGGTTTGCTCCTCGGGTAACAATCCTCGAAACACGTCCCAGTCAGTAAATCTATGTTTCCGAAGGCTTCTGCCAACTTCGTCGGTACCACCGAGCGGGACAGCGACCTCCACAATGTAATGGTCACTTCCCAATTCGTGGCCCGTGTTGCGCCATTCGAAGTCCGCCATACCACCGCCATTGGTCCTGAGGAAAGTGAGATCGGGCGTTGTGTCCCGGGTGATCGAGTTGCCGATTCTTGTAGGGTATGCTGGGTCGGTAATTAGATTTAGTCCCAAGTCGGTAGCATCTTGCATTAGGTCCCTGCCCTTTGCCAATGTTTTGGGGTAACCTCAGGCTTGATTCGGCGCGTTGAAGTCCCCGCAGATTACCAGCCTGTTGTCGGGCCCCGCGACGTTGCACGCTTTGTGTAACAGTGCTTTGAATTTCTACTTTCCGTGTGAAGGGCTACTGTACACGTTTACCAGAAAAGAGCTTTCCTTCTGCTTTTTCCCGGTAACCACCTCTACCATGGTGTGCTCGATTGGGCTTTTGCTCAATAACTCGTGCTCGACGTACGTGATGCCTTTTCTCACCAAGGTGCAAACTCCCCTGCCGCTACTGCCGGCCGCGGTCCGGAAGCTTGGTGGGCTGGCGTGGGACCGGTAACCTGAGAGCTTTACTTCCTCAATGAGGGTCTCTTGCAACATGATAATATCTGGCTTTCATGATACTTGTTCTAAGTGTTGCTGAAGTGCAGCCTTTTTCCCAGCAAAACCGTTGCAATTCCAATGCCAGACCAGGAGGCCTTTCACTGCTGTTGTGGTTGCGGTGGTTGATGTCCTATCTATGTTTGCTGAAAGTTAGCCATTTGCGTTGCCAAATTCTGTACTGTCGTCGTTAATTGCTGGCACGTCTGTTCAATTGCTATGAAACGGTCGGTAATTGTCTTGGTGAATGTCGTGCGAATATACTCTTCAAAGTGGGTGAGCCTATCTTCAAGGTTGTCTACCCTGTCGCTGAGTCTCCGCTCTTTAAGATTTTCAATTGCTCTTCTCTTGGGTGCCGGACCCGCCGAGGCCGCGTTCTCTATCCTCGGGTTCACCGCTACTTCGGGTTCATCCTCGGTCATTGCCATCTGCTGTGGATGTGGCGATAAAGGCTGTGCGTGCTGCTGTTGTAGCTGTACCGTCATCATTCTCTTGATCTCTGCCATTTCCTTGCTGAGCTTATTGACTGTCGCCTCTAGTTCAGTGTTCTTCTTCCGCAACGCCTCGTTTGCTTCTCTTAGCGCCTTCATTGCCTCACTTTCGTCTTTAAATTTCCCTCCACTACCTCGAAATGGCGGTGACTGCTGCTGCTGTCGCTGCTGCTGCTGCTGCTGTTGCTGCTGCTCTTTCTTGGCTACCCCCGACTTTACTACGTCTGCCCAGGCTACTCTGTCTTTGGATTGGGATCGGCGGTGGCGGCTCATGCTTCTGTTTTGACTTTCGCTGTTGTTCCCGCGCGAGCGTGACTCGTGGCGACCAGCTGTGCCGCTCACTCCTGCTGACGTCATCAACGGTGGAAACTCTCCGGATGCTAGTTGTTGCTGTACGCGCTGTTCCGCCATCTTGCGCTCCCACTGCCTTTTCGTTACTACGTAGGGAGTTTTGTATTTGTTCTTGCATTCTCTATCGGCCGTTGGGTGTTGTCCCCCACATAGTTTGCATTTAGGCGTACACTCGTGGCCATCGACAGGGTTATTGGCCCCACAATCGAAGCACACTTTCATATGGGGGTTAGGACAAACGTCTCTTCTGTGGCCTATTTTGCCGCACTGTTTGCAGACATCGAAATGCTTGCGGTACAGACTGCACCTCGTTAACACAGGGCCATAACATACATAATTTGGAACCTTTTCGCCTTCAAAAGCTACAATTACGGTAGTCGTATTGCCAATTCTTTGCGCCCCTCTTGCTAATGGATTTCTTGAGTTAACAACGTTCCGGTCAATATCCGCCGGAGTATCTTCAATGGGAATGCCTCGAATGATCCCCTTGACCGTGCCATATGGTGTGGTTTGGTACGCGCCTACCTCGTGTATCTTGTCCCCGATGCGGATGGCCTGAATCTTGGCATAGGTCAAAGCACGCCCCTTATCGGGAGTACTCACCACCATGATATTCTGGTGTAGGTTGGGGCAGAAGGTATCCGCCGCACCGTCTTCTCTCGAAACCCTCGCCGCCGCCATGATGGCCGAGGCAACGATCCCAGTCTGCGTTCTTGCGATGTTTAGGCCTCCCCGCGGCCTCACGATCACTTTGGTGTCCTCTCTCGGCAGCACGTCTGGCATTCTCGCTGCCCTTGTTGTCATTGCGATCACTTTTCTGTTGACGTGGTCTCTTGTTTTAGGCCTCGACTGGCGAGCGGCGGAGCCCTCGCTCGCCGGGGCTGTTATGCGCTGGCCCACTTGCCACCAGCTGATCCCAGTGTGGAACTCCTCAGGAGAAATCTCGTGCCCTTGCACCTCGACGCACATCTGGCCGGAGCCAGGGCTCGATGTCGTCGGAGACGTCGCCGTCTCCATCTCGGACGCCATGTCGTATGGTTCCACGCCGGGGTCAGGCCCAATCCCGGCGGCCACGAAGCAAGCCTAGGCTTAGCACACCACCGCACCGACGACGGCGAACAAGTTCCAGAAAACGGCGAAAAACTTGCCTTACGTTGAAAGTTGGCTATCGGGCGATTCCTAGCGCCTTCACAAATACACTGGTAACAACGAAACTGCTATTTGAGTCAAAAGACACTGTCAAATCGGTCATCGAATACGGAGCCAGTGCCAGCGTTCAACTGCCTTGGTTCAACAAGAAGCAACCACATACAGAACACGCAGTGCCGAACGGACGTGGTTCTGAGTTTCTGATTGGGCCGCGCACACCACGACACGCGGCTATCAAGCCGGCGTTCCGGCGAAGCGCCATCGTGCCATATTATAGTGGGCCACCACTGCGGAGAGGGGGAGGGGGAGGATTAGCAATTATTGTTTAATGTTTCTTCTGGGGTGGGATGAGCAAACGGGTGAAGAACAGTGGTATCGAATAGCAATCACACACTCATTCACTCACTGACACGCTTCAATGTGGCCGCACAAGGTTGGGGTGGGAAGTAGAAGTAAGGGGACGATCGCTATAACTGTCTTTCGAGTCACCGCAACGGTACTGCGCCAGGTAAGGGGAAGTATAGGGCAAGAGTGGAGGAGCAAGAAGGACAGCCAGGCGCAAGCACTGCCAGAGGCGACAAATGCCACTGAGGAACGCACCCCGCAAATGGGGAAGCGAGAGACACGGCTGAGAGCCGTACAGTCACGCGACGCGGAGACGAAAGAGTGGAGAGTCGTGGATCACACTCGAGGTAGAGTCACTGGAAAAAATTTCAGAGTACCGCAAAGGTCGGAATTTGACTGGCAACACTGAGCGGCCACCGCCATATGCCTTCCAAGCCGACTGCATCGCGGGAAGGCCGCCGTGTTGGAAGAGCTTGATATTCGATGACACATCGGGTTGAGTGTTTACTGAAGTACAAATACTTTCTGCCCGGAGATAACGGTTGCTAAGAACGAAAATAAAATGTTTTGTTGTGCGAAGTAATGCAGCCGGTGGTTGTTTTGCACGCCGATCGTGTTTACTGCTGGAACTGTGCTACGATTGAGGGCAGCAGCTTAGCGCTTCTATCCGGAGCTTATGCACGCGTTTTTTTTCCCCTTCCGCGGAGCGAGCTACGAAGGAAACATTTCGTCACTTCGAGCCGGAATGAGGCAAGCTTGTGCTTTTTGGGCATGAACATCGTGGACCGCCATCGGCTTCTATTGAATGTTTCCAAGCAGGACGAAACTAACACCTGACAGTGTCACAGGCACGTACGTTCATTGTATAATTTCACAAGCTAAATCGGATACATCTAATTTAGTTTGTAAACGGATACCACGCGTTCTCGATTCTGCAGGGCGACTTTGTTCGCCGTATACGCACGAAACACTGCGACTGCCGTGTCCGCACCGGTGTTTGGCCGTGATCGTAAGACGATCTGTGCACAGCAGGCGTAAAAACCAACTTCGATGACCATTTTGCGCACTAAATCTTGTGGAAGGCCAATATGAGCCATTTTCGTGATTACAGCAACCTACATTTACTTCTGCACACTGATAATGAGCGAGAGCTTGCTACATTGGGATTTATGAACGCGGCTGTCTAGTGCGTTCATGAGCGGCTACTCTTCTCAACTTATTTATGACTGTTTTCTTAGACTGCCAAGATTTGCTGCCTCTGTAAAAAAAAGTAGGAACGCCCGCTGGTGACGCAGCACTTTTCTTTTCTAAGTTACATAGGCGATGTATAAAATTCTTGTGCTTTTAGAGCGGCTTATGTAACATGCATAGTGACAGAGTGAAACTAAAGCTACTGGGTATTCTGTTGTTTTGTATTTCCTGTTATGCATCAAGCACAACATTATTTGGTTATGCACCGTAGCATTTCAACATAAAACATAATATGTATGCTGACTTCAGTTCATTGCATGTGCTCGGCTTACAAGCTCAAAATTTGAAGCATGTGTTGAGAATATCACCTGGCCATCGGTTTCAATGTCGAAATGCGTATGTATAAATGAGCAAAGGATAAGTGTAAAAAAGGAAGTATCATGGGCCTCGTATTGACCATGTTTTTATTGACTGCGATCGTCACGACCTGCGAAAAACAAGTGCCATATGGGTCGAGTGACTCGAGGCGCGAGCGCGCTCACATGCGCGCAGAAATCATGCGAGTGCCTGGTGCACGTGAGGACGCGGAATTCTCGCGCAACAAGTGTGCCTTCGCGTGCCACGAGCACGGAATAACCGCGTGTGTTGAGCAACAAACGCGTGCACGTGTACCCGCGTCAAGCGTGCAAGACGCGAACGATCCCTGCAATGAACACCTATTTTCGTAGCATCGCTAACACCGCATGCACTTCGCTTAAATATCTTCTAAAACATTGCCGAAAAGCACAAGCAAGGTGTACTGATACCTCGCACACGCGGGTGTTTTTTGTAGGCTTGAAGTTCTCCCGGCCGATTCTGTGTAACCACGCAGAACGACGCTCTCGGTCATTTTTCCCGGTCGGAATCTAGTAAAAAGTCTTTCCAGACTCAGTTCGGTTGCTGCATCCGAAGGCGCAGCAGCCAGGCAGAATTTCCTTGCAGTCAAATGTGAGCGTGGATACGCACGTCGGAACACGACACACACACACACACACACACACACACACGCGCACACACACACGCACACGCACACACACAAAAAACGCAGGGAACCTGCGCTGCCTGCGCTCTAACTTAGCCGGCCCGCCCGGCGCTTGGAAGGTATATGGCACCCCAGAGGTCACGTGGTACGTTTGGGCCAATGAACGCGTCGGCGGCGCGGGGAAAACGAATGCGGTACTCTGAAATTTTTTTCCAGTGACTCTAACTCGAGGCGGCAAGGAGCGCCCGCCGCCAGCACAGCGGCAGTGACGCGACAGCGGGAGAAGGGACGGCGAAGGAGGCGTGGACTGCAGAGGCGAGAGTCGCCGCAACAGCGCTGCTCGGAGGAAGCGGGCGAGAGGATAGGCGAGAACATGTGATCCGGCTTTGGAGGACAAGGGGAGAGCAAGACTCGCGCCGTCCGCGAGGGATGGCAGCAGGAGCGCGCGCAGTTAGAGCAGCGCGCGGATGATTACATTGGTTACGGCGAGGCCGACGGCGACGCGAAACGCGGGAACGGGCGCCAAAGAGCTGCGCTCTAAAAAGTAAATGTAACGATAGTGCATTTTTACGGCTAGTTGAATAGCGCATATCTCCAAACTGGTGTCGTTCTGTAAATTCATTCCGAGTGGATACGGCTGACAATCTCACCGGCTACAATTCGTGAATTACAATATGCGTCGTAAAGTAAATATCAAGTTCATTATTAAAATTATTTATTTAGCTTATTATGTGTGTCAATTTTTTATGCAAGTAATGTCCGCCACTCTGAACAGTCTAGCTCAAGGGTTAGAATTACTGTATCTTCAGCAGGCGATTTTTAAAAATTGTATAAGACTTAAAAATTACCATGCTGCATATAACTAAACCCTTGCACTCCCTCCCTGCTTGTTTTTTTTTTTCAATAAATGGTTTTTTTTCCTCTTATTCCTCCTGGCAGTTTTATCACTAACCATGCTAATCGCATTTCAAAACAATCTATTTGACATTTGAGAATCGATAGAGCTCATACAATAGAACAAGAGACATTCGTTTAACAACTCGAGCTGTTTTAAGCATGGTTGCACAAGGGGTGCGCGAGGGCAAGTGCGAGGTAAGTTTCGCACTACTGTGAGTCGCGTCAGGAGACTCGCGACTTCGAAATTACTGGACAACATATTTCGTAGTGCCAATGAAGTCGGCCCACAGATAAGGTGAATTGCCAGCACCGATCGGCTCTTCCTAAAATGGGAAGGCAAAGGGGCAACAAAATGGAAAGGGTTTCAGCGATGATTACAGCAGGCATTCTGGGCCAGAAAAGTGGAAAAAATTACGTTGAAAATAGGTTTTCTTGTGATATTACAGAGATAGCATTATAGACGGACTCCGCACATTTTGCAGGTATCGCGTATCTCTGACAAAAAAAAAAATGCGGTCGATTTCTTAGGCAGTGTAGTCTATCAAAGCGTCTCCAAGCGCTAGCGGTCATGAGGGAATAATGAGAAAAAACGGGCATGGCACCCGATGTTTCACAGAGCGACTTTTCACAGAGCGATGTTTCACGAGAGACTCTGTCACAGAGCGACAGAGCATGAGAGAAGCGTGCGTGTGATTGTCGTGGTCTAATGCTTGGAGTAGTAAGCTGCTGTGCTGAAACACAGAGGTGGGATCCCACCATTGGTCTTTTATTGAGTTATGGCATTATTGGTGGACTCCCCCAACCTTGGAGGTGTCGAAACGAACACCACAGTATGTACAAAATTTAAAGCTGGCGAGAGATACAAGATACAGAAACATTGATAAATGAGTGTGTGCAAGGACGCACGTGCGCAGCTGTCGAGACGTCACAAAATATAAGTATGCACTTTTAGAGAGTTAGCGGTGTTAAGCTATGTCCTGGTTTCTGATTCGAAGCGTCTAGCTGTGGACTGCCACGTAGATGCAAAATGAAGAACACGCGCACATAAAAAGCATCAAGGGAAGTGTGTTATAAAGGCGGACAAGTTAGGAAACTCAACCGTGATGTAAATAGTGTTAACTATACGTCTTTTTTTGTGTTATTGTTGCTCTTCGCGTACTCCTCCTTCACTCCTTTCTAGTTCTCTACTCATGCTTAAAGGGCCACTAAAGTGAAAAATGATTTCTTCTGCATCAGTAAATTACAGTTCTACAACACCAAAAACACCACTCATACAATAATAAGACTTTTGGTTAGCCAGAAAAAGCGGAAGAAAGAAATACGGGTGGGGACGCCTACTTAAGTTTCCGCACTTGGGGGCTGTGACGTCTTGGATTTTGATGGCATCTTCTAGGGCCTACTAATTATATATAGTGGTACAGATTGACTACATTGGGTTCTAAAGGAACCAAATAATAATCATCGCAAGTTTCGGGAACCTTTATTCAGCCAACGCGGCCCAAATGCGAAAACATACTTTGGAATCCCTGACGTCACGCTGATGTACCGGGATGGGGTTTCAGGGCGGAATTCAAATACTAATACTTGGACCTTCATTTTCTCATCTAATAATCAAACTGTCTTTCTGAAATGACTGATTACGGGGTTCTCAAAGAATGCTTCATTAGGATAAATTAATTTATTGTTTCGCTTTAGTGTGCCTTTGACAAGGCTTGCTGCTGGGCTAGTTGGTTCAGGGCACATAGTAAAATTAAAAACGCGCAAATTGGAACAGGGACAAGTCTGAACAACACGAGCGCCTTTGTTGTTCAGTCATGTTCGTGTCCTTCTTTGCTCTCTTTTAATTTTACTTTATTTTTGCGTTGGTCCTTGACTGTCGATGATAAGTGTTGGCGTCCGTCTCTCGCAGAATCCTTCGCGCTGAAGCCGTTTTGTGCAAGAAATTAGGATATGCGTGAAAGAAAGAGGGGAAACGGTGGAAAGTACAGACAATCCAAAATGAAGAGAAAAGAATACACTTTATAGGGAATAAAGCAAACGAGGATGCGAAAAAAGGTACGGTGTTCAGGAAAAACAAAACCAAAACTTGGAGGACGCTTAAGCTTCGCATTAAGCAAAAGCGCTAATACCATAAAGGTTAATGTACGAACATAGTAAGTCACGATGACAGAACAGCACAACTACGACGTAGTAAGTTGCCAGCCTGATGGCGGGGTTAGAGAAAAAGCTTAAAGGGGCAGTAAAGGCAAATACTAAGTCAAGCTAGAGTGATAGATTAGTGCCCGAGAAACTGTAAGCCATCAATATTATCGTGAACAGAGCCTTAATAATCAAGAAATTTGGGTAAATGCAGGACATGAATAGAGACTCTCCCGGAACATTCAAGAACCTGTCCGATGATGAAAGCACTCCTCAGTCAAATTCTGTCTCTAGTACTCAACTACTCATTGTAGAAAACATCCTTGGATTATAAGATGAAGTAAGATGCTACTTATCGAGTTCTATTTCATTTTTAGAAAAAAGAACCCATTGACATTGCACTTGACAACGACGCGGGTGGTCGAAAGGTGTCGTTTACGCTCGACTCTGTGCCACCCACGCTTTCTTGTTTCATTAGTTTTGTTAACGCCTATTGCTGCACTGGTATTGCTGGTTCGCGACACTCGCACAACCTGCAAGTAGCAGAGAATGCAACTTCCATGTATTATTGCGGGGTGCCCGAACAGTCTACGCCACTTGTCCAAAGAACAGCAGCTGCGGCGTATCCACCGTTCTGCCTTGGCTCGGTACCGCCGTCTGTCGGGCGCCGTTTTACTCACAGACGGCAGCAAAAGGTGGTGATGGCTTACGCAACGTCACCACTCCCCCGGTTGGGTGACGGTAGATCTGAATTTCGAGAAAGGTATTCGGATCCTTCAGATGCAATCTTCTCGTAAACCAATTCCTTTCTTGGCACAAAACAAGCGTCGTGTCGCTTCTGGATTGGTATTTAAACAGTCAACGTCGACATAGTATTTGCCTTTAGTGTCCCTTTAAGAGTGGAACACGATAGCATTCAAAGATCGCTTACTGCTTCTCACGCTTCCCGACACCGGCAGCTTATGCAGTCGTACTGTTTACCGGGAAATTCTGGCGGCGAACGTTAAGCACAAAGGCGAGGTTTCTGGTAGAAACTCGGCCTTTGTGTTGACCAATCCCGGAGCTAGTGCACTACTGCACAAAAAAAAAACATTACATCATTTCCGAGTTTCTCTAATTGTTTCTCACTTTTAGTATTGAAAAATTACAAGATTTCACTTAAAAGGCATGCGCTGCCGGTGTTTTGTTTGATGACGTTTGTTTGTGGGCTTTCATTCTCAAATTTCTGAGGAATATTTTGACAAAAAATAAACAGGGTATGTAGAACTTTAGTGATTTAATGGTGGGGCAATATAACCCGCATATACCACATGTCATATAGCAAGGCGTGACATACATGTACTTAAATATTGTAGCGTTCCTAGTTAAAGGACACTATAGACGTAAAGCATTGCTGTGGAACTGGCGTTCATCTTGTCTATCTTTATTCTAACTTCATTCTCCTGTTGTTGTTGTTGTTGTTGTTGTTGTTGTTGTTGTTGTTGTTGTCGTCCTATGCCAAGGTTCCTGCGCTTCTTCATCTTCTATTCGAAGTCTCACACCGCTTCAAATATATACGGCATTTTTCGCTTACGGACAACTCCGCCGACGCCAACACCGGATTTTCTGTGACACGGGGTCCTTAACGTTGTCGCGTTGCTAAGGTGAATGGCAAGGCGATCTCGGAGATAGTAGCGGGAAAACCCGCATACGAGACGGCAAACGAAAGCGAAAAAAGGTCACAGGCCTGCGCGGCCTCATTTTCGGGAGCACGCATTAGGTCTTCGCGGTGAAGTCTCTTTGCGCCGTTTTCAGGAGAACGAACTGAATTGGCCACACGAACGGGCGAGCTGTGGCTTCTGCTGCTCTCTGCACAGAGGTCTTCTGAATTTGACGTTGCCTGGTTGCAGCCGCGCGCGTACCTGTACGATTCCTGTATTCAGCCGCAGTTCCTACCTTTCGAGGAGGCGCCATAACGTATACAGCAGGGTTGACACAGGTATCGAGACTACGCGGCGCACTTGCAATATTCCTTGACACGTGGCATGACACGATGCAATTGCTACATGACGTGACACCTAAGGAAATGAAACGCAACTGCCATGCAAACTTTGCCGCGATCCAGGCTACGCGGCGCGCCTCTCGCATCGTGTGACAAGTGGCACGCTGCGGTGCTGCTGCTGATGATGATGATCATTTAGTGTCCTCTTTTTTGAAACGGGGTGGTGACAAACAGTGACCGAGCCTGTTTGATTTAGTCAAGTATGCTACACATGTTTTCGTTCTGGCGTTTTTGTATACATATCATTATTTTTTATTTTCTTCCTAGAAAGTTCTCTATCTACCTTGTTTACCTAGCTACCTAAATGACTGCTACATGACCTGCAACTTGGAGCAA
The DNA here is from genome assembly GCF_038994185.2 of Dermacentor albipictus. NCBI lineage: Eukaryota > Metazoa > Arthropoda > Arachnida > Ixodida > Ixodidae > Dermacentor > Dermacentor albipictus. The sequence goes on along the minus strand of NC_091824.1, from coordinate 105,960,582 downwards.
TAATATGCGACTGCAATGCAAAGTGTGCACGTATTGACGCTACGCGGCGCGCATCTCACATTGCGTGACTCCTCGTGCGCTAGAATGCGCGTATAGTGCGTTTTTTCGCAGATGCTAGCAAGCGCTGCAGCCCGGCGCAGTAGCTGACTTCCGCACAGAACGCCGGGGTTGGATGTTGACGGGAACTGGGTATCCATTTTCTTTTTCATTCCTGGCGATAGCTGCGAGGGGTACTGGCAGCGGACAACATCGCCAACCGAAACGGCTGTTGGAATGAGCCCACAATAGCTTACGCTGTAAAAGAAAGAAATCGAGAGAAAACTAGTGTGCCAGTTTCGTGGGTACGAAACGGGAAGAGGTTCAGAGAAGACGGTGTGCAACATAAATGTACGGCCCATAGAAAAAAAAAACATTGCTTTGATAGCGCATTTTTCATTTGTCTTCTTTGACTTGCTGCAAGTGATCTATTACAAATCGGCCGTGTTTCCCCTCTAAGCAGCCCATGTATGCACTAGAAGCAAGTAAAGAGAGATAGAGAAGTAAACGCTTAAAATTTTAAATGACAGATGACAGAAGGTACAGCAAATGAGAGAAGGGAGCATGCGTGGCAACACAAAAATGCACTTGGGGATTACCAGGTGCCCACCGCCTTTTTCGATTGGCGGATCGCTAAGGTTCGCTGTCAAGGTGCTTGCTTTTGAATATAATGGGGAATACGTCCTGAACCAAGCATGAAACGGTGCGTTTGTGTGGCCAATAAATCGCAGATGCCCAACACTTTTCTGACGGGCACGTCGTCAAAAAAGAGCTACCGGCATGTCCCTTCCTCCCCTCTTCATTTCTTTTCTTTCACTTCCTCTTTTTCTTTCGGTATCTTTGTTCTAAACAAGGAAAATGAAAGGTGCTTCTACTAGGTTCGGTTTTTCTTGCGTGTCGTCTACCTTGCCGATGCCGTGAGCATCTGAAAAAATACATTTTGGTTCGCCGCTTTTGCATCCTCCCCCCCTCCCCGCCCCCCGTTCCTGTTTGCCGATTTCTCTACAAAGCCAAACTTTCTGGTGAAGCGGGTGTTAGTTTAAATCAGTGTAACTAAGTTACAAAGTTTGTGGAAAATTGACTGAGAAGCGCAATATCCAGAGTTGTATGCGTGCTGTTTTTCGACATAGCAATAAGAAAGAAGGTGCGGATAATACGCAGAAAGGCGTCAGGCAAGCTGCCTTACGCTGGATGAGAGAAAGGGGGAATAAGAAGATGAGCTAGAGAGTGACGCAGATAGAAAAGACGCGTTGTGTGTGCGCGAACGTGCATGGGTAGCACCACACAGTCAAATGCGCTCACACAAGCGAGACGCTTTCAAAAAGCTCAGATGTTCCTTCACCATCTTCAAGGCCGGTTGTTTTATTGCGATAACAAGTATATGGACACTGCAAGCGCATTTCTGCCGTCGCCGTGATGTTCTGTATGAAGCCCAAACATTACAGCATCGTCGCCGTGAGCCGTACGCTGTATGTGCGAGTTTAAGCTTGCGAGGGTCAGCGAGGGTCAGCCGGTTGTGACTCAATCTCAGGCGCGCGAGAGAGCAAGGTGGAGCGGAAGCGCAGCATCTTCGGTCGCGCCTGAGGCAGGGGGAGGAGGCGAAGCTGGGGTTGACGTTCTACTCCGGCGGCTGCTGCTTACGGCTTGGCCGCGCGGGTGCCGTATCTTGCAAGTAATCTGCGACCTAGACATAGTGCACGCCCGCGCGGCCCTTATATTCAACGTGCTCTGCGGTGAGGACAAAGTACGCCGAGTGCCGGTAGCTTTGTATGCGCTCTGCTTTCGCCGTTTAGTTCGCGTTGCCGCGAGTGACAGCACGAAGGCCGATTCGCTCGCTGCTTCTACCGCGCTTACTCACTCCAGCGTTTTGGCAGCGTGTTTCCGCGGTCATCGAGCGAGCTGTGTTCGTGTGTACCTGTGCTTGCATGACGCCGTGCTTGTTAATTTGTTAATTTAGTAAGCGAATGTTTGTAAGTTTATACGGCCGATAAAACCAATATGGTTACATCGTATAGCTGTCCACTCAGTTGCTATCCAATCGATGCTTGGCCTTTCGAGCGAAACTGCGACTTCTTTTGGAGCACGCTGGTATAGGCTTACAGGCCTCCATGTGGTAATTTTTGCAGCTACTGCTAGCTCTTTTAGTCAATTGAAGCCTCTGGCTTGTTTCGCAAAGATTAAAACCAGCCGATACCTATAAGCGTCACCAGCGTTACTTTCAGAATTGTTTCATAACAAAACTATTTATCCTGGTATAAAAAGGTCTTGCAAGCTATTAGTTGAGGCAAATAATGTGTCGAAGTACGCAAATATATTTTTCTTTCTTTCTCTTTTTCGTAACGTGTATTTCTATTTTTAAGGCAACGGGTAGCCGACACCTGTAGGATGCGCTTAAGATTCCCTTATATACATTTAATGACAAGAACAAGAACAACATATAATGATAGTGTGTTGCCGAAAAAATAATGTTATCACCTTTACAGTATGTTTAATAAGAATTATTTAAAAATAACCCTGCTGCGTATAATGTTCGCAAAATCACCTGAATCATGCCATCCGAATTGGTGCATCCTCGACTATAAGTGGGACACTTGACCGGCCATTGTCAGTCCAGGCGCTACTCGTAGATCGCTCGTCGGCGCACAAAGCTGAGAAAGCGCTGTTGTTTCTTGAGGCCGACTGACTCGTGTGAATGTGAACGACATTGAACTACTGGTGTCCTCCATGCGCATGCGAAAGCTCACCGCGTATTTCCTTCTTCTCCATTTCATCTTTCTATTCCCCTTTACCCTCCCCCAGCGTAGGGTAGCCAACAAGACACATTTCTGGTCAACATTCCTGCCTTCTCTCTTTCTTTACTCCTCCTCCTCCTCTAACGTAAACTCCATTTTTATGAAATTACGTTTAGTGGTCTTCGTTGCATCACACTCTTAAAACAAGCTCTACACGAGATATCCACTTCTATCCAACACGGAGTTCCCTTTTCGACGAAGGGCGTACGGTATTTCGTCATTCCCAGGATTACGTGGAAAAGCTTCTGGTAAAACTGCGGGACTAAAAGTAAATTACAAGAAATGACTGCAGATACAGCTCTCCTAATCACTCCTGCTTAAAGAAAAACACAGTATCTTGTTTTTCTTCTTCTTGTGATGCAATAAATTAAAGTTACGCATGTTCGGAAAACACGTATAACATGGTTTGAGAAACACTGAAGCAGAAACGAGGAAATTGTTTCACTCTTCTCTTCAAGCAACATAATCTCTTCACAAAAGCCACGCGAAATTAGTTTTTTTTTTTTTGAAAACGAATAACAAATTATGCCGTGAAAACGGAGTGGAGTGGTCAAGCTTAGGAACATGGAATCGTATTCTAATTGGGTGCGATGTAAGAAATGACATAATAAATTTTCCCAATTTCAGATCAGTGATAGAAATTTTTTTCTATTCCTTTCTTTTCTTTTTGCCATATTGTTCTGTGTCGCGGGCACTTCAAAGTTGAATTCGGTGAATACTTGGCGGAGGTTACCATATTCTGCTGGTGGCCCCAGATATTCTTAGTACGTAAACTGCATTTACCTTTTCGACAGAATAAAATATAAAAAAAACAAGCAGGAAAGTTAGTGAACAGTCTTTCATTTCTTCCTTCTACAATTATTTTTTCTCACTGGAAGTTTTAAGTTTTTGCAACCAGATATTCCTTTTCCTTTATATGTTCCGCATTACCATCTTGCCTGATTAGGATGCGATCACCTAGCCACCTCATCAATAAAATTTTGAGATTAGTAATGCTGAGGAACCGCAAGTGAGTCTAGGAATCAAAGTCTTCTAATTCATTAGCAAATGATCTAGCAGGAATATTTATTTATTTTAAGTTATAACTTAAAGAACGATAAAAAAAAGAGGACCTACAGCTCCAGGAGCTGGGGGTATTCAACGTCCTTAAAATTCTCGTGCTTCGCTCAAAGTGCGCTCTTTCGCATTTACCCCCACTTAATAATTCTTCAGGTTGAGAGCAAGCACTTTTTTTCTTCTTTTAAGAGATGCTCACCAAGTTTTACTCTTGTGGTTGCTTGCTATTCAAACGTGGGAAAGTTCAGTGTGCCGACCAACGATCGATTTAGCATAACCGTTGTTAAGTCGAGTGTTTGTAAGGTAACACTAAATTTCTAAGTTGTTGTTTGCTTTTCGCCGTAGGCTGGCCCTTACGTAAACACAAAGTGGAACAAGTTAGAAATTGGGGATTAATTTTCTATATTTCCTAATTAACCGGTACTATCGAAACATATGGGATCCGGAAATTGCAAACAAGCCAAACTGTTATAGCTTCTCGGCCTTTTGGCCAAGATCAAAGTGCAAGCCAAACTATACGTCTACGCCCAGTCTTTATGAAATGCACATGATTAAAGTTGCACAGCTCTCAACTAATTTAAAAAAAAAATACGCCGTATGTGTTTTTCTCGTGACCTGTTCGATATATACACCTTTACATTCGGAATGGCCCTAAACCTTAAATAAAGACTGGGAAGCATTTGGAGAGATGAAGAGATGGTTGGCAAAATAACCGAAGCTGGAACAGATTCATCTGGATCCGGTTTTATTCACAACGTCTTCCAATTGAGAAACTGTGGTGTCGGGATGGGCTTGTGCTCGGGTGCAGAAGGGCTCGGTCACGATGGGTCACACAGTTGTAGAGGGCACGCTGAGCTGAGCAGATAAGCACATTCGTCCTTTGGCTCCGCGTAGCAGCTGACGTCATGCGAATAATCAGCGAAGGCGTACGGCGGGAGCCCAAGCTTGATGGCGAGGCAAGCGCTGTGGATTCGGCTCATTCCTCAGGCAGTCTGTCTGCTCTCCACGAGGCTTACCCTGACGTGTATCACGACGACGCCTGCCCGTCCTGCGGGCAGACCTCCACTCTAGCGCACATGCTCTGGGAGTGGGGGTCGACATACCGCAAGTTCATCAAGGAGGAATGGGACTCGCTTCTGCGTAGCCCCGCTCTAGAAAAGCAAATCCTGGCCGTCCGGCGGGCCCGCGACCGGGCCGGATCAGTGGGCTAGACCTGCTGACCCCGACGTGTGGCTAGCCGGGTGCGCAACGAGTTCGTGTCCTTGCCGGACCTCCAATGAAGTTACTCACTCACTCACTCACTCACTCACTCACTCACTCGCGCAGGCGCGCGGTCTGACGCAAGCCGATCACCCGACACCCATTGTTGCTTGCTGCAGAAAAGCGCGCGGGGCGGATTGATATAATGGTGATTGGTGGCCTAATGAAGGCACGCTTTATTAATTGAAGTAGTAACTTAGCCCGATAAAAACACGGAAACAAGAAAGGTGCACAAGGACAAGCGCTAGCCAACCAGCACAACAATCTAGTCTTCTATAGAACGCTTTCTTAAATTACGATGAACAGACACGAATACCGCGAAAGACGCCCTGTGAATGCAGTCACTGTTAATATCATGCTATTATTATTATTATTATTATTATTATTATTATTATTATTATTATTATTATTATTATTATTATTATTATTATTATATTTTACCCATCGGGTTCCAAGTGGTTAAGCGATTATACTTGGCTGATTCTTGCTTTTTTATGTTCAGGAACGCGTATACAAAGCTTCAACTTGCGGTACTTTGCAGTTTAGTCTTCCATCTGCTTAAGGGTCATATGATATTCCTGACTAAAAAGAATCTGTGAATGTCAGCCCGGCTGTGTGCAGGGCTTGCGACATTGGATGGGTTGACTAAAATGATATGGAAACAATAGGAAAAAAAGTTCGTATCCGTTCTCCTATCTCAACTAGATGTTTACGTGCTAACCATCCGGTATCGTAGTTTAGCGTTTAAGTGTGGTTTAGAACTTCATTAAAAACTGTTTACCAAATTGATATCATATTTAACTTTAGCATGGGCTGCGAATAAAGCGCTAGTTACAAATACCCCAACTTGCATCTTCCAAACGGCCAGTGCTTTCACGTGACTGTTTCGTTGTTTGCTGTTACATGGTGGATCAGTACTGTCCTGCCGCACTTATACAAAGAGCGTGTCCTTATTACCAAAAGCTAGCGTGTTATGTGTATACATCCGCGACACCTGCTAAAGAATAGCGGTAGGCACGATATTGCTGATATGCTGACAAGTATCTGTTTTTACGGCCGCTTTACATATGTACAAAAGAGAAGAAAGGTAGAAAAAGAAAGGGTTCGACATTGCCGCTCCCACTTAAAGGCAGGCATTCCGTAACAACAGGAAGAAATACAATAACGTGAGCTGGCACAAGACGTGCAGCTTACCTTTACAGCAATGACTACACGTACATTCCTCCAGCATTTACCGAAATACATGCGTAATGATATACGTCACAGTTAAAAGCTGTGAATATTTGCGGCTAGAGGGCTATTGCGCTGTGCTATTCACAAGCAAACAAAGATGCGCTAGATTGGTCACATATGTCTGAGCCGGCGCAATATTGTCGACGGATAAGCTTACCTTCAATTGTGGGAGGTTTTTCAATAATGGAGTAGCAGGTTCTTTTCGCGGTTCGTTACGATGCGCGCCTTTATAAGCACTTGTAAGCTCACACGCATGTACAGTCGCGAGCAAAAGTTTGCTGGCGGGTTATCTTAGCGCTTAAAGTTTTGAGGTCATCTAATTCAGTGCGCATGCTTAAGAACCGACTGTAATCTGCTTCAAGGTCAGTCAAACGCTTGCATATGTCAGTTAATGTTACGTCCGTAGATAGCAGGTGATCTTTAACAGTCTGAAGTTCGGAGAGTAGTTTGGTTTGGCCGGCGGACACAATTCTTAGTTCAGCGAGCACAGAATCTAGCGTGGGTCCCGGGTTAGTTTCAATATCCCCTGCCAAAAGTGTTAAAGAACGGATCACTTGTGCACATTCGACAATAATAACAACGCAGCACTGCGGGCTCGGCAGTTGTACTAAGAAGTAATTGCTTGATTTTTTACGAAACAGAACCTGCGAGTTACCAACCTGCATGGTAAAGATGAACGGATTAGTAGACTGTGCTTCCACACAGCTACCGAGCCCACAGAGCGGCGCAGATGGGTGGCAATCTCTTATAGCGGCTGAGGTTGACGTTTGTTTCGTTGTGATTGGCCAGGCTGGATCGAAGATTGCGACATCTGGTGGCGGGACAGTAACGAGCAGATTGGTCGGTTGATGGCGCCAGTTGTGACAGCTATCTTCGAAGTAGTTGGGGGCGGGATTTGGTGCAGCTACGGCGTAGGCAGGCAGGAGAGCCACCAGGAGCGTGCTGGTGACGACGGTGAGTGAACGGATTAGTAGACTGTGCTTTCACACGGCTACCGAGCCCACCCCATGATTCAGAAAGCAGCGCGTGCAGAATAAGATAGATCGAATGTAGAAAGGCTTATACATAAGAGCGGCTGGGCTTGTTCGCACGAGCTTGAACACACTGATTTTTTTATCGCATCGATTATGAACAAATATGTACTACGAAGGGTTTTCAGGTAGACCGGCCATGGAACGTACACGTAGTATTTGACCTGCATAAAGGTCATGTAATTGCCTTCTCCGTGTTGACTTGCAAATTTGCGCGTCTCGAAGAAACTTTCTATCCTTTCAGGAGCGCCGAGAACTAGAACAAATTTTAGACATAATTTGGACCAAGTACCTTTGCGTGCTCTAGTAGAAATATCATATTGCTTGCGTTCCTTTGACGTGTGCTGCATTTGAAATCTCACAATCTGAGGGTATACACCGAAGTTCAGCTGTCTTGGTCCGTTGTTACGCATAAGTATAATAGTAAAGCAAAGAGCTACCTTCCACTGCTGGTATATTCACTGTTTATTCCCCGCTCAAAAGGGCCCCAGACAAACATGAGACGTTTTGGTAAACGATTCACGCCATGCCAGCGTACGTTATAGTGTTCCAATAGCGCGTACGTTACCTAAAATTTACGGAAAAGTTCTAGCGAAAATGTTTGCGAACTTGAGCCATAAATTTGCGGAAATTTAACATCTTTTATTTTCTAACTTTAGTGACACGCTTCAAAAAATTATGGCAACACTGCTCGGTTCCCCTTCTTTTCGTTGTAGTTGCCATGCAGCATCTTCTGGCCGTCCTGTGAAAATGAAACTGTACTTGTGCTACTCATTGTATGCAACGTTCGCTCCCTCACTTCGGAGACCGCTGCTGTTGCAACAGATCGGACGCGTATGCTCCCAATGCATGGCCATTCTCAGAAACGCAGATCGAGTTACTTCAACATTTCGCCATAACCAGAAGTTCTCGTGAAGGACGTATTGCGAAGAAGAGATGAAGACAGCACTCATTTAATTTGCCAGACGCGACACCCATTTCTTGCAGCTGTCCCCTTGGTTCGTCGTCCAATCAGATCCGCCTGAGGCAACGCCCGCATAACTGAGCATGACCCCTTGCGACAGACAACCTATAAGATTTCGTTCTCATATATGGAGCTGTGAATAGGCTGCAAGTGATTCGAAAGAACGTGTGTTGTCATAGATAGATAGATAGATAGATAGATAGATAGATAGATAGATAGATAGATAGATAGATAGATAGATAGATAGATAGATAGATAGATAGATAGATAGATAGATAGATAGATAGATAGATAGATAGATAGATAGATAGATAGATAGATAGATAGATAGATAGATAGATAGATAGATAGATAGATAGATAGATAGATAGATAGATAGATAGATAGATAGATAGATAGATAGATAGATAGATAGATAGATAGATAGATAGATAGATAGATAGATAGATAGATAGATAGATAGATAGATAGATAGATAGATAGATAGATAGATAGATAGATAGATAGATAGATAGATAGATAGATAGATAGATAGATAGATAGATAGATAGATAGATAGATAGATAGATAGATAGATAGATAGATAGATAGATAGATAGATAGATAGATAGATAGATAGATAGATAGATAGATAGATAGATAGATAGATAGATAGATAGATAGATAGATAGATAGATAGATAGATAGATAGATAGATAGATAGATAGATAGATAGATAGATAGATAGATTCCTTGAATGCTCATGGCCACACGCATTACAGAGGTGAGTGCTAAGAAAAACAAAGTGAGATTAGTAATTAGTAGCATAACAAAAAAGTGGTTGAGACACCACTGCCCACACCCACACATGTGCATTCGCGGTAGAAGTATCCAAGCATCTTGGATCTTCACTATTATCTATTTGTTAAGCAACTGCTGCAATCCCGCCACATATGATAGTCTCTCAAGGAAAGGGGGTCTTTAGGGTACAACTTGAAAGTATTAAAAGTAGCTAAATGACCAAATTTTAGGCACATGCGCACATACAAACACATACGCACACGCACGCACGCACATACACACAAGGGCAAAAGTTCACACGGAATACGTGCACAAAGAAAGCCTACTGAAAGACAATATAAAATATTTTATTACCATAGGCGGCCGACCAATTTTCAAACACAGAGTTGTAAATACGGCCCTTGCATTCGTTTGCGAATATGGTCATGTTTCTACGAAGAAAGACTCGTTTACTTTTGCAAACTTACCTTACTGCCCCAGTACTTGCTACTTTAGATAATTCAAAAGCCGTTCTTGCTGGATAAGTTGGTTTGGTCTTTTTTATACATTCTTTTAACGGTTCAAAAAATGCGCACCACACGAAGTGAGTGGAGCGTTTGGCGTATTTTGTGTTCTGCCTGCTTTGGCACGGTTAAAAACAATTGCTAGTGAAGACTAAGTTATGTTTTTAAAATATTTCATTACGCTTGGATAACCAAACTTAGACACGTAATATGGGCCGCACGTTGCGGCGTTCGATTCCTGCTTCTACATGTGATCAGGAACAAAGCACTAGTCAAAACTGGAAGTGGCCATGCGGTCACCTTTCTCGCGTGATCTGTGGACTTTGCGGAGTGACCTATATGGTTAAGGTTGTACTGGGACTTGTTATAAGCAGCGCACGGAAATACATCACATGAGCCGATGTTAGGGTTGAGTTTCCAAACATGCTGGCCGCATTTTTATGAGGCCAAAATGCAAAAAGGATCGTGAACGACGCTACGGGTACACGCTTAAGAGCCTCGGGGTGTCGAAATTAATCAGCAAACTCCAAAATAAAGCGCCTTTTATAGCCCGCGTGCTCACTGTGGACGTTAAACCCAAAAATTCGATTGCTGCACTATAGGGAGAGGACTATCATTCACCCATGAAAAACACTGCTAAAAGAGCAATAACTTTGCTACCTTGCTTTATCTGTAGCTGACTTTTCTAACGATTCTATATTTATTTGCAGCTCTGGGCTCAACGCTCCATTTCGTCGTTTTTGAGCATTTGGGTTTCGCTTTGCACTTAACTTCATTCGTATAGCCAGAGAATCTGTTGAAGTGCAGCGACGAGGCGGGAAAGTAACGAACTGATGATTACAGTCTAAGCAAGCTCTGGATATTAGAGATTCCATTTCGGTCCGCAGTTTCAGAGGTTCGTATAAGAAGGGAGAATTTCGCTCCCTCATCGCAAATTACACACAAAAAAGAATACAGCTGACAGCTGTGACTGCCAGAGCGAAGCCCAATACAAGGCGTCCGAGCCGTGACAATGTGGAGCAATCTTTTGCGGTAACAGCGGAGAATCCTTATTTTCCGAATGAACTGAGAATCGGCGCGGATGGCGTACGTCCTGTGTGGACTTGGAGAGCGGTCTACGTTGCGCGTAGCTCGAGATTGTTTGCTGCCTTGCGCTTAGTGACATCACAACCCTTGGATTGGGCAAAAGTCTACAAAATGAAACCGGCACCGAGGCAGTTGCATTTATTCCCGTGCTTTTTTGTATTTGTAGCCAGCTACTTGTAATTTATTTAGTCTAAAGATTCAGCTGCACCGCCAACACAGTACTCGCCTAGTGGCTTCTCTTCTAGACCATGTGGAAATCAGAGTGAAGTCGTGGTTCTATGTTGAATATATGTTGCCGTCCATCATAAAAGTAATAAAAGAAAATCAAAATATGCCATGTACACTTCCGGACACCCGTATATTCTTGACTGCCATAACAGTAGGTCACTGGCTAAGAGCATGCCAAACAATAAAGCTCGTCAGCTGTTCAAAGTAAAATGGTGCATTCGCCCTCAAGAACAACTTTATTCAAATAGTGATTAGGGCAGAACTTTCGCTGACCAGGAAGTGGATGTCAGCGGAAACGATGGTCATCGCAGCCATGGTGCTCATGGGTAATGATTTTCGCACACGCGTCATTGCTTGAAGAGGAGCGCATTTACCTCACACTCTTCTACTAAAGAACTCGGAGTACGAAGAAAGAAATATTCCGAAGAACCCATCTCATGATGATTGACGATGGTAATGAGTTCAGCATTTAATTTATATAGCGATACAACGTGTTGCTATCATCGAAACGAGCAATTTATAACATGTGTACTGCAGCGGTACTCATATTTTGGGCGTTCCCTAAGAGCACCGGCGCAATCTAGTGGTGCTGTCGCGAAGCCAGCACGTGGCCTTTGAAATGCATGCCGTGTGCGTGCGTGCGAACGCTGGGCAATGCATCATGCAGCGGCCGAGAACCTCTCTAGCGCTTCTTTCTGGACATGCTGCGCCATCTAATGGCGCTGCCGAGAATTCTGCGCGTCGCCTCCGAGACCAGAAGCATGGCACTCCGGTGCCTGCGATCACTGTGAATAGTTCCCTCGCTTTCCTCACGCCCAATGACACATACGCAGCGATCCAAGTTACACAGTGATCCAAGTTACACAGTGATCCAAGTGACACAGTGATCCAAGTTACACAGTGATTCAAGTTACACAGTGATTTAAGTTACACAGTGACACAAGGGGAGAGCAAGAAAAGTTACATAGAGCGTTTTTCAAAGGGAAAATTGTCATCCAGTCCACTGTAGCCGAAAACTATTAAGAAAACCCTTATGTGTATCACAAAAAGAAACCTTCGCCCTTGAAGAAAAAATATGCTCTGGTCCGAAGATTGAACCCAGGACCAACGTTTTCCGCGGTGGTCGCTCTGCCATCTGAGCTAACGAGGAGGCTAGCGTACGCTAGTGCGAGCGTGATTTAATCGACAACTCGAAACACAGGGACACCGAATATGGCAAATCAGTTCAGCAGGCACCCATACGGCAGTGGAAGTTTTTTGAAAGGGGAAAATTTCACCCTGCCGACTGTAGCACAAAGCTACAAAGAAAACATGTACCTGTTTCTCAGAGAGCCGTTAGTCCTGGGTTGGATTCCCGGAATAGGACTAATGTTTAACTGCTAAGCTTTGCATCTGAGAAACCCGCACGGGTTTCCTCATATTAACACCTTCGTGAGGGCTAGTTGGTTCATCGTTAGAACTATTATGAAACAGCGCGACTGAAACAAGGACGCCCTGAGAAATACCAGAGAACAATCGCTGATTTCTCTTGTAGTGTCATGCTACAGTCAGGTGGGTGACAATTTCCCGTTTCACGAACCTTCTTCCACCTTGCGGTTTTCAGGAGAGCTGATTTGCCATAAGCTGTTTTATAGCTAGACCATATAGGTGTAGAACGGTGTTCACTGACGTAAAAGTCAGTGAACACCGTTTCGTTATTTCTTTTTTTGGGGGGGGGGAAGGGCGGGGGGGAAGGAATATGCGGGAACCTGGTCGTACGCTATCCTGATGTTTGTTTGTGAAAGTGTTGAATATAGCAGTGCCCTGTGCTAGAATCACCAGTCTCCTTTTTCGTACCACTTCCCTCAGTTTTTCCCGAATGGTAAAGTAAATCAATAGTAAGAAAATACCTTGTGTCGGGTAAGGTCGCTGCTGGACATGGACGATAGAAGAAGGGGTCTCAAAAAAGTAGCCGTCCGAAGGAGACAGCCACACCACGTGTACGTAGCTCCCCCACCCTCTCCCTCTTCCCCCCCCCCCAGTAAAAGAAAGAAACAAAGGCCCCCATTATGACGTTGACATGAATTAAAGGACGATAGAAATAGAAATTTCTGTGCGATACGTAGTAGTTTAAAAATTAATCTCCTCTGGCGTATTGAAGGTAAGCGGTCCAAGAACGCCTCAGAAGCATCGTATAATCTAAAACTAAGCTTTTATTGTCATGTTATTGTTTTATATAAGCGAGTGCAATACCTCGCGGCTGAGGAAGAGCAATATGTCTATAGCGAGGGTGCACTTCTTGGATACGGGGAATTTTTCACGTGCATGTGTCTGCCGAGCTTATAGTTACCGCGCTCTTAAGTTGAAAATAAATGCCTCTCTGAATAGCTGCGTCTTAAAGTAGCTTTTTTTTACTCTAGTGACGCTTCTTTTGTGTTGCCTTTGGTTTCATTCACCTGCTGTTCTACGCAACGCTGTTAAGCCGCTAGCTCCTAAGCGTTTATTTTTTTCTTATCCTTGGTTGACTTTTATTTTCTCGCTGGCTCAATACCAGGCGCACTTCGTTTTCTCATTCCTGTTACATGTTTCCTTTTTTTTGCATTAGACCCTTCTGCTGCCAACGATAATCACGGATCGCTAAACTTAACGTCAATGGCCTCAGAACTAGTCTCTGGCTCAGCGAGTCTCAGGTTAGGCCAGCAGAAACAAGCACGCCAAAACAGCACGCCTGAAGCTGATGGGAATAAAAAAAATAATAAAACAAGAATGTTCGAAACGTGACGTGAGGGATCAGTGAAGGGCCTGAACGTACCCAGTTAGTCTAAGCCACTCAAATGGAAATAATGGCACGTTAAAAAGGAATAACAAGTCGCGCGAACTAAAACTCTGATCGCCATTAGAAACGTTACCTTGAACAGTTACTGTCCGCCTACGCACTTGAAAGTGGTAATCAACAAAAGAAAGAGAGACAGAGAGAGAATGAGAACTATTCGACTTTATTGCAACAGGTTTCGCATAGCCTTAAGCCAGTCTGGTTATAAAAAAAGAGGATAAAAAAAGGAAAAGTAAACAGCAAAGCTGATGACAAGGGCAAAGCAACGTAATATTTTATTAGCAGACCCCAAGTACTATCAATGCCAAAAATGACCGTACGTGAATACTGTCTATGGGTATGGTCAAAATTGAATTTGTTATTGTTGGACGTTCTACAAAGTTGCTTGCAACACTGTTCGCTGAATCAATTTACCTTAATTTATTTTACTGCGCACGAAGTCTGTTGTGCTACCAGTGTTTGAAAAATCTACTGCATCTTTTTCACCTGTTGATTTCATTTCTTTACTAGCTTATCCCATCATCATATTTACGAATTCAAATGTGACAATCTCTTTATTTGAAAATTACCCCTTCAGTGCGTACGTTCTTTCAACTCTTGAACTATCTAAAGAAAACTGTCTTAGGGGACCAGGACCAGTTCAACCGATAATGGAAGGTAATATGCTCAATATTTCGTACGCTGTTGTGCAAGTCCTATTTCATTTCTAATGTATTCTAATGTATTTCATTTCTAATGTAAAAGAACGATAAAGCGACGCACTGTTTCTTGGACGAAATCTATGGCCTTCAAAACTCAGACAGCTCCCGCCTTTTCTTTCATAATGCATCATATGATGAATGCACCATTCTAGCAGACAAAATTGTCCAAAAAACACTACCCCATGCCTTCTCCAGTTGTAGTATCAAATGAGGGTGTAACTAAACTATGCCTCGGATAGGTATTCCTTAATAGCGGTGCGATTTGCAAATCTGACCAGGCATCGCACGATTGCACTGCTAAAGCCCCTTAAGCCCACAAAGTTCTCTATCCATTAAACAAAAGATCATGTGCGCATCTGTATATAAAATTCTCAAACGCCCAAGAATCTCGTCCTAAAGATACTTTCCCATATTCAACGGCCCTTTTCATCCCGACGTCACTACGGTGACGTTGGCAGCGAGTCATGCCGACTGCCAATTGCGCAGATCTGCGCACGAGTGTTGCGCATGAAGAGCAAACTACGGACGTAGCGCAACAAATGTGAACTAAGAAGAACAGACAACGAAGAACAAAGAACAGTCGGCGGCAAGGCTGTACCATGTACTGATCTGTTATTTTGCTGTCGACAGGCTGTCCGGTTGCGCACGCACCCAAAGCTACCGATCCGGTAACACGCATCGACGCGTGCTGGCTGCCTGGATCACCGATTTTTGCATCAAGATACCAAAGGACCTGCATCGGCTTCATTCCCTGTCGCCCTACGTCGCTCCCATCGCCTTGGTCACCTGGTCTCGGCAGCCCAATCAAGTCTGACTACCGTCTACAAAAGGACTGCTCTCGCTGAGTCCCGTCGCAGTCGGCGGCAAGGCTGTACCATGTACTGATCTGTTATTTTGCTGTCGACAGGCTGTCCGGTTGCGCACGCACCCAAAGCTACCGATCCGGTAACACGCATCGACGCGTGCTGGCTGCCTGGATCACCGATTTTTGCATCAAGATACCAAAGGACCTGCATCGGCTTCATTCCCTGTCGCCCTACGTCGCTCCCATCGCCTTGGTCACCTGGTCTCGGCAGCCCAATCAAGTCTGACTACCGTCTACAAAAGGACTGCTCTCGCTGAGTCCCGTCGCAGTCGGCGGCAAGGCTGTACCATGTACTGATCTGTTATTTTGCTGTCGACAGGTGAGTTGAAACGACCACCTGCCCGCGTTCTTTTTTCTGTTTTGCTCTCTGCCGCCGACTGCACCACAATGCCTGATTGTACCGCTTGTGCTGAGCCATTGCCGCGAGACGATAAGTTTCTGACGTGCTCTGTTTGTAATGAAGCTTTCCACCTGGGTAAAAACTGCTCGGCGGTCGCTGAATCAACTTTTTCGAAAATGTCGGCAGCAAAACGTGGGTCTTGGGTATGCCCGGCATGCAAGACACAAACCGTCAAGCACCCTTCAATAGGTAATAAATCGGATGATGGAGTACTTGAACAGCAACTTTTGACTGTAAACGATAAACTGGACCGGCTGACGACTACTGTTGAAATGTTGGCTAGTCGAGTGGAAGAACTACTGACCTTCAAAGCTATCGGAGAAAAAACTGCAGAAACTGTTCTGCAGATACAGGGGTCGCTCGATTCCCTTGCTGTTAAATATGAATCGGTGTCATCGACAGTAACTGCGAACCAGATAGCAGTCGGCGAGCTTGGCACGCAAGTAGATACACTCTCCTCTAAGATTGCTGCCCAGGCTGAATTGCTTGAGAAGGTTGGCTCTGAACTTAGCGAATTAGAGCAATACAGCCGACGCTGCAATTTCGAGATTCATGGCCTGCAATATAACCCCAACGAGGATTTGCCTTCCTTCTTGTCAGGACTGGCGGCGAAGCTAAGCATTTCTGAATTCAAACTTGCCGATGTTTCTGCTGTGCACCGACTTCCCGCGCGCAGCAATACCATTCCTGTAGTCCTTGTGCAAATGCACACTGTTTCGGCCAAACAGCAATGGCTCGCTGCACGAGGAATCCTACGTGACCTTGCTCAAGACAGTACCTTTCCACGGCTTTACTTCAACGATAATCTTTCGCGTGCCCAGCGGGAACTGTATCGGCTGGCAAGGCAGAAAGGCAAAGAATCAAAATTTAAATTTGTTTGGACCAAAAACGGCAGGATACTGGCTAAGAGGGATGAAGATGCACCTATTCTGCATATCAATAAGGCATCTGATCTCGATAGTATTGCATGAGCATGAACAAAGTTGCCTTCAAGACATGTACTAATCTAAACGAGGTTCTTAGTTTCTTCCCAAATCCTAATGGTTGCGCCTTCCGTGCTGTTCACGTCAACATTCGTAGTATTAGAAAACATTGGGACCATTTTCAGGCCTTAATTACTCCTTTCAACTCCTATTTCGATGCGATCGTGCTTACCGAGATTAACATACCGGCCGCCTGCATCAATCAGTATCAGATTATTGGATACCAAGTTTTTTCATACACTAGGCCAATTAAAAGGGGAGGAGGCGTGTCAGTTTTCATCCGGGACACATGGGCAACAACTGAGCTGACTTTTTCGTTTTCCCAAGCTGAAATTGTGGCAGTGCGTCTTTGCGCACCTTCCTTGTCACTACTTCTGCTTGCGGTTTATCGCCCACCGTGTTGCAACGGTCGTATATTCCTGGATGAACTTGATACTGCCCTGGCCTCGATGTCGTCAATGGACCATGTTTGCCTAATTGGGGATGTCAACATAGATACGTTACGCCCTTCAGCAACGACAGTTGGCAATTATTTGGACGTCATTTCCAAATGGGGCTTGCAAAACACGATCTGTGAACCTACACGCGAAGAATTCCTTGCTGGTCATCTAGTTACATCTTGCATAGACCACATAAATATACGTGCACATAACTTAAGTGTCAAATCTGCCGTTATTACAACGAAACTTGCTGATCATTACATGGTCTGCTGCTCTCTAACAGATGACACTACCAACTTGGTCGCTCCAAACGAAGTCAAACAAATATCATTTGTTGACCCCTTGGCTTTCGAAAAATTTGTAATGAATCACGACTGGCATAACTTTTTGATGACTGTTCCTCCAAGCGACGCCTATGACAACTTTGTAACACTATTCACCGATTTCCGGCTTGCAGCTACACGGGTCTGTAAAATCAAACAACGTAAATTGGACCAAAAATGGATGTCTACAGAAATACTCACGGCAATACAAGCAAAAGACTTATTATGGGTTCAAACAAAGAGAAGTCCTAATTGTACTGCTTTGCGGCTTCGGTACAAAGAGCTTCGAAATAAGGTCAATGCTATGATACGTCTAGCAAAACGCAATAACTTACGAGCAAAATTCACGGACGCTCGTTGTGACAGCAGGAAAACATGGTCCCTAATTAACAATCTTAGAGGTGGTGATGTAAACGCTAATCGCCATGTTGATCTGATGTCTCATTTTTCTTCAAATGGTACTGCCACCGCTAATGATTTTAACTCATTTTTTTCAAAAGTGTCTGGTGTAGCGAGACCTCATCCAGATACTTGCACATAGCAAACTAGTATTTCAGAATCCGCCCTTCTTCCCATGTTTTCGGAACATGACCTCAAATCAATCCTTTTCAGTCTAAAACCAAATAAATCTCCCGGAATTGATGGTATTTCAATATTAGAGCTGCGCAGAACTTTCGAAGCAATAAAAGATGTGCTACTACTCATTTTAAACAATATTATTACCACTGGTATCATTCCCGATAATCTGAAGAATGCGCTGGTCATTCCTCTTTTTAAAAGTGGCGCACGCAACAATATTGAAAACTACCGGCCTATTTCTATCCTTCCATGCATTGGGCAGATATTGGAAAAACATCTGCTCAAGACAATGAGCAGCTTTTTAAGCAATCATGGCGTGTTATCTCCTAGCCAGTATGGTTTTGTGCCGAATCGGGGTACGCAGTTGCTGCTTGAAGATTTTTCCGATACACTAAACTCTGCGTTTGAACACAATCAGATTGCTTGTGCACTGTTTCTAGACGTCCGCAAAGCGTTTGACAGCGTCTGCCATAGTATACTGCTAACCAAACTTTCTTTGCTAGGCTTTCGGGGTGCGTTTTTGCGGCTTCTGAAAAACTTCTTATCTCATAGGCAACAACTTGTGTCTATTGGAAAATTTCGTAGCAGCCTGACTGAAATTAAAGCTGGCGTCCCCCAGGGTTCAATTTTAAGTCCGTTATTATTTAACTTATATTTTAATGATTTATCTAATGTTGTGAACGTCAAATTATATCAGTATGCTGATGACACTGTCCTTGTTTCACACGCTCGAAGTTACACTGACGCCATCTCTTCTTTACAAATGGCAACAACAAGAGTGATGGACTGGTTTCAGAATAATGTAGTCTATATAAATGCGTCCAAAACTCAACTTATCTGTTTCCACAACCCTGTCAAGCAAGTTACCCTATCCTCCCCGTTATATTTGCACACATCACATTGCAATCCCTGTTCGTGTGCCCCTGTGCAATACGCTTGTTCAATTAAACACCTTGGGGTCTTTTTTGACAGTGTTTTATCCTGGAACTCTCATTTCGCATATATTTGTCAAAAACTTCGCGCAGTGTCTTGTGTTTTGTATAACATAAAATTTTACATGCCATTGTCTGTCCGAAAGCTTGTAGTACATGCCTTATGCTACAGTGTAATCCGGTATGGGATATCTACATATGGTCATGGCGCTCAACATTTGGTAAGCCGGGTCAACTCCGTCCTTCGTGGCATTCTGAAGCATGTTGCTTATGATGTCCCCCCCAAATCTGATGTGTTCAAAACTTTGTCTTTACCTGATTTCAATTCTTTGCTGCTTGAAACTGTTATCTTAAAACATTTTTGGTTAAGTCAGTATAAAATTCCTTATGTGCCTGTCCGTTCCCTGAGACCTAAGAATCCTTACATTACACCCCGCTGCAAGACGAGATATGGTCGAAGACTTCGTAACTATTATGTCCCAGCAATGTTTAATCTACTTCCTCAAAGCATACAAGATCTGAAAACAAAATATGGTCTTAGAAAGGCTCTTAGACACATGAATGCGTGATTGGAAGCCTGTCATGTGAGTGTGTATGTGTTTTTTTTTTCACTGTTGTTTAATAACGAGTCACTGATGGCTCTGTCGCTGTCTGCCAGGCACTGCCGTTCAAGCCCACTGTGGCTTTGGCAGGCCCGATTCTTGCACTGTATGTTTCTGAAGTCATCAATAAAGTATTATTATTATTATTATTATAAAAAAAAAGAAAAAGAAGAGACCACCTTTCGGCTTGCTTGGAGCTGTATTTTCGTACAGCGCAGTGCAATCGTTTCCCACAACAACGCATGTGCGAGCCTTCTTGTCGTTAGTCGTGATGCTAAATTGATAGTTTGCTCGTTTGTTTGGGAAGCCGTCGCGATCAAAGGAAAAAAAGGCCCTGTCCGGACAAAACATGTAGTCGCATGCGTAAAACTGCAAGCATGCAAGCGAAGATTGCGTGTTGGAGACGCGTGTTATGTAATGTACGTACACATTTTATTTTCCCCAAAGTGACATACATTCGCCGCTCTAATAATTGAAAACCGATGAAGGAGGGTGTAAGATTTCTGTAGCCAAATTAGCTACAGCACTAGAGAAAGCACTATGATATAAAATGTGGATTCCTTGACGAATTGAAAGGCATTACCGATTTCAACTCTTGGTAGCCATACGGAAATACACAAAGCAACGAAATCCGCCAGCTAATGGTCCGGGCTATCCGTGTCCGTGTCCGTGTACGAACGAGCGAAGGAACGAGCGAAGGAACGAGCGAAGGAACGAGCGAAGGAACGAGCGAAGGAACGAGCGAAGGAACGAGCGAAGGAACGAGCGAGCGAACGAGCGAACGAGCGAACGAGCGAACGAGCGAACGAGCGAACGAACGAACGAACGAACGAACGAACGAACGAACGAACGAACGAACGAACGAACGAACGAACGAACGAACGAACGAACGAACGAACGAACGAACGAACGAACGAACGAACGAACGAACGAACGAACGAACGAACGAACGAACGAACGAACGAACGAACGAACGAACGAACGAACGAACGAACGAACGAACGAACGAACGAACGAACGAACGAACGAACGAACGAACGAACGAACGAACGAACGAACGAACGAACGAACGAACGAACGAACGAACGAACGAACGAACGAACGAACGAACGAACGAACGAACGAACGAACGAACGAACGAACGAACGAACGAACGAACGAACGAACGAGCGAGCGAGCGAACGAACGAACGAACGAGCGAACGAGCGAACGAGCGAACGAACGAACGAACGAACTAGCGAACGAACGAGCGAACGAGCGAACGAGCGAACGAGCGAACGAGCGAACGAGCGAACGAGCGAACGAGCGAACGAGCGAACGAGCGAACGAGCGAGCGAGCGAACGAGCGAACGAGCGAACGAGCGAGCGAACTAGCGAGCGAGCGAACGAACGAACGAGCGAACGAACGAACGAACGAACGAACGAACGAGCGAACGAGCGAGCGAACGAACGAACGAACGAACGAACGAGCGAGCGAGCGAGCGAACGAACGAACGAACGAACGAACGAACGAACGAACGAGCGAACGAACGAACGAACGAACGAACGAACGAACGAACGAGCGAGCGAACGAGCGAACGAACGAACGAACGAACGAACGAACGAACGAACGAGCGAGCGAGCGAACGAGCGAGCGAGCGAACTAGCGAACGAACTAGCGAACGAACGAGCGAGCGAACGAGCGAACGAACGAGCGAACGAGCGAACGAGCGAGCGAGCGAACGAACGAACGAACGAACGAACGAACGAACGAACGAACGAACGAACATGGGCTACCCTGCAATAAACATTAATGAATTGGTGTATTTGTACTAGAAAAACAAAATAATACAACTTTTTAGCATATGAACAGTTGATTCATAGTTGTCACAGTTGCGAAGCGCGCACCGGCTCTGTCAGTGCAATGTATTCAGAAATAGCGTCAATACAAGCGTAATTGTTTATTTACCTTGCGTTAACGCATCTTACATGCACAGTTCGCACGCATGGTCGTATGCAAGCGATATACGAGTACCAAACACGTGATCACATGCGAGCCTTCTTGTCGTTAGTCATGATGCTAGATTGTGAGAGACGCGTCTATGTAAAGTTTTCTTTACTGCAATGACAGGAACATTTATAACCGTGAAGTACCCTCAATTCCATCTCCTCAACACAAGTGTACAAGTTTGGGCTTGCTGGTTCGGGTTCGACGTCATAAGAACCGCATAGAAGACAAGATCTTGTTTCTTTACCAATGCCTACAGCTCCCGAAAGCATACAAACTCTCTCCATGGTCCCGTTCTTTTAGACTTCTATTTGTTTTTTGTGTTCTCGCATTGCACTAGATACTGGCTGAAGCTCAAGCAACGAAGTACCTTGTAGAATAAATACGTGAGGGAACGTAGAAATAAATAAATTGATCCCTAAAGGGCTGTCTGAACTGGCGGGTTATGATTGGACATACCTGGCTACATTCGTTCGCCAAGCTTTTGCGCAACGGTAGCCCCGGCTTGTCATCCGTTGTCGAACGGGCGTGCACGTTGCGTGTGTGAGTGCGTGCGTGCGTGCGAGCTACTCTTGACGCGGCGCCCGTCATGACAGTGCGACATCGAGCGTAGTCGGCGCGGCTCGCCGTCGTCTCGCGTCTCATTCGCCGGGAAATTGAGCTGATTCTTGGCGCGCTCAACGAACCGTGTCTTTGTGATGCCCAAACGGCGCACGCGCGCGGATTCGTGGAAGACGTATGTGCGCATGAATTTCGCTGGCGCTGCGAGCTCTGGGTCTGTGGCGACGATGATAAGTTTTACGACCGCGCCGCACCGTGCATGAGAGTGGGAGCACGTCGGGATATGAAAGGTACGCTTACGAGCATCACTTGCTGCCTCCCAGAGGCGGCAGCGCTCGGTGATTTTGGGGTGGGGGGTGGCTGCGCCTAGAATGTTTTTATTTGTTTTTGCCCGTGTACACTCGTTTGTTCTTGCTTTTCGCTGTGCGGGCTCGTGGAGCTGTAACTATTCCTATGCGAAAGTGGGATATGCGAAATCTCTGAGTAGCTGCAACGTGGATGATAAGATGGATGGGAAACACGGTAAGATGAAGTTCGGAGCGGGCAGATGCGATGGATTCGCGGCGTTGCAGACACCGCAGCAAGTCGTTCGATAGGGAATGCTGCGATGGCTTGGCCACGCAAAGAGAACAGCGTCGGAAACAAATTACACAGAAATGACATGCGCTTTCATATATGTAATTTTTCATCTTTCTTTCCTGTGCTGTTTCTTTATGTATACAGACATTTGACTAGGGAATTGGCGGTAAAATAACGGAGAGGGTGGTTACTAATATATGTCAAAACGTTCGAAGTTGCCGAAACCGATCATAATACGGGTTGTTTAGGGAAATTGAAGATAACTGCGACAAAGAATAACAGCGCATGCATATGCAGGAGGATTCAGTTTCCTACAATAATTGTTGATAAAAAATGTAGCGACTACAACATTTCATAAAATGTTAACGGTCACACTGCGACGTTTACTAACTCGTGCTGCTGCAGGTCTACACTTTGTGTGTAAGACTTAGTTTGTTAATATTATTATAAGGTGTTAATATTATTATAAGTATTATTATAAGTTTGTTAATTATTATAAGGTTAATATTATTATAAGGCGATGGGATAAGCAGATTCAGTTCTTCACGCCCTTGTTTTCCCCGGCAGTTTATTTGGAATGTTATACGATGTGAATGTTCCTCGTTTTTCTATTAAGGTACACAACTTTAAGTATGTGCTATTTCTCTTAAGTATTATACGTGTCATTTCAAGCCGTCAGACTCCGATAAGTAGAACTCTATGTCAAGACAATAGAGATGTACATTGTGTTATGGCGGAATCAAGAGTGGCGCCAATCAGAAGAAGGCGATTTGACGTGTAGAGGTGGAATCGGTCTCGACAGCTGTCTTGTTTAAGCATCATAGTATCTCTTGTAAATATTGCATATGTGACTTCTGCAACATAACAAATTGGTGGAGGTGCTGGGTAAAAAGAGCTGCAGGAGCCATGGCTTCAAGTTCTCGCTGCACTATCCGCGTCAGGTGATGCTCGCTGCGCTCCTAGCCTGTTGCCACAAGAGGATGTCGCAGCTGCGTTCGGTAGTCGGGCGAACGGCATTGCAATGCGGCGGCTCTCGGCCGGCTCAAAGTGTTGACAGTCTCTTATGATGTCCTGTGCTGTTTCACAATTTCTGCACATGAGCAGGCGGAAAGCATCGTCAGCGATCCCCTTCAGAACATTCACAACCTTGTCTGACTCAGTCACATCGCTGTTGGCCTTACAGCACAGAGCCAGTACGTCCTGGATGTGAGAGACGTATGATTCTGTGGACGTCCGGGTGCGGATAGCTAGTTCTCCCTTAGCGGTGCTCTTCCGCCCGGCGTTACGGCCGAACAAGGCCCTCAGCTTCTGTTTGTACGTTTCCCAATCGTTAAGCTCCGCCTCGTGGTTGTCATACCACACCTTCGCCGTGCCTTGTAGGTAGAAGACCAAGTTAACCAACATAATCGTCGGATCTCATTTGCTGTTGGTATTTATACGCTCATACGCGGCGATCCAGTCTTCCACGTCGAGGCAGTCGGTTCCGCGGAACGTTCCTGAATCCCGTCGCTGAGCCAGCGCAGCCATCGAGGCCGTGGGCGTTAATGTGGGCTGCGCCATGTCGGGCCCCTTTCATCTAACACGTCTATCAGCTATTCTTGCTGTTTTCCGACACGCCGGCCTGCAATTGAACTCACCAAGTGCCACTTTAGATGTCGCCAAATTACCGTTTTTGGCCATCTCGTCAGTGCCGCTGGCGTTCAACCCGTCCCTGACAAGCTTCGCGCTGTCCACAACTTTCCTGTTCCATCTTCCTCCGCAGACGTAAGGAGCTTTGTTGGGCTATGCTCGACTTTCCGTCATTTTATCCATAATTTCGCCGAAACCGCTCGCCCGCTCACCGGCGTACTTAAGAAGGACGTTGCTTTCACATGAGGCCTTGCTCAAACCAAAGCTTTCTTTACCCTCGTACGCTTGCTCACGGCTCCCCCATTGCTGGCTCATTATGAACCATCTGCCGCCGCTGAATTTCACACGGATGTCAGCGGCCATGGAATTGGGACTGCACTTGTTAAATGGCAGCGTAACGCAGAGCGTGCAATTGCATACGCCAGCCGCTTCCTGTCACCCGCCAATAGAAATTTTATAATTACCCGAACGGGAGTGCCTGGCGTTAGTTTGGGTAGTTGCCAAATTCCGCCCCTACTTGTACGGCCGCACATTTTCCTTTGTTACTGATCACCATGCCTTGTGCTAGCTCTCCTCACCTAAAGACCCCACTGGATGATTGGGTAGATGGGCGCTACGGCTCAAAGAATATCCATTTCCTGTTTTATACGAGTCAGGCCGTTTGCACAAGGACGCCGACTGCCTCTCCCGCCATCCTGTCGACCGCAATAAATACGATATGCATGACACAGACTCTTGCGTCCTGGTCATTTCTGATCTGCACGACATCCGCACTGAACAAAGGCGTGATGACTGCTAACGTGTTCTCATCGATCGTCTCAATTCTGGACATACGCCGCCCACGCTGCGCACGTTAGCGCTCCGCGACGATGTTCTCGAACGTCGAAGCTTACACCTTTAAAGACCAGAATTTTCACTCGTTGTACCACTTCATCTCCGAACATATGTTCTTGAGCATTTGCATGAAGTCCCTAGTGCAGGCCACCTCGGCGTTTCGCGTACACTTACGACGACGTACGGCACTTATTTTACTGGACAGGCTTGTACCGCTCTGTGCACCACTACGTTGCAGTCTGTGCGCTGTCAGCACCGAAAAAAACCTACTGTGCTGCCCGCTTGACGCCTTCACCCCATCGATGTGCCCTTAAAACCATTATTCGCGTCGGTCTCGACATTCTTGGCCCTTTTCCGTCGTCAAAATCTGGCAATAAGTGGGTCGTTGTCGCGACTGATTCCTCGACCCGTTACGCGATCACGTGAGCTTTGCGTACAAACTGCGCAACTGAGGTGGCAGATTTCACTCTAAGAAAAGCTTACACACTTTGAGTCCCATCTTTCCACCCAATAAACGTCATCTGTCTTGTCCGCATTTCCTTTCTTTAACGCTGCGAGCCCGGTACTTCCTAGTTACGAATGGCATGCGCATTATCAGCATGACATAGCATTGCCGACAGGAAAGTAGCGGGCGCGGCGTTTTCAAGAAAGGAAATCCAAACAAGGCATATGACGATTATTGTTGTGTGGCAGATACACACCCCGAATGGTGGAAACTTTTTTTAGTGTGTTCGTTTTACATGACATCATATTCCATCACGGCGCACCCCGGCAGCTCCTCACAGATCGCGGCCGCACCTTTTTGTCCCGAGTAGTTGAAGACCTACTTCGGTCCTGTTCTGCCGAGCACAAGCTTTCACTCAGCGGACAAACTCGGACAAGCTCGGCACAGCGGGCAAACGGACTTATGGGGTGGCTGAGTCACACTTCACAGAAATGCTTGTCTATGTACGTTTCTGACGACCACAGTGGTTGGGGCAGCAGGTTACCCTTCGTGACGATCGCCTATATTTCGTCCCGTCACGAGACTGCTGGCTTTGTACCCTTCTACCACCTGTTCGGCACCAACCCTTCTTTGCGCTTAGACATACTGCTTCTTTCCTCGACGAACACTCCTACTGAATATGCTCATGACGTCTTCGCCCGGGCTCACATGGCACGCCAGATTGACGGCTCCAGGCTCACTGATTCTAAGGCCGCGCAGAAAATCAGGTATGACAGCCGACATCGAGGCGTTTGATTTCCTCCTGGCTGCGTTGTCCTCCTTTGGACATCATGTCGCCGCGTCGGCTTGTCTGAAAAGCAGCTGCTACGCTACACAGGGCCCTACACGCTATTGCGTCACCTTGCCGATGTGAACTACGAGATCGCCCCACTGGACTCCCGTGTCCCCACAGACGCTGTGCATGAGTCCCGGCTGAAGCCTTACTTTGCCGCGAGTTCACCTCCCTTATAGTAGGCCCGGGACAGCGCCCTTACAGGTGGGGGCTATGTTACGGCACAACCAAGACTGGCACCAGTCAGAAGAAGACGTTTTGACGTGTAGAGGTGGAATCGGTCTCTACAGCAATCTTGTTTATGCATCATCGTCTCTCTCGTAAGTATTGTAAATGCAGCTTTGTATATGTGACTTCTGCGACGTAGCAATAGTTTTAAAGGAATCTTCATTCGCAGCCATTTTTACCAATAAACTATGAGCATGTCAGCGAGCAGCGGTAGGTACATTCAAACTGCGGCTCAAGATATTCACTGCATCAAGATATCAATTGCATCACAAGATATCCACCCTACCATACTACTGCTAAGCATCTCATCTGAAACTCAGAAGCCACTGGCAGCGCTTATGCGATGCAGAAACAAATAACAAGCTTCACTTGATCAAACCAAACCTAGCTTATCAGCCATCCCGCAACGAAAACACAATGAACAGATATCCTATTCTGTCGTCTCAGAATAGGACACACATATGCCACACAGTTTCCTGCTAACTGTTAATGAACCACGGACCTGTGGTAGATGCGGTGAAAGGCTCACCGTCCTCCACACCCTTATGGAGTGTCGGGAAGCCGAAACAGAAATAAACACTTTTCGTTAGCATACCGGTAGCACATCCCCCTTCATCCTGTAATGTTTCTTGGTGAAGAACCACTGTTTGACCCCAGAGCAGTCCTAGGTTTCTCAAACGATGTTGTCCTACATGTTGTTAGCCCTACGAATTTGAAGCACATCCTCTCTCTAGTGGATGCCGCTGCGAAAATATTTTTGTACAGCAAATGCCTCTAGGCCCTTCCGTTTCAAGGGCTCTCTTAAGGCAGTAGTGCGTCTTGCAAACGTTTGGCTCCATGTATTTTAAAATATCATAATTTTAACCCAATGTATCATTTGTGTTCTTAGTACTCCTCATTAGTCAATGCCATAATTTTATTACATGGAGCTTTTACGCACTTGACAGAGATCACTTTTAGGCCCCTTTGCAGCTACGCCACACCAACCTCTCAGAATTCATTTACCAACTGCAAACTCATCAACACTGACCTGGCGCTCTTGGGTCATAATTAGCCCTTGCGCCATAAAACAACAAATTCATTAATTCATTCAAAAACCCACAAATGCGGGCGTCGAAGGAGTTGGCTGAAAGTGGGCCGATAAAAAGTTTGACACTGTGCCCATGGACCTTAAACGAAAGCTGTATTACATAATCTGGAAACAGGCTGACGCGAAAAAAAAAACTGCGTGGGATGGCATTGTCAAGGTGCAAAATAACAGAAACAGTCTTGTGTGACGGCGACGGTAACGGCGACGGTTCGCTGCCACGTGACTTAACACAACCTTCACTGAAACGAAATGTCCAGTCAGTCGGGCAGAGCTTGTGTCCTTGAAACCACCGCAAGAAACAATTCTCTCGTCTGAGCAATTACTCGATGTTTTGGACGAGCTGTTTCATTTTGACTATGGTGACTTCGTTAACGGAATGCTGCAGTCACGACATCGTTCTAGCTTCTTTTTTTTTCTTGAGCATGCCATACGTAGTGCATTGTTACCAAGTGCTTCATTAATGACTTGGCCCTCCTGCTCTTGCCGCCTCATGACCTTTACTAAACTATCTGACCCTTCTTTCTGTTTCTTCATCTGCCCCTCCAGAATTTCTCCACGTCACACGCAAGTGCCCGTTTCAGGCAATGCTGCCAAGAGAAATTGTTTTCCATGGCACGCACAAGTTGTTCCCTGCGTCAGTTTGCGAGACCATGCGTAAGAGATCTCAGGACAGCCCGCGATATCTCCGATCCGAGTGTGTCTGCGTCGTCGCCGCTTCGTCGCGCAATTTTCGTGAGCCCGCTGCCTCGCAGCTTGCCGCTCGCGCGGCCATATGTGCCCCGTTCACAACAATCAGGATGATATGATTCCGTGCAAGCTGCGCTTGCTGTTGAAACGCTGTCGTCATCCAGGTGTTCTGAGCAGTTAACTTGTCGCACGCCGGACTAAGCGGCAAGAATGCATCGCCGGAAATTGAAGTTTGCCCAGGAAACAGGATGTTGTTCGTTTTAGTGCCGTTGTCATGGCTTTATTGCCGGTGTCATGGTCGAGCACTGCGCATATTAACGCACATGTGCACTTCTCCTGTCCACATTTATTTCCACTTTACTCGTTTTTTCTTCTTTGTCCCGTGTAAGGTGATGTGGCCTCTGCGTGCGTTGTGTCCGCTTCCACGCACAGTAATTGAGATTTCTGTGCAAGCAGATGTCGGAACACTTTGTCTTACTCTTTTTCGTGCAGCGTTCTTTTCTTGTGTGTGTGTGTGTGTGTGTGTGTGTGTGTGTGTGTGCGTGCGTGTGCGTGTGCGTGTGCGTGTGCGTGTG
Organism: Dermacentor albipictus; assembly: GCF_038994185.2. Taxonomy (NCBI): domain Eukaryota; kingdom Metazoa; phylum Arthropoda; class Arachnida; order Ixodida; family Ixodidae; genus Dermacentor; species Dermacentor albipictus. The sequence continues at coordinate 105,931,529 of NC_091824.1, read as the reverse complement.
CGTGTGCGTGCGCGTGCGCGTGCGTGTGTGTGTGTGTGTGTGTGTGTCCGCTCAGTCCCCACCGCGTAGTTGCCACAGGAATTAACTTATAGTACAAAGTTCTGCTTGCGTTATTCTAAGAATTCCGTCCTTAGCTTAATTCCGTTCTTAGAATAAAGAAAAAACACGTTTTAGAAACAGAACTGCACAACTCATGCTGGAATAGCTTAAATCAGAAGCTAAGAATTTGGGAAATAGGGGCACTCCACAAGGGCTTGTGCTCTCACCCATGCTATTCAATTTAGCAATGTCCAAGGTTGCAAGAAGTTTTGAAAAAATTGAGGGTATACATTATGTGGTATGTGCCGATGAGATGGCCATATGGAGTGCCAAGGGTAAGGTAGGACAGATAGAGACCAGATTACTAGAAAGCTTATGTGTTGTAGAGGACACACTGAAAGACATGGGGTTGAAACGCTCGGCAGCCAAATCACAACTCTTGGTCATTAAACATTGCAGAATAGGTTGTAAACCAAGAGATTACATTTCGGAAGATGAGCTAAGAGTGCGCTCTCACACTCATGAAGGATCCGCAATGAGGCTAACTGAAAAAAATCAAAGTTGTTGGGTGTCGCATAGAAAGAAACAATGCTAACTATACAACAATACAACGTATCTCGAATAAACCAGCCGAAGTCACTAGGTTACAAAGGGGAATTAGTCATAGACACAGAGGCTCAGGGGAAGACAGCGCTGTGAGGCTAATACACGTCTTTGCTCTCTGTCACTTCACTTATGTGGCTGGATTATTCAAGTGGAAGCAGGCAGAACTTACCAAACGTAATGTGATGCTCAGGAAGCTTGTTAAGGTAGCCCTAGGGATACCGAATAACCCTGCAACCGACAAATTCATGTGTCTAAACGCGCACAGCACAATGGAAGAGACTGTGGAGGCCCAACAGCTAGCGCTACACGAAAGATTGACAGAAACAAGTGCTGGCAAGAGCATATATAGACAATGGGTTTAAAACTGAATAGATCATGGCGCCCAATGGAGACTGAAGTAGAATTAAGGACTGAAGTTAGGAATAAGATCAGAACCAACCCTCTCCCCACAAACATGCATCCAGAATATAATATCAAAAGGAGGAAGGCAAGAGCTAAAGCACTCTTGCAGGAAATAGAGCAGCAGAACCAACTGGCAGTTATAGTTTATGCTGCCTGGGTGAAAGGTAAAGAAGCATATACTGCTATTGTATGAAATTCTCAAGGGAAGGTGCAAGACGCCATCACTATTGTCACCAAGGACCCCATAGTGGCGGAACAAGAGGCCATTGCTCTAGTCATCAGGATTAATAAGTGGGCTTGCATTTATAGGGATTCACAAGCCGCTATAAAGAGTTTTGCTAAAGGCTGCGTAACTGGAGTTGCAGCTCAACTTTTTTTTTTTAATCATTTGGATTATGCATGGGAACTGACATCCGATGGTTTCCTGCGCATATGGGGAAAGAGGACGAGACTCGGGTAAACCTCAATGAGGTTGCTGTTGAATTGGCACGAGGACTTTCTAACCGTGACAGTTACAACCGAGCCGTTCACCATCAAGCCAGGGAATAACTTACAATGACATTACCAAACATATCTGTCTAGGACGCAGGAAATTCCCATTGCCACATCCAAAGCTGAAGAGGGCTCAGGCAGCCTCACTGCGCTTTTTTGCAAACAGGTACATATCCCACACCATGCCACATAAATAAAATATATCCAGAGAGGGATATTAAAATGGACTGCAATGATTGTAATGGCATAATTGGAATCAAACATATGCTGGCAATGTGTCCCGCGACTCTCCCCAACCTCTTTGAAGAATTAACACAGTGGGAAAAACGGATTCAAAGCCCATTGTTTGAAGGCCAACTAAAGACCGTCCAAAGGACCATGATGTCGCTGAAGGGTTTGGCCTGACGGTGCCAATGTGGGAGTGGCCCGCCTTGGTTTAACAAGTCGAGCTTCCGGACCTCACTTCAATAAACGTTTTCATACGCGCACACACACCAAGAAATAGATGTGGAACGTGCTTTAGTAATTGCGGTTATTAGCCAATATTGAGCTCTTACTTTTTAATACGCTCGTTTTATAGCAGTATGGCAAGTAGGATCTCGACGCATTTATTTCGCTTAATTGAATTTATTTACATCGTCGCGAGCACACACGAGTGGATGTTAGCAACGATGGATTAGTTCTCACCATTTCATTACTCAGGTGCAACGTGAAGACGAAAAAAGAAAAGGCGGCCTGTCGCGCTATACATACTTCTAACAAATGCAACGCTCGCGATTTCGAAGCGGCGTACAAAGCAGTTCCTGCAGTGCAAATTTCACACTGTAACGCATTCGGGTAGGTCTCGCATTGCTGTGACCCCTGTCTCGACATGCCTAGTTCATTCTGGAAGATTTGCGTCAGGAAAAGTTCAGTAGGTGTAAGCTTTTGCTTCCAAAAAATTAATCAGCCCTTCCACTCTGTGAAGGACGAGCAGCGATGCCGTTGTGTGTTTTACCTTAATCGACGCATCTGTGTATATTATTATTATTATTATTATTATTATTATTATTATTATTATTATTATTATTATTATTATTATTATTATTATTATTATTAAGCTGCCTAGGCGACTATAACGTAGCCACAACTCACAACGCCCACCGGAGGTAACAGTGCTTATGGGATGCAGGGTGGCTGTTCAACCGAGCCTCGCGACGTGAGCGACGATATGTGTTGACCGGGTCGCAGTCAGAGTGCGCTAAACCAGACACGTTTGTTTGTGCTTCACGATTGGTGATTAGAATTTACGATATGCTCGGTTCACCGCCATGGTGGCGGGAATATCATCGAGACGAAATGCGAAAGCGCTTGTGTGCTTATATTTAAGGGCACGTTAAATAACTCCAATTGGTCAAAATTATTCCGGAGTTCTTCGCTATTGCACGTCTCCTAGCACAGCACCCGAGTGGCCTCGGGAGATTAAACCGCATCAATCAATCGACCAGTATTGTTATTGAAAGCAATGTTACTATACAAGAAATTGTCCTAAATTTAAAAAAAAACAATGAAAAAGAATTACAAGCGAGGTCTTTCCCGAAAGACAGCTACACCTTAAAACTGCGACTCTGACAAGCAATATACGCTTTATGAAATAGGGAGAAGTAGGCAGTAAGTGTAGTAAATATGCGGGCAGAGAGAAAGAAAGAAATGACTGTTTATTGATGAAACAGCCAGCAAGGACTAATCCTTGCTAGTCCGAGGCAGGAACCAAAATTACGGAGAGATCAATTAAAGAAAGAAACTTTGAGGCGATCAATGAAAGATTAGTTTCTTGTTTCATTCACGTTACAATGGAATCAGTCATCTTTCTATGTATACTAACGGCTTTAACGTCCACATGTTCTTCCGTTTGTATCGTGCAGGATCCGTTACTTCTGCCCCTCCTTATTTTCGTAAAGAACGTAACATTGAACATTGCGCAAAGCAGGCAAAAAAGATCCAAAAGGACATGCGTCTGCGAAAGACACTCGTCGGTAGCAGCTAGGCACGAAAAGCAAATATGCGCCAGCTGCACTCCATACGATGAGCGTAAAAAAAGCCACTGTTCGCGAACTTTCTAGGCTTTGTTCCAATTACACGCTCCACTTCAGCTCCGGAGAAGCGGGTGACGGGAAAAAGGTGGGAGGGGGTGAAGGACGACCCTTCGCGAACTCTCATTTCGCAATGTGGGCCATCTCGTTTTATCGCCGCACTCCCGTCTACGAAAAGGGCTCTTCCGAAAGACAGACTAACCGGCGTTTCGAAACGTCACGTTCGCTCGTTTTAGCATATCGTCTCCTCTTGCTTCACGGTGACGAAGCAGTGGCCGCTGGCGCGACTTTACTCGAAACGCTAGTGCGGCGTCAAAGAAAGTGAGAAAGTAAACGAAGTTGCTGTATCTTTTCGCATCCCTTCTACCGAGTTTTCCAACGAGCTTAAGTCTTCCTCTGGGCCAACTCCACTATCCCTGACGCCGGGCTTCAGCGAGCGTCCTCTTCCACGCACCCTGGCAGTCCTCCCAGCAGCTAGCGGTGCCTCTTCCGCGCTCGGCTGTTTTTCCTAGAACACGGAATGCCGCTTTGCGTCTTCGGCGTGATTTCCCGCGAGGAAAGTTTCGGAAAACCCGATTTTCTCCCCGTGGCATCCGAGGTAGCGAAAACCTATCCCGCATCTCTCTTTCCTGGCTGCCGGAAGGTGAGCGGGGAAGGGGGGGACGTTCTGTTTGGGCGTGCTGCTGTTTCGCCAAGCTTGAAGTCCAGCGCTTAGGCGTCGAAACTGATGCGTTTTCCCTCGGCCTCAGAGCGATCGGGGCAATGTATTTGGAGCTACCCTCGACGGCGGCGAACACCGGCGGACTCAATTGAGGCGCTCTCAACTTGCGCAGAATGTATGCGCTGTCACACCACGTGACTTCCTTGTATGTCTTAGAAAAATGCTTTCGCGACTTTTATGGCGCTTCGTTTTAAACGTCTCGAGAACCCTTAGTACGCTATATTGCGCATTGCCTTCACTCCTTTTCTTTGTAACTCGGAGACGATTACGTTAATCCCGCGTGCGAAGTCGCATGCCTCTGGAACTGTAGATATATGTTTAATCATATTCTTGCCATCTAATTATTCTAAAAGCACTAATTCGGCTTGGACCGCTGTGTCGTCGCCGACGGCAAAAAGAACTGGTCAAGTTTGTTTTAGTACCGTGATTGGCACACAAGATGAAGGATGCATTTTGATAAGTTACTTATTGATATCTTTTGTTAGGTAAGGAATTCTGGTTTTCACTTTAACGAGTCCGACGAATTGGTTACCTCACCCACATACAGGAGGACATGCTTTTCAGCATCTAACCGTGACATACAAGCACCTAAATGGGCTTTTTTACGACGCAACGTAACAGTCGGCCATAAGAACTGACTAGAAGAATAATTAGGCTACTCGCTCGTCGGGCCTCATGATTCGAAAGGCAATAATCATGCAATGTTTGATAGACTTATACCCTGCACTTCTAACATCGAAGTATTTGGTGTTGTATTACCACAAAATGACTTTTATTTCTATTTTTTGCCGGGTATTAGTTTGACTGTAAGAAATAGAAGGGAATACAGTACAACGACGAATTCTATTCATCTTGGCCGCGTCTGTCGCGCTGTAGCTACCATAATGTTTTCTTGCATCGAACTTGAAAGCAAGGATTCAAATTCCTATGTAACGACTGAACATTTGTAGCTACCTCAAACTTAAACCAATGTGTGTTGCTTCTTCGGCTGACACAATTTATGGAAGCCGCTTGCGAAGGAACGTTCAGTTAAAATACTTGCTCTGCACTCTGTTAATCCTCCTATTTTGCTTGCTACTTACATTGACAGGGTCAGTCCCGATGGAAGAAATTTCAATGTTTGTTTCCTCGAATACCGTGCGAAATGAATAGCTCTGTGTGTCAACGACAACAATGCTACCATGCGTGTAGAAAACGAGGACCTGAAGTTAGCGCATTTAGGATACAGTGTATAGCGCGTATTTTTCACACACATCTCGTTGGGACGCAAAATCAAGTTTGTGCGAGTTGACGCACCTCAACTTTGTCATTGCAACCTTGCTAGAGACACGCCCAATGTTTGCGCGAGTGACATGAAGCTATAACGCCGTATGATGAAATGTAGGCGTGCAGGATATCGCCGACGCACCCCGACGTTGAAAAGTTTGGTTTCCAGGCGGGGCTGAAGGGGTGCTCGATCATGGCATACTTTGAGCCATCGCTCTTTCGAAAGAGCATCACACCGAAGCATTTTGATAATTGCGCTGGCATTTACAAAACAAAAGAAGGAAAGATTATGGTGCCTTGAGAACTTCGGTGGGGAACTTTGGTCGAAAGATGCTTGACAACCACGCGCAGTTTGCTTCAACGCGTGCTGGCTTGTTGCTACGTACGAGGGGCACGCCAAGTCGTAAAATACGCGATCGTCAATAACCCGCCCTTCTAATTTGCGTGAAAGCGTCGAACATATTCGGCCTGTTGTTGTCTGCTTGTCTTGAAGAGAAGTGGAGTTACTGTACGTAAAACCTATTTCACGCACAAACTTACAATCACTACAAGTTACTGCAGTTAATTGTACAAGCTACTGATAAGCACAAACTTATTATGATAGAATCACGAGGACACGTGCTCACTCGAATCGAAGGAACCATCCCCTTTCTTAGACGCAGGGCTCGCGTCACATGCTAAAACCTACTTAGACAGGGACCTCTACTTTTTGGCCCCATTGTGAACAAGGTTTCCCTATGGAAGCCGAAACGCCTGACCGTTGAAAGTTTTACTTGCTTGGTGCACGTCTTTCTTTGCCAAACTTATTTTTCTTTTGACTTTGTTGGTGTAAACTTCAATCATGTTTGGAAGCTTGCAAGTGACAATTTCACTGGAAAAGAATGCTATTTCGCTTTCGTTGCTGCAATAAAAAGCTTAACCAGTATCATTACCGACGCTAAGCAGTGTATGAAAGCCGTGCGCTAGACGAGTACAAAAACAATTAGAGCATTACAACGCCTTTTTTGAATAAAGAATCACTAAATAATGCAGATTTTTGTTACACTGCAGCTAAGTAAGGCGCCACATCTCAATTGAAGTTTCTTGCTTTGTTCAGGTTGTATGTCGTTATGGTAAAAGTACTTCAATGTACCAGAAATATTACCTGAAGTCCTAAAGGCACTACGTAAATCCACAGTGGAGCATAAACATTTTTCCGAGACAGCCGTTACTAACACTACTTTGAGGGTGATAGAATATCAGCAGCCACTCTGTAAAACAGTGAACGAACAATCAAGCATACATCGCAGAACTCGTTCCATGGTTGAACCGAAAAGGATGATACGCGTAAAAACATTTGACCACTTCTACTTGGGAGTTTTGTGCAGTCATTTTGTGGATTGCGCTTCTCAACTTCCACGGATAGACAGAAAGAGAGCGAGACAAAACGTATTTATTGAGCAGTTTAGTATATGGGGTGGATCCTTATTTCAGGTAGCCATGCGGCGTGTTGGCCCGAGATGTAACACTTGGCTACTATTTGCTGAACCACTATACTCCTATATTCTCCTACGTTGTTAATATTCAGCTACTTGTTGTGTTATATATCGAATACGTAACGTGTTCTATGGTGTGCTTTTCGGGATAGAATACGGTGGGCCTGCGCATTGTGTTGGCGTAATACGCCAGCGCTCATGGACCACTACGTCCTGTCCCATCTTGAGGTACTTTCGCATAGCAGAAGAAGACAAATACAAAATATTCTGATGAGAAGGACCATGAAGGCCGAGTGATAGTGTGGGCGTTAAAGCAGGACGCAATGCAAACACAATGCAGCCGCTCCTGAACGGACGGAAGAATGGGCGTTTAAATATATGAGCTTTCTTTGTTAAACCTTGTGGCACTGTCGTCAGATTTTCAGGTCACTAAAGTTTCTTTAATGTGCACTGCACTGGTCGTTCGTCTATGTAGTTCATTCAATTAACATTTTATTGCGACCGCCATTGTAAGGACGACGTGTACAGCGCGAAGGCTAAACGTGGGCGAGACAAGCGACAAAACAAGCGCTTGACCTTGTCATCAAGGGCAAGTGTTAATCCGTTATCCTTCTGTCGGTACACTCACGATTATCAATCGCCAACTTGCCTAATCAGCCACCCTGCTAAATCACACGGGCGCACGAGGCACGTTTTCGCCGTTGTCGCCACCGCGCTATTATGGTCGGTGCGTGGTTCATGCTTGGTGGTACCATCTCGACCGGGTGAGGTGGGTCTTCACCACAAGAATCAGGAAACGACGACGAAGGCGGGAGTCGTAAAGTAGAAAGAATGTATTCACTTCATTGGTACATGGTTCGGACTCTGAGACTCGAGCGCCTATGCCTAACATGGGGCCCAGGACGGCCTTGAATAATCCCTCGCATACAGCCGTTACAACCGGTGGGATCATTCACCGAAGGGATCATTCACTTCTTGTGGTCTTGTGGTAATCGATGTCTTCTTATGAAACTTGGGGAAACAATGGAAGTTGTCAGTGCCTGCGTATTCAGCGCAGTCTTGTGTCCCCTTGTCAGATTGTTAAGTCGACGACATCCTCCCCTGAATATTTCAGATCACTGAATATTTATTACACAATTGAATATTTAAAAGTCACACGTTTGCTATCACAGAGGGGAAGTTGTCTAAGAATACCTGCGATTGCTAATTTTTGCAAAACAGCAGTAGTCTCTGACCCAAGTTAGCAAAGAAAACAAGGGTACTGCGACGTATCCAGCAAAATAAACTAGGGCGATGTATTAACAACGCAAGTTTTTAAATCGCTTGATTAGATCATTTTTAGATTCAATCGTTTGTACTTTACCGTGAAGCCCAATCACAAATGCTAGGTTGCGTCTGCTGTGTCTTCACACGCACGTTACGCTGCTTTACAACCAAGAATGCCTGGCTTGATGCGCTGTAGATTGATCACCAGAGCGCCATGGCTGTAGTGACAATCGCGCTATCCGCCAGGTGATTTCAAGCTTTCTTTTTTTTGAATCTGTAATAAAAGGCACACCATAGCTGGCACGGCAGCGCTTCTGGATGTTGCTAGTTAACTTATAACACTTGGGTGGTATATGTTGGCCCCTGTTCTGAAAAATTCATGTTTCTTGGAAGCTTTAATAGTAGCCTAAAAAAGGCACGCTTCACACCTTGCATTTCTTGAACTCTGCCGCATTTAACTTGGCATCAAACATTGATCAAGAAACTCGCAAATGCATGAGCACATCTTTATTTTTTGTGATACTGACATGGTCATTGCTGTTGTTTTTGTAATATAATGCGGAAATCTTAGTGCGACGTTCTGAGCAGCAACACTAGGTGCTGGAATATGCTGATTTATGCTATGAACGTTTGCAAGGTGTAGAGGGAGAGAGAGAGAAGAAACTTTATTAATGAATGGCCGGCAGTTTCGTTGTGGTGGCTTCAGGTGGCGGCTGCAAGTCCTTAGACTCGGGCGGCATCTTTGGCTTGCCGGACGGCCCAGAGCTGGTCTGCCAACTCTGAACTTTTGAGAGCCGCCTCCCAGTGGCGGCGGCGCCGATGGAGAAGGTCCCAGGCGGGCCCCGCAGCTGGGGCGGCGTCGGGGAGAAGCGAGCTCGAGGCTTCCCGTAGTGTGGTAACGGCCGCGATTACGGACGCGTCGCGAACGGATGTGGTCCCATTACCGTGCAAGGTGTAGACTAAAAAAATATTTGCGAAGTAAAGAAATGAAAGAATGAGAAGAATAAAATTAATATGCCACTCTGTTCGGTAGGTGCTGAAATTTTTGACCATATCCGGCTTTATCAAATCAAACTCAACTACGAATAGGCATGGTATCGCTTCGACCTACAACAGGCGTCCAAAGTATCACTGCTAAGCCGTTCAATTTCGAGAGAAACCCGTTCCTTTATGATACGAGGTCAAGCAACGAGGACCTCTAATCGCACAGCGGTCCACCTCCATCAATTTAGAAAGTAAATATTTTTATCCTGGCGGCCAATTGATATCATTGCACATGACTACAGCGTTGTAATTGTGCCTCAATGCACTATATTAATAAGTCACAAAAATTCTTCGGACGAATACTTTTACAAGAGAAAGCGCACATAGACCACGACTAATATAGTGAAACGGTCTGCAGGACCTGCATGCCAGCGACCTTAGAAAGACACTGCAGATAAACACTAAATCAGCTTACACCGACAATGTCATCATCACCATCAGCCTATTTTTATGTTCACCGCAGGACAAACGCCCCTCGTAACGACCTGTCTTGTGCTAGCGGATTCCAACTTACGCCTACAAATTTCCTAATTTAATCTACCCACGTAATCTTCAGCCGTTCTCGACGCCAGATGTGAGTAGATCACATTGAAGAATATTTGATGTCGACATAGTCTTTGCATACTTATGAGCCATATATGTGGCCTTTGAAATAACTAAATAAACATTTCGCCGGGTTTTTGCATAGTCGTTGTTATTTTTCTGGGTTAGAAATGTGTGAAATGGGATTCGTACATATTACAAGGTTCATAACAGTTATCATGCAGCTTTTGTCAATCAGAAAGAAAATGTGTAATCTACTGCACTTGTACTTTTAAAGCACAGGAAGTAACAAAACTGTCCAAAGAGTCAATGTATTCGTACACTTCTTCTGGCACAGCTTGCTGTTGAGACAGAAAGTATCTCAACTTTCCTATGTACCTTACAACCTCAGCTAGAGTTATAGGGCTTGAAACTGACTCGGCAGTTACCTCTTCTTCGTCTTCTTCGCCTTATGAGCCACATATATGGCTCACAAGTATGCAAAGACTATGTCGACGTCAAATATTTCTTTAATGTGATCTACTCACATCTGGCGTTATGTGGCGAACGCACCCCGAATTCACCAGCGCGAGAGCAGGCGTTCTTTGCGTGGCCGCCTTTGTACCGGAAGTGAAATTCCTTCCACCGACCACGAAAACGCACGGAAAAGCCTAGGAAATACCTTCGCTTTGAAATCGAAATTCTGAGCGCTGAGCGCGCTTCTTCGTACCTTCCCCGGCACGCGATTCTCTTCACGTACGGGCGCCGTCCTCGTTCGCTTGCTTCGCGGCCTCAGACAGACGCCGCCGATTTGAAGAGCTGGCCCGTTACGCTTGCGCGTAGAAACATTGCACAGATTTCACGCACTGTGCGAATCGGGTATTATGTGAAGAAATTTACGGGTGGAAATTTACAGCTACCTTGCCACCCAGCCTTGTTTGTGGTTCTGTAAAGCGTTACCAGGAGGACTCGTGTAACTACTTGTGTAACTCGCTTGTGCAAATCTACTAGTTGTGTGTGTGTGAGTGAGCTCACATGTTTGTAACAACAGCAGAAAGACGAGGACGGCGGTGACGAAGATCCTATCACGGCAATGGCATGATTCGCCTTAGCATTGACTAGGCACAGTTTCTGCGTAACGTTGGCTGCTACGACGAAAACACTGGGTAAATGTGGGCTGATCCCAAGGACGGTACAGTCTAACACAGCGTCTTAAAGCATTTGTACATTGGATGCAGAAATACGATACGGAAGAAACTACACTCACTGCTAAACTATAACGTTAAGAATTTGCTAGTCCGTGAAATAAAAAAAAATGGGACAGAACTGCCAAGTAGAGCTTTAGCGAATACTTTTAATAACCATGCTGCCAACACCGCTAGCCAATTGACAATAAGTATTGATTTAGATGTTGCCTGTTACAATAGCAGCTCAGTTCTTTTTGATCCTATCAGTGAAGCCGAAGTGATCGACAGTCATCATCTCAGACGAATCGTTCTGGTCTTTTCTGTATTCCAACAGTAATGTCTTCTGTTGTCAACATGCCAATTCCTTTTTTAATGCTCAAGGGCACCTGAAAGACGTTAAACACACAAACATTCATTTCAATGGTATTCACGACGTGTCAAATAGCAACTCTTCATAAAAAACGCGCTAAACACGGTGACGAAAGGAACACGTACGAAAGGACGGTATGTGTTCTTTTCGTCTTCTTGTTTAGCGCGTTTTTTATGAGAACTGTCTAGATGAGCCAACTCGCCCAAACTAAGGCATTGTAGCTACTCTGCATATTAAATATTATTTGCGCTTGGACTTGTTGAGCAAGGACTCGTTCGCATAGTTCAAGCACTTTGTTCATTTCCAGAAACCTCGCTGAGCTCTTCCAATGTTCCAGATTAGAAAGACGATTCCCCGGTTTCTAAAGTATTCGTTCACTCAATCTTCTCCTTTGGATCAAGAAAATGGCTGCCAGTGCCGCCCTTTGAAAGAAGTAGTCACAACGCTTCATTGGCATTCCATGAGAATTCTTCAGAAGTGTACGTAGCGTCCACATCATTCGAGGGGTGGCGCTGTGCTCAGCTAATTTGTGTGGAGGGAAAGCTTCCAATCGATGAGCTTTGGAGGATACAGAGTACGTGCGCCCTGATTGTTTTTCTGGAGATTGCTATTTGTGTGCCTGTGTGACGTACAAAAACCAGTAGTACGTACCTTGGTCTTGTCGGTGCGAGTAAACTGAACACTGCGCAGCGAATGAAAAAGGCACAGCTTGATGGACTGAAGCGCAAAGCGCATCCCGAGGCAGTTGCGTGGCCCAGCACCGAAAGGAAGATAAGTGTACGGCCGGATGGATTCCAGGTTCTCGTCGCTAAATCTATTGACAACACAGCATCTGTGTCAGCATGACAGTTGACAGTAAAAATACAATTTACGAATAAATATTCTCACATTCGCTATTTGGATAATACAAGCTTGTACGCGCTGTGATGAAGAGCTCAGCTTGGCAGCATATCACTTTGGCCACCAGCCTAAATGTGTTACAGTAAACACTTATTTGTTTTGTTATACCTAACAGTGCACTTCCAGCCTGCCGCTAACGGTCATTTTTCAGATTAACGACGCGGAAGAACACTGTGGGTTGGCTGCTTGATGATGAGAGTGCTGGGGCCTGCACAACCCGCGCTACTTGCTTCAGACTCACCAGCTGCCATTACACGTTTATATGTCGCATTCTTACGCATTGCTCAAGGATGAAACTTAACTTCTTAACTGACTGCAGCAAAACTAAATATTTTATTTACTTGCCTTTCAGGATTGAAACCTTCAGGATCGCTGAAGAACTCCGGGTCGTGATGTATTGCGTAAACTGGGATCACAATGGAGCACCCTTTAGGAAGCTTTATACCGGTGTCGCCAATAACGTAGTCGTCGGAGGTGCACCGTGTAAGCCTTAAACGGAAAATGAAACAAGTAACCTGCTGTCAATAGACACATGCTCAATTCTATTTCTCTCATTTGCGCTCACGGATATTGGTATAAATGATATGGTCGATATAAAGAAAAGGAGCGCTGATGAACACAAAGGTTTCACGGCCAGAGCTACAAAGAACAGTTGGAAACACGCTAAGAGAGGCGTCTTTGATTCCATTTGAGCACGATAGACAATGTTTCTTGTAGAGATAAAGCTCGGCGGTGAAGCCCCCCACAGAGTTGCATCTATATGTATCTTTAGGGACACCTCCATGTTTTTCAATGTACTGGAGTAAGGCACTCCACATAAGTGAAGGTCGCAACAGCTGCTTATACGTATCCTGCGCTACTCCTACTTTCTCGCACTATGTTGGCAGGAGGTGCTTCGTTTTTGCAGTAAGCCATGTAAGCCCATAGTAATGAAAACAACTTTTCGCACAGAGGCGAAATTAATCACTGGCCAGATATAAATGCCTAATTATGTTTTAGTGTTGGCTATTGAAGTGGGACAAAGTGCCAAAATTAAGACTGTCGTAAGCTCAAAGTTTCATTCCAAAAGTATACAAATGTTACGAAGCTTTCCGTTCTTCTTCACTCTTATTTTTCAAGCTCACCTGACTGCGCTAGGAAACAAGCGTAGCCCTTCCAATACTACACAGTGCAGGTACTTCAACTTGGACATGACGTCCATACTGGGCTCCAGGCCCTGAGCAGAAAGAATACAGATCGAATTAGCTGGGCCAAATTTCTCAAGTACGAAACTACGAAACTGTCAAGCGAGTATGCAGAACAAGCTGTGAGTAGTCTTGACCTGTTCGGGCTAGACCTATTAGTCGACCTGGACCTAGACTACTAGACCTACTACTACGACCTACTAGACCTATTAGTAGTAATTTGCCATACAAGTTGGTCGTGCAATGCTGCATATGAAATGTTCTATACAAAATACTAATACGTCCTAAGCTTGAATATGACTCTTCTGTATGGGACCCTGGCTTGGATTACTTAACAAATGCAATAGAATCTGTACAAAATCGTAGCGCGCATTTCATTCTTACTAACTATTCTCGGACATCAAGCGTAACACCTATGAAGGCTACTTTAAACCTCCCTCTCCTCTCATCCCGTAGGAAGTTAGCACGCTTATCACTGCTGCACAAAATTTATTATTACAATCCGGAATTAAAAAGTGAACTTTTGTCCGAACCTGCCTATATATCATCTCGTACTGACCATCGGCATAAATTGAGCGTTCCACACTGTCGCACGAACCTATCTTTTTATTCAATTTATTCCTAAAACTACCAATGAATGGAATCATCTGCCGGCCTCAATTGTTAACATAACCGATACATCTGCTTTTAGAACTGCTATTGAAGAATACTTTTGTTAACCCGCACTTTCTAATTTTTTTCTTTTTAGTATTATACCCTGTTATCTGCACATGCTCTGTATTTAGTTCCACTTCCTTCTGTAACGCCTTCGGGCCTTGAAGGTACAATAAATGAAATGAAATGAAATGACACTGTCTGCGTCTTAATCTAAAGCCAAAGTTTATTCTGCGCCCCATTTAAGTCTTTCAGCAAGGAGTCGCTTGGTCCTACTTCAGACATAATAGCGCACAACGTTTTGGAAGGCTTCAACGCACACTTAACCACCATAAAAAGCACAAATGCGCTCTCATCTCCCATCTCAGTCCCCCGTAAGCTCTGAAGGAGATACGAGTTATAATAGAAAAATAGGTATTCTTTTCATTTCAATTACTGCTAACCCCAAAGTCAGGGGTCACAACAGAGTTATCAATGTTGGTATTTTTCATGGACGAAAGGCAAACACTCTTAACAGGACAACTTAAGCTAAGCCTTCAATTTGTGTAATTTGTTGCAGGCATTATAGTCATGCCCCAACATAAGCATGCCCATATGCTGCGACGCACAGAAAGAAGTGTACTTGCATTCGCGTCAATGCACTCGTCCACTTCATTTCGTAGTTTCTCTTGTACTCTGGGGTTTAGAGCAAGCAGGTACACGGTGAAGGTTATCGCTGACGTTGAAATCACCTGACCAGCCAGTAAGGAGAACACGCACTGCGCCATTGCTTCCACTTCACTTAGACCTTCGGGGAAGCAAACATGCACTCAAGAATTGATTTCAGCAATCAACTCATAGACTG
Source organism: Dermacentor albipictus (assembly GCF_038994185.2). NCBI lineage: Eukaryota > Metazoa > Arthropoda > Arachnida > Ixodida > Ixodidae > Dermacentor > Dermacentor albipictus. The sequence continues at coordinate 105,916,485 of NC_091824.1, read as the reverse complement.
TTCATTGAAGTACTGAAAACGAGAGAAAACTGTGAAAATGTTTCGTTGTCTAATAAAAAACAGTCTTGGTAAGAAGTTAGCAAAAACAAAAAACAGCACGCTTGAGGACCCTTCATGATCCCAGTCTGCAGATTTCCTGCGAAGTCGTTTCCGTCTAGCGGTAGCAATAACAGTTTCGTTGTCTCTAATTGAGTCCCACACTTTAAAACGTTGCCTGTATATAACTGGCGCGTTTGAAACCTCAGCCACACATACCACTTCCGAGAATTCGATAAATTTTTACACGGGTAGTTATCCATGCAGACACATTTTAAGTCGCCAGAACATTGCCCATTGTGCCCCGCTCCTCTTCTTCTTTTTTTTGCTAAATTTAATCTTTGTTGTGTTACAATTTCTCCCAAGGCATGGCAAATAATTCTTCGTTGTTCGTACAATATATTTTTAAAGCTCCAGATTATTTTCATACGTAATTTATTGCAAAGACCTTGATTAGTACCCGCACTTTGACATTTTCGTACACATTACCTATAAGGCACACCTTATCTTTGCCAAATGTAAGCAAGGTGCCTTGTTTACTTCACGGAGGTCACCAAAGAAACCAACCGTGCATGTCGTATGACGCATGGCAAAAATAAGAGCTCTAGTAGTGATTTGCAACACTTATAACTCAACCAGGAACGTGAGAATTTTGTCAGACATTGCATTATCATGACCTCCTTTTCAACGAAATACAAACTTAATGTAACCTACAGTTATGTCGGTAGAGTGAGAAGCATGGCTGATAGCAGTCATATGACAATTTCTAAGACCAAATTAAGAAATTATTTTCAAGCGATACATGTGATCCATCCACATTTACCTTTGCACGGAAGTTTACCATAGCGCTTCTATCATTTTCGCTAAGTTCCAGTTCTCCGGGGCAACGGGATAAACTGTGCGCCACTCGTAAAACTATCTCATAACGCTCCAGAGCGCTTGTATACGCAATTTATGAACAGAGCTCCAATCAACACATCTATTTAGAACTTTGCAAATACATCAACCATTTCTAAGCCCTTTCTGTCACCAAACATAGAGAAGTTTCCGCGTTTAGTTGGCTGCGGACGGCAGGCGAACCTCATAAGGCGTATGGAAAATGCGAAAAAATACGAGGGTTCAATAAATATTTCTACTGCTTCTAATAAAGGCAGTAACGGTAAGATTTCGCGGCATATTGCTCTCAATGTGCCCTACGTACATTTCTAACACATCAACAGTTTGTGTAATGTAAAGTTATCTGCAGACATACTCCTTTAGAATTTTTTTTACAAAAGCTTGATCCATATGTGTTTAATCACGTACACAAAGTTTCGCTACCCTTCCGCCCTGGTTCAATAAGATTGAGCTTGGTGATATTTGTAGTTACGCCGAGGAAGCTGGATAGCCTTTGCCTACGCATTACCCAAAACCAGTCTTCTATTTTCGTCAAATAGAAACCAGGTACATTGTTTTGTTTACCAACGACACTGGAGAAACCAATAAACCTGGTATGAGACATGAAAATTATAAGTATCCTTACGTACATTGAATGTCGAAGCACTGTGACTCTTGCGCACAATACACTTTTCTCTTCGTCATGTGCTCGAATTGGGCAAAGTCAATTTTCAGGGTTTACCAACCAAATTTTGCGGGTAGACCAAGTCAAGTTCGGGAATGGGCCAGGTCATTTTGAACATGGGTCAACTCAATTTTAGATTTAGGCAAAATCAATTTTGCGAGTGGGCCGCACAAATTTTGGGTATGGTAAAGCCAGTTTTGGGAGTGGGCCAGCTTAGTTTTGAATGTGGCTCAACACAATTCTCAAATTGGGCAAAGCCAACTTTGTGGGCAGGCTGTCGCAATTTTGCGGTGGGCCAAGTCAATTCTGGGAGTGAGTAATGTCGGTGTTGAAAGTGGGCCAACCCAATTTTCGAATTGGGCAAAGTCAATTTTTTTTCTGTGTGGGTCATGCCGACCATCCCGTGACTGATGGGCGTGGGATATTGAAGCGCGAAAGGCAGTAGGTCCAGCGCCAAGAACGTGACGTCATAACTTGGTCATGTGGGTTTTGTAACCATCCGATGTTAACGCCGGACGCTCGCCGGCCTTTCCGCTTCGTGGGGCATATGCCTTCACATTAACGACTGCAGTTGATATTTAAACGCTATACTTGTGTCCAAACGCTGAAAAAGCGCTTAAGTACATTTTTTTACTTACGTTTATTACTGTCTGCCGAAACTTGCTTAGTGCCCGAAACAAGACCAAAAAGCTTGTTCGCTTGCTTCACTATACTATCTTCTTTGGAATCCAGGCTGCCTTCTTGGGCATCCATGATGAGTTGCAAAAAATCATCGTGGCGCTAAGAAGAGGCATGATGTTGCTATCACATTGGTTGTTAAGATAAATTTAGTATCAGAAGCAAGAAAAAATGCTAGTTTAGGAAAACTCATTGGCGGACTTAAGTCAAAAGTTGCTCGAGGTCATATATGTCCATATGTCCAACTACCCAATATGGTGGATCAATATCAATGGCGATTGACTTTTGAGCAACAAATGACCTTCATTTCAGCATCGGCTTTCCTAAGATTGAAAATTGTATTAGGGGGATTTGCGGGCGAAAACAAAGATCTCATTCTGAGGCACGCCGTAGTGGGAATTGGGTTTGAGCACCTGGTGTTCTTTAACGCAGGTGCACCTAAATATAAGTACACGAGTGTTTTTCTATTTCGCCGCCATAAAAAAGCTGCAACCGTGGCCAGCATTTGATCCCGCCACCTCATGCTTAGCAGCGCAACACCAAAGCCATTAAGCAACCACGGCAGGTTTTTTCTTATGATGGGGGGCCAACTCCAAATAAGCAGCTGTACCATGCTGTATGCATGGTAAAGAACCCTTAATGGTTGAACTTAATCCGATCGCCTTACTGTCGCGTCTTTTAATACCCACGTGGTGCTTTCCCAACGTATCGTTAGCACATGGCCAAATTAGTTTTTGTGCATTGGCATTCTTAAGCTACTCCACGCACTTTCCGGGGGGTACTCATGTATGTGTGTATGTACGCAACCCTTCTCCCACCTACGCGGGTCACTGGGTGGTCCGCGGTCACATGAGAGGCTCTGCTGAGGGAAGAGGTTTCGGAACCGACCATCGGACCAAGCTGTGTCACCGAATGTGTGCTAATATTTACATACGTGCTGCTCTTCAACGACACCCTTTCACACCGATGTGGGTCGCGGTAGATGCGGTACGGGGTAGGTATCGCTGTTCAAACAAACTCTTTGACGCCAACTTGCAGTATTGGGTATGTTCCACGCGGCCTGTGCTGGTCTTCAATGAACATCTTTGACGCCAACGTATGTAACTAGGCATGTTTCACTGGGAATGTACCGCTCTGAAATCTGCCGCTCTACAGGTGGAATCGAGCCCATATCACAAGGGTTCCTCAGGGATAGCAACCTGATGCATTAGCGGGCTGCATCAGAAATGCAAAGGGCATATGCCATTTTTAAATTAAAGTCTTTCACATCAACGCGTTAGGGAGGAGTGCCATGAACGCACTGGTTGTATGGCGCTCTTCAATGAACGTGTCGCCAACTTGTTATGAGAACTTGTTCGACTGAGAGTATATCTTTCTCTAGGAGTCTTTGCTGACGAGTGATAATGCACTTTATCATATGTGTTACTTGGGTGATGCGTTGGCGAAGAGGTACTGGGTACGTGTGGCCTTGTCATAAAGCTATGTGAAGGCCTAGTACGTGGAGTCCTTACTTCCTTGGAATGAGATTACCATTCAGATGCAAGGTGACGTATGGTGGTGTATTGGCCTTACGACTTTTTTTTATTTGTAAAGAAGCAGCTGATGCGACTTCACAGCCACGCAGGTAAGCTTAGGGTGTTGAATGCTCTTATACTATGCAACAACTTCCTGTAGTGCGTCTTGAACTGCTCTTTCCGACTCTTTGGTCACCCAGGTTGTTACAACACCGGCGTACAGGGCTTGATTTGAGTTTTGATATTTGTGCTGCATGTTTGGAACACTGATAGCTTCGCCATGGGGCACACTGAACAGGGTCGCTGAGAGAACTAAATCCTGTGGAGTGCCTGAACCGGAAGAATTTTATGATGTCTGAATGATTTTGCCATGTGCAAAATCTATGTGATCAGATCGAAATGCACTGAAGTGCCTTTCACGTAAGGAACGGAGGTGCAGTCGTTTAATATCTGGTCATAGAAGGACTTCTGACTGGGTAAGCTCTATCATTTTATGGATTGAAAACTTTTAAGAGCAGCACCGTGGAATCTAAGTGGGCTTAGCTTTATTTTTGTACGCACTCCTAGTAGTACATGGTTCGAACCATAAATCTTAACTTAGCATAGAAACTACTATAAAACGCCTTCTTCAAAGAGCGTGTGTTTTTCCTTATTTATAGATATCAAAATATTTGAACCGATTGTCAACTGGCTTACACATAATGGAATATTGGTTCATGCCTTTTACCGCAATGCAAAGGCGTTGGTTCGGTGCTTGCTTTCTGTGGACAGGTACATTCCGCTGCTGGCATGAACGTTGTTCGCATGCACTCTAGCAGACTACCATTCCTGCTGAGCTGCTGTGTCACGGGTTTTATCTGGACGAGCAGTTAAGATCAAGCTAACATTATCTATACTTCGCTTGGCACTGACTAACACCAACGGTTTCTCACCAGTCTCATCCCGTCAACGGCACTCTCGCGGGACAAGCTCCCCCAGCATCGGTCATCCCAGCCAACGAGCACCACTGCAGCCTTTCCCCTTTCCCCCCCATTCCCTTCTCTCCTGTGTCTCCCCACCTTCCGCACTCTACCCTCCTTTTTACGAAATCCCTTTAAGAGCTGCACGCCACCATCCCCGAAGAATACCCCCTGAAGAAGGAGCCGAACAGGCTCTGAAACGTTGGGCTGATAAAATACACTTATTTGGTTTGAGTCAGACTGAAAGTCCTAATCAATTTCCCAACCCGACAGGTAATTCTGTCGAAGTGTTTAGCTTCAAGTCTCATGTCGTGCACTGTCATAGTGCGACGCCTGCAGCGCCGCTGGCGGCGCTATTCATCAAGCCAGCATGGTGAGACACGTGGTATCTGCCATGGCCCTGTTTCTTCGGTCCAGCCGCAGTTTTCCTGCGTACTGCGTCGCGTCGACACACCGTCCAGTCGAGGAGATCAAACACGATTATAAGCATTGCTGTCGCTGTCAGTGATTTGCCATTTTTTGGCAAAACTGTCAATTTCTTTAACTATAATCGTGCGCAGTTCATTAACCAAACAATAAAGTGACGTGCATTATGTAACGACAAAACCACTTACACGGCAAATTACTATCAGCAATTCCGCACGATTCTAGCAATGCATTTTCAACAAATGGTCGCACCTACTGCTCCACCAATTCACTACGCATTAACACGAGGTACGTACCTGGCCAGTCTGGCGTCTTTCGTTTATGAGGCGTTGGCAAACTTTTCTGAAGTACCCCAAGTCATCATCGGTCACTAACCTTAGTCCAAAATACTTCCTGAGTCCTGGAAAAAGTGCTGAAAGTGATAGCTGACATTAAAATTTCAATTAAACCTGTGAAGGAAGGCTGGAACAAATAATATGCGACAGCTTCCGTAGCTTTAGCTAATACAATATGTGCATTTTAATGTCTTTTTGTGCGAAAGTAAGCTTGACAAAGAATCGGCATAATTTTCTTACAATTTATAAAAAAAGCGCGGAAAGTGATAGGTGGAAGGTTTTTTCGTGTGTTCTTTATTTTACGCTTTACGTAACAATACTAGACTATGTACATTCACAAAAGCCTTACAACCTTTGGTGCGTATCTTTTTATCACAATCGTAATCATCTGCCTTGCCGGAGTGTCCTTTTCTGAAAGCTCTCTGTTCACTACTGTCCTGTTAAGAGTGCTGTCACGTTTATAACGCGCACGCAGTTCGTGATCTGCGAGTACCGATCACGCCAAGTTAAATAAAGAAGGGCACGCGAGATAAATGACCATCATTGTTGTGTGGCAAAGATCACTCTCCAAAAGTTGTAAGCTGGTTTTAGAGTGTAAAGCTAATAGCATGTCGCGAAGTTATTGAACGCGCTATCAAGTTGGTGAAGTCGATGACATTGTCCTCAACGTTGGAAGTAGCATTGCTGAACGGTTTAAAGCAAACGCGTGCTCGTGTTTCTGTGTGCGTGTGGGCGTATGTGTTTACGTGTGTCTTTGCGTTCCATATTCAGAACCGAGACCAAGGCTTACTTGCAACAATAACCTTCCAGGACATTCTTCTAGCAGATGATGCCTTATTGACCTCTGTCGCAAACTCGTTGGTGGAGTCCGGGTGGGAGTAAAACCTTGTGCTGAACGCGCACCTTGCGATCACGTCCAGTGAATAGTGGCCGAAGAGTCTGAGAGAAAGCAATGCATACTGGGAGTGTGTGCGTGTAGGGATGGGGGGGGGGGAGGCGTAGAGGCAATTTTTTGTATTGTAATGTTACATGAAACTTAAGAAAGTCGCGGAAGCTCCGTCACACACTAATGCTCTGTGGCAAATGTCATACATCCGCGCATATCTCTCGCGGCCGTCTAGGTGAGGAAGGTTCACAGAACCATTGTCTTGCCTCAGAACGGAACCGGCTAGTTTATATTAACACCCTCGCGCATGAGTATGAGCTGTCGGCGGACATCGAGAATGTGTTTAAACCTTAGATATATATCTAATGAAATGTGGTGGAAGTGTTGTAATTAAAGCCGTTAACCAACTGACGGTACTGATGTTTATCAACGGCTGCGGGATCATCCAGAAATGTCAAAGAGTCACGGCCCATCGGGAAGGATCACCTGGTTTAGCGGATGCAATGAAAGCCTCGGTCCTTCTTCAGTCTTCTTGCAATATGAGAAACATAATGGTGCATATGCGTGGCGATATCGCCGTATTTATTAGAAATAACCTATCGCGACTATCACTCGCAGCCGACACAGATGGATGGACACGGATGGACACAGAGCGCACGACGAAGCTCACATTTGATAGACATAATGCGCAGAATAAAAATAAAAGAAAAAGAAAGATGACACTGATTTGTAGAGTTTTGCGTCGTCGCAAGGGAAAGCAAGGGCTATTCGACAAGCCGTATTTGACAGTTCTGAATTACTTTGGACACCTTGTATGGTTTAACGAGCATTGAAATCTCAACACACGAGCCCCTGTGCTTTCCATAACGGTTGATATGTGGCTCTTTGAACGGTAACCATACATGCGACCTCACACTCAGCCGCATAACGCCAAAGCGGCCGAGCCAGCGCGGCGATAGCACAACGTGCGAATTCTCGCTTACCTTTTCACATCGATGTCTTCATTTCTTTCCGCGGCTTCTTTCAGGTTGTCGGACGTAATCATCGCGCAGTTCTGAATCAGCGCATAATTCTGCAAAGCATCCCACACAACCTTCGCACACAAAAGCAGATAAGACAAAAGTACGTTTGACGGAAAACTAAGTGATCATGTGATATCGCAACTAGAGACAGTTGCTGGTTTAAAAGGCTGCGGTAATTCAGAATTTTTTTAGAGTCAGAAAGCATGCGGGGTTCTTTACTGTAGAACGTGAAAGAGAACAGTTAAAGCAACACCGAACCGAATTTCGATTTGTATGATACACTGTTGTGGATATTCTCAAGCAAAAGCGGTCCGGCGTGAGCAATTGCTGCAGCCAAAAAAAAAAAAAAATACTTGTTAAGGTTTACAAACTGACCTCCGGCAGCTTATCAAAGATGCAACACTGGTATTATTCTGTGTGCCATCTATAGATACTGTTTCATTATAGAATGATCGTGTGCTCAGTGAGCGCACATTCCTCGAAATTCTATATTCTTAGGGTTTTACGACAATAATGACCCCCTACCAAGACACTAAAAAACACTTTCTTGCGTAGATCGAAAAATACAGAACATTATTCAACACACACTCGACAATTTAAGAAATGAGCTCATAAATATTGCCTGGCAAGTCTATGACTCGAAAACATGCGATGAAGCCTATGATAATTTTCTGCGCCTGTTTAAAAAAGCGTACTTCGAATCATTTCCGCTTATCCTCATTAGGAAGTCAGCACGACCACGTAAACCTTGGATAACTAATTACTGCCTCAAACTAATCAAGAAGGATAAGCTTTTCAACAAGTTTTTAACCACACGCAGCCCAGAGTACTGGCAACTATTTCGAAAACAAAGCAACACAACCAATAAATTCCTGCCGTAATGCGAAACGCGCGTACCTGCACAATATTTTCTCTAGAAAACAGTTATAAGCCTGAAGCCATGTGGAAAAAAATTAATGTCCTTTTGAATCGTTCCAATGCAAATCAAAATATCACTGAATTAAATTAAATGATCAATCAGTACAGGGTACTAAACTGGCACAAACTTTTAATGACTTTTTTCTGAATCTAGGCAAAAGCTCCCATAACTTTGAAGCAATTTATGTGGTTGAAAAAAAAAACCCAAGAGCCTTTTTCTAAATCCGACGAGGGAATCTTAAGCTTTCGCAATTCTTTGTTCGCTAGAAACAGCGCAGCTCTGGACATATATAATGTGCAATAAAACCTGTAAAATACGTAGCCGATTTAATTGCACCGGTACTCACTCATATCTACAATCACCTCGCCATATCATATCTACAAAAACAACCTCGCCAATTCCCGACCAATTTCTCATCTACCGCTGTTCTCTAAAGGTCTGGAGAAACTGTTACTTTCTAGGATTTCTTCTTTCGTAGGTAAATTCAATTTGATGACTGAATGTCAGCTTGGTTTTCGCAAAGGTCGATCGACGGAGCATACTTTGTTACCACAAAAAAGAAATTATTCTAAAAGCATTTCAGGAAAAACAGTTTGTTATTGAAATATGTGTAGATCCTTCAAAAGCATTCGACAGTTGGAACCATGACACATTATTAGTGAAACTTGAACTTTGCGGGATAAGAGGAGTACCTTTAAAACTTTTAACATCATATCTTAAATACCGGGAACAGTGCGTTTCTATCAATGACAGCCTGTCTCCTCTGAAGTCTATAAATGCTGGTGTTCCACAAGAAAGTATTCTTGGACCGTTCTTGTTTAATTTATATGTTAATGATATCACTTTTCAATATTAGCAAAACAATATTAGCAAACACAATATCAATATTAGCAAAACACCAACTTATATAATCTACGTGGATGACACGACTTTTCTATCTCGCGGGTCCAACATTTAAAAACTTCGGTTAAACATCAATGATTTTCTCCAAGGCCTGCTGACATGGCGCATTAATTTACTAAAAATCAATACAAGCAAAACTAAAGCAATCCTTTTTACTCCTAAACCGTAGTCAGGGGTTCTCACAGAAAATCTTATGCTTAACAAAATGCCTTTAGAAACTGCTGACTCTTTCAAAGCACTTGGTGTATACTTCCACAAGCATATGTCCTGGGATACGCATATTAAAGACATTATTACCAAACTTTCGAGGACTGTCGGCATTTTGGCTAGATTACGTTTTTTTCTCTACCACTCAATATTAAATTACTGATTTACAACGCGTTATTTTTGCCCAGCTTAAACTACTACTTTCTTGTATGGGGCAAAACTACGTCATCCAATTTACAACAAATGCGTGCACTTCAGAAAAAAAACCCTTAGACTCACAGCTGGAGTGCCCTTCAATGCACATATAGAACAACTTTTCATGCTGTTTAATGCAGTACCTGTTCCTAATTTATATTCATAGAATATGGCCAGACGATATAAACATAGCGTGAATACTAGGGAAGACATCTAAATGTTATTATCGCACTTGAAGACTATGACACCTACATACAACACACGCATCACAAAGTATTGGAAAGTCCCGTTTTGTCGAACTAAATATGGAGAACAAATGCTTCAACACAGCATACCTGTACTTCTAAATTTTTTTTCATGAACGAGAGATTGATTGCACAACTGTCAGCAAAAACACACTGTGCTCGATCTTTATGACGCATTCATGATATCATCTCTTCTACTTCCATGTGCTTATCTGAAAACTAAAATGCATTTCATTAAGGGCATTTCATTTCATGCATACAACCCTGCAATTCTCTGTATTTTGTTTATTTTTTCTTTTTTCCTACAGAGAATATGTGAAATAGTGGTTCGTGCCTGAAATTTCGGTATTGAAAAGTATGCTGTTTTGTTTTTAACTCTCCTTGTACTCACATTATGTTTGAAATGTTCGAGTGGCTCTGGCTGATCCTACTGTATGCCCAGCGCTAGATTAAAGGGGGGGGGGGGTAAGGGTGCTGCAGCCCAGGGCCTCACCTCGGACAGTAGAAGGGGGCCCATTTATTCTAACCTGCTTAGTATACGGAACCATGGGCAGCGGAACTGCGAGCGACATGTATGAAGCGAGAAAACCGGAACGAGCAGATGGGGGCCCCCCGCCTAATATTACAGCATGCGTTTAGCCTGATCATTTTGGGAGAGCTTGTCGAGCTGCAAAAACAGGAATCCCCCGTCACCCCGGTGGGGCCTTCTTTCTTACGAAGCGAGGTGCGTTTGCGAGGAAGAGTTTTCGTGGTTTCCTGTCATTCCGTCGGTCCAGTGCTTTCTGGAGAGGAGGGGCAAGGGGGCAACACATAAACTTCTTATGTGGGATGAGGACCTCAATCTCTCTTGCCCCTCGTCACCACCACGCCACCCTTCACCTCTCAAATAGTTCCGCCGCTCTCCTTTTTCTACAAAGGATGTGATGCAGTACCCAAGAGTGCCTCCCATTCGACTTCAGTTTACCGTGATGGTAAATTGGGCGGGGGAGGATGAGTACGATAGCAGATGATGATGAGTCTGATGGCAGGGTCTAACCAGGAAGGAAAGAAGACGTCACACGTGCTTTTGTCCGCGTGCCGTGGGGCATGCAATGTTCACTGTTCGGGCTCGGGATGTGGAAGAATGAAGGGGGAAGTTGGAGAGCTGGACAAAAAGCCTGTCTCCAGGGCCCATTCCTGCTAGTGGCTGCAAACCCTCGCGCACGCTTGACGGAAAAAGTAGGTCAGACTAGCCGCCGAACTTTCCATCAAGAAGTAAAAAAGATGACTCAGAGGCGACGGAGCGCGCGTAACTTCGCCCGCGCTAGGAGTCGCCCTGTCCCCTTCGTTCTCGCGCTCGGCGTCGACGGGGCGAAAGAAAGATTGAGAACCTCCCAGAACAGACGATTGCTCCTAGCCAATAGGAAGACGAGACCGGAACTAGAGGAGTGAGTTTGTGCGGAGAAGGAGCGAATTTGTACAAGGAACTCTATGCGTATGTGAACGCCTGCTTTGGCGCTAGTAACAGGCAGACGCGGCGCGCCTCTATAGAATGAAGTTGATCGCGGGCTGCGATTCAGCGCCGAGCCGCCGGTTAAGCTTGCATAAGCCCGCCCGCTTCGGAGCTCCCGGGGGACGCACCACTCTCGGCCAGCCACGGACCATCTAGGTAGCGTGCGCCAGTCATCGGGACGGCCACCGTTGGACACCTGCTGTCGCGTCGGACTGACGAAGGGCCCGGTGAACAATTAGCATCCATTCATGCGAAAATACTCGGTCGGAAGCATCAAAGTGGTCTGTCTAAACGAAAGGCGAAGTTAGAAAGAGAAGAGCGTGAAAAGAAACTAGCAAAGATGACAAATTACCTACTGAATGCAGCTTCCGCGGAGCAGTATGATCGCTCTACCCATAGTCCATGTCAAACTCCCAATAGTACTGACTGTGCTTCTGTGGAGGACTTGCCAACTCCATCACCACGGTTTCCTGGCAAGAAGCAAGGTGTGACTCATCTTGGTTGTCTGGATCCTGTGAAAACGGTGCCAACCACGGTCGTCCATATTTCTCAGCAACCGACGCTAACCGAGCCCTGTCCTTTTCCTGAGTCAGCAACGTTTCTGCTACTCGCCCGGGCCCCTGCCACAGAGCTCCAGGAGTCCGGTCCGCCACGCCCGATTTCTACTACTGCTGATCAACAGGTGCCAAACCTCCCCGATGAGCCTCCTTCTACTGACGAGTGCCAGGAAACAACACTCCAAGAACCGACTCACTTGTTTCCTGTTAGTTTGGCTTCAAATAATCATGTTCCTACCCACAAAGTGTGCCTCGAGAGGACGAATGAGACGACTTCTCGTTGCGGCCACAGAGAAGTACAGACACCCCCGCAGCAAGAGGTACGTTGCGAGATTCACCGAAGTGACCCTGCTAAGTGGCAGGACGTGATTACTGAGAGCTTTCTGAGTGTATGCCTTGAGAAACGGCCATTATATTTTCCAAATCGGGTAGAAAATTTTCCGTCTTCGGAAAGGTAATACAAAGCTCAAAAACGCTATATGTCACGTCTTCTTTTCGTGCGAAAGGCTGTAAATGGGGAGGCGTACGAGCGACACTGGTTAATGTACTCGGAGTCCAAAGGTTCCGTTTACTGTTTCATGTGCAAACTTTTTTCGATTTCAAGCAACTCCAGTGATTTCACCACGCATGGCTCTTCTGATCGGAAAACAGCAGAAGAAAGATTTGCGCAAACGAAAATAGCGTCGAGCACCGGAAATACGTGGCAGCATGGCTCCCCCGCCCTTACTCGAGCAGCACAATTGACAAGGAGCTGGTTAAGCATCTTGTCACTGAGACCGCTTACTGGACAGAGGTGTTGAAGCGCGTAGTCGTTGTAGTTAAGCTTCTAGATGAGCGTAACCTAGCGTTTAGGGACAGTGAGATTTTTTGTTCACCGAGAAATGGGAATTATATGGAAGTGCTTGAGGCCATTGCCAAGTTTGATCCCTTTCTAGAGGAGCACATCAAACGCTACGGGAACAAAGGAAAAGGTTACTCATCGTATCTCTCAAAAAAACATATGTTGTGAATTTCTCGACCATATGGCAAAGGCTGCCAAGGAACGTCTCGTTGACGAAGTGAAATGCGCAAAATACTTCTCTTTAATTGTTGATTCGACTCAAGACTTTACTCAACGTTGACTAACTGTCAGTTGTTTTACGATACTATTTAAATGGGAAAGTGTACGAACGTTTTCTTGGATTTGTTCCAATTGAATCGCATATCGGCTTGTACCTTTTCCATACCGTGATGTCCCTCTTGACGACCAATGGCATCTCAATTGATGATTGTAAGGGCCAAGCTTATGATGATGCGAGTAATATGTCAGGAAATGACAAAGGTCTGCAAGCTCAAATGAAACACCTGAACGAATTGGTAGTCTACGTCCCGTGTGCTGGTCATTCCCTGAAATTAATTGGCTCGTGTAGCGTTGACAGTTGCCTTGAGGCAGTCAAATTTTTCGCTGTAATTCAGAGACTGTATTTGTTCTTTGCTGCCTCACCTAAGCGATGGAGGTACCTTTTGGACAGCATGGGCGGAACTGGCCAGTAGCTTGTTTTGAAAAGTCTCCTGAGACCAGGTGGTCTAGACAGGTTGGATTATGTAAGGCCATTCTGAAAAATTTCAATGCAGTCTTGTGTTGCCTTGAAGCTATACCAAATAACGAGGAAGAAAACGGTGACACTAGGAACGAAGCGCACTCTCTCTTCAAGAAAATGACAAAACTAGAGCTTACATTCATGTCGATTTTCCGGAGTGAAATCTTGGAACGCTTTGACAAAACGAGCGTAGCACTTCAGAAACCAGGCCTAGACATTTCAACTGCTGTAGATATGCTGAGCTCTCTAGAAGGCTTTAAGTTTCTGCGACCTCCCTTTATACCTTCAATGAGAGTACGCACACTAATTACCAGTCCATGTTATCAGGATGAGGGCAAACGCATCGTTGTTAGTAAGCACTCGGACGGAAAAAGCGATAGTGCGCTACACGGTAGAAAATAGTTTATCGCAGAGACCTACAATGTTGTACTTGACAGTATAGGCTCTGCTTTGCGAGTGCGAAAGGCTGCCTACACTGAACTCTGCGAAATGTTCGGATTCTTAAAATTGCTGACAGAAGTTGGGAGCGAGGCCTCTCTGGCACAGCAGGCTGAGAAGTTGGTGTAAACCTACGAAAATGATTTGGAGCCAGCATTTTCCGCTGAAATCGTTCAGTTTGCGAAATTTCTGCACAACTCTGTGAGCCAGGACACGAGTCCCCTGGGAATAATGAAGTTGCTGCAAGGAAGAAACCTTATTGATGTGTTTCCGAACCTTTCTACTGCTTTGCGAATGTACTTAAGCATACCCGTGCCAAACAGTGAGACCGAACGATCGTTTTCGAAGTTGTCGTTGATAAAAAATCGCCTTCGTTCGAGCCTTCTTGACGACAAGGTGAAGTCGCTTTCTATCATGTCCCCTGAAAGTGACCTCCTCCGCGATCTATCCTTCGAACAGGCTATATTTGATTTCATCAAAGCGAAGGCGCGAAAGATGCCATTTTAAAAGAGGACTGTTTGCGCTTTACATGAATTGTTCCAATAAGTTCTTTGCGTCGCCTCTCAGCCTCCATGTTGCCAATGAAACGCTCAGCAGTGTAATTCAATATGTGCAAATCTTCGTTGTTCGTCTCTTCTTTGTTCTACTTGTGATATCTAGCGTGCTTATAAAGAACTGTATTTTTGTTGTTTTTGATAGTGCCACGTTTATTTGGTGTCGTCCTTGCTTGTCTTACCTTTAACGAAAATATTTTCAAATAATGTTTTGTAAATACAGTTGGTAATTTTCATTTGTATTCTTGTGCATTCTCATGGTGTTTGTATTTCCTTAAGTATTATATATATCCATTGCATATTTATAGAGTAACGTGTATAACGATTACTGCAGTCTGATGGTTGAATTTAATAACGAATATTTTGGATACAATCACGCGTCTCCTCACGGTATTAAACTTAGTGATGCAAACAAAGCCTAGCTTCAGAAGGATCGACATCTGAGCTGTGTTGTCTTTTCTACTTTCTTGTTCGTCTTGAGTGCACTAAACTTTTCCTTGAAGCCTAGCTTTTGCTGAAAACAGAATGCAGATTAATCACAAAGTGACCATATGTGTTGGTGTTTTCAACAGCACGCGTTTCAAGCAAGTTTTGTTGTTATTTTTCTTATAATAATAGCATTAAGAATAATCCTGTTTATCGCACTTCGTTCTTTTTAATTTGGTGGAATTAAAATGAAACATGGAATATTTCCCGTAGCGTAGAAGGCGACAGGGGGGGGGGGGGGGCGTCAGTATAGGGAAAGGGAGCCTGCATGCGCATTAGCCCAGAGCCCCTATTTTTCTTAATCCGGCCCTGTGTATGCCTCGTAAATGGGGTCCGAACCTCTGTCAAGTGAATTCACTTTCACGTTTTAGTTCAGACTTTGCCCCATTCAATATGGAAATAACTTCAATTCAATTCCATTCAATTCAACTAGTTGTTAACATGGCAACTTTTCCAAGTCTCTGCTTTCACCTCGAGGAAAACTTCAGGATATTATCCTCATGTGGTGGATTGCACTAGGATACTTTCCCATTGCTGAACGTTGCGCGCTGTCGCAAGTTGCCTCTTTGTTGGAAAAGAAGAAAATATTTCTGTGCGTCCAAGCTGGTAGTTGAAGCAAATATCTCTCTTGGAGAAAGAACAGTCGCACTCACACGATAGCACGCTGGTATATACGTTTCTTACTAGGGAGTATGAGTAATAGCCGATCTATCTTGTGTAGCGCATAACCTCAATAAAAGCGGTTGTTTGAGGTCATCTAATGCCGGGACTGGTCCACAGAAACTCTCCACACACCACTGAACATTTCAACATCCCACCAGTGCTTACAATGATGAAAATTTATTTGATAATGCGCGATCGATAATTGCTGCAAGCAATCAGTCCCCTAGAAGAGTAGATTGTTGGGCTAGTTGGTCGTCCATAATTGAAGTAGTAACTGAGTGCGTTAAAAAACACGTAAACAAGAAAGGTGGACAAGGACAAGTGCTTGTCCTTGTCCACCTTACTTGTTTCCGTGTTTTTATCGCGCTAAGTTACTTCAATCAGCCACCTACCACACGAGCAGAAAAAAAGTGAAGGCATTTCCATGTCTCAGTAGGGTAATAAATGGGCAATACACAATAGTTGAATTGGCACTTTCTCGCGTTCTTGAGAAGTACAATGAGCAGCGCTTGATTGCGTTCGCTGCATCTTGCTGTACGCACCTTGCGCAGCTTTCCAGAGGAAAATGCTGGCCTCCAAACGGTACGAATTGATCGCCAGCGATCCGCGGCTGCCCCGAAAATCATGCTATCCAAAATAGAACTTGCTCTTTCTTGCAACTGCAATAACAAGCACACAAAAATATTCAGTGTAGCTCTACACTGGGATTTAGTTATTTGACGACATAGGGTCGTGTCTGTTGCCATCGAATGAACATTAATTCTGCATTTAAAGGGAGAAAGAGAGAGACATAGAGCGGAAAGAGAAAAGGGAGGACAGGGAAGTCCACCAGACGCGCGTCCAATTTGCTATCTTGCAAAGGGATAATAAAGTTAATGAATAAAAAAGGAAAGAAAGGAATGCAGAAGCAGCAAGAACACTAAAGGTACCACTCCACGCTGAAGTACGCATCTAAACCACTATGTTTTGTAAGAACTGCCCTCTGATCTGGAATTCAGCATTCCCGAAAGCTTTAAGGGTTCTCCGAAAATGAAGGCTTTTTTGCATACATTGCGTTTTTTGGAATCTGATGTGTTTGAAACTTGGCATCGACTATATGTCAAGAAATCAACAAATTGTTTGAGTACAGTTGTTCTTGCCAAGCTGACATCATATTATTGTTGACTACAGAGTATAATGTGCCATTGTTAGTACGACCTTCTCAACAACTTGCTAGGTACTACTAACAACTGATGTGCGCATTAAATGCTCCCGGGGCGTAGATCACTAAGTACACTTTAGGTATATGAAAGAAATAAAAGAATGACATTAGCATACCATCCTGTTCGGTAAATGCTGGAAGTCTTTGACCAGAACCTGTTTTATTAGATCAGGCTCGGCCACGAAGAGGCAGGGTTTCACTCCCTCGTAGGCACTGAATTGAATGGAAGAACGTAATATTATCCAGCTTGTCGACTTTAAAGAGCCTAATAAACGTGCAAAGTGAAGCCGTTGAGATTTTGAGTTTGGAATAAAATGACGGGCTCAACTTACAAAGCCTGTCGTTCGTAAGTACTGGTCGCCATTGGCCAACCACCTTCGATAATGATATTCCATCGATAGGAATGGACTGTGTTAGTTCTTACGAATAATTCATGCGTACGAGCCGTTGTAAATACTAGGCCTAGTTTATTATGTGACACGAGGCCGAACACTGAGGAAAGGCATCCGTGATCCGATTGCTGTCCACCTCTGTGAATGTATCTATCACAGACTGTTTTCACACATGATTTACATTAATATCTGTATCAGTGAACTTGTAGATGTCCAGTGGAACTCGTAATGTAGAGATTTCGGCAGAGGCACTTAAGACTGTTCACGTGTGAGAACGCAGAACCATTATAGTGAATTTGGTGAAGTTTCCGATTTATGTTTTCGACATGCGATCAACTGTACGCTTGAAATGTTCGACAGCGTAGTAGGGCGGAAACGGCGAGGTGATCTTGTTTGACAGAACAGACATTACCACCCTCACGATGGGGTCGAAGCAGACAGCGCACGTGATCGTATCGTCGCTGACGAGTTGGCTACGTTCGCCAAGGGTCAACCTCTCCACGGGCGTCAATGCAAATACTAGGCACACCTTTAGTCAGTCAGAACCAGGGTGCCGCCGTGGAGTCGGGGTAGCGTGCTCGTCTCGCACCCCGGAGGCCCGGGCTGTATTGGCACCCAGACCAAATTTATCAAATTTTCTTTACAAAGCCATAATTTACCTTGTTTACATGTACCTCGCTGAGAAATTTGACGTCAATCCGAGCATTACTTACGTGTTTTTTATTCGTTACGCCATCGGCCATTTTCGGTAATATCTTTCGGTCACGCCAACGTCAACGGATTTTCGCGTAATGAGGCATATAATGCCTTCGTAGTAAAAAAAAAAACGTTTTCGTCAAGCGGAATGGTAGTTTCTTGAAGAACGTGCTCGTGGTCGCAATAATAGCCAACAGTAGTCACGAGGACTGCTTTCGAGAATCTAAAGGGTTAGAAGTGGTTAAATAGTTTCGGTACAGCTACTACTTTTTATACAAGATCAAGATTCGGGACATCGAAGAGCGCGCGCCAAGGTCATTGCACTGCATGGAGCGAGATATGAATAAATCAAAATTTAAACCGACCACTTTACAGCGCTGTTATTTCTGCTGTATTTGTCCTATTTTAATTAATCTCAGAATAGCCAATGGAAAGTATGCCTGGAATGTCTTGCTTACAAAACATTTGCGAAGCACGCAGTATAGCTGCGGGCCATTAAAGACCAATGTAAGTGCTTCCTTTCACTTAAGGACACAAAAGAATCTTCCTCAATTCAGAAGCTGACAATCGCGCCTTCGCATTTACGCGCCTGCTAGCCGTGATTTTGTTTCGCTGCAAAGCCATCGTGACAACAATACATTCCTTTTCTCTCCAGTAAAGTATAGTCTTCTAAGCGAGGACAGGTGCTTGAACGCTTACCCGAACAGTCGTCCATATTTCTTGTATCTTTCCTGATCACTCAGGCAAACTGGCTGTAAAAAAAATTCGCATGATATTTCACTTAGCTTCTAGTCTTCATGCCTCTTCTAATGGCCGATTGTCCTCTCACGCAACGCAGTTCTGCCTTATTCGATTGCTTGGTACTGCTGATCACTTCCAGCAGCCTGCAACCACCAATGAATTTCGCAAAAGCTGTTGGGCAAACACGGGGAAGGCGAGATATGGAAATTCAAGACGATGAGCAAAACGAGAAGGTGAAAGTTAGGTTTCGCCTTGTTCTCGTTTTGCTTTTGGCAAAGACTGTTAGTGTGCCGAGACTTCCGCAAAAAAATTTGGCCCAGTTTCCGTCAGTCTGCCCGACTGTAGCTCCCATGCCCAACATTTCAATTTCGCGGAAGGTTGCGAAGCAATAGTATACGTGCAATTATTATGTCACGATCCAATGGAATCCTTGCTATGGCGCGCCATCGCAGAACTGAAGGCGAAGCTGGACCCGCCACACATTGAGGGGACATTGCTAGCGATGTTTTTTTTGTCGTGGCAGGTGAGAATGTACCTTCAGAAATGTAGAACTTGGGATGTCCAACATAATAATAATATATGGGGTTTTACGTGCCAAAACCACTTTCTGATTATGAGGCACGCCGTAGTGGGGGACTCCGGAAATTTTGACCATCTGGGGTTCTTTAACGTGCACCCAAATCTAAGTACACGGGTGTTTTCGCATTTCGCCCCCATCGAAATGCGGCCGCCATGGCCGGGATTCGATCCCGCGACCTCAACATATCTACCGGGGAAAACAGTTATTTCACGAACTCCTGAAAATTGGACACCTTGAGGCACATTTTATGCGCACAAACTTACGTGCTTCGTATGAATATTTATTTACCTTCAACAGCAATCTCTTGGCAGGCCCGAGTATGAAAGAAAACTCTTCGTGCGCCACATTTTGGCTTTTCCAGTAGTCTCGCTGTCTTGCAACATACCTGTTGCAAAAAATTATCATAATGAACACACGTTAAACTCATGGTTCACAGCACGCATCGCTGAGACGCGTGTGTCCTAATAGTTCGCACACATCCACTCAGCAGTCACATTAGTGCGTTGGCGCACCAGCATCGTGCCGGCAGCAGAAAGCAGAACGAAGTCGAACGCTTTAATAATGAAGTGCTGTGGGCTTCTGAAATTATTCGTTATAGAGTTCACTTCCTTCTAAATGCGGCACACCAAGTCGCTCACAATAGAGACCTTTAGCTTGTACGCTATTCCGGTAAACGGGAGCGGTTTGGGCGGATTACCGCATGGTCGGGGCGTAAACAGGAGCGGTGAAGCCGCCTGGTGTTGTAGAGCTCAACCAGACAAACGCATAGCTAAAACTGCCGTAACTCACCATATCCTGCTTCGCCACTCGTGCAAATTTTTGGCAGCGGCGTAATTGTGAACACGATTACGCCACTGTCGAAAATTTACCCCAGCAGCTAAGCAGAATACAGTAATTAGCTCTGTATTTGTGTGGTTGAGCTTTGCGCCACCAGCTGGCGCCACCGATCAGGCCGCTCACCTTGACGCCCCCGCTAAACCGGGAAACCGCCCGCGCTTGCCCGGATACTGGACACGCTAAACGTCCCCAATAGGACCGGTACAGAATTTTTCCTTTGTTATGCAGACCATTGCCTTGCGGAGGCGTTCGTTGTAGATGCACTCGACTGTAGTGTCCTCGCTCCTCTGCTTAGCTAAAAGAGCAGGGCTGGTATTGTAGATGCCGTCAGGTTCCGTTTTGTGATGTTTCATCGTGTTGGTGCTGTGCAAATCAGATAAGGTTGAGCTTTTGCTTAGTTTCTTCGTGGTTACGCAAGTAAACTGACCACGTTTCGCTCGCGTCTTCGTGATAGTCCACAGTTCTGGGCAATAAAAAAGCATGCAGAAATGTAGATCAGGAGCACTTACCCTATATTCCTATAAAACATCTAATTACCCGTACATCGCGATCTCTGAAGAAACAATTGAGGCATTCCTTTATCTTAAGTTGCGATTATTTGCAAGTATTCGACAAAAAACATACGGAAACTGCAAAGCATTTGCTGGCATTGCTTTGAACATCGATGTGTCTTTAAAAGCACTTGCTTTGCTATACAGCGTGTCCCAGCTAAATTTAGCAAGAGTTTACAAATATGCGAATGCCACGTAGCTGGATCGAACCAAGGTAATGTTGTTTGCCATTGGAGATACTCGATTTACTTTTTTCTCATTCCACCTAATTAGATAAGTAGTAATTAAGTCACTCGAGGCACCTTGCAAGTATTCGCGGGCTGCTTTCACGCTCAGAACACCTTTGTGTAGCACGTATTGCACAACATAAAGCTCTATCTGGAGTTTTTCATGCTGCTCTACAATATTGTCATTGACACTTTTCATCCAGTTATCATATTTAAGAAGTTGGTTAATAAAGCTGGACTAATTATTCAATTAGGCGGAGTGAAAAAATAATTTTAGTATCTCCAAGTGACCGCGGACAACATTGCCTTGGTTCTGTCCAGCTACGTGACACTCGCATGTTTTTAAACTCTGGCTAAAGTTAGCTGGGACACCCTGAATATGCGTAATATTGCATCAAATACGTGTCTCTGCCCTAAGGAACGAAAGGTTGACCGACAGTGCTGGTTACAACGCAGAAGCTAGCGTCTCCGTGCTCATGACCCGTGAGCCGTACTGATTTTGGATAGAGAAGGAGCAGCTTTTTATTGACTGATGAAGAACTGTTGAACGCTAGTGAAGACCCGGCAGGAAGACGGCACAATCAGTTCTAAATGTTACCGGCGAGGTCCCTTCCACTAAGTGTCATCAATTTCATTCGCCTAAGCCGGCATGCGATCGGCCACATAACTTAGTTGTTTGTATAGGTTCATCTTAGCTGCGTCATTTCTTTAAATATGATCACATGTGGACGTACGTCAGTTTATCATCTTTGTCTCGAGAAGACCTTCTGCTCAGCAGGAGCTGCTGAACAGACTGATTATTAAGATATCAAATTGTAAAATGTCAGGTGACGCTGTTTACAGAAACACTTGAACTAAACATGACAACCATTCAGCACTTCCTCGGTTTCCTCATGGTGTCAGATAAGAGCGAGATCATCTCCATTCGTGCAAGTGTTGAGTTCAAAATCTAATTGTCAACTTGGTGGCTCGCACATTTCGATCCACAATCACTGCTCTATGGAGACTGAGACAAAATGGTAAAGAGTGCATCCTAAACACGTCGAGAACAGATGGTGACGTGTTTCTATTCTCCCATTTGCACTTCTAAAGCGAATTCTCTTTTTGCTTCAATGCCAGTATGCTCCTTTCGTTTTGCAATGGTAAAAAGGTGCACGTTAAGGAACGAAAACAATTCGTAAACGTGCTTTCTTCATTAGTGTGTTCTTTAAAGACAGCATTATCTTCAACCCACCGACGTCTTCAGCACTAGGTTTATTTTTATCACTAGTGCACCAGCTCCTGGAATACTAATTGAGCAACAAATATGCTTTTAAGAGCTTCTTTGTGTCCCTCCTTCTTCACGCGTCTGATATTCGTGCTCCTCTGCTTTGTGCCAGGAACCGTATGTATACGAAGTCCGAGCACCAGTCTCCTCAAAAACAAGTTTTTTTGAAATGTATCTTCGTATGAGCCACTTAGCAGGGACATGAGACCCAGCATATAAACGAAAGAAAATGTTTTATGTATATTTTTATGAGGCCACCATGGGAAGTTATTGCAATTAATGTCTCCTCAATATCTCCTGCAGAAAATGCGTACCGTGAAACATACGTAAGACCTGAGTGTCTTGCAAGCATCTGTTCCGCCAACATGTGAAAGATGAGGAATCGGAAAGAACCAGTTTCCAGTAACTCACGTGTAAAGCAGATAGCAAAAAGTTGCAGCAAGGATGAGTTCGTCAACTAAGCTAAGTTGGAAAGACATAGCACATCCACTTCCTTCCCTGCGCTAAAAATGAATGTTTGATATTGGGGACGTGAAAGCCTGAGAGCAAACGGGATTGCGTTCGCATTTGTGTTGCTCTTTCAACGGTTCCACTCCGGAAACGACGGGTTGCAAACGACACGGTGTTCTGAAAAAAAAGAACTGACTAACGCAATTTAAACACACGCACGGCTTTCGGTAAGCCCGTGCCTGGCGAATGATAAATCATCATTCGTGTTCCCGCCACGTTCTGGTACAAAAGAGAGGACAGAGCACGAAAATGAAGAATTTCTTTTCCTATCTGGCATATGTTGCTATTCCGGCGATTTCTTTCCACAACACATCGTCGAAAACATTTCTCGTAGAGATCTCAGATTTACATGACAAATATTTGCGCACAATTATTCCGCTGGAAGGTATTCTTCCAGATGCCCAGAAGGTGAACCACTTAAAGAAAGAAATAGCTTATTTTACTACCAAAGACAGTGTGGAACCCTTAGGCGCGGTGCACGGCGTGGTGCCCGGCGTGGTGTGTGTGTGTGTGTGTGTGTGTGTGTGTGTGTGTGTGTGTGTGCGTGCGTGCGTGCGTGTGTGTGTGTGCGTGCGTGCGTGTACGTGTGTGTGTGCGTGTTCGTGCGTGTGCGTGTGTGCGTGCGTGCGTGTATGTGTGTGTGTGTGTGTGCGCGCGCGTGTGTGTGTGCGCGCGTGTGTGTGTGCGCGCGCGTGTGTGTCTGTGTGCGCGCGTGTGTGTCTGTGTGCGCCCGTGTGTGTGTGTGTGTGCGCGTGTGTCTGTGTGCGCGTGTGCGCGCGTGTCTGTGTGTGTGTGTGTGCGCGCGTGTCTGTGTGTGCGTGTGTGTGTGTGTGTGTTTGTGTGCGTGTGTGTGTGCGTGTGTGTGTGTGCGTGTGTGTTTGTGTGTTTGTGTGTGTGTAATGACGAAGAGAGCCCACGCGCGACTCGTGTTTCTTGGCCACTAAAGTGAGGAAGATAAAGAGATCGGTGTTGCTACCTTCCTTGCGCTTGCTCTTGCCTGGTACTGCTCGGTCGCTTTACGATGTGTCTTTACGATGTGGCGGAAGTGTTGGGCTCGATCCCTGTAGGTCTCGCTCACTCTCCATTCGCGACGGGTCTCCCGGTGGTGTTGATCCCGTTGATATTCCTGAGTGGAAGTTCCCGGTTCATCGTCTGGTCTTTCGCTAGTTGCAAAGAAACCGTTTCATACATGCCCGCGACTGTCCACTGATCTGATTGAGAAATTGATGTCAACCTTTCCCTGGAGCACAGTGAGCAACTCCTGTCCCTCCTAGATACTTCCTGCGCTTCGTTCGACTGTACGGAGCATGCCTTGGGCCGTACGAACAGTGTTAGTCACCACATCAATACCGGATCACAGGCTTCACTCTGATAACGCCGCTGTCGTTTTTCAGCGGCAGAGTGCCGTGGAATCATCGGACAAATGACATGATGGCGCGTGGCGTCATTCAACCATTCCAGACTGCATGTTCGTTTCCAGTTGTGCTTTCACAGAAAAACACATGATACTATTCGATTAAGTGTCGATTACCATGGTCTGAACCAGGTGACACGAAGATGCACTCCATTATTTATATGGCGCTATGTACTTTTCGTTATTGAACCTAGGGTCTCGCTACTGGAACGTTACCGTGGCTGCTTGCGATCGCCCTGAGGCAGCATTTGTCGCCCCTGATGAGCTGTATGAATTTGAATTCGTGCAGTTCGGTATCTGCAAGCGCCCAACGATTTCGAGCACATGATGAATAGCATACCTCCAGGTCTCAAATATAACGTATTTTTATGCTTCCTTGAGGGCATCGTCATGTTTTCATCAATTTTTTTGAAGCACTTTACTCATCTCCACCAAGTTTTGACATGTATCAAGAACGCTGCTCCTCAGCGGAACTTAAGGAAGTCTCGCTTTGCAGCCTCCACCTTGACCTTCTTAGGCCAAGTTGTATCCAAAGATTGCGTCCTCCCCGATAATGCGCAACATAGAGCTGTCATCGAAGTCCCTAAACCGACATCACTAAAGAGCCTCTGGAGCTTCATCGGCCTTTGTTCTCAACTTAATCGATTTGTGTGCAATTTTGCAACCAATATTGCACCTTTGGCGCGGCTTCTCACTGTTGGTCGCGACATGTCTTACTGGTTTCCTGAATGTAACAACGCATTCCTACCGCTACGTCAGTGCTCACATCTCCGCTGCTCCGGCACTACGATACCCGGGTGTTTACGGAGGTACACAAACCTGCAAGTGGCGTCGCCATTGGTGTGGTTCTCGCGCAATGCTAACCTGGCTATAACGTATATGTTGCCTACGCAAGCTGGACCCTCACAATGACCGAGACCAACTATTCAATCGCTGAGAAAGAGTGCTTGGTCGTCGTCTGAGTTGTCGGGAAGTTTCTATCCTACCTTAATGGTCGACCGCTTTACTTTGTCATGTACCACCCCGATCTCTGATGGTTGTCGTCACGGAAAAACCGCTCTGGCACCTCGTTCACTGGACCCTTCAATATCTATGATATCGAAGTAGTGTACAGGTCTGGCTGCAAGTAGAATCCTTAGGAAAGATTAGTGCCGATTTAGCAATAAATGCGAGATAAACGTATTAGCATTACATCGCACCTCATTGAGGTCCCGGATCCAAGATTTTAACCACATGCACCACATCGCAAAGTGTTGTTCCACGCACGTCCTGCCTCTTCGAGGAACGAAATGCAACTGGCGGTGGTCCTTAGCAGATCACCACCAGCACTATATATATATATATAATATATTGACAGCTCTACCACGTGACCAACTTCCCACATTTTATACACATAAGCTTTTCTTTTTCATTTTGACACTCCTACTGCTAATGCATTAAAAACGTTTTTATTGTAGACGACAGGCGCCTCTTCCGCTAGCAACAGGGAGCGGTGGCTTCCCTAGGGCTTGCTAACGTCTCTAAGCCATCGCTGCTGCCGCTCTATACTCAGAGAAAACTTTTCTTGGCAGTGCAGGAAAATCTATGGGAATGAAGCGCAGGGTTCCCTAAATTCATCAAATTCATCCCTAAAGAGTTCCCTAAATTCATCAATGATTTCCACATTTCCCTAGCGACCTCGTGGTGGCGGAGCAAGTGTTCATAGCCCTGGCAATGCTCTACGATAAGCGAGAGGTAATATTCAGCGACTCGAGGCCGGCCATCAAAGCGTTCGAGAGAGGAGTCGTCTCCGACGAGGCGTTACGCATCCTCCGCTGCGCTGATCCGAGCATTCTAATAATAATATTTGGGGTTTTACGTGCCAAAACCACTTTCTGATTATGAGGCACGCCGTAGTGGAGGACTCCGGAAATTTTGACCACCTGGGGTTCTTTAACGTGCACCTAAATCTAAGCACACGGGTGTTTTCGCATTTCGCCCCCATCGAAATGCGGTCGCCGTGGCGAGCATTCTCAAGTATCGCACCTTCGTTTGGTTTCCCGCCCACCTGGGTCGGATCCCGGGCTCCACGCTCAACCTCAACGAGACAGCCAACGACGCTGCGCGCGCACTTACCGACCGTGCCGTCACCCCTCCGGGCAACCGCGTCTAGACGAGTTGGAGGCGAACAGGGACGCCCCAGTAACGTACCATGAAATTACTAAACACTTTTACCTGGGACGACGTCTCTTTCAGCCCCCGCACCGGAAACAGGCCGCAGGCGCTAACGCTATGCTTGCTACAGACAGATACATATCCAAACTCTGCCACGTTACACATCATCTACTCGGACGTTTACCTCGACGACTCGTGCCCCTAGTTCGGCGACACGGCGACGCTTGCCCACTTATCCCGGGAATGCAGAAACGCTCCGCCCGACTCTGCATCGTGCAAGTGAGAGAAGGCCCCTTGAAGCCGGCTACTACAAGACCAGCAATGGGCTGTCCAGCAGGGCCGCGGAGCGGCCGCCAGGCACTCCCTGTCGGTCCCTCTGGCCCTGTCGGCCCGCTGCGCGCTGACGCGTGTCCTGCAGGGCCTTTAATAAAGTTTATCCAATACAAATACCTAGCTCAAGTGACTTCTACTTGATTTATTATGTTAACATTGCTATAAGAATTAGTGTGCTCTTTGAAAAAAAGATTGCCTTAGATTTACTTAATTCTAGGATCCCACAACATTTTCTGAGCACCTGTTCTGTCCATTAAACGGGGTGCAATCTCATGGACAACCGAGCTGAGGGGCGCGTTCGCAGACATATCTGATAAGAAAAACATTTGGCGAGAACATAATTCTCGCATACATATGGATATAGATGGGGCATTTTTAACGGCAAAATCAATATTTCGTCAAACATACAGAGCTATTGCGGAGGTTGTGAAGATGGGCAACGGGCGTACAGAGTGGCTAAAGGAAACCGCAACTGGCACTCGAAAGCAGGTGCTAGCTACCGCACTACTTGGCGGGTTAACACGACTGTACAGAAGCTCCGCCCCCTCTAGCCTTAACTTCACTGCCAAGGTAAGTTGTCCCCGAGTATAATAGCGTAGAGAAACAGCGTCCAGTTTAGCTTTCAAGTTCGTGATATGTTTTGTCGCCACATTTTTCTCGTGCTCTTTTCAATAGCATGCTATGTCATTCACTATGTCATCCGCTAAGCCTGGCTAAGCAATATCTTGAAATTCTTTCTGCAATGTTATCGGTTCATTCAGCT
Source organism: Dermacentor albipictus (assembly GCF_038994185.2). Classification (NCBI taxonomy): domain Eukaryota; kingdom Metazoa; phylum Arthropoda; class Arachnida; order Ixodida; family Ixodidae; genus Dermacentor; species Dermacentor albipictus. The sequence continues at coordinate 105,889,163 of NC_091824.1, read as the reverse complement.
CGAACTTTTCAACAATCAGGAACGCGCCAAATGAAACGATCAGTAAGACTATGTTGCGTTGCTGCGTGATACACATTATCTGGCGAGTAGCTGCGAGCACATACGCGAGTTGCTATCTGAACTTCGCTATATTGTGTTTTGATTACTATGTCCTTGATGTTGTAAATGCAAAGAGCCTGCCAAACGACACGCTAGTGAAAACGAACCAATGGAAACACGTTGATTTTCCTCTTCGTCTAAATTGGCTTATAACCACGTGAAGACTTGACTTCAGCATGTGCATATGAAACTAGCCATGATCGCTAACTAGTGATAAATTGGTTGCCGAAATTTCTTTACCGAAGAAGTGTCATGTCGCTAGTCTGATTCGCAGCCGCAGCGGCTGTCGCATTACAATGCGGGCAAACCTTATAAGAGAACGCCCGTATGCCGCATAGCATATCGTGGCGTACCTGCCAACCTGTGAACACTATAATGCGTAAATATCCTGCGGGCACAGGATATTAGGTTAGGGGAGGAAGGGAGTAGGAAAGAGGCGTGCATTTGCCAACATTGTTGCATCGTACAAACTTCGATAACGATTATTTACTTTTAGGCGATTCACACAAGCAGCAGTAAAATTGGAAAAGCAGAAGATTACAACATTGTTTTTAGATGACAGTTTTTTCGGAGAGCTTTTATTGCTGCCGATTCTGCTTGCTTCGTAAACTTATCTTAATAAACCTGCTGAAAGCAAGCACACCTTGGGTACATGACACTTCGAGCATCATTTCTTTTTTTTTTGCAATCTTGCGCCGCCTCATTTTTCAACCAATTTAAGCATATTTACCAAGAGAACTTATTTTTCGTAAAACTCGATACAAGATTCGGGAAATTGTATAATTAGCGCAAATGTGTAAAGCTTAAGACACATTCGTGGGAGTTGCTTATATAGGCAAGTTAAAGGGAAGAAGCTAATGGTTATTTTGCACTTAGTCTCTTGTCATTGTCTCTCCGTATTTATCGCGAAAGTTGACTAAGATCGCAAAGAACTATATCATCCTTAGTTGAGGCTTAGCGGCTACAGATAGCGTTGCGCTGCTAACAACGAGGTCGCGGGATCAAATCCCGGGTTTTGTGGCGACATTTCATCGTGGGCGAAAAGCAATAACGCCTTTGTGCCGCGCATTTGGTGCATGTTAAACATTGCCAAGTGGTCGAAAATTCCAGATTTCTTTTCTACGGCGTGCCTAATATTAATATCATGGTTTCGGCAGGGAGAAACCCATAATTTTAAAGAATGTACCACGTCACTTTTCCCAAGTGCTATGGGGATTTCTTTTAAGCTTCACCAGTTCGCCTGTGCTGCGCCTCCACTTTGGCAGCTCATATACCACTATGATTCCGCCCTTTTTCTTGATATTATTTAGCGCGCATGAAAACAAGGCTCTACTAAAGAGCCAGAGTTGGGAACCCAAGCGCGCGTTTCCTGTCATGCGCACCACAAGAACGGGGTCAACAGCCCAATACAACTGCGCTGCTATAACGTCACACGAGTAGCTCCAGCTAAACCTAGCTAAGAAGGCAGGAAACGGCCACAAAAGTTTAGCTCTCACGTATGGGTGTTTCGAGATAGGGACGAATTATTTTGCCCTATTTAAGCTAGTCAGAAGGCACGCTGTATCCGGTAATATTCCTTTCCAGCGACAAAAAAAAAGCGATTTGGTTTCCTTGTTTAATTCAGGTTACTGCAGCTGTATGCACAGCCGTCGGGCATGAACAAAAGAAGGCAGACAGAGTTGCAGCCCATGGTATAGTAACCTCGCCAACAAGCAATACAAATTGCAATTGGGTGCACCCAGCATTCTCTGCAGCGTTTGCTGGCCGGCGCTTGGAAACGCTATGCCAGCGACAAACCACGTGATTGGCGTGAGCCATTAGGATGACAGGCGACGCTACGTAGAGAAATGCGGTACTATGAAACTTGTTTGAGAGCGCAACTTTTAGGCGCAGTTCCTGCTTTGAGCGTCGGCCTCCCTCCTCGTACCTTGGCGTCCCTCGGCGTAATCGCGTGAGCGAGCTATTATGCCATTACCACCAGCCCGGATTCCGAATCTGCAAGATGCAGAATTTATCCTGCGAGCGCCCAAATTCTCCCTTGACAAGTCATGATGCTGAGCCGTCAGGCAGCGGTGTCCTGCGGAGAAGCATCGGCGAGCAACATGTCCGAACGTGCAACCGAGTGCCAGACAGCCCGGCGCCGCACCTCCTTTTGCCTGGAGGTCACCGCGCGCGCGAACTTTGAACCGGGTGGCGAGCGCGGTCGCTGGTTGGACCTCTCGGACGACCGTCGAGTGCTGGCTTTGTATTGGGCCGTTCGAGTGACGATGGTTTCTCGGGGATTATAAAGCCGCGAGGCGGCCGCCTGAAAAACCGGATCCGCCGACCCACCGGGAGCAGAGTGCCGCTCTCGACTGGAGTGAGATGTGTCACGCGTTTTCGCCGGACGTCGCCGTGCGTGAACAGTCGCGTTTGCTGTGAGCTCTCGGCCCCAGTGCCGATCCGATATTGTCCTGTATAATGACCTGTATATAATGTATAAAATCCCTTTCGTTATTCTCACCGACGCCTGACTAGGAGTCTTCGCTACCAACGCTCTGTCACGAAACGGGTGACGAGCGCTATGGGACCACAAAGTAGTAACAGTGGTGACAGCGGTGCAAAGTCATAACAGAGCGCAGCGAAGCGTGAAAGAGCGAACGCAGTGTGCAGCGTCGGCAGCGACGAGAGCGTGAAAATGAAAGGGGAGGAGTAGAGCATGGCAAAAGCGTGACAGAAGTGTAGTACCGCGCAAGACGCGTCCTGCGGCGGTGATCGCTACTAGCAACGCCTCCTATAACTATATGCCTGGAACGTCGCTCTCTTTTCCATAGGGAGCTCTCTGCCGAGTTTTGCGACCATGCGCCGCAGGACGGCGCGCGCCACCGTACCGGTCCCCATGGCAACCACAGCCGCCGCCGCCGAAAGCTCACGACGCGCCAGTCGCTTGGCTGCTGACGTCGCTCCCGGCTGGCTCCCGGTAGCCGTGCCACCGGCGTGTTTACAAGGGCTGGCGGCAAGAGGCGCTCGCCACCGTACCAAAAGGAGGAGAGTACAGTCGAGGGCAGGGCAGCGCGTTTGCGGCTCACGTTCCAGGCATTGTATATTCTAGGAGGCGTTGCTACTAGATAGCATGTTTTTGCAGATGGTTCTGTGATACAGACTTCTTTCGCGGCAGAATGCATGGTAACTGCAATGGGGATCGCACAACGGTTTAAGTTGCGACACAGAACATCGTCTACAGCGGCTGAGTTGAGCGGAGTTTGAGAAGCAATCCGCTGCATACTGCAACAAAGCCTCGAGAAAGGGAGTCTTCTGTGACTCAAAACCAGCGCTGCAACTCATCAGCAATTTTATTGTTACGGGGAGTATTTAATCTAGAGTAAACGGCTAGCACTTGGCTAGTCAAGACTATAGAAATATAAATTACGGGGTTGAACGTGCCAAAAGCACGGTCTGATTATGAGGCACGCCGTAGTGGGGGACTCCGGAAATGTCGACCACTTGGGATTTTTTAAAGTGCACCTAAATCTAAGTACACGGGTGTTTTCGCCCCCATCGAAATGCTGTCGCCGCGGCCGCGATTCAATCCCGCGACCTTGTTCTCAGCAGCCCAACACCATAGCCACTGAGCAACCACGGCGGTTTACTCAAGACTGCATAGGGCACACAAGTTTTAGCAGGTTTTTCAGTCGGGCAGGAGAGACTCTGACCCAGCCCTACTACAACCTTTGCCTTCGCCACTGTTCGTGACGTTATCCCCGGCCGATGTGTACCGTCCCGGTGCTGATTGTGGTCAAAATGGGCTATCACAGTTGTAACGCTTGAGGCGGGAAACATGTACGATGTCACTTCGTGGTGCGGCCGTCGATGAAGTGGACGCCACCGGAGTTATCTCATAGGTGACAGGAGTCACCTGGCGCAGCACGCGGTAGGGCCCGACGTACCGCGACATTGACTTTTCACAGAGGCCGACACGTCGAGATGGGAGCCAGAGAAGGACGAGAAAACCCGGTGTAAAAGCAGTATCCCGGTGTCGACAATCGTATACGGACTCCTGTGCAATCTGCGATGACGAGAGCCGAGCGTGGGCTACAGTGCGCGCGACGAGCGCCTGCGTGATGGCATCTTGCGCATAGGAAGTCGTGGACGTGGACGCCGGTTCAGAAGGGAGCAAGGTGTCAAAGGGTAATAAGGGATGGCGGCCAAAGAGAAGATAGAAGGCTGAGTAGCCGGCATGTCATGACGCGATGAGCTGTATGCAAATGTGACGAACGGAAGGGCAACGTCACAATCGTGGTGATCATCAGAAACGTACATGGAAAGCATGTCGGTCAGTGTACGGTTGAGACGTGTGGTGAGGCCATCGGTTTGGGGGTGATATGAGGTGGCGAAGTTATGATGAGTAGCACATGATCGACGTAGATCGTCAACCACATGAGACAGGAAGTAGCGACCGCGATCTGTGAGCTGGGGACGTGGAGCACCATGTTGGAGGATGACATCAAACAGTAGGAAGTCGGCTACGTCAGTGGCGCAACTGGTTGGCAACGCTCGAGTACGCGCATATCACGTGGTAAAATCTGTAGCGACTGCAATTCATTTGTTGCCTTTTGTGTAAATTGGTTGGGGCCGAGCAAGTCCAGGCCCACTCGATAAAATGGCTCGGTTGGAACGTCAATTGGCTGAAGGAGACCAGCAAGTTGAGTCGCCGGTTTCTTACGCCGCTGACACAGGTCACAAGGTGTTACGTAGCGGCGAACGGAACGATAAAGGGGCTACCAGAAGAAACGTCGTCGTATGCGATCATAAGTTCTGAAGACGCCTAAGTGCCCGGAAGTTCGAGCGTCATGAAACTGAACGAGCGCATCTCTGCGTTTGTAGCCCCAGCTACAAATTGCAATTGGCATCATCCCAAGAGGATAAGCTTTCATTCAACTTGAGCGTGATTGGCTATCTTAGCTGCGCCAGTAGATTCGCGATGAAGCACGCCTTCAGAATTACATATAAATCCCATAATCCATACGTATTCTTTTAAACTCCACCGTAGGGCAATCTAGGTAACCGTTGGTCGCAATGGCCCGCGTATGTCCATGTTCCAATTACTTGCGCTTTTTGGCGCTAGGTTGTTGGTAGCTTTGTTCTTGCTGTAAGAGCTGTAAGTGGGTAAGTGCTTAACATACCTTCTCGTCAAGGGACGATTTTATGGCTCGCAAGTAACAGATCCTTCTTTTTTGTTCTGTTGCGGTTCTCAAGATACGCGAATCTCAATATTATCAGAATTTGAATTTGGCTCCACGAATAGACAAAATTATTGCAAGCTTCTTTTTCATTTTCATATCTAGCTTACCATCTCACCTAGCTGAAGGCGGGAACAAGCGCAGCGTTTCGGACGCCACGCAGTGTAGGTATTTCAGCTTGCATATTACGTCATAGCTGGACTACCGGCCCTCCGAATAATCACACAGGATTAGCTGCTGCACAATCTTTAAGTACGAAACAGTCAAACGAGTATACAAGGGCTTCTGTGAGAAGTCGCGAGATGTTCTGGCTACGGGCGGTTGTTCAACACAAAGTGAACTGGGCAACCCAGTGTGTCGTACAATGCTCCATGTAAACAATCGAATGACAATTTCAATGCTACATCGGAGTTATGCTGAGTTTCTGTTCTGGCAGCACTCTCAAGCAAGACATCACTGTCAAGTTATTCAGCTATGAAGACCCATGTGTCCGATAATTCCAATGGACACTGAAAAACACTGGGGAAACTTTGCTTTACTCTGCGCTTTCAGCTCTGTACTTCGTGAACACTGAAGGTAACATTTGAGTCTTGAAATATATATAAAAAAGTATTGTTGCTCTTGCATTACATACGACAGTGCATGTTACAAGACAACTTAAGCAGTATGCTTAGCTTGTGCAATTCTTTTTAGTTCATAAGCATGGCAGAGGCTGTTTTCTTTATAAAGGACCAAGTGTAAGTGTACTGAATGCCTTAGTGTGAGCACGTGTGAATGCGTAGACACGCAGATAGAAATGTATGTGCATTTTTCGCGATGCACTCGTCCACTTCTTTTCGAGGTTTTGCTTGGATGTTGGGATTAAGAGCAAACAGGTGTGCGGTGAAGGCTATCGTTGTCGACGTAGTCTCCTGACCAGCCAAGAAGATGAGCTCACATTGCGCCATACGCGCCGTGGTTGCTCAGTGGCTATCGTATTCGACTGCTGAGCACGAGGCCGCGGGATCGAATCCCGGTCAAGGCGGCCACATTGCGATTGGGGCGAAATGCGAAAACACCCGTACACTTAGATTTAGGTGCACATTAAGGAATCACAGATGGTCGAAATTTCCGGAGTCCTCCACTACGGTGTGCCTCATAATCATAAAGTGTTTTGGGCACGTAATACCTCATATATAATTTTTAATTTTTTGAGCCATGGCTTCGATTTGTCAGGCCTTTGGGGAAGCATACATATACAGTCGTGAGCAATGTGCGACACTGACTTCTTTTCCGAGCAACAATTAGTCGTGACGTGTGGATTGGTATCTGATACGTCACAAATAGCTTTCCCGGTGAAACTTTAGTGGGATCGTACGCTTTCATCGGGCCTTATCTAATTAGCCACTACAGCTTGTTGAAAACAATTTCTGTGCTCAATTTTATATTGCTCAACGGGGACAAGACATCAACTAAAGGGGTACACAGCAGCACATTGAATATGATTAAACTATACAGGCATTCATCCTGGTTTAGTATGATAGCCACTCGGTCGCATGTCAACAAAAATGAAAGCGAGTATTTGTAGAAAATTACAAAAATAACATCGCATTCGAGCATAATGCCATTTGTTGTACCAAAGCTTTTTGCACCATGCAAGTGTGGTTTATTTTCAGTGTTGCAGTATGTTTTCTTTAATTTCACTTTTACTAAGTCAAACATATACTTACTGTATGTCCCTCCCTTCATAATTATTTCCGTGTTTCCCCAATAAATTCTCGTCTCTCTCACTAACTTTGTATTCCACTCGCAAATATTTCATTTGTGCAGCTTAGCTTTATGAGTTCATGATTGCTCAGTTCTCGGTTCCGATAACACGAAAAGAATGATTAGCAAACAGAGAAGTTGTATTTTTGATTTCGTCTATTGGTCTCAGGAACAATACAATGTGAACGTAAAAAAAAGTGTAAACAACCAACGGCACAATTGGCATGTAAGCTGTCTTTATCTTCGCGAAAGGTACTAAACACTTACAAAATTAAGGAACTGCGATCAAAAACCCAGTGGTCAATACTTCTAGGTAGTGAGAATAGAGCAGCTGCTCCATCTAGGTGCCGTAGTTGGAATTACGACCCAATTCGCGGGATGAAAAGTAATATTTGAATCTTGAACTTCGTAGATGAATGATTGTCGTTGCTTGAAGATATATTTCCACTTATTTTCATAAGACAATATTTGGTTCCGAAATTTATTCGTTCAGTTGCATTTCACGCTCGTTAAACCACTCGCGATGTGAAGAAAAACACGCACACACATATTGTATAACTCTCGCACGGAGAGAAAAAACAAATTTGTACACTCACGAACTTCTGAATACAAATTTGGAAATTCTTTCCCATATAGATATCTTAACCGGACATAACGAAGCTGCAGATTTGAAGCCGGTTCACTAATTGTAGTCATAATTATGCGAAACACAATATTTTTGGTTATCACGTGGAAAAATTACATGAAGTTTGAACAACCTAACGCGCACACGAAAACGAGAAGCCCTGTCATCAGTGATGCTTATGAGCTCGTTGCGTATAAGCACTGGTACCAATTTCAGTTCTTACTCAAATACTAGTATTATCTCAATCTGACTAACAGGCACAGGGTTCCTTTTGTTCTCTCGGCACCACGGAAGCTGGCTTGCTGGTGACCACGCATTTCGATAGCGCAGCAACAACCATTCTCTGATAGAAAACACTCTATGCCGCATGTTGCCTTTGGTTAATTGCAGCAAGGTTTACATATCGAAATAGGTCACTGCGTTAACGACTGAGCAAGGACACACGAGTTTTCTATCAATAATAAGATTATTGCTCACTTAGTTATGCAAGCTATGATTCCTGCAAGTGCGAGTCAAGACTTTCTAAAATCTACACACTCGGCAATAGCAAAAAGGAGTTTCAACTATAATTTATGGACACATACTACAAAAAAAAAGAAACGAACCATTTGTATAAGCGATACGACTTGGCTCTTTGCAGGACTGAATATCAGTTCTTTGTTTTTTGATGTTCAAACAAACATTAATTCTGGCGAACGTACATTCTGTCTTTTCCGGTATGATTTCGGTGCGCAAATACGTTAGCGGATGCTGGCATCTTTCTTTAAAATGTATGCTCCCCTCCAAACAGTGCAAAGCCATTGCGCCCTGCCAAGGTGGACGACCAGCAGAGCTGTAGATGTCGTGTTAAAAAAACTTCTGGTAAAGGCTTTACTGCGTTATTCATTGTCACTTTGTAACGACGGTCACATTGGCTTTGTGGTCGCTATGATATATACCGATCGGTATTCTCGTGACTGCAGACACATTCTCTGCGAACACACGCAACTGCTAATTGCAGTGGTTCAGCCTGTAGAGGTGGCCAAATCGAAACGTGTCAAGCGTCTCAACGCGCTGACTTTCCCACGAGAAATTCACAAGGGCATTCTATGCCTCTTGTCGATGCATGCGTCCGTGGCATAATGATTCTGCGTTCGGCTTTCGAGGAAGACTGACGTGTGGTGGCTCACTCCATGCGAGATTCTTCGGCGGCCGCTGCTGGCTGCGGTTACAGTTTTTTCTGCACCATCGCATTATAGGATTTCGTTGCCAACATTGACAGCATGCACTGCTGCATGCTGTCGCCTTCGGTCGACAGCATGCAGCAGTGAGCTTTTTTTTTTTTTGCACGGTGACCTGGCAAGAAGACCATATAGGCTGGAAGATTTTCTAGAGCCATTGGAAGAAGCGGGCATCATGAAGAACAACACGGCCATAGGAGCCTTCCATATGAACCACATCTGGCTAAGTTGCGCAGAAAGGTTGACAAGGATGCCCTGGTGGAAACGGATGAATTTCAAGTCAAGGGCCGCTTCTGCGCCGTCATTGACCCCATCCAATAAGACGTCACCGTGAAAGTACACTGGGTCGACTTTGCTGTCCGAAATGAGAACTGTCGGCAGGGGTTGAGCAACTTTAGTGTAGTCCTTGACGTTTCGAACGACAACTGGTCCGTCGCTGTCTTTGAACATATGACGTCCACTACGAGGGTAGTGCGAATGAGACTTAAGAAAGGTGTTGAACTTGATGACCTCCCTCATCTTTTCAAGTTTGGAAGTGGCACCGTTCTTCTTGTGGCCCCAGGTCTGTCACCGCTAGGTTTGAGGTGCCGCAGGCAAGGACACATACGACGGGACTGCCAGACGTCACGGTCATGAAAGCGAAGATTGTGCAAGAACCTACGCTAGAGTAACTAAAATGGTTCTCCCAACAGACGACTTCCAAGAGAATAGAATGGACGCAGAGGAAGCCGAGAAGTTTGCCCCGAATAGCAACACCAAGGAATGCGAAAACAAGGCTCGGGAAACGGAAGCCGAGAAAACTGGAGGGACAACGCCTGACAGTCAGGACTTGACGAAAGCAACTGAGGAGTGTGCCGAAATAGGCTGCGCGCAGGAGCCACTGCTCTTAAGTCAAGCAAGTGAAAAGCGAGACACGAGCGACAGCACCGAGACCACTACCGCAGACACTACGGGGGCGACCACGACATGCGGGAAGCGTCCAAGAACAGGCATTCCGAAGTTGACGGAGGACAGCACTGAACGGAAGGTTAAACGCCCTGCAGCGTCAGTGGGATCACGTTGCTGGCGCCAAGGGTAAAAAATATGTCCCCGAAGTCCGGTCGGCGTCATTGTCACCGGTTCGAGGTTACTGTTCTTGGACATGTCAATGCAACTGGAATCCGACCAGACCCGGAGAAAATTCGCGCCGTGAAAGAGTTCCCTGTTGCACAGTCCGCAAAAGATGTCCCAAGTTTCATGGGCCTTTTGCTTTTACTTCCGCCGCTTTGTTAAAGATTTTGCCACCATAGCACGCCCTTTAACAGATCTCTTGATGAAAAGTGTGCCGTTTTCATGGGGGGCCTATCAGGCCACCGCCTTTTCTCGCAATTACCACCATGCTCACGACCCCACCGATTCTAGGACATTTCGCTACTTCAGCCCCTACAGAGGTGCGCAGCCATTCCAGTGTCCACGGAATTGGTGCCGTCTTGGCACAAGCTCAATACGGCCATGGACGTGTCATCGCGTACGCTAGCCATCCTTTGTCACCTGCTGAGCGGAATTACTCTATTACCGAGCGCGACTGTTTGGCCCTTGTGTGGGCAGTAGTGCAATTCCGCCCCTATTTGTACGACAGGCCTTTTTCATTGTAACGGACCACCACGCCCTATGTTGACTTTCGTCCTTACAAGATTCCACAGGGAGGCTTGGACGATGGGCTTTGCGGCTACAAGAGTATTCCTATTCGGTGGTGTATAGGTATGGTCGCCAACACAAGGACGCCGACTGCTTGTCCCATTACCCTGTACCCCGTGGTATGCCCGCCAACGCCGACACAGACGCTATTGCAACTGTTCTTTCCATTGCCCAGCTATTTGAAAATGGCCAACAAGCAACGCCATGATGCTATCTTGAGGACCCTCATCGGCCGAATTGAATCTGCTCCTACTGATTCATCGTTACAGTGGTTCGTCCTCAACGACGGGATATTGTACCGAGGCAGTTTTCATCCTGACAGTCCTCCCCTTTGTCGTTCCTCAACACCTTCACTCAACCGTGCTTCAGGAGCTTCATGACGCCCCAACTGCCGGACACCTTAGGGTTGCTCGCACTTACGACCATGTGCGCCGCCGCTTCTACTGGCCCGGCAGTGCACGCTCCGTACGGCGCTATGTAGCTGCTTGCAAGTCCTGAAAACATCGGAAAAAGCCAGTAATGCTTCCTGCCGGGTACTTACAGCTGGTCGACATTCCACCTGAGCCATTCATTCAAGTGGGTTTGGATCTCCATCGTGGCCCTTTCCCCGATATATATATATATATATATATATATATATATATATATATATATATATATATATATATATATACATTGCACTTCCGTTTTGGCGAAATCAATGGCGCCGCGAGATCCGCGTGATTCTGTTCGTATTAACAGAAGTTTGTCCAAGACGAAAGACGACATTATTCCTAAAATACAAAATCTGCTATTCCTGAAGCGCTAAAAGACCACGCTGCAAGGTAATAAATCAACGGCACTGAATATCAAAGGCCCGATGTAAAAATAAATATTTATTCAATTTTCGTGATAGGAAGTTTGGCTTTATGCACTCAATGAGGCAGCCGAGTATATCACCGGCGCTGTGCAAACCTGGGAGCAGTCACGAAAATCCACAGTTATTCAGCTCCTTCATCTCTGCCGGCTTCTCAGTCGTCGTCAACGCTGCTTGAGTTGTTCATGAACACATATACACTGTTTGCGTCGAAAGGATGGACTGATGGGCTAGTTAGATTTCAATTTATAATGTATAGCCCGAACGAGGCGGGCAATAAGACAGCTGACGGCAAGGATATAACCTGCTTTGTTTCTCTTTCTTTCTGTTGTATGGCTTTGTATATGTACTCTCCAGGTGCAATAGGCCACTATTTGTTAGCCGCCCCCTATCTTCGTCCTCTCTGTCATCTGCGGTTTCTCGAACAACGCGTTAATCATTAGCTTCTCGTGTAGCTAGCAAAGTCACTTACCTTGTTCAATCACCTGCCCATTGGCCAACCACCCCAAGGTAGCCTGCCTATTTCATCATCTCGCTTAGCCATAAAAGGCAGGCTTCAATTCCGGCCTGCGGAGGTTTGGCTTAACCTAATGAGCGGTTCGCATTATGCAGACTTGTTTCCCTTTTGTTCTACAAAATGAACCTAAAGAATTTTGATTTAGCGGAGTTTGCCTTAACGGCAATCTGCCTAGCTACAGTTCATGCTTACTCACAACGATACTTCGCCGTAGGTCCACTGCTCGTTCTTCTTCTCTTTCATCTTCTTCAAACGAGACACGCACAGTTTCACATAATCTCATGTGCTGGCGGGGAAATGTCATGCTATGCAAATAGCAATCAATAATGAGCTCCATTAAAGGAAAGAAGCTGTTTAACGGGATGTTATATCACGGCGCTATTTGAGGTTATTGAGATCGCATTAATATATCCACATGTGCAGAAACAGCTCATCCCGAAATACATCGCGCCTTGACGCAGGTGGACATAGCATATTTTATTGGTACAATTCCTTTTCTTAATGTAAATGTTGAATCGTTTCTATTTCCGAGAAACACATGTTTCTCTGTCGCTGCCACCACACAATACAAAGTGAACTTTTGTGCTTTCGTGACGCCATATCTAGACGTGTTGACCCGGCCTTCTCCGTATTCCAACAGTGACGTCTTCTGCTGTTAAGACACCAAGTCCTTTCTTAATGGTCAAGGGATCCTGCAAGATGTGAAAAGATGAGGACATGCATTTCACAATGTTCCCAATCTGTAGAATATTTATTATCTACTCTTAATTATCACATTTCTTCACAGAAAGAACTCCTTTGAATAGTTCCATAGTGTTGTTCCTTTCCACGAAACTCAGTCCACTCCCCGATAAAAGCAACTCCAGCTTGAGTTAGCGGCAGCCAAGAGTATAATGACTCTTTATGTCAAACAAAAATTTGTTAGGATGCTAGCTGTGTGCATGCGTGAACAGAGAAGCGTATACGTACCTTTGTTTTATCTGTGCGAACGAACTGAACGCTATGTAACGAATGAAGCAGGCAGAGCTTGACGGACTGAAGGGCGAGGCGCATCCCAATGCAGTTCCGTGGCCCAGCACCGAAAGGAAGATAAGTGTACGGTTGGACAGAGTCCACGTTCTCGTCGCTGAATCTGAGAAAGAAAGAGAAAAGGGCAGAAGCATCTTTTTGAGCAGCACTTACTGCAGTAAGGATTGTTTGTATAAGAAAAAAAATATGACGAAACAACCCTGGTTGCTACTCAAACAAGTGTTGCAAACTTGGTTTTGGGTGTGCTTTTTTGTGGCACTGTGCTGCACTATGTGTCAAGCGCAGAGTTCCTTTTACCACCATGCCTCACCCGTACGCGGGAGCCAGTCGGTACTTCTGTCTCCACTTTCGCAAAGACCAGTTCGGAACACCGCGCAGAGTCTCAAAAATCAGTGTCTGCGTCTTCGACCGAAAGCGCAGCGTCTCCATTACAGTGTCTGACACGAGAAGGCAGTAAGACACAAAGATATCGCGATTAATTCCCGAAGAAAGCTAAACGCTTTAATATTTGGTAGTTTTGCTGGAAAGGCACTGCATTGGCAGCGATAGCGAGGTCTAGTGCTGCTTTTCAACTCAATGGACGATGTTGTGACTATACGTGAGTGCGAAATGTTAACGCAACGCAGCACGCAAGGCAACTACTGCTGGACAGAAGGAACAGCGGAACAGCGCTCTGGCGGTTAGCTACCAGGAGTCTCACAAAGCTGGCGGGATCAGAAACGCCGCCAGTAGATAGCGGTACAGACGTTGCACCTCGCTGGTGTGCGAGGTGAGACTGATATGTATGTATGTATGTATGTATGTATGTATGTATGTATGTATGTATGTATGTATGTATGTATGTATGTATGTATGTATGTATGTATGTATTTATGTATGTATGTATGTATGTATGTATGTATGTATGTATGTATGTATGTATGTATGTATGTATGTATGTATGTATGTATGTATGTATGTATGTATGTATGTATGTATGTATGTATGTATGTATGTATGTATGTATGTATATATGTATGTATGTATGTATGTATGTATGTATGTATGTATGTATGTATGTATGTATGTATGTATGTATGTATGTATGTATGTATGTATGTATGTATGTATGTATGTATGTATGTGCGTGCGTGCGTGCGTGCGTGCGTGCGTGCGTGCGTGCGTGCGGGCGTGGCACACACCACGCTATTCTTGGTACTTGCCGTTCAGGTCTAAAGCTGTCAGGATCGGGGAACAGCTCCGGGTCGTGATGCATCGCATAAACGGGGATCATAATAGAGCACTCTTTCGGAAGCTTGATACCCGTGTCGCCAAGAGTGTAGTCTTCGTAGCCTGACCGTTCAAGCCTGAAACAGAAAAACATGAGAGCTTTTTATGACGATGATGTGGCTGAATTCAAGCTGCAAGTGCAGTTGAGCATGAGACGTTTGCGGCAGGGGCAACCAAACAGCATTATCATCAGACCAAGCGACCAGCCTTTAATTACACTTCAAATTCTGTGGGCCATTCTTTTTTTTTCTGTAACCATAAAAAGTGCCGATTGCGGAGTTTACCTGAGCTGCATAAAATGCGTGTGTTTTTCAAAACATGACTGTAGAGCTTTCCAAAAAATAAAGGTCGAAATGTCCGCGTACTTCTAGATTTTAAAGCAGGTAAAGCGCAAATAAAACACGGAAAGCGTAAAGAATGATGAGATAGAGAACTACTTCAAGCTATATTTATTTCACAAGGAAACCCGTATACAGTACGTGCATTCACCATTCATAGTCACAGTGCATGCGTCACGAAAGATTCGCTATCTAGGTAGTTGACCAACACCACTGCTTATCGAGGCGACGTCCGAGCCGCGAACTAAGATAAAAGTCACGCCCACGTAGAAAACAACGCTGTGACAACAACCATTGCCAATCGAGCGCCCCCTCGATGGCCAGTGGAGTTGGTCATCTAAATATCAAATGTCTTCTGAAGCGTGCGCTGTGGTTATGAATGGTCAATCCACATATACGGGTTTTCTTTCGCAACAGGTTTAGTTGGAAGTAACTCTCTGTATGTCCTGATGCTTTCCGCTCTCCGTGTTTTATTTATGCCTTATCAGACTTAAGATATCGCCGTACCAACTAGCTGCCATGCAGACCCTAGTTCAGTATAGTTCTATATGCTCCAATACCGGCTGCATTTTGGCTAACAACGTAATGTTTACAAGCTAAGCTTATAACATACAAAGAACATATGCTTCTTATAATTTTGTTCTACCGTTATTTTACGTTAAAATGAAGAAATCATTTAGCTGCCTAAGCTCTTGAGTTGAATTCCAGGAATAGTCTAAATTATTGCGAAGCTTTCTTTTCTTTATTGCCATATTTCACCTGCTTACCTTGTTGCAGGCGGGAACAAGCGTAACGCTTCCGATACTACGCAGTGCAAGTACGTCAGCTTGGATATGACGTCCAAGCTGGGCTCCGGGCCCTGCGCAAGATCAGTACAGCTGTAGTTGCTGCAAAGTTCAGAATCGGGAACCTGTCACGCACGTATGTAAGGTGTGCTTTCGGGCTTTAGAACCGTTGTTTAAAACAGAGGCAAATGGACATTAGAGTCTATATTACAATGCACTATATGAAGCACGGCAATATACTGCCCACTTTGTCAACATAGTCATGCTTTTGTTCTTCTTGCGCTAAGGCCGTACAACAAAATTCAAAGTATAACCGCGCGACGTTTGCATGAGAACATAGACGAAAACAGAGACGTACAAGCGCTGAGCTTGACAAGCAAGACACTGCAGCTTTGGACCAGTTCAAACATAATGCAGCTCTCTCTCAAATTTTAACTCACCCTGAAAGGCACCCAAAAATTTCAGGTGCGCACTGGGCTCTCAGTTGGATCGCTTGTAAGCTCAGAATAGAATATTTTAGCTTTGCTGTTAATATGGAAATTAACGTTGGTCTCTTGCACTGGCATGAGGCAGATATTTTTAGCGGAACCATTTAAGCAATGTGCTCAAGTGGTCAAGTTCCTCGTAGTTTTTAGCCATGACAGAGGGCACTTGGTGGCCTGAAGTGGGACGAATGTGCTTACACAAGCGTGCCCGAATGCGATGGTGCGCAGCGAGAAGTCTACTTACATTCTCCGCAATGCAATCGTCCACTTCTTTTCGCAGTTTTTCTTGGACGTCGGGGTTGAGAGCAAGCAGGTAGGTGGTGAAGGCTATCGTTGACGACGTGGTCTCCTGACCGGCCAGAAAGAAAAGCACGCACTGCGCCATGGCTTCGATTTCACTCAGACCTTCGGGGCAGGAAGCATGTGCCAAGCTCTCGAGAGATATTTCAAGAAAACAGTTCAACGGCTGTTCAGCCGCACTAAAATACTGTACGGAAATTATTCGACTTCATCGTTCTCAGACAAGAAGAGCTCTTGATTGCAATGTAGAAACAATAGCCTGGAGTCCAACGTTAACCGAAAAGTTGCAATGATTGCATTGCGAAACAGCAGCAATGCATTCTAGCATATATCTATACCTTAGGGAACGAAAATATATTTTACCGTTGAAGTGGCTTCTATTTTCTCCTTCGCAGAATTTCACCACTTGCTTTCATTTTTTTATTGTTAAATTCCACTAAAATACTTGTTGATGCCTGCGCAATGATTACCGTTCTTTCCGGCATACTGTATTATTCAGGGTTACTTCTGTTCTTGGTTTTATGAATTTACGATTGAGCATTATTCGTACTACTGTATGTATACACAGTGTAACAACTATCATGCACCAAGATTTCAAATTTTGCAAGTGCAACGTAGCTGGACAGAAGCAAAGCAATGTTGTTTACCGTCGCTTGGAGATACCCAGGTTATCTGTTCATTCCGCCAAATTACATAATTAGACATAATTAGACCATATTCATCTTGTCGAATATGGCAATCAGAGGAAAAGTGTCCATGAGAAAATTATAGAGCAGCAAGAAAAGCTCCCGATACAGCTTTCTGTTGCGCAATACGTGCTACATAAAAGTGTTTTTCTGAGCGTGAAAGACGACCGCGAATTCACGCGACATTGTCTCGCGACTGGACGCTCGAGGCACTTTCCATAGCGAGTCCGAGTTGATATTTCTCTCATAAAACTGCTTGTAATGCAATGAGTAAAATCACACCCATGATATACCGGTTTTCTTTTTGGAATGTCCAAATTTTTTTCTAAATTGCCTGTGGCACATAACACAATTTTAACCCTTGATTTAAATTACTGGATGAGGTGACCCTTACTTCTAAGAGAAATCAACGTAACATAAAATTAACGTAATTACCCAAACTCGTATCCACTTGAAACGAATTCCCTGGGCGGCACCAGTTTCGAGATAATAATTTTCAACGTGTACGACAAAATTCAATCGTGTTCCAGTTACCTTTGTGCTTCAATGCATGAAAAGCGCTTTCTTGAAAGAGGTAACTGGAACGCCAATGAATTTCGTCGGAAACTTTGAAAATTATCTCGAAACTGGTGCAATCCAAAAAATTCATTCCAAGTGGATAGGCCTTGTGAACTCACCGGCTATAATTCGTGTAGATTTAGATATGTTCCGTAATGCGAATGATTTAAAAGATAATTAGCGGTATTGTGTTAATTATTCAATTAAGTGTTTTGATTTCTTCTAGGAGTAATGGCCGCCTCATCGAGTAACTTAGATTAAGGGTAGACCTTCTTCTATCTTCCACACGCAATTTCCAAAAATTTTGGTCCTTCAAAAGAAAAAAAAGGACCCTATAAGCCTGTTGGCATTCGGAAAATCCCATTTTCAGGCACATTATATTCTCCACAGACTAATGTTTTATACATAAAGCAGCTCCCCGTTTGTAAGACGCTTCTCTAACCGCCTACATGAACACGCCAGATATATTTTAGATTAACTTATATGGATGCGTTTTGAATGAAGTAATACTTATTTGTATTGTTCTGACTAATAAAAATCGAGACCCTTGAATAGCCTTATTCTATTCGCTAATAGTGACACAGTAGTCACGTACACTTACAGAGGCTTAGGGACAAGCAAGAACCTCCAGCAACCCAAAAGACCGCTTCACTAACGAGACCGATTAAGTTGGTACACATATGCAAGTGTGAAAAGCGGTGCTGTTGCTTGAACGCTAGCTTTGCCATAGAACGATGGAAATGCGCGTAACCTCGATTATCACTTACGTTTAGTGCTCTTCGTCGTCTCTGGCTTATTTTCCGAACCAACGTCGAATAGTTTGCTCTCTGGATCTGCTGCGCCATCATCACTTGAAGCAAGGCTACCTTCCTGAGCATCCATCATGAGCTGCAAAAAATCTTCTTGACGCTAAAAAGAAAAGGCACAAGATCGTTGAAATAACCTTTTTTGTTGTTGTCGTCATTTTATCGTATCACCAACTCCAGTCATGTTGTTATGATAACCCGTAAAAGAATTCTAAATAAAGGTAGCTTAGCGTTGTCCATGGCGAAATAAGTTTATTCAAGGTTTAAAATTTGCTAAATACACAGATCTCGGACCCTTTCCGTCTCCTTTTTTAGTTAATTGAAAGTTGTAACGATCGGCATCATTGAAGTTGTGTGACCTTGAAAGTGACCTTAACACGATAGTTTTCTTTGGCTCTTCGCCTCACTTCGCGGTTTGTATGTTTCTGGCCGTGCCAATGTGACCCTCAAGGTCACATAAACGGCCAGAAACATATACAAACCGGCAAAGTGGGGAGAAGAGCTGAATATAAATATCACTTTAATAAAGCACTACTCTACCACTCTAGAGTGTTGTGCGCTTGTTTTCCAACTGCTGTCTTCGAAGAACGAAATGTGATACGGAGTTTAAATCTGCCGGAAACTGAGGCCATATTATTTGTCATATTCGGCCAAAGCCATTCAAGGGCTTGGTTTATTCATGGGCATTGAAAGTTTACTGAAATTGCTCGAAAGGAATAAATCGCTTCAAATTGTGCAGTTATTCTTCAATGTCGCACAAGTTTGCCGTGCATTTTTTATGCATAACACACATGTGGCCTCCCGAGGAAGAAATATGCGTTGAGTTTTCTCCTTCCACTGATGAGCTTGAACTGCCGAGTATAGCTATGAAGCATGCTGCAGCTTTTGCATGGTGAAAGCCGGAACTGCCGGCCACCGACAGTTCAGGCTTTACGCATAATTCGCGGACGGCGAGTAAGTCTGAACCTATATATATAGCGTACAAAGAATGTAAAGAAAATTAATAAAACGTTATACGTACGAAATCTTCCTGACGCCTCTCGTTTATGATGCGCTGACAAACATTTTTGAAGTATTCAAACTCGCTGCCTGTTGCTATTCTAAAGCTGAAGTACTTCACGAGTCCCGGAAAAAGCACTGAAAGAGATCGATGTCATTGTCAATCATTGCATAATCCTTCATAACTAGGGTTAAAAGAAAAACAGCCAATTGCTTTTGTATGGTTGTGCAGTTATGCACATAATAAAGATATTTTCAAATTTTTAAAGCGAATCTTTTTTTGCTAAACATTGACGGGTGCAGTTGATCCTTCGCACACTCTATCAAAACCTCTTGTTCTTACAGTGACTATCTATACTGTGTGCACCAGCACTCATTATCACTGGCTTCCTTTCTTATATTTTCTTCTGCGAGTGCTTTAATAAACTTCTTTTTTTCTTTTCCAACTCGTAAGTGGAAGAAATACATACCTGCAATAAGCAGCCTCAAGGACATTCTTGCGGAAAATGCTTTACTGGCTTGCGTCACAAACTCGTTGGTGGCGTCTGTGTGGGAGTCAAGTCTTGTGCCGAAGGCGCACCTTGCGATCACGTCGAGTGAGTAATGACCAAAGAACCTGCCAAAAATTAGTGCAATGCTAAGAGAATGATTTTGTTATTTCCACTATGTACATTGAAGTGCGCAAAAAAAAAGATCGTCCATGGTTTGTCGCAAACCCATAAATTTGGCATAAATATCATACGTCAACGCACGGCTGACAAAGCGTTCCAGGCGCTTAAGAGTGGCGAAACCTAGTTTCACCAAATAAAATGCATCAAGGTGGCGCTAATTCCTCCAAGCATGAAAGTAAATAGTCGGAGTCGCCAATATGCTTAATAGTCCGTAACGATGGCTTGAGGGTACTGGCTGGCTCTCGCTGTATAGCTTTGGCAGGCCCAAGTCGGTATTTTCTTCTTGATAGAGTTGTTATTATTATTATTATTATTATTATTATTATTATTATTATTATTATTATTATTATTATTATTATTATTATTATTATTATTATTATTATTATTATTATTATTATTATTAGCAGTAGTGTTAGCAGTAGTAGTAGTAAAGGAAACAGCGCGCCTTCCGGCCTTGCGATTTTTGTGACCCTCTATCTTCATGCCTAACTTTAATATTTTCCTGAAAGGAGTTGCAGAAAAGTTTCAATGACTGAACAAGAACTCTCATATTTGTTGTATGTTCCGTCATTCTGTAATCCGTTTTTCTGTTTCTCCACTTTTGCTTTGTATTCTCTTCGTGTACACATTTTATGCTCAGTTAAAATCTGTATTCGCGAAATTATTATTCCTTTCTTTATGTGTGCGCGCGTGTGTACGTACGTAAGTGCGTGTGTGAGCTTGCACTGTTCTCCTTGTGCATTGTTTTGCCGATTGCGCCAACACCAAGACCCTCGAGGTTGTTCCTGGGCACTTTAATAAACACCTTTAACTGATTATTATTATTATTAATATTATTATTATTATTATTATTATTATTATTATTATTATTATTATTATTATTATTATTATTATTATTTGAATAGTTGTAGTAGTAGTAGTATAGAAGAATACGCATATTTTCTTGTTTACAGGCATTACTAATGTCATAGGATTTCTTAGTATGTTTAGCTACGTTTTATTATCCTCTTTTGCACTTACCTGCAGCACATTCACCGCCGCCGAACGTTCTGCGTGTCTGGCCCTAACTTGCGTAATCCTAGCATTTTCTACCTGAATTCCTCTTGCACCTCTAACGCTATAACACGTCTTGTAACACAACAAAGTAAGTTTCGTCGTGATCTTGGCATATTCAGCTCTACTATTCGCTCATTATCTTACTTCTGTACTCGATTAATTCAATTTTCTGTCGCACTTTGTATCGCTGTTCATTGAGATATTCTGTTTTGTTCTTCGGCTTTATGTTCCTTGTGTAGCACAAGTGAACCAATATTAAGGCGTAAAGCCGTTCTTGGGAACTTTCAGAAAATAAACAAATGAAATTAAATGAATGAAATTAAACGTAGATTTTGGAAATTATGCTGAGCGCTGTATGTGTATTCAGTGTTGTGTTATTTCTCGCTACCTTTTCTCTTTAACTCCGTCTCTCTCTCCCTCTTTCTCTCTCTCAACGTGGGCGCGTGTGTCGCCATTCACCAATGGTCTGGAATCGCCTAGTAACGACACTCTAGTTTTCACTAGAACTATGGTGCCTCGCTCCTCACCTTCAGCTTATTCAAAAGGATGCCTATAAAAGCATGAGTCGGCCATTTCTTCAATACCTCAAGGGCTTCATAAATAATGCTGCAAGGGGCACTGCTAAAGCTAGAGATACTCGATTCTGTAACGAGTTGAAGGATTATTGATTTTTGTGGGGCGTAACTCTTGAAAGTCAACAAGGGGTGCTTCTATTTCTGTGTGCGGATGGAGAAGCCCGGCGTAAATTAGTTTTCTTTATTAACGCAATAGAGTTAAGGGGTCCGTGTTGCACAAAATGCTGCGTCGGCGTCCGGCGCCACCGAGAGCGAAAAATAGCGTATACATCTAGTGATATGTATACGCCACACCTTGCTCTATGACGTGCTGTGTTTGCGGGTTACATTGCCGCCCTATACTATCACGAAAGTTGCTCCTACTTTGTCTCACAGCCTTTACAATGTTATTGCTCGGAATTTTGAGCCTGACAGCCCACAAACAAGTGTCATGAAACAAAACACCGACAGCGCATGCCTCTTATGTTAAATCTTTTCAGACTGAAATATTAAGTTGGGCGAAGTAATAACAGAAACCTGAAACTGACGTAATTCCTCACTTTTCTTATTCTTTTATTCTTTTTTTTGTGCGGCGGTGCATTACCTCAAGACCGGCCTGCGCACGCAAGAGCCCACGTTTCTGCCAGAAAGCTCGCCTTCGCGCATTGCGTTCGCCGCCAGCGTTTCCCGGGAAGTATTGCGGTTACGTGAGCTGCACTTGCCGGGAAACATCAGAAGCATTCAGGGATCTTTAATGCTAACGCGACACACTCTTAACGGCGAAGCTTAAGTGTCCTCCAATTTTCATTTAGTGAGAGCTCGCTGCAAGAGCGTTCTTCGCTTTTCGCAGCAGCTGGGAGGAGTCAGCAGCATAAGCCTTTGATCCGCCGCGGTGGGTGCTATCGGTGCGCGATACCTCGCTCACCTTTTGACATCGATGTCATCGTTTCTCTCCGCAGCTTCTCTGAGATGCTTACATGTCGTTCTCGCGCAATCTTGAATCAACGCGTTCATCTGCAAAACATCCGACAACCACTGGCTTATAAGTATATACACACACACACATTTTTGTAACTGTGACTCACATTGTTTGTATTGTGACATTGTTTGCATTCTACGTGAAATGGGATAGCAGGCGCCAGCATTTCCTAAGTTTCATATATTAAACACAAACACACGCACACGCACATTTGCCATGGGTAGAAAAAAGGGTGAAGAGGTCAATCTCCAGTGAAGGAAATGTAACACGTGGTTCGTAACCCGAGAAATGTGGAGAAATGATTGTTTTTTGTTTATAGTGATAACATTTATATGGACATTCCAGGCGGATTTCCGCCATCGCCATTGGCATCGCCTTAATGTTCTGTAGAAAGTCCAAGTGCGATAACATCGCGGCCGCCTGCCGTATTGAGTATGTGCGAGCGAAGGTTGGTAGCTTGATACGGTGGTGCCTTCTCGCGCTCGCAAGGGAGGACGGCGGAGAGGGTGAGCGTGGTCTTCTCACACGCACAAGTGGGGGGGGGGAGCGGAGAGGGGGGGGGGAGATGTGCGCGCTCTAGGAGGACGTGGTTGTGTGTGTGTGTGGGGCGGGGGGCGGGGATGTACTCTAGCTGCGGTGGCTGAGCGCGACCGCGCGCTTCCTATCTCGGAGGCAACCTGCGCTCGCTTCGAAGGCTAGCCGATTTGAGATAGCTGATGGCTTCGTGTGTGGTGTGTTCTCGAGCGCCTAGTTCGCCGCTACTGCCTCTCTCCATCCCGCCAGTCTTATGACAGTAAGGGTCCGCGGTCATCGAGTGAGATGTCATTGTTTTTATCGGTGCGCGCTTGACAACATGCTCGTTAATTCAGTTAGCAAGCGAATGTTTACAGCAGTTTATGCAGTTGACAAAACGAGTGGCCTTACTTCGGATAGCCGTCTAATAATTATCTGTCGCAATCAATGCTTCGCCTTTCGGGTGAAAGTTTGGCTTTTTTTCTTGTCAAAGGGCAAGTGCACATAAGCGATGCATGCATTTAAATAAAATCTTAGTGCACTCGTCGAAAGAATGCACCTTTTGGGGGATATTCGACAATATCCAGCAAAACATTGCCGAATCAACTTTCTGTAAGAAAATGTTGACGAATCTCGTCTAGTTTCTCCTGAAAAACCTTACAGCAGATAGCATTATACTGTGTTCTGTGTAACAAATTCTCACCCTTCCTGCACCTTGCCCGCTACGACACGTCAGCCGTTTGTGGGTGCAATAAGAATTGTTTTTAGCTGTCTTGCCTGCTCGCGCTAAAACAGCAGTATTTTTCATCAGTCGAAGCTCACTCTTCCCATTTATACGGAGGTCATTCAATGAACATGGCATTGGACGACCTACTTCGGTGGTGCTATACGCCTCTATTACTACCAATAGGACAACAAATCTTCGCAGAATTAAACCGTCACCTTTTGCACAAGAGATAAATTTCGCTAGTGTGATCTACACAAATGCAGGTGATGAGAAAAATGTAGGACGGGTCGCATCAATCAGACCGACGACGCACCTTGATATCCAAGACGCTGGAAGTTATGTGGTAGAAGCAGCAGAATTTATTATTTAAGCTTCAAGCCACCCACGATGTAATAATGACTGTTAGCAACATGACAAACATTGGTGTCGATGAGATTTATATCCACTCGTTTACCGATGTGAAGCAGTTGAAGCACGTTTTAAAATATGATTTAAAAACACGTTTTAAAATACGAAGAAGCGATTCAAGGGCTTCGCATGTTATCCCATTTCGATATCAAAGTCTGCTAGGTGCAGGGTCGTGGTTGCCACTAATAAGCATAGCCGACAAGGCCATCCACTTCCGTTTACACGACATCACGCCTACTTCCCTTTCCTATGACTCCCATTGCATCCCAAGCCAGAAAAAATATTCTACGACGGGACACTCATTCTCTAAACCCCCGTATGTCTTCTGCTTTCCTCGTAATCTCCCTCAGGTGGAAGACGTATCTGTCCGAGGATTTCGAGCTGGGGATGGCCTTGCCACTTCCGTAACCTCGGCCGGCGGCTCAGTAGCTGAAGACTCTAAATTGCCGGTGAGCTCTGCCCCCACGTTTGGAGCGGATTCTTGCCATCTGATGTAACCGTGTTTGGGGGCAAAGGCCACATGAGAAAATTTGTTTAGAGGGGCGGGGATACGGACAAATTATTCAAGACTACGAGTAGTTAGTTATAGGCTAAGTTCCACAGGTTACTCATGCGTCTTCTTCACGAAGAAAGACTGAACGCACTTATTTGGCCATACTATGCCGTGCAGAAAAAAAAAAGAAACAATATTTCTGCACATTGAAGCTGGAACTCAAAGAGCAGTGGTGCTTAGAACAGTGGTGTTGACACGACAGTGCTGTTGCCAATACGTTTCTTAGTTTGTTCCCACGTGGTATCAGTATAAGTCTTAAAAAAGGATTCCCCGTGTGCGAGAGACCCTTGCAGTTGCTATCAATGTTCCACGGTTGCTGTCACAAACAAAAAAGACAGTATCCGGTTACACTATGATGGCTAATTGTCGCGCACCGCCAGCAGTAGCTGACCTAGCGCGGCGCAGAAAACAAGAATAATTCGAAAACATCTAGTAAGTCACTCAATTAGCGATCCACGAACAGCTTGAGTTTTTGAACGCCCTGGTTAGATAACGCTTTCATTATTGCTTCGTTCGTTCATCATAAAGCAGGTCCTACAACGCCGCACTCCGTCCTTTGCGTTTTACTACGTACCTTACGCAGCTTCCCAGTCGAGAATGCTGGACTAGATGCGGGGCGTATTGATCGCCAGCGCTCAACGGTTGCAATGACCATCATGTTGTCCAGTAGGAGATTTGACGTGCGTCGCTGCTGTGATAAAAAGCAGGCAACAACAGTTCTCACGGCTGTATCTCTGGTTTCAAAATACGGGGAAATACAGCCTTATTCATACACTCTTTCAATTCATTATATATCCGCATACAGATCCCATAGAGCGGAACCTCTCATGCCTACCCTCTCGGCTTTGGCTTGGCTGCTGTCTCCTGCTGGGTCGGTCGTTACCTCGGCAGATACATTTATGAATAAATATACGAACATCCTATGTCATGCGCCGAATGCAAGTACCAGTAAACGGGTTTATATAACCGTGTATGCTGACTCACAATGTAGCGCCACTATGCGTACCTCTGTTCTGCTTGTCTCGTAATGAGGATCCGAGCCCAAGCATTTCATCTTTTTTATATTTTTGTTCGTGCCACCCCTCTTCTTCCTTCTCTTCTCCTCACCGTCACCATATGTCGGCAATGATCTTCAACATGAAGAGAAATGTTGCGTAACAGACACCCGAGCCCTAGCCCGAGCACTCCATTGTTTTATTCTATTGCTCTTGCACTTCCTCCTCTTATTTCTCTTCTCTTCTCCTCGTCTCCGTCCGTCGGCAGTGATCTTCAATACTGCTCAATAAAAAATAAATTGCTACATAAAATCTGAACGAGAACAAAGGCGATCGAGAGGCCCAATTTTTATTAATGATATCATAAGAAGCCAACAAAGGCGCCAATGACAACATACGGGGAATTTATTTGTGCTTGCTAATTGAATTTTTTTTTATTCAAGTACCCAAGGCCCATACGGGCATTACATAGGGGTGTTACAATAAATTAGTGATACATACAGTATACGCATTTGAACAGATAATGCATGTTATACTAAAAAAAACACAAGCGGAAAAATCGGGGAAAAAAAGCAGTAAAAGCAATACAACGACACGTCCCAAACGTTGAAGCTGTCTATAGAATTAAAATGAGTGTTACACAACATCACCGTAACTAGTCACATCATACAAGGAAAAATGCTTGAAAAAAGGTACACGTACCAGCAGATACTATATGAAACAATGAAAAGCACAACCAGAGAAATGTTTATGCAGTACAAGTGACTCTGTGCTAACCTAGAACAAAACCATTTGCGCAATGACATCAAAATATGGTGTGGAAAAAGAAGTAAAATAGGAAAAAAGCCCGCAATAACACAGTGATACCTATAACACATGAGCAAGAGAATACTACGTTAGTACGTTAAAATAGTGTTTTAGTTTTGCAAGGAAATCATCATGACTTAGAGCTCATACGATTTCATTTGATAACATATTTCAGTGATATATCGCGAGAATTGAAGAAATTGTAAATGAATGGAAATAAAAGTGCAGGAAAACAACTGGCCGCTGGTCGGATACGAACCCACGTCTTCGCATTACGCGTGCGATGCTCTTACCAATAGAGCTACCGCGGCGCCGTTTTCCCATTCACTTTCTGGAGTACTTATGTTGTTTTACTACTAGAAATAACCCTGCGCCGTTGCGTAGCACTCCCAGGGTTAGTGCTAGTAGCAAAAAAGAGAAATACCCCAGAAAGTGCATGGGAAGATGGCGCCGCGGTAGTTGGTAAGAGCATCGGACACGTCAAATCTGAACATTTAATATTGGCCAACAGGTCCCTTTAAATCTGACCAAGTGCTTCATGCGTCACTGCATTATATTTAACTAATTCTTTGTTTACTTAATTTTCCTTCCTTTAGCCGTTCGATATGTACCACTGAGTGCGTCCCCATTGTTGGCCAATCCTCCAGAATGGGTACTTCCCACTGTGACACAAGAGGTACGTTATACCTATAGCTGCAGGCTAGATATGTGTCGTGATGCGAAAAGACTATTTGATATGTAACCTTGAACCCTGTACGATGTATGACGGAACCACTCAAGAGATGAGGAGTAGCGCCAACACCTCCTTATATCATGTCAATAGAAAAAAAAAGATATGTGTCGTACTTATCTGCGCATGCACCTGTCATCGCTGTTTCTCTCTGGACGCTAAGCATCATACATCGCCTTCCCGCTCGTTTTTCCATTTCGGCATAGCTTGTCAGCGGTGTAGTACACACACACACACACACACACATTTATATATACATATATATATATATATATATATATATATATATATATATATACAAATGTGTGTGTGTGTGTGTGTGTGTGTATACACACAATGATCAGAATGACTTCATCATGCCAATAGGCCATCTAAAATCACTGCCGTCACAATCTTGCGTCCAGAAAGTGCACCTCACAATAAGCGAGTACAATGGAAGGATCGCTAACACATACACGCACTTTCTTCTTTACAACGTACTCCTCGAACAGCTCCCGTGTATGACGATACCTATGACAGTATAAAATTTTAATTTTTTTCTAGAAGCGGAAGGCCCACCTTCTTTGTCTCTTTTTCACAAGCCCTGCGATAATTTGCTACGTGAGAATGCTCGTCAGATGACCGATTCTTAGAATGTTCTTTTATACGTATTTTAATACAGCGTCCTGTCTCACTGACAGCAGCAGGAGAAAGGGAATTCGTAAACCACACCGCACGTGCATAGAACAAACTGTGACCTGTGGCTTACATGACAAACAAAGGGGTTGTGCCTATAGGTATCTTTTCAATCTTTCTCAGGACCTGCGCACACAAACGGGCCAATTTTAAAGGAGCAGAAAACACTACATTCGCTCCATAATGTTGCGCCACGTTTTTCATCTTGTGCGACACCTTATGTTGGTAAGGGATCACATCGTGTCTCTTACACTCCTAGTTGTTGTCTTGAAATGAAGCTGTGACGTTACACTTAACCTTCTTAATCAATTTTTTGCAAGCAGCTGCTGCCACAGAGCTCGGATAACTAACTGTATTTAGTCTAACTACTTGATGTTCAATACTCTCCGCTACTCTGTGGCCGCATGATTTTGTCAGTGTAGCACCAGTGATGGACACAATGCCATTTTTACGGTTTTTGAATGACCTGAAGAAACCCTTAACCGTGCTTTCATGGATCTGGGATGAAATAGCCAGCAGGTATGGGCCACTTCAAAGCGTAGGCGAATGGATAAATATTGTAGCTCGTTTTCATGAGGGTGTTTAACCGTGAAGTTGATCAACCACGATATATGACTGGCACATAAGGGTCAATCAAGTTACTGATAGAAAGCTTTCAATTCTAGCCCCTTTTGTTTCACTAGCTTTGACAAGCTTTAGAATATTCTATCGAAAGCTGTGGCAAGGTTATTGTGTTTCTTAAATGCAGATCTACTCAAATTTGACACAATTTTTTCGCAAAAAAATTGGGAAAATTGGCTCAGCACATTTTTTTTCTTTATCACGATGACATACGTCACACCGACTAAGACGGCACTTTTAATATTTGTTTTTGGCGTGTTAGTTTAATCGCGGCGTTTTCAGCAACTTTACTGGGTGATAGCAAAGTGTGTTTGATATAGTCACGAGCGGCAGATTGACGAATGTTTGCGTAATAAAAAAAATGACGAATAATGTTAGCCTACCTTTCTGTTTGGCAAAAGTTGGAAGTCCTTGACGAGCACCTGCTTTATCAGATCAGGTTCGGCTACGAAGAGGCATGGTTTTCCTTGCTCGTAAGCACTGCGTCAAAGCAAAGCGAGGCAGCGTAACACAGGATGTCAACCTAAAGCAGCGCGACATGGGTGCAAAGGGGTGCTGCAAACATTGAAGCGCGACAGAAACTGGTGCCCTGTATGACACGACACGGCCTTTGCGATTAAGATGATATTGCTACTATATGAGCACTCGGAAACGCTCTACGACAGTTATCACGGTGTCCTAAAGAAAGCTAGATCATGCACAGTGTTTATATATACAGAAGGAATAATGGTATGCTAGGATTGATATGCATGCAAATTGCGAAGTGTGCAAGTCTATGAGGGGTTGATGAAGAATTACTAAAACCAGCTGTTTTAGTAATTTTCGTAGTAATTTTAGTAAAAGGCGTGGTATGAAAAACTCGAGAGACCTGGAGGCGGTAGCAATTATATTTCTGCGAAACACAGTGGCCATATTAGGGTGATGTGGGCGGAATGTTTTTGACGTTTGTAGATTAAATAATTGAACCCTTTGCAGGAAATTACTTATACAAGCATCGAAAAGTTTTGCAAGCGAATATTACGATCCCCCCAGTAAGTTTGCCCAATGTTGTGAAAAAACTTGAGCAATAAGTGTCGGAGGAATATACAGAGAATGGGGAATATTGTTAGCGCGATAGGTGCCCAAAGTTTCGAACGTGTAAGTTAATTAGATCTCTCGCAATGAAATTCTTAAGGTTGTATTTGAAAGCACCTTACGGTCATTATTACCTATGTTTGCGAATGTCCCGAAAGCACTCGACATAACGCCTACTGCGAATTCAGTGGTGTATTTACATACATACATACATACATACATACATATATACATATATAAATATATATATATATATATATATATATATATATATATATATATATATATATATATATATATATATATATATATATATATATATATATATATATATATATATATATATATATATAAGATTCCTAGCACGTTGGCACGGTGTGCCTAGTGAACTAAATGAGGCATTTTGTTTATATTTGTTAATATTGGAGGCAGCTCATAGGCCAAGTTGAGGCGAAGTTCAAAGTGCGTGGACTAATTACGACTTTAGCGGTAAATTACGTATGCAGGTGATCCGAAGTGTTTTCAGTGTGTTTTACGAACGCTGCATAATTTACCTAGCTTCCATGAAAGAACTATAGATTCAAGGGAAAATAAATTCAGTGAGAATGGGGGTAACGTTATTGCCGATGCGGTCGCTATCTAAAATGTGTGTAGACGAATAGCTGATGTGTGTGGTGGAATGTGTGTGATGAACGTTTGCAAAGCACACTGTCCCGCAGTGCAGTACAAGTACAGACACCTAGTCACACTACAGTATTACACATAATATTCTATAAAAATTAGAAGCCCCAGTTCACGGGTGTTCGCTTTCGCGCCAGCTAGCCGTGCTCTGTTGTCATGCTAGCGGCCGATGTGACCAATTTACATGTTTTTATTGTCCATTGCGTTGTCCAGTGGACAAGGACAGGTGGCTGAATTCTTACCCGAATAATCGTCCGTATTTCTTGTATCGTTCTTGATCACTCAGACATACTGGCTGCAAGATAAGAAAAAAATAATAAGAATGTCTGTTTTACTATTCGCATATTTCCATACTGCGAATTTCCGCATACAAAGTTTCGTGTTTATAATAACGCTCAGGTGAGTAACGTCCCAGTAGCAGCTTACCTTTAACAGCAATCTCTTGGCAGGTCCAAATATCAAAGAAAACTTCTCGTGTGCCACATTCTGGTTTTTCCAGTAGTTTCGATGCCTTGCCGCATATCTTTTGACGACATGACGTTACCAGGATGAAAGAAAAAAATAGGTTTAGCTTGGCATTTGCAGTCCGTTCCCCATAAACGAGTGAATTTGTCTTCATAAATATATTGTGCAAAAATCACTGAAGCTGATAGTCACAACAAACAAAGTTTATATAGTATTTTGTACTATACTGCGCTTCTCTCCGTGCTTTTCTTTTGTCTAGGAAAGCATCGTCGTTTCTTGCGACAGTTGCAAATCCGAGTCCCTCAGGCATCAGAACGAGACATGCGGATGCTCGTCAACTTAGCAACAGATGTGTTTCGCTGTTCTCTTGTATAGTAGTCTTAGACAACATGCAGTGCCGGACGTGTCCGTTCTGCCACCGGCTTTTGCAGGCCCCAAGGAAAGTGCACCGTGAAAACTGGGCCGATGCCGAATGGCCCCAGTGACCGTATTCCCATAATGGAACATGTGGGAGGGTGGGCAATGCAAAAGTGCTCGTGCACCTATATTTGTGGGCACATTAAAGGGACCCTGAACCACTCCTTATCGAAGTAGAGAAATGCATTTAAAGTAAAAATGGGCTATTTCAGAAATACCTTGCCGCAAAAAGTACTTCATTGCTTTCAGCAGAAGCGGAGTTATTGACAATGAAACACGGCCTCCGATGTGTTCCCGTTCCTCCAATAATTTGCACTGGGAAGGCTACGACGCAGTGGGACGTGCCCACAACGCTCCGCCTTCTAAATCTCATCGGGGCGCGCAGTTCAGATTTCATTCTGGGTGTTAATGTAGACGCCACGACTTCAGCCTTTGAGGCCTGCACTACATATATGTTTACATCCTTAAGAGTGTTTTCTTGTTGAATTGGCAACGCCCTTACCTTCAGGGCCTTACATAAGCTTATAGAGGACGACAACGAAGCTCTAACTCGACATGCGGTGACATAAGTCGTCGTAGTAGTGTGATAGTAGTAGTGTGAACTATGTGATAATTCTGACAGCCTTGGGCGCACAGATATATCCGACATCACAGTTCCATATTTCGCCCTGTGAAATTCTCTTGTCGGATATTTCTGTGCGCCCAAGACTGTCAGAATGAAGTTTTCAACTGCGTCTTTTGTGATCGCACGTCTAGTTAGAGCTCCGTTGTGAGCCTCTATAAATTTACTACATCCATGCATGAGCACTGTAGAGAGGACATCAGACGGCATGGAACGCCTGTTTAAGCTTCCCATCCTTAAAACAGTTTTACATACACTTCTATCTTACCCGTAATAACGCTACATTCTAACTACACTGTTTTCTTTTCAAGCAGAAGATGTACATCT
The DNA here is from genome assembly GCF_038994185.2 of Dermacentor albipictus. Taxonomy (NCBI): domain Eukaryota; kingdom Metazoa; phylum Arthropoda; class Arachnida; order Ixodida; family Ixodidae; genus Dermacentor; species Dermacentor albipictus. The sequence continues at coordinate 105,857,074 of NC_091824.1, read as the reverse complement.
TCACAGAATCACATGCGATGGCCATGAAGTGTCAGGCTCTGCAAATAGCAATACATTACGCGTTCGACTAAATAAAAGGTCGCAGTTACGCCCGAAAGGCGAAGCATCGATTGCGAAAGCATATTAGTGAACAGCTAGGTATACGAAGTAGGGACAGTGGTTTTACCAGCCGTACAAACTTGCAAACATATGCATACTAACTAAACTAAGAAGCATGGTGTCACGCGCGCGCGAGCAAACATGAATACATCTCACTCAATGACCGGCGAAAGTCGCTGTCAAAACGCTGCAGTGAGGAAACGCGGCAGCAGCGGAGAGCGGTGCAGCCGCTCGAATCAACGACAACTAAGCCGCGAAAACACTGCGTAGCGCGGGCTCTGTACCTGTCGCAGATGGCTTTCGAGATGCAGCTGCCCGGCCAGGCCCGCACGGCCGGGCAGCTGTTCTACAGCGTAGAACGCGCCTCCGTTCCCTACCCTCCCCTCGAAAGCTTGCGCGCGAAGGAAGGCGGCGCGCTTCGTCCCCGCTTTTGTCAATTGCGAGAGCGAAATTGAGCCGCGATCACCGGCTCACCCTTGCACACATTTACTTGCACCTGCAGCATATGGCATACGGCGATGATTTTATCGCCCTCGGACGTTATACGGAACCTCACGATGCCGATGGCAGAATGCACCTGTGTCCATATAATTGCTATCGCAACAAAAAAAAAACTGTTTTGCGTGTTGTCTTGCGAAATGACAAATTGAAGGGTTTCCTGTAAAATCCCTTCAATATCTGCATGAGCAGGAACGTATGCTGTGCGCATGCGTTTGTTTATTTTACTGCACCGCCCTTCAAAAAGACGTCTCGGGTGTCCTTAGCCATTTATTCAGAGACGCGATGACGAAAGCCTTGCAAAGCCTCCTGTAATTAACGTGAACCCAGCTTAATGCACCCCTAATACACCCTAATTCATTTTAATAATCATTCGTACACCTTAATCCACCTTAATAGACATTAATTACCTGCACATACCTTATGCCACTGTAATCCACTTTAATCCTCCTTCATTCACCTTAATCCACCCTGAACTACCTTAATCGGCCTAAAGAAACCCTAATTCTTCTCAATACATCTTAATGCATCCTAATCTTCCTTAAACGACTTATCAATCATTATTTACTTTTGCTAGTCATTGATCATCTCTTATAAAGAGCTGGACATGGTTTGCTTCGCTTCTGGCCTTCCTTGGGTCATATTTTACTGCGCGAATAAACGATCGCATAGAGAGCGCACAAGGACACTTACGCAGACAAATGCAAGTCCGCGCCTGTCCTTGTGTGCTCTCTCTGTGATCGTTTATTCGCGCTGTTAAAAAATGTTCCCTAATATGCGCCAACTCGCCCAACAACAAGTTCTTCTAAACTTCCTTGGGTCACGTGATATGTTTGTGCCTCACAATGCGGTCTTTAAACATAGAGATCGGAGGCTTTCGCCTTAAGAATGAAACAGAAAAAGCAGCTTTTTTTCAAAAGTCACATGTACTGAAAACCGCCATTTCACAGTTACTTACATGTAAAGCAGAAAGCAAGCAGTCACACAAACGATGATCGCATCAACTAAGCTAAGTGGGAAAGTCATTGCAGAGCCTGCTGCGTACAATTCGGACAGAACGAACGTTCAGAACTGGGAACGCGAAAGTCGCAGAATAAATGGGTCCGCTTCTTGTGGGAGCTGTATTCCTTAAGTCGCACGCTCTCTGACGGTGTTGATTCCAATGACGCACTCGGAGGCACCAGTGAAAGAGGTTTGCAATACAGGCTCAGATTGTGGCAAGGAAACCACATGCTTGGTAGATAACTAAATGTATATATATATATATTATGTCACCGTGCCTCTTGACAGAGAAGAGATAACAGACAGAGCAATGTACGTGAAGGAGACGCTATGCGTAGCAACAAGTACCCTGTTATCGACCGTCCGAGCGCGTCTGACAACAGATTGTTTGTGAAGAGTCCCGTTCACGTGTCCTATGTCGGTGGCACCTCGCCTGATAATATCGCCGAAGCTGTGCACCGTCCGAGAATGACTCACCTTTCCGACTTACCCAAAGCCTCGATCAGAAAAATAAGCAACGTAGGAACAGAAGGAAAGACAGTTATTGGGAAAAAAATATAAGCAGGTGTCCTTCTGCTTGTGTGGGGAGGCTCCTCAGTCCAGGGTGCCTCCTACGACTCTTGATGTCTCCCGGGTCCGCCGCACCAGTTGCTGCTGGTCACGAGGGTCCGGGCAACTCAGCACGGCCTCCCACAGCTCGTATGTGGGGTCGAGTATTTGTGGGGCTGCCTTTATCTTGGGGCACGCCCATGTGATGTGATATAGGGAGGCGTAGTCGTTACAAAGGGGACGTTTGTACGAATGCCGTGTAGGATGCATTGCTTAAATCGGGGTATGCATTGGTTTGTATTTGTCACCGTGCTACGGTGTCTTTGCGTAAGAGGGTCTCTTGTGCATGTGGGTATTGCCGACTGTTGCGTCTGTGGTGTTATAGTATGACATTGTATTGTAAAGGTACGGGGCTCCATTGATGCGGCCGTATCCCTATCTTGTGGCCCCCGGGAGGCATGATATCGGGCTATAGCGTGCGTACGCTGATTTCCACGGAGGGACTCGTGACCTTGAATCCATACTATTTCAACGTTCAGGAATTGGAAGGCTTGTCAGGAATTGTTGGGCGATGGAATGTATTGTGCCTCTCGCGTACCTATGGCAAGTGGCCTGAGAGTCCGTAATAATTGTCACGTGCTCGTCGGCAAGACTAGTGGTGATGGCGAAGGCGATGTCTGTCGCCTCCGCTTCGAGCGCAGTGGCAGTGCGTACCGCCATCGAGACCACCTCTTGAAGGTTATGGTCGATAACGCTGGCAGTCCTGGCTGCCTTTTGGGTGTACGGCGCGGCATCTGTGTATAGTGCGGTGGGAAAGCTGCCATATCTTGTCTGGAGGGTCTTTGCGCGAGCTTGGTGATGACTGGCATGATGTTCCGGGTGCGTGGTTCTGAGTATGGGGGCTACCTCGATGTACATTCGGATGTTGGGGGCCGGGTAGATCGCTTGTTCGTGGCCTTTGCCATGACGCACTAGGATCCTTCTTCCTGTTGGTGTGAGGGCTAGGCAGTGTAGCATACGGTGACGACGACTCTTTATCTACCATAAATTTGTGCCCCAGAATATATTGTAATTTTCTTTTTTTTAAACTTACCAGAATAACACGCTTCTTTCCCAAATCAAGACTTTCCTAGGAGCTGATATAGATGTTTCTAAATAGTTTGAATTACTCTCCTCTTTGCGTTAATACGGTCACCTCCACCGGCATACGGAAAAAATTTTAAAATTTTAAAATTTTAAAATTTTAAAAAAATACGGAAAAAGAAGACGAAGTAGAAGAAATGTAGAAGTACCTCACATGGAGCTCCGGCTTTTTCCACTCACAGCGACCGTCAGCCTATAGATTTCCTGGAAGTAACCATCGCCACTACTGCGGGAAGTCATCAGGACCACGAAGAGATCAACATCTCGGCAAGTGCTTCCACATCCATCCATAAAACGCCACATTTCGTGCCCGGTTCGCCGACCGCCGCGTTAACCCTAACGCCGGTTCGGCAGCCCGGCATCTCTACCAACTCATCAGGCAACTATGGAAATAGAAGTGAAGGGGACTGAAATCGCCCCGGAAGAACTAAACGAGGCAGGATGGCTCGCCGCCCATAAGACCCTACAGCGAAGCAAAGCAAGCCTTAACGAGTCCAAAGCCATACCGCGTACAAGAACTAATTCGGTAGCGCAGACGCCGTCGTCCCGTCCGCGTCGGCAAGTGCCGAAGCCCCCACCGCTGCCGGAAGAGGACTTCAAAGTGGTTCTCCGACCGCGTGACGGATTCAATACAGCCGGCTGGAGCTCCGCGCTCATCACCGACAACATCATGAGAACGGCCGCTCTGGAAGCGGCAGCGCAACTAGAAGACACGATCCGAATCAACACCAGCCAAAATATCATTATTGTCAGCACACCAAGAGAAGACAACGCCGTCAAGTACAGCCAAATCAAGGAGCTCAAATTACAAGAGAAGAGATTCAGCATGACTACTTACATTACGGCGCCTGAAAACTCGGCCAAAGGAATCATCCATGGGATTCCGGACTACGACACACAAGAAGACATTATTAGAAGTTTGGCGCGTAATACCCCCCGGGTCCTGCACGCCAGGCGCATGGGCAAGACGTCCTCAGTTATCATCGTTTTTCAAGGTGAAGAAGTACCACACTACGTCAACTACCGAAATACTACGTACCGGTGCCTTCTGTACAAGAAGAAGATCGAAGTGTGCGGAATCTGCCGAAAAGTCGGCCACCGGGACGATGTGTGCCCCACCCCGAACGAAAAATGTTGTATCCGGTGCGGCAAGCAAAACCCGCCAACGGACCATGACTGCGAACTAGTGTGCGCTATCTGCAACGGCAACCATCTCTCAGGCTCAAAGCAATGCAGGAAACGTTTCCAAATCCCCTACATCATCCGACAACGACAGTGGCAGAAACTATCGGTGGAAGAACAGAACATCCCTAACGAGCGCAGGCAAAGTAGATCGCGAGAACGCCGATCGACGCAGAACAGCCAAGAAACCAGTGCAAGCTTTTTTCCCGGAGGATCGAGCAGCAGGAGCCGATCTCGGTCTTACCCGAGACTAAGCTCAACTCCAAGTGCCACCGACTCCGACGGGACGTCGCGGAACCGGTCGAGTTCCGGGAGACGAACGACCCCGACTAACAGCGGTCCACAGGTGAGCTGGGCTAACACGGTCTCTTCTCCCAATGCTCAGTATCCTAAGATGCAGGCTCTCGAGGCAGAACTCCAACAAATGAGGCAGTTAATAGAACAACAGAGAACCGAAATCACTAAGCAGCGTGCAGAAATCACCCGATTACAACAAAAACAACAGGAGCGCAGTCAGACGCCGCGCCCTACCCCACCAACTAATCCCTCACTCAACACCACAGCACCACCACATAAACGTAAGGCAGAAGATCATACAGACAACTCTTCAGACATATCACCAAGTTTCGAGAAACTAGAACATATGATTACTGAACTTGCCAACCAGATGCTTCAGCAACATCAGGAGAATGGTGCCCACTTGCAACAAATAAGCGCACGTCTAGACGCTCTGGAAACCAGAAGCACCAACCTAGAGTCTCGGGTAGCCGCGACCGAAGCCAAAGTACTTCGCTGGGAGTCGAGATTTACATCCACGGCCTCCGGCTCCCTTAAGGGCGTGGCATCCAAACCCTATGACCGTCCACCCCTATCCGAAATCTCTAAACCGATCGCTGAACCCCCTCCACCTCAAAATGGCTCACACTCCTAACTACAAGATCTGGCAGTGGAACTGCCGTGGGTTTCGCCGCAAACGGGGAAACCTTCAGCAGTTCCTTCGGGGTAAGGCGGCCCCTGATATCATTGCCCTTCAGGAGACGGGAGGCCACGCAAAATTGGCAGGGTACAAATCCTATAATGCTTCTGGGTCGGATTCCACCACCGCTATTCTAGTTCACAGAAATCTAACAGTCATTAAACATGATATTGAAGAAGTCGACATAGACCACGTCTTTATTGAACTCATTCCTAAACGTAAGGAGGATGAAAGCATATTCATTCTTAATGTCTATAGTAGCCCAAAGTGCCGACGTCACAAGTTCGGAACTCTATTCAGGAAGGTTCTCAGAATCTCCCAACAAAAGGCCATATTATTATTAGGTGACTTTAACGCTCCCCACACTGCATGGGGATACCGCACAGAGGTAGTCAAAGGTCGTAATCTTTGGCTAGAAGCCCAAGAACAGGGACTGACTCTGATCACAGACCCCCAGACACCCACCCGTATCGGGAATAGTGTCAGCGTTGACACCACTCCCGACCTAACTTTCATCAAAAACATATGCAACTATGATTGGACTAATACCGGGGAAAGCCTCGGTAGCGATCATTATATCATAGAAATCCACATTCAGGCGGGTCTACCCCGCAAGAAAGGCAAACGAGTTTCGCTCACGGAATGGGACCGCTTCCGCCAGATTCGGGAGGCAACCGCCACCGAGCATATAAACGATCTCGAGGCCTGGATCGGGGATCTCAGAGATTGCGTGAAACGCGCCACGAGGGAAATCCCTGAAGACGATGGTCTGGTCGAGGTGGATAGCCGCCTCCTACACTTGTGGGAAGCCAAAAATAGCATGCAAACCCGCTGGAAAAAGAATAAACTAAATCGTACACTCCGCTTGCGCATCGCGCAAATTAACATAGAAATCGAGGAATACGCTAACCAATTAACCAAAAACCAATGGGAAAAGGTATGCGACAGCATGCAGGGACAACTCGGTCTAGCCAAAACGTGGAATCTCCTCCGATACCTTATGGACCCGGATAGGAGTAAATCCGAGCAGAGGAAATGCCTCAATAAGATCACTCACCAATACCAGGGCACGAACGACGAGCTCCTCACAGAGCTCAAAACCCGGTACATAGGCACAAATGCACAAATCCCCCAGAAGCCATACACTGGTCCGGAGAATCTTAACCTAGACGCACCCATCCTAGAGGCTGAAGTACGAGCCGTCTTGCTGAAACTCCGAACTAAATCTGCACCAGGCCCCGATGGAATAACAAATAAGACCCTCCGAAATCTAGACGACGTATCTATCACTGCCCTAACAGAGTACTTCAACCGCTGTTGGGAAACAGGTTCTATCCCCTCGCAGTGGAAGCATGCACAAATAATATTCATACCTAAACATGGTAAGCGACTACAGCTCGAGAACTTGCGCCCCATCTCTCTGACCTCATGCGTAGGAAAACTCATGGAGCACGTTATACTTAACCGCCTCCACAATTTTGCGGAGGACAACAACTTATTCCCGAACTCCATAATTGGCTTTCGTCCAAAACTTTCCACGCAAGACATCATGCTTCAGCTTAAACATCAAGTTCTGGACCACATACCCAAGAATGGTAGCCGGGCTGTCCTGGGCCTTGATCTTATAAAGGCCTTTGACAACGTAGCGCATCAGGCTATACTAGAGAATCTGCAGCACCTAGGTGTGGGCCAGAAGACATACAACTACATCAAAGACTTCCTCAACCACCGCACAGCGGAACTAAGAATAGGAGAACTACAATCGGACAAGATCCCTCTTGGAAGTCGTGGCACCCCGCAGGGATCAGTTTTATCCCCGTTCCTCTTTAATTTAGCGATGATCAGATTACCGGAACAACTTAATCAGATTCCAGGTCTACACCACAGTCTGTATGCAGACGACATTACCCTGTGGGTGGTTAAAGGTAGCGATGGAGATGTAGAAACCACGCTGCAACAAGCTGTAGACACGGTCGAAAAGTACGTTACCGACAAAGGCCTCGCCTGCTCCCCGCAAAAATCAGAACTCTTCCTACTCAGAGCCCCTACAAACCGCAAATCCGACACTGCGCCATCCCCGGAAATCACTGTGCGAGCCGGAGGAGGCGCGATCCCGGTGGTGACCACCATCCGTGTACTAGGCCTCTTCATGCAAGCTCACGGGCGCAACGGCAACACAATTCACAAACTGGAAGCATGCGTTCAGCAAACGATGCGACTCATTTCAAGAATTGCCAACCGACACTCTGGCATGAAAGAAGCCAACCTCATAAGGTTGGTACAAGCCTTCGTTCTCAGCCGCATCACCTACATCACCCCGTACCTCTGCCTCAAAGCGGCTGAGAGAGAGAAAATAGAGGGGATTATCCGGAGAGCCTATAAACAGGCTCTTGGGCTACCTATAAGAACGGCCAACGCTAAATTGCTAGCCCTAGGTGTGCACAACACCCTCGATGAACTAGTAGAAGCGCACCTTATATCTCAATACGAAAGGCTAGCTCAGAGTGCCGCCGGGCGAAACATCCTCCAGAATCTCGGCATCAACTACGAGTCGATGCAAAGCATTAAAGTAGACATTTCTCACGATCAGAGGCGCCATCTCAAAATTAATCCACTCCCTAAAAACATGCACCCCGAATTCCACAAGGAAAGGAGGGCCGAGCGGTCCAAAGCCCTACATCAGAAATTCCACGCCTTCAAAGACGTAGTCTATGTCGACGCAGCAGAATACATAGAACGCAACTGTATGTCCCTTGCAGTGGTGGACTCCTCAGGTCAAATACGCGCTGGTGGTTCAATTCGCACCAGAAGCTCCGAAACAGCGGAAGAGGCGGCTATCGCTCTGGCAATAGCCTCCACACATTGTCATTACATTATTAGCGATTCCAGAGCAGCAGTACGCAATTTTGCGAAAGGTCGGGTCTCGGCTCCCGTAAAACACATAATAGACACAAACCAACACCCACGACCAATCCACATCATTTGGGCACCAGCACACTCCTCCCTACCCGGCAACGATGCCGCCCACACCACCGCTCGAGGACTCGCCAACCGAGCACCCGGACGGCTCACGCTAGGATCAGGGAGGGATCGCATGGTCAGTTACCAGGAAATAACTCAGCACTACAGGTTAGCCAGGACAGTGTACCCGTCAGCACACAAATCGCTTAACAAGCGACAAGAAGTAGCTTGGAGACGACTTCAGACGAACACCTACCCCAACCCCGTAGCCTATCACTATTACTACCCGGACCAATACCCTAATACATGTAAGCATTGTCAGCAAAAAGCGGATCTATTCCATATTATGTGGTCGTGCCCAGCCGAAAATCATACAAATCACGAAATAAGTAATACTGAGCAGTGGGAGGCCGTGTTGCTCAGCTCCGACCCTGACCTGCAGGCCAAGGTCATCGAGAGAGCTGAAGAAGCCGCCCGGGCCCAGGGGCTCGTGGCTGCCTAACAACAAGGTCATCCGTCAATACCTTGTTTTCAAATAAAGTCTTTACTCACTCACTCACTCATGCCATGAAAAATATTTAATTAAAATAGAGCAGAACACCCATAACTTATATCTCAAAACTTTGAAGAAAAGTATTCGCAATAAAATTGACTTCTACGGGATATTATTTGTGGCACGTGAAACTGTTCCTCATTTCTGATACGGACACTGTGAGAACTTAGCACATTATAGGAACCGTCCGGGAGGTGGGTGGGTGGAAGCGAGTTATTCATGACCACGGTACCGGTGACCACACTGTAAAAAATACTTTCAATAGCTAACTTGCTTACCTGTAGGCGCGCCATGTTGAGAGGCTGAAGTGACACGTAATTTATGAGCTTCGATGCAACCTGACGCATCATCTGCTTTCGGCAGATCTCTGATTCAGTCATTCCAATCGTCGTTCACCAAAGAAAGTGGTGTCGACATTGAGGCCAAAGTCTACGAGTAAGCCAGTTGGACCATTTTGCATTCGTTGTCCATTTCTTTCGTTTTCTTTCTTTTTTTGTTCGTTCTTCAATTCTGCTTCTTTGTTCACTGCCTGTTGATGCGCTCTCGCACAAAAGCACTCAAATTTTCAAAAATATTGTGCCGTCCTTCTTTCATGGGCAGTCTAGCACAATCCACTCTAACTACACAGCAGTAGTTGAAATGGCTCTCTCTCTCTCTCTCTCTCTCTGTTTGTGTGTATGTGTGTGCGTGTGCGTGCGCGTGTGTGCGTAAGCGTGTGTGAGCGAGTGGGTGGGAGTGAATTATTACTTTGTCATAAGCTTTCTATATGACACCTTATGGACACATTATACAGGAACGCAAAGCGTCGACACATCGCTCCCCATATAGTTTCTTTATTTTCAGAACAGATTTCATTCAGCATGGCGCATACAAAGGGTCTTGGCGAAACAGACACGGCATTGCGCTGATTAGCAACAGATTTGTTTTTATTTGGAGTCATACAGTATGCACTTATGGCCGAGGACACAAAAAACACAACGCTACCTATTAACGAGAGGAAAGGGGGTTAACCGAGCGGCCCAATTTTTATTAATCATATCATGAAAAACCAACAAACAAAGACGCCAAGGACAACATAGAGGAAATTACCTCTACTTACTAATTCAATTAAACAAGGATAAATTACTGGCAATGAAAATGGTGAAAAAACAACTTGCCGCAGGTGGGTAACGATCCCATGACCTTCGCATTACGCGTGCGATGCTTCCGTGTGCGAGCATCGCAAGCGCACGCGTCTTTTGTTTGTTGGCTTCTCATGAAACGCTACCTATGAGTGACTCGGCCTGAATCAGAGCATTGTTCTGTCTGTTTCACCCTACCCGTCGTCTTCACTGCTTCGCCATGTTGGAAGTGTCTTTTGATACAGAGCTGTTCTTTCTAGCTCCGGTTTATTTCTGTGAAAACCTAAGTTCATCCGCTGGTCCTCGCTCCCTGCTCGGTCGTAATGGAAGTGGACGACCCCGTACGTCTGCCGGCGACGGCGGCGTCAGCGGCGGCCGCCTCCAGGAAGCGGATCGGTCAGCAGAGCGACAGCGACAGCGAGGACACCCATGTCTACTCTCTCAGCAGTGAGGACACTTCCGATGACGACTTCCAGCTTGTGCAGAGCCGCAGAGCGAAGAGAAGGAACACCAGGACGTCCTCATCGTCAAGCACGCAAACAGTGAGACAGACGCAGAGGCCGGACGCCAATACCATCATATTCGTGCCCCTGCTTCCCAACGTCAACATGAAGCTACTTAACAGGCAATCTGTGTCGATGTCACTGGAAGCCCTGGTGCCAAATGAAATATCGGACATTCGAGTGAACACCCGAAAAAATCTTCTGGCGGTTGATGTCCAGCATGCGGCTGCTTTGACCACTCTACGCAGCGTAACGGACCTCGATGGCATTCAGGTGCGCTCTTACATCCCTCTGGGATCTGACGTAGTCACTGGCGTTATCTACGACGTAGACGTCGCCATCCTTAACAACGACTTGCCAATTCTTATCAAGCCAGCCAATGATGAGGTCATCGTTGATGTTAAGCGGCTAGGCAGTTCACGCTGCGTGAAAATAGCATTCAAGGGCAAATATATACCCTCGCATGTTAAGGTGGGCCACTTCAGACATGCAGTGCGGCCTTTCATTGCGAAACCTCTTCAGTGCCGCAAATGCATGAAACTGGGACACGTGAGCAGCGTCTGCGAAAATCAGGCAGCATGCCCCCGCTGCGGTGAGCCCCACGGTGCAGATAAATGTGGCGCGACTGTAGTGAAGTGTGCAAACTGCGGAGGATCACATGAAGCTTCATCGAAGGCATGCCCACATATTAAGAAGGAAATGGCGATCTTGAAAGAGATGGCGAGAGATCATTCATCTCATCGCGAAGCCGCCGATAAAATCAGGAAGCGACGTTCACGTCGCCGGCGCTCCTCAAGGAAGGCTCCTCAAGGAAGGCGCATGCCACTTCCTACAACACCACCTCCTCTTCCACCACCTAGGCCAGACAATGTGGAAAGGACCGCGAAGAACCAGTCTACTGAGAAGACCACATCTGCCGAATCTTGGCCGGCTCTACCGAAACGACAACATTCACCTACAGAAACACAGCAAACTTTCGCTGGACAACTCCCGGCGTCTACTGCCGGCGATTTGTGCGACCAAGACAGGCAAGTGGCTGATATGCTGCAATCGCTAATTAATACAATGCGCATTATACTGAACAAGCTGCAAACACCAGCAGCTCGAAGCGCTCTGCAAATACTGGATGCACTAAATCCAGTGCTTGCTAGCATCGTTTAAGCATCATGGCTCGACCAACAGTCCCCTTCCGCACTGAACTCAAAAGTGCGTCGATCTTTCAATGGAATGCCAGGGGTCTAAGGACCCGTATATCAGACTTTCGCCAATTCATTTTTACACATCGCTTCCCCATACTGGTTATTTGCGAACCAAATACGTCAACTCCACTCAGACTGTCCGGTTATGAATCTTTCGTCTCGTCCACATGCGGTGCGAGCACGAAGGTGATCATCTACATCCGCACGGACTTAACATACGTCGCTAACGCGATAGAGCCTCATGACGACAACCAATATGTCTGCCTAAATGTCCAAAAGAATGTGTCATTTACACTAATTGGAGCCTACATATCCCCTGCGGGTCACTTTGACGGCGAACGACTAAAGAAAATATTACTGATGAACAATGGCCCCTGGATTATCACAGGTGACTTCAACGCGCATCACCAGCTATGGGGAAGCACTAAAATTGACTCCAAAGGCAGGCGCCTTGCCTCCTTTGCTGCTGACCATGATTTGTGCTGTGTGAATGACGGCAGCCCTACATTTCTCCGAGGCACGACCTACAGTAGCTGCCTGGACTTAACTTTGGTGTCACGGCGCTTTGCCTCAAGCGTCCAATGGTTTACGGACATACAAACACATGGAAGCGACCATATTCCAACATACATAAAGATTAGAGGAGTTGAGCAACGCTCCTCTACCGTCTTGCGTACAGTTGATTGGTCAAAATTTAAAAAGGATATGGACGACACATGTCGGGAAGGCCTCTCACACACCATCGAAGAAGCAATCGCAGAGGCATTGAAAACATCCATCTGCTCGCTTACAAGGTCAACAAGGCGAACAGACTTGGACATGGAACTTGAGAGGCTGCGTGCGGCACGCCGACAGGCGGAGAGGAGGTATCGGCGCACGAAGTCCGTCTTGGATCTGAGGGCTTCACGACGCATACAAAAGAAAGTCCAGCGTCGCATGGATAAATTGGAAGATAAGCGATGGAAAACATTCTGTCATTCACTTGATCCCAGAAAATCGCTCTCGCACATATGGAGAACGGTTAGGGGTCTTCGCTCATCTCCGCATCAAAGGAAGCCCTTCGCTGCTCTGGCCCTCTACCAACTCCGCTCGGAACTTCAAGTGGCTGAAGAGTTCTGTGCACGGGTTGCTGGGTCCGTGGCCATCATTACTGACGCAGCATTGAATGACATCCCTGAGGCACGTGTACCAGAAATAAACGTGCTATTTTCCCTCGAAGAGCTCGATGCTGCGTTGGCGACCTGCAGGCGTTCTTCGTCACCAGGACCTGATGGCATCACGTATGCTGCCCTATGCCACCTTGGACATGACGCACGTGATGAGCTGCTCAAATACTACAATGAGTCTTGGCAGAATGGCGCCGTTCCTAAAGAATGGAAATCGAGCCGCTTGATCCCCATTCTGAAACCTGGAAAGTCTCCGCTTGAGATCTCATCCTATCGTCCGATTGCGCTTTCGAGCTGCGTCGGCAAAGTGATGGAAAGAATGATTCTTGCTCGATTGGAATGGTACCTAGAACGATTCAACATCTATCCGGACGCCATGACAGGCTTTCGTCGAGGTCGCACGTCCATCGACAACGTCATTGACATCATAACATGGGTCCAAAATCAAAAAAGCCTCAAGCGCCTTTCTGCGGCACTTTTTCTGGATATAAAAGGAGCATACGACAACGTCGCCCATGAGGCCATACTAAACTCACTAGAGGCTGTTGGAGTTGGTGGCCGGATGTATCAATGGATTCGGGACTATTTGACTGAGCGGCGTTTTTTCTTACAGACCGAAGACGGCCCAACTTCAGACCATTACATCTGCCGTGGTGTGCCGCAGGGTGGAGTGTTGAGCCCTATTTTGTTCAACCTCGTCCTGGTAGGACTAGCGGATTACCTACCGCAGACAGTACATGTCTCAATATACGCCGACGACATTTGCATCTGGGCCTCTGCGGTGACTCGCCCTCAGCTAAGAGCCAGGCTTCAGCGGGCGGCAACCATGACGGCTTCTTACCTCCGAGAACAAGGCCTCAGTGTGTCTACGGAAAAGTGCGCATTACTTGGTTTTACGCGGAAACAAATGTCATCGTATCCTGTTACCATCGATGGTCAAGCTGTATCCTATGTTAAGACGCATCGCTTTCTGGGCGTCATCATTGACCGCAACCTCTCGTGGAGCCCTCACTGCGTCTATCTGAAGAAGAAGCTCGTCGCCATTGCTCAGGTCTTCAAATTTCTATGCGGGAAAAACTGGGGTACACCAGTCCATTCTATGTTGCAACTGTACAGGGTTTTGTTTCTCGGACTCCTACGTTACAGCCTACCAGTATTGTCAAGTGCACGCAAGACGAACTTTCGCGCCTTGGAGAGCATACAAGGTCAAGCCCTACGCACGTGTTTAGGGCTGCCTCAGTGCACTTCAACCGCAGCAACAATCGCCATCGCAGGAGACCATACAATCCAGACTCATGTAGCTGTCGACTCTCTCAGAGCGCACATTCGCCATCTGTCAAGGATCCCCGACCATCATTTGGCCTCCCTACCAGCAGATAGACCTCAAGCGACCTTTTCACGAGTGATTAGCGCTCATCAAGAGTACATACCGGTATCTTTTACACCGGCGGCGAAGCCTTCCTCTCCCCTGTGGTGCCTGCGACCACCTCAAGTGAATTTTGCTATTCCTGGCCTTACAAAAAAGTCCAATCATCCATCGCCGGCTCTGAAGCAACTTACGCTCCTATTATTGCACCAGACGTATGATGACCGCATACATATATATACTGATGGTTCGACCTCACCTACCAGCTCAACTGCCGCATTCGTCGTTCCAGCCAAGAACGTTACAGCTAAATTCAAATTGTCGCACACGACTACATCTACATCGGCAGAACTTGCAGCTCTCCATGCCGCTATGATGTACATCACCGAAGAGCCAACAGAGAAATGGGTCGTATTTTGTGACTCTAAGGCAGCCCTTCACAGCATCAAGTCCGCATTACGTCCCAGAACGTACGAGCAAATGACATCTGAAATCAGGGAACTGCACCATCATGCTCTGGAAAGAGGACACCACATTATATTTCAGTGGATCCCTGCTCACTGTGGCATCGTCGGCAACAACCTAGCTGACAAGGCTGCCCGGTGTGCCCACGAGGATACCAAGACGCGTCCAACACCTTTGGCGAGGTCGGACGCTGCCAGAGAACTTCGCCGACTTGCGCGCAAGAAGTCCCAAGATCTCTGGATTTCAAGTGGCTTCAATTGCAGATTACGTAAACTGGACCCCACGCTACGGCTACAACCGCCATCTAGCCTTTCCCGCGGCGAAGCAACCTTGTTGTGTCGCTTGTGGCTGGGAGTGGCGTTTACGAACGCATATTCCTACCGTATGGGAATGGCCGAGAGCCCGATGTGCGACTCCTGTGGGTGCGACGAGACCATCGAGCACCTATTGTGTACCTGCCCTCGCTACGATGTCCAACGCCTCTCTCTGCGGGCAACTTTACGCAGACTGGACTCGAGACCTTTCACCGAGTCAAAGATACTCGGACCGTGGCCACACCCGTCGCTGGCTCGAAAAGCGATTCGTGCACTAGTGCAGTACTTGAAGTGCACGGGCTTAACAGACCGTTTATAGTGTCCTTGTGTTTGGTGTCCCTCCCACACAAACTCAGTGTTTACTCTCTCCCTTTCTTCCGCTTTCTATTCCCCTTTCCCCTCCCCCAGTGTAGGGTAGCAAACCGGATGCTGTTCTGGTTGACCTCCCTGCCTTTCCTACCCTTGTTTTCTCTCTCTCTCTCTCTCTCTTCGCCATGTTGTACGTAAGCCAACTAGCCCAGCTAAAAACCCTTGTGAAGATTGTTCTGCTTGAAAGTTCGTGAGCACCGAAGTTCTGTTGCATTTTAAAATCACTTGTTGCATGTGTTTCACGCTGGTCTTCTGCGTACTCCAATCGTAAAATCTTCTGCAGTCAAAACTCCAATTCCAATCTTAAGCTTTACTGGAACCTGCAAAGACGTAAAAAGACAGCTGTCGCCTTATTATATTAACAAGCCTGATTTCGAACTGCTATTCATCCCATTTAACAAGAGCACCCAACATACATTGCAGTGTATTTTTAGAAAAGCGATACTATTTGCTTGTGTTGTCTTTAGTTTTTCCTTCTGTCTAGAACGTGTTACTATGCCTACAAATATAATGTTTATAGTGTTATTGACTGATACTACATATCCGCGTACACCGCACATTGTTTTATTGCTTTTAGCGAGTTTATTTATAACATCGAAAGCATTTACAAAGGCACTGCAAAAAATGTCGTCTTTGGCTGGTGCCTTTAGTGTAATACCCTAAGCAAGATCAGACAGTTTCAAGTTTTAACAACCGTTTGTTCACGCGAATGGTTAATAAACTTTGAAACAAGCTCTAGCCCAGGCAAGATGTGGTGGTGCGGATAATTGCATTACCAAAACCGGGAAAATAATCCGGGCCACGTGAAGTAGAACTCCATACAGGTGAAGTATCACGTGTACTACACGATCAGCGTTCGCTGCAGCACTTTCAGACAGTGTGATTTTCTTTTTATTTACAGAGCTTTAAATATTAAGCCTACACCTATCTCCATAACTTAATACGACTTTACGATATGGATGCCACCAAAGAAGGCAAAAACCGAGCAGAATACAAGGAACTGTCGCACTCGGCAAACACTCTTCGTGGTGCGTGGGCTGGCTACTGTCAGTACTCTGGGTGTTTCAGTGGCGCTACATTTTAATCTTGCAGTCAAGTGTTCGACAAAAATTTGTGTGTCTGGCGAGGAAACATGCTGGTGCCTAGCTTCATTGTGATCAGGAGACCAGTAGGGGGCCCGAAACATCATGTTCTTTATTTTTCTTTTATTCTTGGCGAGTGCATCTTTTTCTAGGCACAATTTATATCTTATTCACGTGTCTTGAGCTCATAAACAAGCGAGCAGTGTTGCTGGTGGCACACTGTTCACACAGTACGTTCACCAAGCCAACTAATTAAACGTACAAGCTTTAACATTGCGTCAGAATGCGCGGATGTCAGCGGGCGCCCTGCATTTCACCCCAGCACTGTCGTCTGCTATACATGACACGGCCGTAGTGTGCGCCCAGATGGTGCTGTTAACTAAAGCGCAGAGACAAAGAGAAGATGTGAAGAAGAGCAAAAGAGATTGCGGAATTGTATACAAAAATGCTAGAATCAAAGGATGTAGAGCATACATACCTGATTAACTCAAGCAGGCTAGGCGACTATTTGTCACTGCCCCGTTTCGAAGGGCGTTGCCAATAAATCATCATGATCCCAGGGAAACAGAGATGGTAAATTAAACGCAAATGATGGAAACATGAAGATTTCCAAATTTTTCAAGAAAGAAATCAGCAGGAAAAATTCGTTCAAATAACACAAACGGCAGTGCCTTGCTATTCGAGGCCAGTGCTGGCTGTCTGAAGGCAAAAACATACCGGAATTAATATTCGCAATAGGATGGGGCACATGTGTGCTGCAATAATAATAATAATGATAATAATAATAATAATAATAATAATAATAATAATAATAATAATAATAATAATAATAATAATAATAATAATAATAATAATAATAATAATAATGAAAGTCCGGAAACGACTCAGAAAATCGTAATGTAGTGCCTAGATATTCATCCGGCAATAACTGTAGGGAACGCCCACCTTCCAGAAGTGCTTGGATTCAAATAGGATGGAAGAATTAAATGGTAAGCAGTCGAGCTGAGTAAGAGATGCTCAAAGTATTGGTGGGAAACAATCCAGGGAAGAGCTTGATAGAACCGGAGTCGTTTCTGGCATGAATATAACTACTATATAGTGATAGTGGTTTTAATGAAGTGCGATATGTCAATGATAGAGAGGCAAAACACTAGGCTGATATGCATGTAGCTCAAGCAGGCTAGTTGACTATTTTACGCCACCCTATTTCGAAGGGAATGTCAATAAATATCCCTGTCATCATCACCTGATGGCACTGTACGACGGGCGCATGGTCCTCATAGTCTATATGAGTTACCGGATGCCGTATGCAAAGCATCCTGCGCTTGACCTCCAATGTCCTCAGAAAATGAGTCTTGTGCATTTATGGGATCCAGCAACGTACGTGCATCTCATAGCGAAGCCATATCGTCAGTGTTCGAACCTATTCGGCCATCTTTCGTGCGTAAATCGCGGCACGGCAATGTTTATGTCTACACCTCCTCTAGATCTTGTGACTATGCACTTGGAAAAGTCCAACACGGAAGATGTGATAATGGGATTTAGAGAAGCTGTTCAGGATTAAACTTCATTTCATGACATCTTCTTGCCGAATATTTTACCGTTTATACGAACCCCCATATCCGAATCTTGGTAAGCGTTCTAGCAAACTTTCGGCCACAAAAAGAAAAAAAAGTGTAGTATCGTGGCATGCATAGCTTGTGCTTAGGCATAGATTCGAGATGGCAATTTCGGTTCGTAACTTACATAGTTTAAATACTTGCGAAAGACGATGAATTAACGCTTATTTTTGGCTCACGACCACGCGCAACTCTGGTTGTTCTCGTATAGAATTCCTGCCCTTGAGTGCTCGCTGACATTGAAAGGCTTGTGGCCGAAACATTTGTGGATATCCAGCTACACTGGACTCTAGAACACTACCATACCTTTGTCTTCTCCGTGCGCACGAATTGCGCGTTGTGCAGGGAGTGAATCAAGCACAACTTGACAGACTGCAGCGCCAGGCGCATTCCTATGCAGTTCCTTGGCCCAGCTCCGAAAGGAAGGTACGTGTACGGTTGTATCGACTCCACGTTCTCTTCGCTGAATCTAAAAATTGAAATGAAAAAAAAATAACAAAGAGAGGCCCTTTCGTTAACGCCATTGTCAGCGAGGGGGAAGGCTTCCTTGAGCATATATAGTTTCATAATCACTGTCTTGCGTCGTCGCTATTGCAGCTTATGAGAGTTGGCATGCAAAAAAACAAGCACCAGTGAGAAAGATCTTCATCCATACCTGTGGCTCAAGATCGCGTCAGTTGGTGAAATGTTAGCATGCATGTTCAAAACGAGGCGTGCCGAGTTTAACGAGATCCTGTTCAATTCCAAACACTATTTAGAGTGTAAAACGTCACATCAGTTAACTCGTGACAAGAGTTACTAGATCGGTCTGAATGCGTCGCTTTCACACTTCTGGAGGTCATTTTTTACCAATTAAAGCCTTTTCGGCAATGCAAAGACGTTCTTTTGCAGCCTTCAGAACGCAAGAAATTTTGAAAATCTTTAGCGTCGGTAATAGTTTGTTAAATAAGTGCAAAACGAGATACTAAGATTTAGGCATCAAGTGGGCGAACAACAGATGTTCTTGTGACCAATGTTTCGACAAGGACGCTTGTCTTCGTCAAGGAAATAACAGCGTTTATGGATGACTCACTCTCTTCAACCCTCAATGGGAGAGTAATAAGCGGACGCGTAGAGTAAGCTAAATGACGTAGAAAAATGGACAAATAATGGAGAGGGGGTGAATTCTTGCTGCTTCTTCCAAGAAATGAGACCGAGATTGCCATTTTTGTCAGCTTTATTTCATGGAAGAACCGGCAGCAACCGGCAGCAACAGCAAATATTTCATGTATACAAAAACAAGTTGGTGTCCCACGAAGCATTCTAAGTAAATAGCTCCAATAATAAAATGCACTATCGATGAAAGCCTCAAAAAACGACAACTTGGTCTAGTTGGTAACGATTCATTGCGGGACAAATACTAAAGACTCTATAAATAAAAACCATGCTAGAATAATTGTTCACTGATACGCACTGCATCTTGCGTTACTCTGCATCTAATAGAGCGACGTAAAGGCGTTGAGACAGTAAGAAACTGCCATTTATTGCTTCACTTGACGCTGGCGTACGCGCAAATCATTGAATGGTTCCAGAATAACTGATCACTGGTGTTGGCAGCAAAAATGCAGAGAAACGCATGAGCACCGACAAATAGGTAGTGGTGTATCCCTTTAGTAAACAGGTACGAAAACTGGATAAAATTGTTGCTTGTGCATCCGCCCCTCACCTTTCCGGAACGAAGCTTTCCGGGTCGGGAAATGCAGCAGGATCGCGATGCATGGCGTATATGGGAACAATGACGGAGCTGTTTTTGGGAATCTTGATGCCGGTTTTACCGAGCACGTAGTCTTCGACCGCGTAGCGTTCGAGTCTGAATGTGTGCCAAAAATCACAAAGAAATAACATTAAAGTCATAATTGCATGTTTTTCAACGCAAACTTGATTTGTCAATACGGATTACATTCGATGAGGCGCGACACATTGAGGCGAACAAGTGTGTTTTCCTATAGATACACAAACTGGTTGTAATAAATAATTCACCACGTAGAAAAGTGAAGAGTGCGACTACTCGCTCTCGATGCTACATATTTATGTACCATAGAGAGCATGTAGTCGTTTTTTTTTTATTTCTTGCCTCCCGTGTTAAGAATATCTATAAAATTCATCAATATATTGGGAAAAAAATGTCTACAATGTAATTCACAGTAGCACGGAAATTTCAATAAATTGTACTGGCACGTTTTCGTCGCAAAACATCACAAACTTTCAAAATGGAGAATGCAAAGGACGCACTACACGCAAAAAAAATTAACGTGCTATTGAACACCAGCCTTATATCGTGGTTGTGGGAACGATAACGCAGCCTTACGGTTAAAGACATGGACTAGGCTATTCACAATCTGTATTCATAAGAAGCTTTTACGCTAATATTGTTATTAACAGGAATTTGCGGTCGGTCCTGGATATTAGCAAAAGTGGCCGGCTAATGGCAAAGAATCTTTTGTGAACAAAAAGCTTTACAAATTCATCCCCAAGAATGCGGCTGTTCCTTGCACGCAATTAACATGAAATACTTACCTTGTGGCAGGTGGATAAAGGCGTAGTGTTTCCGACACAACGCAGTGCAGGTACTTTAACTTTGATATGACGTCCAGACTTGGCTCAGGACCCTGCGACATTATTCAGAATATATATATATATATATATATATATATATATATATATATATATATATATATATATATATATATATATATATATATATGTATGTATGTATGTATGTATGTATGTATGTATGTATGTATGTATGTATGTATTCTCTTTACGTTAGCGCAATGCGTCAAAGAAATATACAGGTTTATGTGCTGACTTTAATGCTTCCTATTCAGGACTCTTCGACAGAGAACAAGATAGCTAACCGAATATAGTATAGATAGCTAGTCAAATAGTTTTACGCTAGATACTTCATAATGAAAGCACATGCAGACATTAAACGCCGTACCATTGAGTAATGACACGTAATGTGTCTACTAGGGCGGATATCCTGATTAACGTTTGATGTTGATCGTAAATGTGACCTGTTTACGCTCTACTGTTTCTTCGGCAGTACCGCGCGAACGGCGACTAGCCGGCCGGTCAGCGCCTTCTAACCGCGCGAAGCGATGAGATCAGCAGGAGGAGCGCATGCGCACTGAGTTCCCTGGAAGCCCAAGTTTCATCTGCTAGGCTTTTTTCCACCAACACGACACATACCCTGGCCCGATTAACTCGGTGCAAGCTCCCCGGTTTACTGGAGATAACGACTTTGAGGGAACTTTGTGTGCATGCGCTACTCCTGCTGATCGTGTCGCTTCGAGCGGTTAGAAGGCGCTGACCGACCGGCTGTTCGCTACTCGCGCAGTACTGTTCAAGAATCGGTCGACTGCACGTAAGTACCTGTACATGCGATTCGTTTTTGATGTTGATTCGTATTAGAATAGAAGGAAACAAAGCTTGCCTTAACAATAAGGCGCCTATTAAAAGTGCTGGCACCGCTGCACTCGCTGAATCTTTTGATAGAGTTGACTGAGCACGCAAGTGAAAGGGGTCTAAGTACACAAGCAAACTAATCTGGTTCTTAAATTCAAGTGTCCAGGTCAATTAACGCGCGAGAATTCACTTTGTGCAGTACAGCTTGAACTACTGGCGCTCATCATTGTGCACTTATCTTTGCTTTACTCGCGCGTTAATTTAGTTGTTCGAGAACACGATTCTTTCTTTTTTTTTGGCCACTTGGACTATCCTCTTGCCACGAATGCAGCTAAATGTTGGGAGTTACAAGTACTGCTGAGCAGATTTCGCAAACATTGGCTCTTATTTGGCTGTGATTTCCCTCTCGCCTTGGGTCATTCAAATGCGCTCTGTGGTGCAGGTAGTATAAGCGCCATTGCATAAGAGAAATCACAATGCCCAGCTTGCTGTGGTGGAGTGCGTTAGATCATATTCGAGTACCCTACAAGTGCGTCAATGCGCTAGTCAACACCCTAGATTAAGTTATTCACTCTACAGACTCACTCGGTGAACTAGATGCCTACACTGATGCCATTGACATAAAAGTGTTCAAGCGAGGTATCAAAAGATAGCAGAGAGTCGAAATTTACACCACATTGAAAGCCTCGTCATGGGGCCCTTTCAGTGTTCGATATTTCTGCTGTATTCTAATTTATCTCTCTTTACGTCAAGAATAAATAACGTTGCTTGCAAATCATGCAGCTAGAGGTGGGCTCTCTGACTTCTGAAAGCAAGAAAAATGGTTTATTGCAGTACGGTTACCAGTACCTCATGTTGCCAACATTTATTTCGCAAATTCGAGGGCTCGCTTGCCTATCTATGTGGCAATCACTTTAGTTCTTTTCCTTTTTTTCTTTATTTCCGTGACATACCCTACTTATCGCAGCCTTGTTTTTCTGTTGAGTATTACGCCAAGTTTCACTTGAAGGCCAAAAACATAAGACAATATTTCTCATTTTTTAGTCAGTTACCAGTGTAGTTTTTTTGCCATAGTCACTGTATTTTCAAGTACGGGTGGATCACCCAAACTCACAAACTACTTACGTGCGCCGCCATGCATTCGTCGACTTCTTTTCTCAGCTTCTCTTGCACATCAGGGTTCAAAGCAAGATGGTACGTGGCAAATGCTAAGGTTGAAGAAGTGGTTTCTAAGCCAGCCAGAAAAAAGAGCACGCATTGGGCCATTGCTTCCACTTCAGTGAGACCTGCAAGCAAGAGTTAAAGTGTAGCGTGTAATTCATTGCAACAAACTCGCGATGTGAGTGCTGAAAACTGCTCACACAAGCCTTTACGCACAATTTCCCAATGTTGTTCTCATGGTAAGACTTTAGGATGACCAGCTTTGTTGAGGCAAATCACTTTTCTCACACCTTGAGGATAATTCTGTTGCGTAATAATTCCCCACAGGCAAGTTAACTCAACTGGCTAAGGAAAGATATCCAGGCAGTAATGATATCCAAGCTTCTAATGTTTCGTTAAAGTTTCATGTCTTAATAATATTGTTCAGAAAATAGCTATCCAGCAATGATACACTTAGTGGAAAAGTGAAATTAAATACAAACTGGGACTGTAGCTACACTTACGTTTTGTGGAAATCGTGGACTCCGGCTTTGTATCCGTTCCAACATCGAACATCTTGGTCTCCAGGTCGGATGGAGTTTCTTCAGAAGCAGTCAGCCTGCCATCTTGCGCGTCTATCATAAGCTGAAGGAAATCTTCTTGACGCTGAAAATAGGCACAATGTCAGTGAGGCGTAGGATTGTGTAAACAACGTTGTAGTTCCCGCATGCAGACATAGTGTGTTTTGCTGCCGCCATTGTTAGTGGACTTTCTAAACATAGCAAAAGCCGAAATCATGTAGAACCCAGACGTCGTCAATCATTAGAAGAAAAAAAACTGCTAGTGCTCACAAAACACAGCAAGAAAAGGAATAGCACACAATCACTATGTTGCTCGCACTTAGAGGAAACACGGAAACGTGTGGCTGTGCTCAGCGGAGCGTCTTGTAGCGAGTGGCTACGCATCGAAACAAAGCTGCGCAGGCGCAGTACTGCACCTCCAGGCGCCGTACTGCGCCTGGAGTACGGCATTACTGCCTGCGCCTCCAGGCGCTACTGCGCAGGCGCAGTAACACCTGGAGACGTGGCGTCATATTGTCTGTAAAGTTAGGCCTCTTCGATTAACAGTTCCTGACAGTCCTGGACTGCTTGGGACTGCTGTGCCGCATTCGATGTTTCTCGGACAGCTTTGGAAGCTCCGGAGGCCCACCAGCCCAAGGGCTGCTAGAAGTGCGTTCGTTTTTCGCGGACCGGAAGTCGCAGGCTGTCCGCAGAGACTGAGCTCTCAGCAGATTTTGCTTGGACCAGTGCAAGCAGCTAGCAGCTGTCTGAAAAGCATGCGCGCGGCGTTTGCCGCCTTGTTGTGAAAGGTGCCGTGTGCTTCTGCGTACTTTGCGCTTTCCAAGCGGTAAATATTGTGCACTCGGCTATCGCGTCTGTTGCATCGGCGCTTTGTGCGCTATCATGCTAGCTTTTGATGAGCCGTGAAATTGCCGCATCTTTAGTCTTCGTGTTTCTTTAGGAGACAAGCACAGCGAGCAGAAGCACCAGCTTGCTTTTCTTGATGCGCTTCGCTAAATCTGTCATGCTCATTGCTGTATGTGTAGTAAACAGGTGGGTTTCGCTTTTCAGGTGAGTTAAGCTGGAGTTCGAGGAAGCATATCATATCTCATGTGGCTATTTCACATTGCGGCTGGCTGTCAGCCATAACAACTGAGTCATGGTGATTCAAATGTTATTACGAACCTTGCCATTCTCGCGTCTGTCACTGATGATGCGCTGGCACACTTCCTTGAAGTATTGAGCAGGACCGCCTCTCGATATGTTGAGCTTCAAATACTTCACCAGATCAGGAAAGAGCACTAGAAATTGGAAATAGTGGTTAGATGTCGTCAAACGAAAGGTGCAAAAGTTGAGAAGAAATTTTGCAAATGTTCGATGCCCATACGGCAACGTATTTCACGACCTATTCCAGAAGGCCTTATTTCATAAGAACAGCCTTCATCGACCTGCCTTCTACGCTAATAATGTGTTCCTTATCGCGTTTTACCGGTGCATCTTCTTTCAAATCAATTGCATAGTGCGCGAACTACTTCGTAAATTCTAGCTAGCCCAGATTCGTAAGTTCACTTTGTGGAAGCACTGACCAAAACCGCTAGCCGACTATTGTTGTAGCCGATGTCAAAGCATTAATGCCCACTTTTCTAGTAGGGGTGGGGTGTGAAAATGCGCGTAATCGGAAATTGGCACAAGTTTATTAATTACACGTGATCAAAAGGGCTCCGGAGCCCTCGCATACCTACGTATTGCTTTGGAACGTCGAACTACGTGAAATACCACTGCGAACACCAAGGTGCCAGGCGACCACGAACAGCTGTTGCATGTGACAAGTTCACAATGTGAGAGCACATGTGAACACGGGCTATTTTCACTTGTGGCTTTCTGATAACCTGTCACCGTTATTGCTCTTTGAAAGTCTTTCACGACTGATCAACTTGCACCGGCCAACGGCAAACGTTCTTCAGAAGGGAGAGATCTTTGTATATCTGCCCCGTTCTGTGTAACATCCCGGAAGCTGACAGATGAAGTCAAGTAAGCTGAAGTATTCGACCGAAAAGTGAAGGAGTAAAGTCGGGACACCACTACTACGGAGCTACAGTCGTTATTTACGGTATTGCATCGTGGGAAATAACTCCGCTAAAAGGGCATACACAAAAATACACACACAAAAGAAAACGATCGTTACTACACAAAGATATTATATCGCTTCTGCCAGTGCGCAAGTTCTCATGAAACGTCCGCTTCAGCTTCAGCCATGCTCTTCATGAACGGGAACAAAACTTACCTACGAGAAGGACTTGCCATGACACCTTCGCCGAGAACGCCTTCCTAGCCTGCGTTACAAACTCGTTCGTGGCGTCCGTGTGAGAGTCTAGCGTTGTCCCGAACGCACACCTCGCGATCACGTCCAGCGAGTAGTGGCCGTAAAACCTGTCGAGTACCTGACATGAGTGCGTACCGGAATGTAGGAGGAGCGATCAACATGTTGCTACTCGCCTACATCAAAATTTCAACAGCAATGCTGAGTGACACTTATCGCGCCCGCTAAAGGGAAATTACTTGCTTCTCTAAACATAAAAAGAGCGAATCTGTAGATAACGAAAATCGTCTGCGTAGTTACGATGAGCTTGACCTCTGTAGCTATTCAAGCAATTCACCCTCAACGTTTTTGGAATTAAGTACGTAGTCCAAAGAGAGAGTTATCAAATAGACATTAGAGGGAGCGTACGTGCCTGCGTAGAGAGAGAAATAGAGAGCCCAATTTTGTTTAGTGAGCCTGAAAATGCTGCTTTACTTCGACGTTCTAAATCTATTGTGGCGAAAATCATTTTGCTCCCCATGACACATGAACTGTATCCATTTCATGTGTCTTGCTTCGTTTTACCATTTCTTGGCTCTACCTCAAACAGCTGCCACGCTACGTACCCTGGTAGTATAACCAAGAAGCCATCCCCGCAAAGAAATACAGAAAGTGCTCAGTTGTTGAGAGATTGAGCTCTGTTGTACGTCTTCTACCGTGAACAAATCTACCAAGCTTATCTGACGTGACTAGCCATCTTGCACAGACTACTGTCCCCAGGCGGCTGCCCCAAACTGCGATTCCTTGATGCACACGAATGCGACAGTTATTTCACGAGGAGCACGGATATCTTTCGTAGGCCCATGTCAAGCCGGAACCACTGAAGCGCCGAATGCTATGGAGCCGGTCAGTGGGCCATCAAACGATACGATAGTACACGTCTGCACGGAGTTCCTTGGCGCACTTAAGTGAAGATGCTTGAAATATCTAAAAAGTGCAGAGGCTGAACAAATAGTCTGAAATCAGCGTTATACTATTTAGCTTTCAAATGCAAAGCCGGATACCATCCTTAGCTGGGTTCCGGCAAGCCTCGCTGCCTTTTGACCTCTAGCTCTCCTTCACGCCCTGAACTCCTTTCTCCGAGGATACACACGTGTACTTATACTCCCGTGTTTCGCTTCCTTGCCCGCAATCATTATCACGGGATGGAAGATTGTTTATGAATGATTCAGGCTGGGATAACCTTGACACCTTTTTTAACCTGGACCTGAGAATGGACAACCGAAAACCCTGGAGTGTCAAGTCGGTTCCTTTATTGATCAGCTGCTTAAGTTAGAACTGGTAAGATACTTAGGGAAGACAAACTTAAGCCTGATGTTTCAGATTACTATACCTTTTCCTTAACAGCAAACAATTTTAAAAAGTCAATGTTGCGGTGCATGCACCATACAGGGCTGCGTGCATTTTGTGCTGCAAGAGTATCAGCACAGCACAACATACGTAGACAACTCAACGGAAGCATAAATGATGCATGTGCATGTCCTGTCCACTTTCTTTTTCTCGTTGTTTTCTATTTCGCACTTCCAAATTTATAGTATGAGCACATAAGTAACTCAACTTCCGATTGATGTGCCTGCTTTTCGGTATCTTAAAAATATTTTAGTACATATGACTTGTAATAAATGGCCAAATTAAACAAATAGCACTCTAAGTATACAGAAGAAGGACAAACGTGAAGATTTTTTTATTTTACGTATTGCGCGCGCAGCATTACAGAAATTAATCTATGGAAGGACCCCGATGCAGCACATGCCCTCTTCGAAATAAACTGCGCTAGAATACACAGTTTTACATTGCTGGTATTGATATTGATTCCTTGACACATTAAACATACCCACAAGGGAGACTGACCAAACACTCAGAAATTATAAATAGCAAGAAATATCTCAACTTGCGCAAAAAAAGAGAATAAAACAAAGTTGCAATCAGAAAATATATAATAACAGGTTAAGAAATGTCACGAAAAACAGTTGTCTATGCCATGGTTTAACGTTGCCCTACTCTTAAGGGCCGTTTATAGTCCGACGTAACGCACGCTACGTCACGTCGGCGAAAACGACACCTCTATAGTCGGGCGCACCGGCGCAGCTAACGTAACCGGCGGCTTCCAACGCACCCCGACGGGCCCGGCGCCGATTTGGCTCCGGAGCCATTCGCGCGTCGAAGTCGGCGGAACTCTCGCACCACAATGCATTGCGCGCGAAGAAAAAGGCGCCAACACAACTCCGCAGATGGCTTTTGCGGACGGCGCGTGACTTGGCGAACCTTCTGCGCATGCTCCGAAGATAGCAGCCTACGGCGCTTGCGTTGAAGTATAGAGGGGATGGCATCTCGGCTGGCGCAGCGCAACCGACGTAGCGTGACTGACCGCGAACGACGCTCGCCCGCGCGCCGATAACGTCGGACTATAAACGGGCCTTTAGTAACTCCAAAACGCAAACTTTGATTGCGTTATTGATAAAGAACTGCAAAATAAAAAAAATCAAGGGGAATCCACCTGCGTTAACTAAATATGCGAATAGCATTCTTTTTGATACAAAAACGAAAAAATTTCAAAGTATTTGTTTTTTGTATCGAAGAGCGCTGTGAACGAGATTAGGCTCTTAGTTTTAAACTGCACTATCAGCGGGATCAGCAGACGTTTTTAGAGTGTACTGTCTTCGGGATCGGCTCACATTTCTTATATAGTACGATCTTCAGGATCGGCCCACGAAAACGGTTAGATAAATAGCCGGAAAAAATGCTCTGACAATGACAATAATGTTATTAGCGATAATAGAACAGGAACTTTACGGTCGCAATACTTACTGCTTGACGTTAACGTCTAGCTGCTGTTCTGCCGCTGCCTTTAAGTGCTTGCAGGTAGCCCTGGCGCAGTCCTGAATTAAAACATTCATCTGCAAAAAAAACGTAAGTACAGAATCATTATGTAAATTGCCTTTGTATCATCATCATCATCATCATCATCAGCCTGGTTACGCCCACTGCAGGGCAAAGGCCTCTCCCATGCTTCTCCAACTACCCCGGTCATGTACTAATTGTGGCCATGTTGTCCCTGCAAACTTCTTAATCTCATCCGCCCACCTAACTTTCTGCATCCCTCTGCTACGTTTCCCTTCCCTTGGAATCCATTCCGTAACTCTTAATGACCATCGGTTATCTTTCCTCGTCATTACATGTCCTGCCGATGCCCATTTCTTTTTCTTGATTTTAAGTACGATATCATTAACTCGCGTTTGTTCCCTTACCCAATCTGCCCTTTTCTTACCCCTTAACGTTACACCTATCATTCTTCTTTCCATAGCTCGTTTCGCCGTCCTCAGTTTAAGTAGAACCCTTTTTGTAAGCCTCCAGGTTTCTGCCCCGTACGTGAGTACTGGTAAGACGCTTTTGTATAGTTGAATTTAATCGAACTCTTTTTCTGGTATTACTACCAGAGGTGCAATTACGAACTGTGGCCACAACGGCGGCATTCTGAATAGCGAGAATGCTAGAATCTCAGGGCTTTAAGCAGCAAAACAAAAGTATAAAAAGTCGTGTTTCACACATTTCTGTCTGCACTATATGTTAGTTTGCCTAAATGTTAGTTTGCACTAAATGTTAGTTTGTTAGTTAGACTTCAACGCGTTCCACTACACGACACATGAGCGTTTTTGCATGTCGCTCCCGTCGAAGCATGGCCGCCGCGGCCGGGCTTTGACCCCGCGATATCGTGTTTAGCTGCGCAACACCACAGCCGCTAAGCCACCGCGGCAGGTGACAACGTTTCTAAAGCACCTCACCATCTGTGCAAATGTGTGGCGCTGAAAGCCCAGCTCGCAGAGTGTCTTCAAAACATTTGGCGGAGACCGCACGTACTTCATTTTAGCTCCATTCAGAGCAAGAAGGACGTGACCGAGAATCAGAGTTCTGCCCTCGCAAAGTTAACGAATGCCATTTATTGAACTATTCATATGAACTTCATCTCAACAAAAAGCCTATCGGAGGCAATAAAAAGATTACGAAAAACACAACGAAATTTCTATAATTTTTGTAATGGCGTAGCCAGCTGCTATAGCGTGAGCCCCACTACAACCGCAGAGGTACGATCGTGAGCGTAGCTATAGTACAATTGCCGAAATGCACTCCTGTGGTACCTTTCGCAACTTTCCCGTCGAGAACGCAGGGCTCACGGCTGGCCTGGTCTTCCTCCAAATTTCTACGGGTGCCAATGCCATCATGTTGTCGAAGATTGGGTCGGAGATAGCGTGCGCCTGAAATCGAACGGAGACGACACTTTAATACACAACTAGAATAGCACAGCCTGAGAAAATGCATATTTGCTCAATTCGGCGAGTAGAAGCGAAATTCGAACGCGAAGTTCAATATACGTTTTTTAATTTTTCTGGTATCGGGCAATTTTGGTTTTAAAACACCTATACAAAGCTGCTGAGCGTCTCCGGTACTTTTAATTCCTTTAGTGCTCCTATTTTTTGCTTGCCATACGAAGAGTAGTAGCCGGCGCCAATAAATGTGCCAAATTTTCCGTTAAATACTTAAACCAATAAAAAAATAGCAAAACTTGGCCATTCTTCTTGTACTATATGAATAAGTTGAAACGCTTTTTAGCACAGCCGCTATCGTCAGCTCATTACGACACTTCAACAATATTTTCGATTATCACTCCTGTCACTTACGCTTTAGACAAGTTTCCTTCAGCCACGCTATTTGAAATATATGCCTTAACATTTACGGATCACTTCAGCATCTTTATTGCCGTAACAATATATGGACACTCTAGGCGCATTTCCACCATCGGTGTCACCATTGGCGTCGCCGTGATGTTTCGTATAAAGTCGAAGTGCGATAATATCATGGCCTCGCGCCGTATACTGTGTTTGTTTTCAAGAGAGCCCATTCAAAGAAACCAATCACACAGCGGAGCCCTTTCTTAGTACACGTATTCATCTCTCATTCCTTTTTAGCACACCTTTAATTCTAGCTATATATATATATATATATATATATATATATATATATATATATATATATATATATATATATATATATATATATATATATATATATATATATATATATATCAGCAGATAGGAGTTCCTGGCAACTGTTAAACGGTTTAAAGAAATCCGCGTTGAAAAACACAACAAATTTATTTTCGACATTTCGGCAGAGGACCCACCTTTATTAAGAAAGCTTGATCAAGGCTACATATATCAAGTTTCGTGCACTTCAATTCTAGCGCTTTTGTTCATATAGTTCTACTCGCATTGCGCTTATGAGGTGAAAGATCGGGCCAGTTGGTTTTGCATCATGAGGTCATAGGAGCGCGAACTAAGACATATGCACAAAGAAAAAGATACGCGGGGACTAGCGCTTGCCCCCGTGTGTATCTTCCTTGTGCGCGTGTTTTAGTTCGCGCTGCTATGATCGCACGTCGCTTATGAGTCTTGCTTTGGATAAGTTGGCGGCAAACACGAGGACGGACGCACCGAACTCTGCTGTAACAACTCTACCGCTGTCGCTGGTGCGACCGACTCTGTTCTATGGTGCGTGCTAATTTTGATGCGTTTGAGAAGCAACAAAAGGTAAAGTCAACCCACCCTTCGGTTTGGCAACATGAAGAAGTCCTTCACGAGAACCTGCTTCACCAAATCCGGCTCAGCAACCACAAGTTTTGGTTTGCCTCCTTCGTAGACGCTGCGTTGAAGTCAACATGCGTTAAGTACACACCCAGAGCTTCCGTTTTTGTAATTCTGCATATAATGGCGTTTCATGGAACCACCAAGGCACCTGAGAGATACCGGATCAAGCACAGTGGTGCGTTACACTATCTTTTTGCTTGTACCGTAAAAAACACATTGCAGAATACTTCTAATTCCTTTTTAAATAAATTCGAAGGCTAAACTCCCATTGTCTTTCAACGCGTAAGGCAAGTCTCACCACAATTATTTTTGCATTCGTGTGATACTAGTGTGTTATTAGTTGCGTAGAAACGTATCAGATTTTGAATTTGCAAAGCTATTCGTTCGTAAGTGATCTTTGCCACTGGGGAGGAGAAGGCTTCGCTAATGATATTTACAGTGTCAGGATTGGCTGAATTTTTTTCTTGCGAACACTTACAGCGTAAGACGTTTTTGTGAATATATGCCCATCTTATGTATCATCTCAGACAGAAAGCCCCGCTCGGCCTCTTCAGGTGGAGTACTTGACTAGGCGGATGCGCACAAAAAATCCCATTGTTCTAATAAATAAGCAACAAACTTCCCCTATTTCACTTTTTTTATTATTCGTCTTACGGCACATGTTGCCATTGCAAAATCGACGCCGGGAAATAGTGAAGTCGCATTTGACTGACGTTAATTTGTTTTCACCCACCCCTTGGGTACCATAACTTAGTTATTCCAGAATTTTCTATTCCGTTTGGCAATCAGCCCTTCACAGTTGGTCAAAAGTATTCCGGATGCGGCCATTTTACCTGTCAGTCGCGCGTCGTCACAAAGCCGCGAACACTCACCACGTCAAAGCGACGGGTACATGTTAAAGGTGCAATATTATGCCGCACAAAACTTTTTTTTTAACAGCCGGAGACTGCACCGTTCCGAAATGAACAAAAGATGCCTGCCCGTCGATCGCTGTGGTATTGGCTACTCGGAGCTACCGTGGAGAATAGATTTATTTCAGTATCCTAAAAGATTTTGCGTGACAGTATAACGTCTTCGAACCCTGTCAGCACGTACACGAAATCGGTATACCAAATTTTCTTCGCTGAGGTTCCGTTTTAGCTGCGTTTTTACCCTTCACAGAAAACAAATCATTTCCCACAAACACTGAAGTTGAGTTTGGATGGACGTACAAAAACCACATTGAAACAGCAAAGTATGCTCTGTAAGTGACGCGATGACAAACGCCAATGCTACCTATGCGTCTTTGTCTATATATATGAATAACCTTACCCAAAGAGCTTTCCCATCTTCTGATATCTTTCCTGGTCACTTAAGGCCATTGGCTGAAAAATTGAAGCGTCAATATTTGTGAACAATCATGCACAGTCACATGTGATAGTCGAAAGACTTGTCCGTATACTGCCATAACTCTATTAGATTCCCGTCTTTTTCCGCCCGTTAGTCATCTTATATTCATTTTATATTGCAAACTTGCATTGTTGCGCAATAGCTCAAAGAGGTTGAGCACTTCTTTAGAAGATATCAGCGGAGCCGATATCTACATATGTCGGTGCTCAAGAGCTCGCCCACACTTGGACCTCGAACGCCGCTGTAGCATGCCGGGAAACCAATTTTACCTTTAACAGCAGTCTTCTAGCTGGTCCGAATACTAATGAGAACTCTTCATGGGGGACATTCTGGTTTTTCCAGAAGTTCCTGTTCTTGGCAGCATACCTACAATTGGAAATGTAAACAGCAGGATACAAGAAGCGTCAGTCCCTGGCAAAGTTAAAATTATTTACTCGAAGATATTGATACATGTTTTTCCGTCTCAGTAGACTATATGAAACCGAGCCCATAAACATAATACTGACATTCTTTCCTTTTCTCGACAAAATACAAGATGACAACACTTTCTCTTACACATATACTTTCAGTCACACCTAGTGATATCTAATTACCTAATCTTGCGTCAGCCTACTGCAGTCTAAGCCTAAAATTTCGCATTATATAATCTTCCGTCACCTTCGATAACGTTTCCCTTCTCCTGACATCCATTATTTTTACTATGTGATATAACATCGGTAATTTTCTTTACACGTAGTGTGACCTGCGCGACACCATTTTCTACTTCTAATATCATCCACGTGTGTTTACCCTTTATATAATTTATGCTGCCATCTCCTATTTCTTAATGATTCAAGAGTCATTGCATATTTTATGAGCAGATCGACGCTGGACATATAAAAAAATGAAGCGGTGACTTTGTCAACTCTGCTACACCACAAAACATTCTCTGCACTGCGGCTACTACGCAGTGTTGTGAAATGCACTAAGTCATGCAATATAACATGGACGAGTGGAGTAATCCATATCGTCTGCTTTTTGCGCGAACATCCAACTTAATTTTATTTGTGTCCTCCGTCCTGCGAGTCCTACGTGTATCAGCCCTGCGTGTTGTCTACATTTAGGTTTTTAGCGCGTTCCCTACGCATTAGCGACACGTGCTACTGATTCTGTTGCTATGTGTTTTCTTTTACCGTCACTCTATGGGCAGTAACCAAACTCTTAGTACGTATTATGTTTGGTACACGAACTTCATCCTACGCAGTTGGAAGTTTTTGCTCGTGTCTGTCACTTTGTGTTTTCTTGTCCTTTATATGAGTGCAAGAACACGCCGATACGCATAATATAACCGTTAGCAGACGCGAAATCTACCCTAAATTGGGATAGTAGTTATGACGGTGCCAGACGCGTGATCGATCGTTATCAGTAGTAAGACGGCTTTGTAGTAACGCTGAAGTGTAGGCAAGCACTTAAGTGTATTCGAATTATGTTTGTGCGGCCATGTTCACAGGTTAAGAAATAACATTTTACTGTTGTTTCCGTCGTTATCAGTTTACGTTCAGATTACTAAATCATCTAATCGGATGTTCATAGAAATTCAGCATCATGAACTGCGCCGCGAATTCGCTTAGTCAAAAAGATAACAAAAACAGGAAAGATTGCGCGAACCATAGTATCTTATAAAGAGGATTTTGTGTTGGTATGCCTCCAACGCCATTTTAAAGGCACTGAAGTCACTCAATGATACTTTTCCAAAATACCGCATTTTCCCCAATGATCAGGCAGCGGTATCATGGCTCTATACTGTCGCCGTTATACCCCCATGCGGTTAATATCAGTGAATTTACTTAGCGCACGTGGACAAATAAGTAAGGGCTTGTGATTTTTTAGGGCCTCGTGAAAGAAGTGGGGACGCAATCCGAGCCACGATGTCCCTGCTGTTATACTTACGCCTGTCAGGTCTCGAACACATTTTACGAACTTTTATTAGTAATCTGGGCTTCAATTATTTACTCTTGGTTTCTCAGATATATTTTTTTTTCATTTTGCTTTCGTCTTATCCTCATCCTGTATTCTCTTCTTCATGCCATCTAAAACAGCTTATCCGAAGTAAGATAAGGTTTCACCTTTCGTTAATCTCATTCTCTTTCTCTCCTTTTTTCTCCACTTAAGATAATAGAAGCTGTGCCAACTTTTCGGATCAACCCAAAGTCACTTCGCCGTTTTATTGTAAGCTTCGATTGCTTTCACACTAAACTTGCGATAAATCCTGTCGACTGCTTTGTCACTCTAAACTGTTGGCCGATCCAGACAAGTGTATTTTTTCGCGAAGACTTAAAGTCTTCGCGAAAACTTAAGTAATCAGTGTTACTTTATGAAATTCTGTGCCAAAGAAACCCTCGACAATAGGGGCAAGTCAATATAAAAAACTACAAAAAAACAAACCTAAGATGTAGACATTAGAGGGACTAACATTATAATACATCACAACTCAACCAAAAAAAAACCGAGGTTAAACTGGGTTAAAACAAACGGTGGGTAATGACCGGACTAATTCTACGGCCAATTAAACAAGCCCTCGAGAACATAAAACCATAGATTACGCAACATAGTTTACACTGTAGCACAACTGAATCATTTCTTTTATTCCATTGTTTCTTTACAGGAAGTTCAACGGTTATATACAAAATTGACTTATCTTCTGCTAGTAGCAACACAATCATATTCCGGCAAATATACACGTTATACTGTGCACTGTGCAAAAAGGCATGAATATGATGACACGTGAATGATGAACGCTGGACTGGGAGACGCGCAGAGGTCAGTGAATAAAAAATAGCAATTTCAGAGTGTGCACCTAGGCAAAAGTTTCCAAACGTAGAACCCTAGCCATAATAGGACCTTGATTCCTTCAGTTTATTGCTTGTGGTAGTTTTTTTTTCTTCCTGCAAGTTAATTAAATGCACTTGTGTGAAGAGATAATTAAACGATGCATTTTCTTACGCAATAAATCAGCGATTCCGGTTACTTCTTTGTATTTAATTATGGGGTTTTACGAGCCATAACCACTATTTGATTATGAGGCACGCCATAGTGGAGGACTCCGGATTAATTTTGACCACCTGGAGTTCTTTAACGTGCGCCTAAATCTAAGCACGCGGGTGTTCTTGAATTTCGCCCCCGTCGAAATGCGGCCGCAGTGGTCAGAATTTGATCCCGCGACCTCGTGCTTAGCAGCGTAACACTAAAGCCACTAAGCAACCACGGCGGGTTGATTCCGCTAATAAAACTATGGCGTAGTTATGCACGTAATGGGCAATGAGAAATGACACTGCTCTTTATATCATAGCTAGGTTTGTTTATTTAAGTGGCATATCGATTCCTTCAGAAAACGAGTGTGTGCCAAGTTGCACATTTTATGAGAGCGAACAAGAGGACACAAGCGCTCGTGTTGGAGTCTGCGTTTTCGTATCAATTCCAATGTTAAAGAGACTAATGTAAACAAACGAAACAAAATCATTGGCATCACAAAGGAACGCTCAGACATTTTTTTAGGAAACAATGGCATCAAGAAATGATACTATACTTACGCGTACAGGAGCACGCAAATGACAAACACAAATACGGTCAAATCAGCGAAACCAAGTAGAAACGTCATTGCATCAGTCAGACACCGAGAGAGGAGATGGCAGCAGCACACCGAGCAGGGTGTGGTACGCAACTGCGAAGACGCTCAAATCAATCCGCAAGCAGCGCGATGGGAAGCGCCGTTGGCACGGTGCCACCGAGATGTTTGTCCACTTCGTATGGCGTCGTAAGGCGGGGGCGACAGCGGCCGATGCTGGTCACGAGTGG
Organism: Dermacentor albipictus; assembly: GCF_038994185.2. Lineage (NCBI taxonomy): Eukaryota > Metazoa > Arthropoda > Arachnida > Ixodida > Ixodidae > Dermacentor > Dermacentor albipictus. The sequence continues at coordinate 105,820,536 of NC_091824.1, read as the reverse complement.
AGGTCGAGACAAGTGACGCAAGTGACAAGTGGTCTACAATCAGGAATCCAGCCGCTATCTTCAGCCTCGACCACCTCGCCAGGTACGCGAAAACAAATAGGCGAGAAAAAAATATGTATAGTGCATCCCCGAGCGACCGAGTTCAAGGCCATGCCGTCACACTCGGTGTTCGCTAGAAAACTGAACACTTTGTTATTAGAGCTTCCGAACCGAACCCAATATATTACAAAAACAGGCTACGGACATCATTTGCTATTACACTGGCAGCGAGAAGGCGACACGGTGTTTTAGCACGCGGCTAGCGGCCATGTTGCGTGTGATTCATACAGATTTACTTTAACTGTTGTTACGGATTTCCAACCGGTGCCGCCAGTGTTACGTCTCCAACCGGTGCCACCAGTATTACGAACTTGTACCGCTGCACCACGATTACGGCTTTGTGGTCCCGTAGCGCTCGTCACCCGTTTCGTGACAGAGCGTTGGTAGCGAAGACTCCGAGCCTGGCGTCGATGAGAATAACAAAAGGGACTTTATACATTATATACAGGTTATCATACAGGACATAAACGGATCGGCACTGGGGCCGAGAGCTCACACAAACGCGACTGTTCTCGCACGACGGCGTCCGGCGAAAACGCGTGACACATCTCACCCCAGTCGGGAGCGACCCTCTCTCCAGGTGGGGTCGGCGGATCCTGTTTTCGAGCGGCGTGTCGCTGCTTTTATAATCCCCGAGGCCCATTGTCACTCAAACGGCCCAATACAAAGTCAGCACACGACGGTCGTCCGAGGGGTCCAACCAGCGACCGCGCTGGCAACTCGGTTCAAAGTTCGCGCGCGCGGTGACCTTCGGGCAAGGGAGGTGCGGCGCCGGGCCGTCGGGCACACGCGGACACGTCAAAACACGCTGCTCCGCCGAGGCTTCTCCCGCACGAAGGCGCAGCATCTTGACTTGTGAAGGGAGAATTATGGCGCTCGCAGGATAGATTCCGCATCTTGCAGATTCGGAATCCGGGCTTGTGGTAATGGCACAACAGCATCCCCGCCCTCAGATAAGGCGCCGGGAAGACGAGCTGCCTCCACGTGGCTCGGATGCCAGGCGCGCACGTTCGTCAGGCTCGTCCAAGTTCACGTCCAGTGTCGGGACGCCAGGTAACATCACGTGCCCAGGTCCGACTCGCCAGGACAGGAGCTCTGCTCACCACGTCGTCGCCAAGGCACCTTGACCAGCTCCGCTCGGGTCGTTCCTAAGACCTTGCTTCTCGCCACTGGTCCCGCTTGGTCGTTCTGCAGCTTGCAAAACCGACCGGCAAAAGGCAACACCCAACACGAACAAGTGCCCTCTGTCTCCCGTCAAACACCAGACAAGGCCATAATTCAAATCAACCTAACTAAATTGTTTTCCCCTTTTTTTTTCTCCCGCTGCAACAAGAGGCAGGTGTACGATCTAGCACACAAGGCTTAAACAATCAGTTTTCAAATCATCAACACAACAAAATAGAAACAATTATTAATCAGCAATAATAATTACAAATAGAATGGTCCCCTTGAAATCGCTTGGACCGAAAACATACTACTGAGGAAGCAAATGAGGTCATTCATTTTTCCCGGCGATATTTTCGCGGAATCCGAAGCTGCTTATATTTGCGACCCTGCTTATCCGTGTAGCGGCGGTACAATAAGCCAGATTCCTTGCCAAATGAAACCCCCTTTTCTTTCACTCCCCGTTTGACGCTCTTCCTCAGATCGGCTAGTGAACAATCTTCCTGTTGTTCGCGAATCCGAGTTTCCCTTTCAACTGCAGCCTGCTCCTGCCAGCTGGCGGAAACCGGAGCGAGTGTGGAGCCCGCGTCGCCTGATTGCGGCGTCGAGTCTATATCGCGGCTAGCACTGCACGCGTCACTCCCACTCACTTCCAGGACCCGCTCGTCTAGGCCAGCCTCCGAGCTCTGCCTCTCCCGTGACTGCTCGCCACTCAAGTTACCGTGATCGGTCCGTGTGCCGCACCGCCTTTCGCTCACCGACGCTAAGTCAAGTTCCCTCGACAGCGGGCGCGCTTTGGATCGCGTGGGGGCCATGTACGCCACGTCGGCAAAGAATGATTTGCCCTGATCCCTCAGCAGCTGCTCCGAGCTATTTGAGAAGAGGTAGGAAAATTGCTTCGGGAGGGCGGCTGACACAGCGGCTTCGGTGTTAAGTTTCCCAAATTCTCCTTCAATGCTAACCGTTGCGATCGGTAAACAGACACTCTCCTTCTCGGCCACTTGCCGTATCCTAACGCACTCTCCCGTAAAATCACTCGAGGAGACGAAAGACGGGTGAACAACGTCCATAGTTGCTGCAGAGTCCCGCAGTGCTCGGCACTTCTTGCCGTTTACCTTAATTTCCTGCACATAGGGCTCCAATAGACGTATGTTTTTGTGAGTTTCCTGTATCGTTGCAAAAGCAATTCTCTCTGGGCAGCTTGCAGAGATGTGCCCTTGCTTTTTGCAATTGTAGCAGGTTAACGGTCTCCGTTTTTCAAAAGAACGCGTCATTTCGTTTCGCTGTTTCGGACCATCGTCATCATTCTGAGATGCATTCTGTCCATCCCTTACAGTTTCTTTGGGAAGGGACTCGTCGTCCCGAAACTCGCGACGCGTGATTTCCTTCCGTTCGTCGGGCTTCCCGTAAAACCCATCTCTTCTATCTGCTTTTTCTATGCGCACTGCCTTGCTGTGCAAGCTGCGGCGGGTGTAATACTCTTCCGCTAACTCTGCTGCCTTGTTTAGCTTAACCTCCTTTAGCCTATCTTGCAGCCAGAGCCGGACATCCTCATCAATGCAACGGTAGAACTGCTCCAACGCGATGCATTCGACAATTTTGTCGCGGTCGTCGTAAACCTCTTCGCCCTTCAGCCATTCCACCAAGTCGGCTTTTAGACGAAACGCGAAGTCAACATTCGACTCCTTACCCTTTTTTGCATACCGGAACCTCTGCCGGAAAGCTTCGGGCGACAATTTGTACTTCCGCAGTAGCGCTTCCTTCACATCACTGTAGCTCTCAAACGCCTCTTTCGATAAGCAAGTTATTACGTCTGATGCCTCCCCAGGAAGCAACGCTAACAGATTCTGTGCCCAAAGGGATCGCTCAATGCTATTCCGTTCACACACGTGCTCAAATTTCACGAGGTATTTGGCCATATCCTCTCCGACGACAAAGGGTGGAAGTTGATCGCGTATTCTTGGAACATTAGAAGTGAGACTAGGCGCTGGCGAGCTATTTCGGGTCTCCAACTCTTTCATTTTAAGCTCGTGCTCACGAATCTCTCTCCTTTCCTCCTTTTCCTCCTCACGACGTTGCTGTTCTCTCCTTTCCTCCTTTTCCTCTTCGCGACGTTGCTGTTCTCTCCTTTCCTGCTCGCAACGTTCCTTCTCCTCCCTTTCCCGACGTTCATTGATACCCGCCAAGGCCTCAGCGGCTTCCTCAGCCGTTACGTCCCCAGTCCTCATGACCTCAAGGATCGCATTCTTTCTTTTGGTTGAGCCCAACTCAATGCCCAACTCCTCACAAATTTCGAGAAGTTCCTTCACCTTGTACTTCTCCATCGTTCACACTGTCCTCCTGCTGTTTACCCTTTTTGAATATACCTGCCGTACGCTACTATAACACTACTAGTAAGACATATGCAAGTATTTCACACACTGCCCTGTTTACCCCCTCAGCATCCCCTGGTTTTCAAAACACTCTTACTAGGCTTGAAACACACAAGGTTATCACAATGCAACACCAAGTCAATCCCTGAGCTACTATAACCTGTGTCAGAGAAAGTCTGGTGTTTGAGGTAAACTTCAGGCACTCACCGCGCCGAGGTAGCTGATGCCGGTCAATCCCGTAGCTGCCATCCAGTGTTACGGATTTCCAACCGGTGCCGCCAGTGTTACGTCTCCAACCGGTGCCACCAGTATTACGAACTTGTACCGCTGCACCACGATTACGGCTTTGTGGTCCCGTAGCGCTCGTCACCCGTTTCGTGACAGAGCGTTGGTAGCGAAGACTCCGAGCCTGGCGTCGATGAGAATACCAAAAGGGACTTTATACATTATATACAGGTTATCATACAGGACATAAACGGATCGGCACTGGGGCCGAGAGCTCACACAAACGCGACTGTTCTCGCACGACGGCGTCCGGCGAAAACGCGTGACACATCTCACCCCAGTCGGGAGCGACCCTCTCTCCAGGTGGGGTCGGCGGATCCTGTTTTCGAGCGGCGTGTCGCTGCTTTTATAATCCCCGAGGCCCATTGTCACTCAAACGGCCCAATACAAAGTCAGCACACGACGGTCGTCCGAGGGGTCCAACCAGCGACCGCGCTGGCAACTCGGTTCAAAGTTCGCGCGCGCGGTGACCTTCGGGCAAGGGAGGTGCGGCGCCGGGCCGTCGGGCACACGCGGACACGTCAAAACACGCTGCTCCGCCGAGGCTTCTCCCGCACGAAGGCGCAGCATCTTGACTTGTGAAGGGAGAATTATGGCGCTCGCAGGATAGATTCCGCATCTTGCAGATTCGGAATCCGGGCTTGTGGTAATGGCACAACACTGTGTGGTTGTGCTATTCTTCGTATCTGTCTTACTTTCTTTCCCAACCTTGCTCGTCGATGTCGCCTAGGAAGAATACCTCCTCTATGTCGGAAACAGCTCTCAGTTGTTTTTTTTGTACGCAGTCAATTACCACAGGGAAACTATAGGGGTACTTCACTGTTATTTGTGTTACCGCTACAGTGAAGTGTTCTCTAACTTTTAAAACAGTTCGTACCATACACCGATGAAGAAGACGCGCAAGTTGGTGGTGATTGAAACATATTCTTTTAGCACCCATCGGTGGTTTCCCTATCACTTGTATATCAAAGTCAACTTATTCCTCAGGGGAACACTGTAAAATATACCTGGGTGTCATTTACGACCTTGACCTAAATTGGCGCCCACATATAAAGAAAACGCTATGAGAAAATGATAAATTGCTCCATACCATCTGACGAGAAAATGCAACAGGAAGTTCGGTATGCGCAGAGATACTCTAGTTTAAATTCATCACACTTACGTACGACCCGTTCTTGAATTCGGCTATGTGTTGACCTCTGGCTTTCCAAATTCTAAATTGCAACCCTTGTGTCTGATTGAGAAGCGCGCTTTACATCAAATTGCGTTTCCTCTTCCTCAAATTGCGTTTACGTAGAGCCTTCTAAAAGAAATAAACGTTAATCTACGATCGATTCAATGTGTCGTTTCCATTGAAGGACGTACTTCCTGTTTGTTTTTCCCAAAGAATGACAAGCTCTTATCCCACCAAAAGTCTAGCGTGCACCCAGTGCACGGCACACGGATGTTTCTGCATCCCCCCCCCAATATGGCCGCCGCTGGATTTGGTCCCACGACGTCGTGCTTCGCAGTGTAACTCCAAAGCCAGCGACCACGGCGGGTGACATTTTTATTCCACCTCATGCTAGAGAAATTCGGCTTTCGTGGACACTGTGGACCTGCGCTAATTGAAACTGCAAACAATTAAATTTGGCAAGAAATAATGCTTAGTTGGCTTGTACGTTTCTTTATACCGAGCCTTTCCTTGTTGGATGTGGCAGGACTCCGCAGGCAGCAACAATTTGTCGGTCGCAAGAAATTAGCACCTCCTTGCTGTACTGCATTACGGGCATTTCGCGTGCCCTTGGAATGTCCGGTCGTGCCCCTCCCGACAACGCTAAGTATTGATTATCCTTCTAGCATGTCGAATACCGCAAATAAACATTTACATGAGTATGTGTATATTCGCACCTTCGAATCTTTGAGCGTCATGCGCAGATGTGTAATCGCTGGAATATTGCCTCCTCTTCTGCTGAAGATATAATCCTGAAAGAAAGACATACTTAGAACGGCCCCCACTGCGTATTGGCCTCCCTATATTTCAGTACTTAATATTTTATCTTTTCGTACGAGGTGCCTGAAAAAAACTATGTCGTATTGTGCATGGGCATATCATTGCTACAGAAAGAGTGACTTGTTAAACACTTCTATTTCTCAGTACTTTATTACCCGCGTTTTTATGCAACTTTTGTTCTTCTTTCTAGGTCTTACTGATGCTAAAGAAAATGCAGATAAATTATCCATTCTGACACCGCTCCGTTTATCTTGCCAAAAATTTACATTAGATCAGAATTACGGGAAAGCGCAAAAGTTTTTTTTTTTTGAAGTTCAAGTTGAATTTATATTCATCAGCAGTACAAAAAAAATATTGGTGAAGCATAATTGCACAGTCGGAGGTCTTGAAGTAAAAACTGTCGGGGGGCCCTCCTAAACAGGAAACAAATGGGGGTTAGTACAATTGTGGCAACAGTAGCAGGCTACATCATTCACTTAAAATCATTTAGATTTGGAGAAATAAGCTTATATTAAGCGCCACGTTACGTCAGGACTAACAATTGTTAATCGTGTGGCCCTCTGCTAAACGTGTCCCGTAAAAAATGCGTACGCGAAATTACGCAACGGGTGCACATTGACCTCTAATATTCACTCGTATTCTCCAAAACTTCGTTCGAGCACTTTCCAGGCATATAGGTATGTCCGTCTACGCAGGCACTCAACGGAAATAAACTTATTTTCTTTGGAAACTGTGTCTTCTCACGCTCTAAATCGCGGAGACAACTTACATCTCAAAGTCTGATCCACCATGAGGGACAGCTTCCGGGAACAGTTTTCTGATAGGTCTCCTATATGTGACATTGTTTGATATACGACTTTGATATCAACCCGCCAAGCGATAATGCGCAGCCTTGCGCATGTGTACAGTGCATTACAGCAAGCTTTGCCTACAGCAGCCCCATGTTTGGATGGCGCTAACACACTTCTCTCGCACATTCCAGTTCGCGAGACGCGAGCGAGAGTGCGTCATGTGCCGCTCCCTTAGAGACCGACGTGCCATGTCTTTCTTCCACTTCGTCTACCTGCCAATACAGCGAATAAAAAGGTATCTCATGAACACAATCGACAAATTGTTAACTCGAGAATGAAGCACGCGCTACTCGATTTCCTTCGGAGAAGCACTTCGCGCCGCTGGCTTCGCGCTCACTCGGTGAAAGCAAGAAGCGCGCAATAAAACAAGCCTGTAAGCCAACCGGCAGCCACTGTATATTTGCACAATATATTTGCACAATTAAAAGGCGCTCGTGCGCTTCGATTCAGGTAACGCTATTAAATATCATGCGACCGAAATTATTCCATAACCATCCACTGCACCTCCCCCTGCGTATAACTTTAGCTAAAGGACCAGGTAGAGAGGCTGGAAGCATGCGCTTCCTATTGGGCGATTTCATTTCTACGTGGGGTAAGGTGCTAGGAGTGGTGAAAAAATTACTCTAAGAAAACTGATTAGCACGAGGAAAAAATGAATAAAAAACAAATGGTGGATGACGCAATGTTACATACCCCACACAGCCTACCTTGACCACCTAGGGACATAAATCACCAATATTCCTATTCCAGTTACGTATTCCCTCAAACTAGATGATTGCTGGCAACATCGCTATATATGACGTATGCCCAGACAGTAAGAGATGTTGTGCCACCTCTATTAGGAAGGGGTTTCCATTGCGGACGTTTATTACGTAGGGTTGCAGTCTTGCATATAACTAAGAAACCGTCCAAGCTAGCATTCCTCCAGAAAGGCTTCTTTATGTACTGTAGAAGAAAGACTGCAAAGCATGGCCACTCCAGTTTCAATTAACGTCAACCTCTTTCAACGCTAGCGCAACACGGGCCTAGTACTGATAACAAAGTAACTAATATTCGCATTTGTGTTACCACATCACGCCTTTCAAGTAAATGTTAACGGAAACGAAAGTTGCAGGTCGTGCTTGGCATGCAGTCATCAAAATTTTGGCAGACATGGCGTTAGAAAACATGACCAGCGGGAAAGCCATAGAAATGAAGATTGTAATTATGGCCCGTGTTACAGAATTTTTTTAACGTACATGCCACCCACGGCTGGCCCTATGCGCAATGATTATTTCTTTGTCACGACGGTCACAATCATCAGTGGCACATGGCGACAACGGCAATTGAACAAACTCCTACGTGAGAGAAACTTTGCCGATACGGGTACATGTGCACACATGAAAAAAATTTGCCCGTCCACAGCCGCTTACTGCGACGATAGTAAATTAAAGAGGGATGTTTATGATGAAAAAGATGATTCCAGTTAACATTCCTTTTTTTTATTTCTGGGTGTGGACGACGGCGCGCTGCAAAAAGATCATAATCATAAAACACTGGCGGTGATTTGGCTGCTTTATCCTGTCAGGGTTCTGAATTCACCCTCCACTTCTATTTTTGAGCTTCAACACATTTGAACTCATGTGGGCGCACGCATCCCCATTCCCCTCCGTACGCGCGCACCTTTTCAGGCTACTTTTTTCCGAAATATTCAGAAAGCCCCATACGTTGAGCGATCCCTAAAAATATTACCCTTTTTCTATTCAATATTGTGTTGCTTTAAAGAAGTACCCGATACTGAGCGCTATAGTCTTAGCATAAGCTATGTTAGTGCTTGTGAGGAATCTCGTAGACAGCACTGTACATCCTACAAGCTAGGAGCGCTCTTCCTCGTGCCGTTGATTGACAATGGCGTGCGGAATGAGGCCAGAAAGTGGAGCGGAGTAGACAAGCATGGCTGTGGACCGGGAGATACTCTCGCACGCTGTATTCGTCACCGTCGACAAGCAGTGCAACAGCAACATTTTCTTCTGGTTTGTTCCCCTCCGAATTGAAAGCTCGGAATTTTCACTCGTCTATATCAACGTGGTCTCGCCTCAATTCTGCGTACGTACGAACGCCCACTAACGAGCCCCGATCATGCATGGGTGTACCGCTAAGCGTGGGAGTGCCGGGCTAACCCAACCGAAAATATAGTCCCAGAGTTAAAACACATGGGATACGTTGTACACAAACACCCCGCCAAACGGCGTTACCTTATCTGATCGCCCTCTTCAGATCTAAGTGTACACCGCAAAAGTTTCGCAGTACATGGGGAAGATAAGACTTTTCCGACCACCCTCTTCCTTAGCACGCGTATGCACACTTTGCACACACTGTCAGCCACACATCGGCGCCTCGTAGTACATGTGCATGTGCATGTACATGTGCATGTGCATGTACATGTGCATGAGGGCTAGTTCATGCAGCTGCAACAGCTCCGGAAAACAAGGGAGAAAGGCAGAAGCCAGAGTTAAACAGTGCTCGTCCGGGCGTGCCTCTTTCCGTTGACACGTACTTTTCAGCGTTAACGTGTTGCAACTCTCGGTAATAATAAATCTAAATTTGTATGCTCTTGCTCATCTGAGGACGCAAAACTATTTATAGGCGTTCTGTCGCAGAGCGTCCTTAGAAATGAAAAACAAAAAACAAGGAGGGAAGGAGAGACAGCTAGGCGAGTGCCTTCGACCAGGGCCTTTTGATGAAAAATTGGAGGACGCTTAAGCTTCGCCTTCAAGAGTAGGACGCGACAGCGTTCCCGTCGACCCGCCAAGGGGTATAAGACAATGCGCTACGGCACAGCAATCACTTACGATGCGCCCCGCATCGGACTTAGCGCCCACCTATCACGCGGTGAGCGTCGAGCAACGCAGCGTTCGGCGAGGCAACGAAACGTGCGCCTGAGCGAACGAAACGAACCAAAGAACTCGGTGTCTCGGAGGGGAAACGATCTACGCCAGCCAAACGTCGTGATCGGCACGGGCAGAGAGATAGATAGTAATCTAAACCGGGAGCACGGCGAAGCGTCGTCAGGGGAGAGGGAGTCCCGCGACGCGCCTGGCAGCGGTCCCAATGCGCGCGCGGCGCGCCTCCTGTCGGGGCAGCGCCGTACATTGAGAGGAGGGGGTCTTCTGTGTTTGCCGCAAGATGGCTCTGCGTGTGCGGAAAGCGCAGAAGAAATGCAGTGGAAACGCACTTCGCAACTCGTGTAATTGTGACTTCTGTACGTTACATGTTCATAATTACCGATATACACGGCAGTATAACTTTCCACGGCTCGTTTCGAAGGCAACACCGCATTCACTAGAGGCGCGTTTGCACCGCTTGGAAGCATCGAACTCGTGGCTGAGTGGTAGCGTCTCCGTCTCACACTCCGGAGACCCGGGTTCGATTCCCACCGGGCCAATCTTGGAAGTTGCTTTTTATTTATGAAGCGCCTGCCGTGATTTATCGCTCACGGTCAACGCCGCCGACACCGACGCCGACGACACCGGCTTTTCTGCGACACGAGCTCCTTAACGCTATCGCGTTAAAACCTCTGTGCAATTACATGCCACGACCTCGGTCCTAGCTAACGCCCGGAAACATATAGTTGTGAGCACGAAATGTTTCGTCGTTAAGCCATCGATTAATGTACGGATGGCCTTTCCTTTCTAATCTGCGCGCAGTCAGTCTCTATATTCTCTGTCGTTGACGTAAGATGTGTTGGTATACAATTTAGCCTTGATTACACGGACATGTGAATAAAATTAGCATTCAATTCTAGTTAGCAGCACGTGAAACGCAATTCGCTTATTTACTTATTGCTTTAACAATAGCATCAGCCTCGCACGAGACAGCGGGAAATAGAAATACCAATGCCACCATGTCCCACCTAGTCGCCGAGCCCATTCGCCCTTGTAGCACCAGCCCTAGATGGCACCCGCGGTGCGGTGGATGATAACTCACGGGAAAGCTCTTGACTTTTCGAAAAGAGATCAGAATGCATTAGAACGCGTAGTTATTAAGTGAGGTACATCAAGGAAGAAGAAGCATGTGCTTGCTGCGGTAAAGCTAGGAAAACGATGGAACATGCTTTATTAGACGGTGAACATATCTACACAGCCGTCAGTTTAGGCTCCTCCAGCCTCCTTGAAGCCCTTCGGTTCAGCACGGGGAATGTAAACACGTCCGCAATAGAGATTCGTAAAATGTTATTGCACGTTCGCTGGCCGAAAAGCAGGAAGACCACAAACAACAGTAACGTACCAAAACAAAGTTCCCAATAATGGTCGACAAAGTTTCATGCTTGGAATTATATTTCTGGGCGAGTTCCTTTTTTGCTTATCAAAGGTAGGATTTTAAGCGAAATAAGAGCAAGAGCTTGGTGGCGCAACTCTCAGCCCTGTTTCAAGGGAGTCTCTAATAGCATCCATCCATTCATCCATCCATTCACGCAGGTTGCGCCGGGAACGACTTCACTGCTGCCCTTCTTCAGCAGCACGGACCGCACCACATGAACGAGGGCGGTGATGTCATGTGCCGCCCATTCGCGTGGACCGAGCGCTTAGCGGTGCTGTTCGCGGACCAGCAGGTGTCAAAGGCTCCGGATATGTATTTCAAGTCAAGGGCTCGAAAATATTTGCGATCGCAGAAAAATAAAGAGGCGGGTGGGGGGTTGAACTTTCTCGTTCTCCAGGACCAAGGACTCCAGGACTTCTCCATAACATGCTCCTTCTACGCATGTATCACTTCCCCTGCTAATACACGTGTTCGCGCCAATTTGTGCAGTATATCAATAGTTTTGAGCAGATCGGCTTCCCGACAGAAAGAAAAGGTAAGCATAGCCTGTAAGGATCTCGTCGCAGCCGCTCTAATCACTTCTCTGGATCACTTCTCTGGAAATCGCTATATTGGCGCACACATCACTCCCTCTGCTAATACACGTGCTCACGCCGATTTGCATAATAAATCAACGGCTTTGCACAGATCGGCTTTCCAGCACCGAAATAAGGTAAGTATAGCCTGTTAAAATCTCGGCGCAGCCAGGGCCACTCACTTTTCTGTAAAGCACTGGTTTCGCGCATACATAACTTCCCAGACTTATACGCGAGCTGACGTCAATTCTCGCTGAATAAATAATGCATTGACTTGCTTTCCCACAAAACGAAAGGTAAGCCTATGGCCTAGTCAAATCTGTGAGAAACCAAGTCCAACAAATAACTCAATTCCCACGCATTGACGCGATGATTGAAGGCACATGCCCAGAATATATTTCCCGTAAAAAAAAATGGTAGTCAATCGTTTTACAACGTCGGCGCAGCCTGATCCCATCACTTCTATGGAAAGCGCCAGTCCGGCGCGTGCGTCACTCTCCCTGCTAATACACTAGCGCACGTCAATTTCCGCGATGAATAAAAGATCAAGCATAGATTGACTTTCAAGCAAAAAAAAACATCGCCTGTTAGTAGGCACCGCCTCGTCCAATCACTGCTCTTGGAAGCACCGGCTTGAAAATTGGTTTTCCAGCTAAACAAAATCGTCTAAACATAGCCTCTCAGAATGTAAGCGCCACCAGGTCCACTAAATGTTTTGGAAAGTGCTGGTTCAGCGCGACCCTCACTCGCCATTTTTCGTTTGTTCATGCAAGCCAATCCGCGCGTAGCCGTTTATTCAACGTGAAAATGGGTGGCAGCGCAGGCATGGGGATTGATATGTGCGCCGAACTAGAGCTTTCCATTAAAGTGACTGGCCATGGCTTGGTCAACATTGTAATGGGCTTTGAGCTTACCTTTTTTATTCGGTAAGCCAATCTGCGCGTGTCCGTTTATTCATCACATAAATAGGCGTCTCCTCGTGCATTGGGAGCGATTTATGCACCGAACCAGTGCTTCAGAGAAAAGTGATTGGACCTGGCTGGGCCAACATTTGGAGTTTCGAATTTGGAGTTCGGCCAATATTTTATAGGAGTTTGGTGTGCCGCAGTTATTAACGCCGTGTCGATTAGCGAAATAAAGTGGGGTAGCCGATACTCTAGTTAAGATAAGGATGAACACAGTGAGTTGGGGTGGCCATATATTGCGCAGAACAGATAACAATTTGTCTAATAATTGCTGGAATAGTGCCAAGAGAACGGAAGCGCAATCGAGGACGGCGGAAAACCACGTGGTGTGATCAAATTTGCAAGCCCAAGTTGGAATCGGCTAACAAAAATGTGTGATTGGATATCGCAGGGAGAGACCTTCGTCCTGCAATGTAATTAAAGACGTGCTGATGATGATGAACCTATTTGGTGGGAAATAAATATTGCCACTAATTATGTAAAACCAAGATGTCATTATGAGTCGTGCCTTAATGCGGAACAATCTTGACTATTTTAGGCTTTGTAACGTGACTGTGCCAAAAATAACAGATCATATCAGTCTGTGACGTAACGTATCAAACCGAGTCACAGGTGACTAGATTATCAAAATTCAAGCGCATATTACGATTCAGTGGCACGAGGCAACGTAATTCGTAGACTGGCTGAATGGTAGAACGTAAGGCATAACAACGGCCCATATGGCCAAGCTACTGGCTGACGAATACACAGAGGTTGCTGGCCATATCGCTAGCCGAGGGGGTAAAGTCATCAGCTCGGTACCATAACGTCGGGGGCTCGAACAGCTGAACTGCATTGCTAAAAAAATACTGTGCCTTAAAGAATCAGAGCTTTAGAGATAATTTACTGGACCTCAATGAAACAATAGTTTGATAGGCTGACCGCTTTCGATATTTTATCGAGGAATTTATTCTGAGCATATTCGTTGATGTATCGCGTAAATCGGCGTCAGCGCGTGCGTGCGGTGTGATGTACGCGAAGAACCAGCATTAAGAAAACTTATTGGGCACCGCTGAAACAATATATTCATGAGCACAATCTGCTTACGACTGAGCACAATCGGCAAACGGCTTACCGTTTTTTTTTTCATTTTTCCGAGGAAAATATTGTGACTTTAATCGCTTATTTATCGCGTAAATAGGCGTCAGAACGAGCGTGCGGAATGATTTCTGCAAAGGAACAGCGCTTTAGAGACAAATCACTGCACCTCGCTGAAACAATAAATTCATTGGCTTACCGTTTTTTTTTTCATTTTTCAGAGCAAATTAATCTGAGCTTAATCGCTAATTTATCGCGTAAATAGGCGTCAGAACAAGCGTGCGGAGTGACGTATGCGAAGAACTAGCGCTTTAGAGACGACTTATTCGACATCGCTAAAACAATATATTCCTGGGCTATCGGCTTACCATTCTTTCATTTTTCCGAAAAAATTATTCTGAGCGTAATCGCTTATTTATCGCGTAAATACGGGTGAGGACGTGCGTGCCGAGTGACGTAAGCGAAGAACTAGCGCTTTAAGGACGACTAATTTGACCTCGCAGAAATAATAAATTCATGGGCTATAGGCTTACCGGTTTTTTTTTTCATTTTTCCGAGAAAATTATTCTGAGCTTAATCAGTTATTTATCGCGTAAATAACGGTGAGAACGTGCGTTCGGAGTGACGTACGTGAACAACTAGCGCTTTAGAGACGACTTATTCGACATCGCTGAAACAATAAATTCGTGGGCTATAGGCTTACCGTTTTTTCATTTTTCCGAGAAAATTATTCTGAGCTTAATCGGTTATTTATCGCGTAAATAACGGTGAGAACGTGCGTTCGGAGTGACGTACGCGAACAACTAGCGCTTTAGAGATGACTTATTCGACCTCGCTGAAACAATAAATTCATGGGCTCTAGGCTTACCGTTTTTTCATTTTTCCGAGAAAATTATTCTGAGCTCAATCGGTTATTTATCGCGTAAATACGGGTTAGAACGTGCGTGCGGAACGCCGTACGCGAAGAACTAGCGCTTTAGAGACGACTTATTCGACCTCGCTGAAACAATAAATTCATGGGCTATAGGCTTACTGTTTTTTCATTTTTCCGAGAAAATTATTCTGAGCTTAATCGGTTATTTATCGCGAAAATACGGGTTAGAGCGTGCGTGCGGAACGCCGTACGCGAAGAACTAGCGCTTTAGAGACGACTTATTCGACCTCGCTGAAACAATAAATTCATGGGCTATAGGCTTACTGTTTTTTCATTTTTCCGAGAAAATTATTCTGAGCTTAATCGGTTATATATCGCGTAAATACGGGTTAGAGCGTGCGTGCGGAGCGCCGTACGCGAAGAACTAGCGCTTTAGAGATGACTTATTCGACATCGTTGAAACAATAAATTCATGGGCTATAGGCTTACCGTTTTTTCATTTTTCCGAGAAAATTATTCTGAGCTTAATCGGTTATATATCGCGTAAATACGGGTTAGAACGTGCGTGCGGAACGCCGTACGCGAACAACTAGCGCTTTAGAGACGACTTATTCGACCTCGCTGAAACAATAAATTCATGGGCTATAGGCTTACTGTTTTTTCATTTTTCCGAGAAAATTATTCTGAGCTCAATCGGTTATTTATCGCGTAAATACGGGTTAGAACGTGCGTGCGGAACGCCGTACGCGAAGAACTAGCGCTTTAGAGATGACTTATTCGACCTCGCTGAAAGAATAAATTCATGGGCTCTAGGCTTACCGTTTTTTCATTTTTCCGAGAAAATTATTCTGAGCTCAATCGGTTATTTATCGCGTAAATACGGGTTAGAACGTGCGTGCGGAACGCCGTACGCGAAGAACTAGCGCTTTAGAGACGACTTATTCGACCTCGCTGAAACAATAAATTCATGGGCTATAGGCTTACTGTTTTTTCATTTTTCCGAGAAAATTATTCTGAGCTTAATCGGTTATTTATCGCGTAAATACGGGTTAGAGCGTGCGTGCGGAGCGCCGTACGCGAAGAACTAGCGCTTTAGAGATGACTTATTCGACCTCGCTGAAACAATAAATTCATGGGCTATAGGCTTACTGTTTTTTCATTTTTCCGAGAAAATTATTCTGAGCTCAATCGGTTATTTATCGCGTAAATACGGGTTAGAACGTGCGTGCGGAACGCCGTACGCGAAGAACTAGCGCTTTAGAGACGACTTATTCGACCTCGCTGAAACAATAAATTCATGGGCTATAGGCTTACCGTTTTTTCATTTTTCCGAGAAAATTATTCTGAGCTCAATCGGTTATTTATCGCGTAAATACGGGTTAGAACGTGCGTGCGGAACGCCGTACGCGAACAACTAGCGCTTTAGAGATGACTTATTCGACCTCGCTGAAACAATAAATTCATGGGCTCTAGGCTTACCGTTTTTTCATTTTTCCGAGAAAATTATTCTGAGCTCAATCGGTTATTTATCGCGTAAATACGGGTTAGAACGTGCGTGCGGAACGCCGTACGCGAAGAACTAGCGCTTTAGAGACGACTTATTCGACCTCGCTGAAACAATAAATTCATGGGCTATAGGCTTACCGTTTTTTCATTTTTCCGAGAAAATTATTCTGAGCTTAATCGGTTATTTATCGCGTAAATAACGGTGAGAACGTGCGTTCGGAGTGACGTACGCGAACAACTAGCGCTTTAGAGATGACTTATTCGACCTCGCTGAAACAATAAATTCATGGGCTCTAGGCTTACCGTTTTTTCATTTTTCCGAGAAAATTATTCTGAGCTCAATCGGTTATTTATCGCGTAAATACGGGTTAGAACGTGCGTGCGGAACGCCGTACGCGAAGAACTAGCGCTTTAGAGACGACTTATTCGACCTCGCTGAAACAATAAATTCATGGGCTATAGGCTTACTGTTTTTTCATTTTTCCGAGAAAATTATTCTGAGCTTAATCAGTTATTTATCGCGTAAATAACGGTGAGAACGTGCGTTCGGAGTGACGTACGTGAACAACTAGCGCTTTAGAGACGACTTATTTATTCGACATCGCTGAAACAATAAATTCGTGGGCTATAGGCTTACCGTTTTTTCATTTTTCCGAGAAAATTATTCTGAGCTTAATCGGTTATTTATCGCGTAAATACGGGTTAGAGCGTGCGTGCGGAGCGCCGTACGCGAAGAACTAGCGCTTTAGAGATGACTTATTCGACATCGTTGAAACAATAAATTCATGGGCAATAGGCTTACCGTTTTTTCATTTTTCCGAGAAAATTATTCTGAGCTTAATCGGTTATTTATCGCGTAAATACGGGTTAGAACGTGCGTGCGGAACGCCGTACGCGAAGAACTAGCGCTTTAGAGACGACTTATTCGACCTCGCTGAAACAATAAATTCATGGGCTATAGGCTTACTGTTTTTTCATTTTTCCGAGAAAATTATTCTGAGCTTAATCCGTTATTTATCGCGTAAATAACGGTGAGAACGTGCGTTCGGAGTGACGTACGTGAACAACTAGCGCTTTAGAGACGACTTATTCGACATCGCTGAAACAATAAATTCGTGGGCTATAGGCTTACCGTTTTTTCATTTTTCCGAGAAAATTATTCTGAGCTCAATCGGTTATTTATCGCGTAAATACGGGTTAGAACGTGCGTGCGGAACGCCGTACGCGAAGAACTAGCGCTTTAGAGACGACTTATTCGACCTCGCTGAAACAATAAATTCATGGGCTATAGGCTTACTGTTTTTTCATTTTTCCGAGAAAATTATTCTGAGCTTAATCGGTTATATATCGCGTAAATACGGGTTAGAGCGTGCGTGCGGAGCGCCGTACGCGAAGAACTAGCGCTTTAGAGATGACTTATTCGACATCGTTGAAACAATAAATTCATGGGCTATAGGCTTACCGTTTTTTCATTTTTCCGAGAAAATAATTCTGAGCTTAATCGGTTATTTATCGCGTAAATAACGGTGAGAACGTGCGTGCGGAACGCCGTACGCGAACAACTAGCGCTTTAGAGATGACTTATTCGACCTCGCTGAAACAATAAATTCATGGGCTCTAGGCTTACCGTTTTTTCATTTTTCCGAGAAAATTATTCTGAGCTCAATCGGTTATTTATCGCGTAAATACGGGTTAGAACGTGCGTGCGGAACGCCGTACGCGAAGAACTAGCGCTTTAGAGACGACTTATTCGACCTCGCTGAAACAATAAATTCATGGGCTATAGGCTTACTGTTTTTTCATTTTTCCGAGAAAATTATTCTGAGCTTAATCGGTTATTTATCGCGAAAATACGGGTTAGAGCGTGCGTGCGGAGCGCCGTACGCGAAGAACTAGCGCTTTAGAGATGACTTATTCGACCTCGCTGAAACAATAAATTCATGGGCTATAGGCTTACTGTTTTTTCATTTTTCCGAGAAAATTATTCTGAGCTCAATCGGTTATTTATCGCGTAAATACGGGTTAGAACGTGCGTGCGGAACGCCGTACGCGAAGAACTAGCGCTTTAGAGACGACTTATTCGACCTCGCTGAAACAATAAATTCATGGGCTATAGGCTTACTGTTTTTTCATTTTCCCGAGAAAATTATTCTGAGCTTAATCAGTTATTTATCGCGTAAATAACGGTGAGAACGTGCGTTCGGAGTGACGTACGTGAACAACTAGCGCTTTAGAGACGACTTATTCGACATCGCTGAAACAATAAATTCGTGGGCTATAGGCTTACCGTTTTTTCATTTTTCCGAGAAAATTATTCTGAGCTTAATCGGTTATTTATCGCGTAAATAACGGTGAGAACGTGCGTTCGGAGTGACGTACGCGAACAACTAGCGCTTTAGAGATGACTTATTCGACCTCGCTGAAACAATAAATTCATGGGCTCTAGGCTTACCGTTTTTTCATTTTTCCGAGAAAATTATTCTGAGCTCAATCGGTTATTTATCGCGTAAATACGGGTTAGAACGTGCGTGCGGAACGCCGTACGCGAACAACTAGCGCTTTAGAGATGACTTATTCGACCTCGCTGAAACAATAAATTCATGGGCTCTAGGCTTACTGTTTTTTCATTTTTCCGAGAAAATTATTCTGAGCTCAATCGGTTATTTATCGCGTAAATACGGGTTAGAACGTGCGTGCGGAACGCCGTACGCGAAGAACTAGCGCTTTAGAGACGACTTATTCGACCTCGCTGAAACAATAAATTCATGGGCTATAGGCTTACCGTTTTTTCATTTTTCCGAGAAAATTATTCTGAGCTCAATCGGTTATTTATCGCGTAAATACGGGTTAGAACGTGCGTTCGGAGTGACGTACGCGAACAACTAGCGCTTTAGAGATGACTTATTCGACCTCGCTGAAACAATAAATTCATGGGCTATAGGCTTACTGTTTTTTCATTTTTCCGAGAAAATTATTCTGAGCTTAATCGGTTATTTATCGCGTAAATACGGGTTAGAGCGTGCGTGCGGAGCGCCGTACGCGAAGAACTAGCGCTTTAGAGACGACTTATTCGACATCGCTGAAACAATAAATTCATGGGCTATAGGCTTACCGTTTTTTCATTTTTCCGAGAAAATTATTCTGAGCTTAATCGGTTATTTATCGCGTAAATACGCGTTAGAGCGTGCGTGCGGAGCGCCGTACGCGAAGAACTAGCGCTTTAGAGATGACTTATTCGACCTCGCTGAAACAATAAATTCATGGGCTATAGGCTTACTGTTTTTTTCATTTTTCCGAGAAAATTATTCTGAGCTTAATCGGTTATTTATCGCGTAAATACGGGTTAGAGCGTGCGTGCGGAGCGCCGTACGCGAAGAACTAGCGCTTTAGAGACGACTTATTCGACATCGCTGAAACAATAAATTCATGGGCTATAGGCTTACCGTTTTTTCATTTTTCCGAGAAAATTATTCTGAGCTCAATCGGTTATTTATCGCGTAAATACGGGTTAGAACGTGCGTGCGGAGCGCCGTACGCGAAGAACTAGCGCTTTAGACATGACTTATTCGACATCGTTGAAACAATAAATTCATGGGCTATAGGCTTACCGTTTTTTCATTCATCCGAGAAAATTATTCTGAGCTCAATCGGTTATTTATCGCGTAAATAACGGTGAGAACGTGCGTGCGGAGCGCCGTACGCGAAGAACGAGCGCTTTAGAGATGACTTATTCGACATCGTTGAAACAATAAATTCATGGGCTATAGGCTTACCGTTTTTTCATTTTTCCGAGAAAATTATTCTGAGCTCAATCGGTTATTTATCGCGTAAATACGGGTTAGAACGTGCGTGCGGAACGCCGTACGCGAAGAACTAGCGCTTTAGAGACGACTTATTCGACCTCGCTGAAACAATAAATTCATGGGCTATAGGCTTACTGTTTTTTCATTTTTCCGAGAAAATTATTCTGAGCTCAATCGGTTATTTATCGCGTAAATACGGGTTAGAACGTGCGTGCGGAACGCCGTACGCGAAGAACTAGCGCTTTAGAGACGACTTATTCGACCTCGCTGAAACAATAAATTCATGGGCTATAGGCTTACTGTTTTTTCATTTTTCCGAGAAAATTATTCTGAGCTCAATCGGTTATTTATCGCGTAAATACGGGTTAGAACGTGCGTGCGGAGCGCCGTACGCGAAGAACTAGCGCTTTAGAGACGACTTATTCGACCTCGCTGAAACAATAAATTCATGGGCTATAGGCTTACCGTTTTTTCATTTTTCCGACAAAATTATTCTGACCTTAATCGGTTATTTATCGCGTAAATACGGGTTAGAACGTGGGTGCGGAACGCCGTACGCGAAGAACTAGCGCTTTAGAGACGACTTATTCGACCTCGCTGAAATAATAAATTCATGGGCTATAGGCTTACTGTTTTTTCATTTTTCCCAGAAAATTATTCTGAGCTTAATCGGTTATTTATCGCGTAAATACGGGTTAGAGCGTGCGTGCGGAGCGCCGTACGCGAAGAACTAGCTCTTTAGAGACGACTTATACGACCTCGCTGAAACAATAAATTCATGGGCTCTAGGCTTACCGTTTTTTCATTTTTCCGAGAAAATTATTCTGAGCTTAATCGGTTATTTATCGCGTAAATACGGGTTAGAGCGTGCGTGCGGAGCGCCGTACGCGAAGAACTAGCGCTTTAGAGACGACTTATTCGACATCGCTGAAACAATAAATTCATGGGCTCTAGGCTTACCGTTTTTTCATTTTTTCGAGAAAATTATTCTGAGCTCAATCGGTTATTTATCGCGTAAATACGGGTTAGAGCGTGCGTGCGGAGCGCCGTACGCGAAAAACTAGCGCATTAGAGATGACTTATTCGACATCGTTGAAACAATAAATTCATGGGCTATAGGCTTACCGTTTTTTCATTTTTCCGAGAAAATTATTCTGAGCTCAATCGGTTATTTATCGCGTAAATATGCGTTAGAACGTGCGAGCGGAACGCCGTACGCGAAGAACTAGCGCTTGAGAGACGACTTATTCGACCTCGCTGAAACAATAAATTCATGGGCTATAGGCTTACCGTTTTTTCATTTTTCCGAGAAAATTATTCTGAGCTTAATCGGTTATTTATCGCGTAAATAACGGTGAGAACGTGCGTGCGGAGCGCCGTATGCGAAGAACTAGCGCTTTAGAGATGAGTTATTCGACATCGTTGAAACAATAAATTCATGGGCTATAGGCTTACCGTTTTTTCATTTTTCCGAGAAAATTATTCTGAGCTCAATCGGTTATTTATCGCGTAAATACGGGTTAGAACGTGCGTGCGGAACGCCGTACGCGAAGAACTAGCGCTTTAGAGACGACTTATTCGACCTCGCTGAAGCAATAAATTCATGGGCTATAGGCTTACTGTTTTTTCATTTTTCCGAGAAAATTATTCTGAGCTTAATCGGTTATTTATCGCGTAAATACGGGTTAGAGCGTGCGTGCGGAGCGCCGTACGCGAAGAACTAGCGCTTTAGAGACGACTTATTCGACATCGCTGAAACAATAAATTCATGGGCTATAGGCTTACCGTTTTTTCATTTTTCCGAGAAAATTATTCTGAGCTCAATCGGTTATTTATCGCGTAAATATGGGTTAGAACGTGCGTGCCGAACGCCGTACGCGAAGAACTAGCGCTTTAGAGATGACTTATTCGACATCGTTGAAACAATAAATTCATGGGCTATAGGCTTACCGTTTTTTTCATTTTTTCGAGAAAATTATTCTGAGCTTAATCGGTTATTTATCGCGTAAATACGGGTTAGAACGTGCGTTCGGAGTGACGTACGCGAAGAACTAGCGCTTTAGAGACGACTTATTCGACATCGTTGAAACAATAAATTCATGGGCTATAGGCTTACCGTTTTTTTCATTTTTCCGAGAAAATTATTCTGAGCTCAATCGGTTATTTATCGCGTAAATACGGGTTAGAACGTGCGTGCGGAGCGCCGTACGTGAAGAACTAGCGCTTTAGAGACGACTTATTCGACATCGTTGAAACAATAAATTCATGGGCTATAGGCTTACCGTTTTTTTCATTTTTCCGAGAAAATTATTCTGAGCTTAATCGGTTATTTATCGCGTAAATAACGGTGAGAACGTGCGTTCGGAGTGACGTACGCGAACAACTAGCGCTTTAGAGATGACTTATTCGACATCGTTGAAACAATAAATTCATGGGCTATAGGCTTACCGTTTTTTTCATTTTTCCGAGAAAATTATTCTGAGCTTAATCGGTTATTTATCGCGTAAATACGGGTTAGAACGTGCGTTCGGAGTGACGTACGCGAAGAACTAGCGCTTTAGAGACGACTTATTCGACATCGTTGAAACAATAAATTCATGGGCTATAGGCTTACCGTTTTTTCATTTTTCCGAGAAAATTATTCTGAGCTCAATCGGTTATTTATCGCGTAAATACGGGTTAGAACGTGCGTGCGGAACGCCGTACGCGAAGAACTAGCGCTTTAGAGACGACTTATTCGACCTCGCTGAAACAATAAATTCATGCGCTATAGGCTTACCGTTTTTTCATTTTTCCGAGAAAATTATTCTGAGCTTAATCGGTTATTTATCGCGTAAATAACGGTGAGAACGTGCGTTCGGAGTGACGTACGCGAACAACTAGCGCTTTAGAGATGACTTATTCGACCTCGCTGAAACAACAAATTCATGGGCTATAGGCTTACTGTTTTTTTCATTTTTCCGAGAAAATTATTCTGAGCTTAATCGGTTATTTATCGCGTAAATACGGGTTAGAGCGTGCGTGCGGAGCCCCGTATGCGAAGAACTAGCGCTTTAGAGACGACTTATTCGACATCGCTGAAACAATAAATTCATGGGCTATAGGCTTACCGTTTTTTCATTTTTCCGAGAAAATTATTCTGAGCTTAATCGGTTATTTATCGCGTAAATACGGGTTAGAACGTGCGTGCGGAACGCCGTACGCGAAGAACTAGCGCTTTAGAGACGACTTATTCGACCTCGCTGAAACAATAAATTCATGCGCTATCGGCTTACCGTTTTTTCATTTTTCCGAGAAAATTATTCTGAGCTTAATCGGTTATTTATCGCGTAAATACGGGTTAGAGCGTGCGTGCGGAGCCCCGTACGCGAAGAACTAGCGCTTTAGAGATGACTTATTCGACATCGTTGAAACAATAAATTCATGGGCTATAGGCTTACCGTTTTTTTCATTTTTCCGAGAAAATTATTCTGAGCTTAATCGGTTATTTATCGCGTAAATACGGGTTAGAACGTGCGTACGGAGCGCCGTACGCGAAGAACTAGCGCTTTAGAGATGACTTATTCGACATCGCTGAAACAATAAATTCATGGGCTATATATAGGCTTACCGTTTTTTCATTTTTCCGAGAAAATTATTCTGAGCTCAATCGGTTATTTATCGCGTAAATACGGGTTAGAGCGTGCGTACGGAGCCCCGTACGCGAAGAACTAGCGCTTTAGAGACGACTTATTCGACATCGCTGAAACAATAAATTCATGGGCTATAGGCTTACCGTTTTTTCATTTTTCCGAGAAAATTATTCTGAGCTCAATCGGTTATTTATCGCGTAAATACGGGTTAGAGCGTGCGTGCGGAGCCCCGTACGCGAAGAACTAGCGCTTTAGAGACGACTTATTCGACATCGCTGAAACAATAAATTCATGGGCTATAGGCTTACCGTTTTTTCATTTTTCCGAGAAAATTATTCTGAGCTTAATCGGTTATTTATCGCGTAAATACGGGTTAGACGGTGCGTGCGGAGCGCCGTACGCGAAGAACTAGCGCTTTAGAGATGACTTATTCGACATCGCTGAAACAATAAATTCATGGGCTATAGGCTTACCGTTTTTTTCATTTTTCCGAGAAAATTATTCTGAGCTTAATCGGTTATTTAACGCGTAAATACGGGTTAGAGCGTGCGTGCGGAGCCCCGTACGCGAAGAACTAGCGCTTTAGAGATGACTTATTCGACATCGCTGAAACAATAAATTCATGGGCTATAGGCTTACCGTTTTTTTCATTTTTCCGAGAAAATTATTCTGAGCTTAATCGGTTATTTATCGCGTAAATACGGGTTAGAGCGTGCGTGCGGAGCGCCGTACGCGAAGAACTAGCGCTTTAGAGACGACTTATTCGACATCGCTGAAACAATAAATTCATGGGCTATAGGCTTACCGTTTTTTCATTTTTCCGAGAAAATTATTCTGAGCTCAATCGGTTATTTATCGCGTAAATACGGGTTAGAGCGTGCGTGCGGAGCCCCGTACGCGAAGAACTAGCGCTTTAGAGAAGACTTATTCGACATCGCTGAAACAATAAATTCATGGGCTATAGGCTTACCGTTTTTTCATTTTTCCGAGAAAATTATTCTGAGCTTAATCGGTTATTTATCGCGTAAATACGGGTTAGAGCGTGCGTGCGGAGCCCCGTACGCGAATAACTAGCGCTTTAGAGATGACTTATTCGACATCGCTGAAACAATAAATTCATGGGCTATAGGCTTACCGTTTTTTCATTTTTCCGAGAAAATTATTCTGAGCTTAATCGGTTATTTATCGCGTAAATACGGGTTAGAGCGTGCGTGCGGAGCCCCGTACGCGAAGAACTAGCGCTTTAGAGACGACTTATTCGACATCGCTGAAACAATAAATTCATGGGCTATAGGCTTACCGTTTTTTCATTTTTCCGAGAAAATTATTCTGAGCTTAATCGGTTATTTATCGCGTAAATACGGGTTAGAGCGTGCGTGCGGAGCCCCGTACGCGAAGAACTAGCGCTTTAGAGATGACTTATTCGACATCGCTGAAACAATAAATTCATGGGCTATAGGCTTACCGTTTTTTTCATTTTTCCGAGAAAATTATTCTGAGCTTAATCGGTTATTTATCGCGTAAATACGGGTTAGAGCGTGCGTGCGGAGTGCCGTACGCGAAGAACTAGCGCTTTAGAGACGACTTATTCGACATCGCTGAAACAATACATTCATGGGCTATAGGCTTACCGTTTTTTCATTTTTCCGAGAAAATTATTCTGAGCTCAATCGGTTATTTATCGCGTAAATACGGGTTAGAGCGTGCGTGCGGAGCCCCGTACGCGAAGAACTAGCGCTTTAGAGATGACTTATTCGACATCGCTGAAACAATAAATTCATGGGCTATAGGCTTACCGTTTTTTCATTTTTCCGAGAAAATTATTCTGAGCTTAATCGGTTATTTATCGCGTAAATACGGGTTAGAGCGTGCGTGCGGAGCTCCGTACGCGAAGAACTAGCGCTTTAGAGATGACTTATTCGACATCGCTGAAACAATAGATTCATGGGCTATAGGCTTACCGTTTTTTCATTTTTCCGAGAAAATTATTCTGAGCTCAATCGGTTATTTATCGCGTAAATACGGGTTAGAGCGTGCGTGCGGAGCCCCGTACGCGAAGAACTAGCGCTTTAGAGACGACTTATTCGACATCGCTGAAACAATAAATTCATGGGCTATAGGCTTACCGTTTTTTCATTTTTCCGAGAAAATTATTCTGAGCTTAATCGGTTATTTATCGCGTAAATACGGGTTAGAGCGTGCGTGCGGAGCCCCGTACGCGAAGAACTAGCGCTTTAGAGATGACTTATTCGACATCGCTGAAACAATAAATTCATGGGCTATAGGCTTACCGTTTTTTCATTTTTCCGAGAAAATTATTCTGAGCTTAATCGGTTATTTATCGCGTAAATACGGGTTAGAGCGTGCGTGCGGAGCGCCGTACGCGAAGAACTAGCGCTTTAGAGACGACTTATTCGACATCGCTGAAACAATAAATTCATGGGCTATAGGCTTACCGTTTTTTCATTTTTCCGAGAAAATTATTCTGAGCTCAATCGGTTATTTATCGCGTAAATACGGGTTAGAACGTGCGTTCGGAGTGACGTACGCGAAGAACTAGCGCTTTAGAGACGACTTATTCGACATCGCTGAAACAATAAATTCATGGGCTATAGGCTTACCGTTTTTTCATTTTTCCGAGAAAATTATTCTGAGCTCAATCGGTTATTTATCGCGTAAATACGGGTTAGAGCGTGCGTGCGGAGCCCCGTACGCGAAGAACTAGCGCTTTAGAGACGACTTATTCGACATCGCTGAAACAATAAATTCATGGGCTATAGGCTTACCGTTTTTTCATTTTTCCGAGAAAATTATTCTGAGCTTAATCGGTTATTTATCGCGTAAATACGGGTTAGAGCGTGCGTGCGGAGCCCCGTACGCGAAGAACTAGCGCTTTAGAGATGACTTATTCGACATCGTTGAAACAATAAATTCATGGGCTATAGGCTTACCGTTTTTTTCATTTTTCCGAGAAAATTATTCTGAGCTTAATCGGTTATTTATCGCGTAAATACGGGTTAGAACGTGCGTTCGGAGTGACGTACGCGAAGAACTAGCGCTTTAGAGACGACTTATTCGACATCGTTGAAACAATAAATTCATGGGCTATAGGCTTACCGTTTTTTCATTTTTCCGAGAAAATTATTCTGAGCTCAATCGGTTATTTATCGCGTAAATACGGGTTAGAACGTGCGTTCGGAGTGACGTACGCGAAGAACTAGCGCTTTAGAGACGATTTATTCGACATCGTTGAAACAATAAATTCATGGGCTATAGGCTTACCGTTTTTTCATTTTTCCGAGAAAATTATTCTGAGCTCAATCGGTTATTTATCGCGTAAATACGGGTTAGAACGTGCGTTCGGAGTGACGTACGCGAAGAACTAGCGCTTTAGAGACGACTTATTCGACATCGTTGAAACAATAAATTCATGGGCTATAGGCTTACCGTTTTTTCATTTTTCCGAGAAAATTATTCTGAGCTCAATCGGTTATTTATCGCGTAAATACGGGTTAGAGCGTGCGTGCGGAGCGCCGTACGCGAAGAACTAGCGCTTTAGAGATGACTTATTCGACATCGTTGAAACAATAAATTCATGGGCTATAGGCTTACCGTTTTTTCATTTTTCCGAGAAAATTATTCTGAGCTCAATCGGTTATTTATCGCGTAAATACGGGTTAGAACGTGCGTGCGGAACGCCGTACGCGAAGAACTAGCGCTTTAAAGACGACTTATTCGACCTCGCTGAAACAATAAATTCATGCGCTATAGGCTTACCGTTTTTTCATTTTTCCGAGAAAATTATTCTGAGCTTAATCGGTTATTTATCGCGTAAATAACGGTGAGAACGTGCGTTCGGAGTGACGTACGCGAACAACTAGCGCTTTAGAGATGACTTATTCGACCTCGCTGAAACAACAAATTCATGGGCTATAGGCTTACTGTTTTTTTCATTTTTCCGAGAAAATTATTCTGAGCTTAATCGGTTATTTATCGCGTAAATACGGGTTAGAGCGTGCGTGCGGAGCCCCGTACGCGAAGAACTAGCGCTTTAGAGACGACTTATTCGACATCGCTGAAACAATAAATTCATGGGCTATAGGCTTACCGTTTTTTCATTTTTCCGAGAAAATTATTCTGAGCTCAATCGGTTATTTATCGCGTAAATACGGGTTAGAGCGTGCGTGCGGAGCCCCGTACGCGAAGAACTAGCGCTTTAGAGACGACTTATTCGACATCGCTGAAACAATAAATTCATGGGCTATAGGCTTACCGTTTTTTCATTTTTCCGAGAAAATTATTCTGAGCTTAATCGGTTATTTATCGCGTAAATACGGGTTAGAGCGTGCGTGCGGAGCCCCGTACGCGAAGAACTAGCGCTTTAGAGATGACTTATTCGACATCGTTGAAACAATAAATTCATGGGCTATAGGCTTACCGTTTTTTTCATTTTTCCGAGAAAATTATTCTGAGCTTAATCGGTTATTTATCGCGTAAATACGGGTTAGAACGTGCGTTCGGAGTGACGTACGCGAAGAACTAGCGCTTTAGAGACGACTTATTCGACATCGTTGAAACAATAAATTCATGGGCTATAGGCTTACCGTTTTTTCATTTTTCCGAGAAAATTATTCTGAGCTCAATCGGTTATTTATCGCGTAAATACGGGTTAGAGCGTGCGTGCGGAGCGCCGTACGCGAAGAACTAGCGCTTTAGAGATGACTTATTCGACATCGTTGAAACAATAAATTCATGGGCTATAGGCTTACCGTTTTTTCATTTTTCCGAGAAAATTATTCTGAGCTCAATCGGTTATTTATCGCGTAAATACGGGTTAGAACGTGCGTGCGGAACGCCGTACGCGAAGAACTAGCGCTTTAGAGACGACTTATTTGACCTCGCTGAAACAATAAATTCATGGGCTATAGGCTTACTGTTTTTTCATTTTTCCGAGAAAATTATTCTGAGCTTAATCGGTTAGTTATCGCGTAAATACGGGTTAGAGCGTGCGTGCGGAGCCCCGTACGCGAAGAACTAGCGCTTCAGAGACGACTTATTCGACATCGCTGAAACAATAAATTCATGGGCTATAGGCTTACCGTTTTTTCATTTTTCCGAGAAAATTATTCTGAGCTTAATCGGTTATTTATCGCGTAAATACGGGTTAGAGCGTGCGTGCGGAGCCCCGTACGCGAAGAACTAGCGCTTTAGAGACGACTTATTCGACATCGCTGAAACAATAAATTCATGGGCTATAGGCTTACCGTTTTTTCATTTTTCCGAGAAAATTATTCTGAGCTCAATCGGTTATTTATCGCGTAAATACGGGTTAGAACGTGCGTTCGGAGTGACGTACGCGAAGAACTAGCGCTTTAGAGACGACTTATTCGACATCGTTGAAACAATAAATTCATGGGCTATAGGCTTACCGTTTTTTCATTTTTCCGAGAAAATTATTCTGAGCTCAATCGGTT
Source organism: Dermacentor albipictus (assembly GCF_038994185.2). Taxonomy (NCBI): domain Eukaryota; kingdom Metazoa; phylum Arthropoda; class Arachnida; order Ixodida; family Ixodidae; genus Dermacentor; species Dermacentor albipictus. Next base: position 105,791,567 of record NC_091824.1, on the reverse strand, counting down.
ATTTATCGCGTAAATACGGGTTAGAACGTGCGTGCGGAACGCCGTACGCGAAGAACTAGCGCTTTAGAGACGACTTATTTGACCTCGCTGAAACAATAAATTCATGGGCTATAGGCTTACTGTTTTTTCATTTTTCCGAGAAAATTATTCTGAGCTTAATCGGTTAGTTATCGCGTAAATACGGGTTAGAGCGTGCGTGCGGAGCCCCGTACGCGAAGAACTAGCGCTTCAGAGACGACTTATTCGACATCGCTGAAACAATAAATTCATGGGCTATAGGCTTACCGTTTTTTCATTTTTCCGAGAAAATTATTCTGAGCTTAATCGGTTATTTATCGCGTAAATACGGGTTAGAACGTGCGTTCGGAGTGACGTACGCGAAGAACTAGCGCTTTAGAGACGACTTATTCGACATCGTTGAAACAATAAATTCATGGGCTATAGGCTTACCGTTTTTTCATTTTTCCGAGAAAATTATTCTGAGCTCAATCGGTTATTTATCGCGTAAATACGGGTTAGAACGTGCGTGCGGAACGCCGTACGCGAAGAACTAGCGCTTTAGAGATGACTTATTCGACATCGTTGAAACAATAAATTCATGGGCTATAGGCTTACCGTTTTTTCATTTTTCCGAGAAAATTATTCTGAGCTCAATCGGTTATTTATCGCGTAAATACGGGTTAGAACGTGCGTTCGGAGTGACGTACGCGAAGAACTAGCGCTTTAGAGACGACTTATTCGACATCGTTGAAACAATAAATTCATGGGCTATAGGCTTACCGTTTTTTCATTTTTCCGAGAAAATTATTCTGAGCTCAATCGGTTATTTATCGCGTAAATACGGGTTAGAACGTGCGTGCGGAACGCCGTACGCGAAGAACTAGCGCTTTAGAGACGACTTATTTGACCTCGCTGAAACAATAAATTCATGGGCTATAGGCTTACTGTTTTTTCATTTTTCCGAGAAAATTATTCTGAGCTTAATCGGTTAGTTATCGCGTAAATACGGGTTAGAGCGTGCGTGCGGAGCCCCGTACGCGAAGAACTAGCGCTTCAGAGACGACTTATTCGACATCGCTGAAACAATAAATTCATGGGCTATAGGCTTACCGTTTTTTCATTTTTCCGAGAAAATTATTCTGAGCTTAATCGGTTATTTATCGCGTAAATACGGGTTAGAGCGTGCGTGCGGAGCCCCGTACGCGAAGAACTAGCGCTTTAGAGACGACTTATTCGACATCGCTGAAACAATAAATTCATGGGCTATAGGCTTACCGTTTTTTCATTTTTCCGAGAAAATTATTCTGAGCTCAATCGGTTATTTATCGCGTAAATACGGGTTAGAACGTGCGTTCGGAGTGACGTACGCGAAGAACTAGCGCTTTAGAGACGACTTATTCGACATCGTTGAAACAATAAATTCATGGGCTATAGGCTTACCGTTTTTTCATTTTTCCGAGAAAATTATTCTGAGCTCAATCGGTTATTTATCGCGTAAATACGGGTTAGAACGTGCGTTCGGAGTGACGTACGCGAAGAACTAGCGCTTTAGAGACGACTTATTCGACATCGTTGAAACAATAAATTCATGGGCTATAGGCTTACCGTTTTTTCATTTTTCCGAGAAAATTATTCTGAGCTCAATCGGTTATTTATCGCGTAAATACGGGTTAGAGCGTGCGTGCGGAGCGCCGTACGCGAAGAACTAGCGCTTTAGAGATGACTTATTCGACATCGTTGAAACAATAAATTCATGGGCTATAGGCTTACCGTTTTTTCATTTTTCCGAGAAAATTATTCTGAGCTCAATCGGTTATTTATCGCGTAAATACGGGTTAGAACGTGCGTGCGGAACGCCGTACGCGAAGAACTAGCGCTTTAGAGACGACTTATTCGACCTCGCTGAAACAATAAATTCATGCCCTATAGGCTTACCGTTTTTTCATTTTTCCGAGAAAATTATTCTGAGCTTAATCGGTTATTTATCGCGTAAATAACGGTGAGAACGTGCGTTCGGAGTGACGTACGCGAACAACTAGCGCTTTAGAGATGACTTATTCGACCTCGCTGAAACAACAAATTCATGGGCTATAGGCTTACGGTTTTTTTCATTTTTCCGAGAAAATTATTCTGAGCTTAATCGGTTATTTATCGCGTAAATACGGGTTAGAGCGTGCGTGCGGAGCCCCGTACGCGAAGAACTAGCGCTTTAGAGACGACTTATTCGACATCGCTGAAACAATAAATTCATGGGCTATAGGCTTACTGTGTTTTCATTTTTCCGAGAAAATTATTCTGAGCTTAATCAGTTATTTATCGCGTAAATACGGGTTAGAACGTGTGTGCGGAACGCCGTACGCGAAGAACTAGCGCTTTAGAGACGACTTATTCGACCTCGCTGAAACAATAAATTCATGCGCTATAGGCTTACCGTTTTTTCATTTTTCCGAGAAAATTATTCTGAGCTTAATCGGTTATTTATCGCGTAAATACGGGTTAGAGCGTGCGTGCGGAGCCCCGTACGCGAAGAACTAGCGCTTTAGAGACGACTTATTCGACATCGCTGAAACAATAAATTCATGGGCTATAGGCTTACCGTTTTTTTCATTTTTCCGAGAAAATTATTCTGAGCTCAATCGGTTATTTATCGCGTAAATACGGGTTAGAGCGTGCGTGCGGAGCCCCGTACGCGAAGAACTAGCGCTTTAGAGACGACTTATTCGACATCGCTGAAACAATAAATTCATGGGCTATAGGCTTACCGTTTTTTTCATTTTTCCGAGAAAATTATTCTGAGCTTAATCGGTTATTTATCGCGTAAATACGGGTTAGAACGTGCGTTCGGAGTGACGTACGCGAAGAACTAGCGCTTTAGAGACGACTTATTGGACATCGTTGAAACAATAAATTCATGGGCTATAGGCTTACCGTTTTTTTCATTTTTCCGAGAAAATTATTCTGAGCTTAATCGGTTATTTATCGCGTAAATACGGGTTAGAGCGTGCGTACGGAGCGCCGTACGCGAAGAACTAGCGCTTTAGAGACGACTTATTCGACATCGCTGAAACAATAAATTCATGGGCTATAGGCTTACCGTTTTTTCATTTTTCCGAGAAAATTATTCTGAGCTCAATCGGTTATTTATCGCGTAAATACGGGTTAGAGCGTGCGTTCGGAGTGACGTACGCGAAGAACTAGCGCTTTAGAGACGACTTATTCGACATCGTTGAAACAATAAATTCATGGGCTATAGGCTTACCGTTTTTTTCATTTTTCCGAGAAAATTATTCTGAGCTCAATGGGTTATTTATCGCGTAAATACGGATTAGAGCGTGCGTTCGGAGTGACGTACGCGAAGAACTAGCGCTTTAGAGACGACTTATTCGACATCGCTGAAACAATAAATTCATGGGCTATAGGCTTACCGTTTTTTTTCATTTTTCCGAGAAAATTATTCTGAGCTTAATCGGTTATTTATCGCGTAAATACGGGTTAGAACGTGCGTTCGGAGTGACGTACGCGAAGAACTAGCGCTTTAGAGACGACTTATTCGACATCGTTGAAACAATAAATTCATGGGCTATAGGCTTACCGTTTTTTTCATTTTTCCGAGAAAATTATTCTGAGCTTAATCGGTTATTTATCGCGTAAATACGGGTTAGAACGTGCGTTCGGAGTGACGTACGCGAAGAACTAGCGCTTTAGAGACGACTTATTCGACATCGTTGAAACAATAAATTCATGGGCTATAGGCTTACCGTTTTTTTCATTTTTCCGAGAAAATTATTCTGAGCTTAATCGGTTATTTATCGCGTAAATACGGGTTAGAACGTGCGTTCGGAGTGACGTACGCGAAGAACTAGCGCTTTAGAGACGACTTATTCGACATCGTTGAAACAATAAATTCATGGGCTATAGGCTTACCGTTTTTTTCATTTTTCCGAGAAAATTATTCTGAGCTCAATCGGTTATTTATCGCGTAAATACGGGTTAGAGCGTGCGTACGGAGCGCCGTACGCGAAGAACTAGCGCTTTAGAGACGACTTATTCGACATCGTTGAAACAATAAATTCATGGGCTATAGGCTTACAGTTTTTTCATTTTTCCGAGAAAATTATTCTGAGCTTAATCGGTTATTTATCGCGTAAATACGGGTTAGAACGTGCGTTCGGAGTGACGTACGCGAAGAACTAGCGCTTTAGAGACGACTTATTCGACATCGTTGAAACAATAAATTCATGGGCTATAGGCTTACCGTTTTTTCATTTTTCCGAGAAAATTATTCTGAGCTCAATCGGTTATTTATCGCGTAAATACGGGTTAGAGCGTGCGTGCGGAGCCCCGTACGCGAAGAACTAGCGCTTTAGAGACGACTTATTCGACATCGCTGAAACAATAAATTCATGGGCTATAGGCTTACCGTTTTTTCATTTTTCCGAGAAAATTATTCTGAGCTCAATCGGTTATTTATCGCGTAAATACGGGTTAGAGCGTGCGTGCGGAACCCCGTACGCGAAGAACTAGCGCTTTAGAGACGACTTATTCGACATCGCTGAAACAATAAATTCATGGGCTATAGGCTTACCGTTTTTTCATTTTTCCGAGAAAATTATTCTGAGCTTAATCGGTTATTTATCGCGTAAATACGGGTTAGAACGTGCGTGCGGAACGCCGTACGCGAAGAACTAGCCCTTTAGAGATGACTTATTCGACATCGTTGAAACAATAAATTCATGGGCTATAGGCTTACCGTTTTTTTCATTTTTCCGAGAAAATTATTCTGAGCTTAATCGGTTATTTATCGCGTAAATACGGGTTAGAACGTGCGTTCGGAGTGACGTACGCGAAGAACTAGCGCTTTAGAGACGACCTATTCGACATCGTTGAAACAATAAATTCATGGGCTATAGGCTTACCGTTTTTTCATTTTTCCGAGAAAATTATTCTGAGCTCAATCGGTTATTTATCGCGTAAATACGGGTTAGAGCGTGCGTGCGGAGCGCCGTACGCGAAGAACTAGCGCTTTAGAGATGACTTATTCGACATCGTTGAAACAATAAATTCATGGGCTATAGGCTTACCGTTTTTTCATTTTTCCGAGAAAATTATTCTGAGCTCAATCGGTTATTTATCGCGTAAATACGGGTTAGAACGTGCGTGCGGAACGCCGTACGCGAAGAACTAGCGCTTTAGAGACGACTTATTCGACCTCGCTGAAACAATAAATTCATGGGCTATAGGCTTACTGTTTTTTCATTTTTCCGAGAAAATTATTCTGAGCTTAATCGGTTATTTATCGCGTAAATACGGGTTAGAGCGTGCGTGCGGAGCCCCGTACGCGAAGAACTAGCGCTTCAGAGACGACTTATTCGACATCGCTGAAACAATAAATTCATGGGCTATAGGCTTACCGTTTTTTCATTTTTCCGAGAAAATTATTCTGAGCTTAATCGGTTACTTATCGCGTAAATACGGGTTAGAGCGTGCGTGCGGAGCCCCGTACGCGAAGAACTAGCGCTTTAGAGACGACTTATTCGACATCGCTGAAACAATAAATTCATGGGCTATAGGCTTACCGTTTTTTCATTTTTCCGAGAAAATTATTCTGAGCTCAATCGGTTATTTATCGCGTAAATACGGGTTAGAACGTGCGTTCGGAGTGACGTACGCGAAGAACTAGCGCTTTAGAGACGACTTATTCGACATCGTTGAAACAATAAATTCATGGGCTATAGGCTTACCGTTTTTTCATTTTTCCGAGAAAATTATTCTGAGCTCAATCGGTTATTTATCGCGTAAATACGGGTTAGAACGTGCGTTCGGAGTGACGTACGCGAAGAACTAGCGCTTTAGAGACGACTTATTCGACATCGTTGAAACAATAAATTCATGGGCTATAGGCTTACCGTTTTTTCATTTTTCCGAGAAAATTATTCTGAGCTCAATCGGTTATTTATCGCGTAAATACGGGTTAGAGCGTGCGTGCGGAGCGCCGTACGCGAATAACTAGCGCTTTAGAGATGACTTATTCGACATCGTTGAAACAATAAATTCATGGGCTATAGGCTTACCGTTTTTTCATTTTTCCGAGAAAATTATTCTGAGCTCAATCGGTTATTTATCGCGTAAATACGGGTTAGAGCGTGCGTGCGGAGCGCCGTACGCGAAGAACTAGCGCTTTAGAGATGACTTATTCGACATCGTTGAAACAATAAATTCATGGGCTATAGGCTTACCGTTTTTTCATTTTTCCGAGAAAATTATTCTGAGCTCAATCGGTTATTTATCGCGTAAATACGGGTTAGAACGTGCGTGCGGAACGCCGTACGCGAAGAACTAGCGCTTTAGAGACGACTTATTCGACCTCGCTGAAACAATAAATTCATGGGCTATAGGCTTACTGTTTTTTCATTTTTCCGAGAAAATTATTCTGAGCTTAATCGGTTATTTATCGCGTAAATACGGGTTAGAGCGTGCGTGCGGAGCCCCGTACGCGAAGAACTAGCGCTTTAGAGACGACTTATTCGACATCGCTGAAACAATAAATTCATGGGCTATAGGCTTACCGTTTTTTCATTTTTCCGAGAAAATTATTCTGAGCTTAATCGGTTATTTATCGCGTAAATAACGGTGAGAACGTGCGTTCGGAGTGACGTACGCGAACAACTAGCGCTTTAGAGATGACTTATTCGACATCGTTGAAACAATAAATTCATGGGCTATAGGCTTACCGTTTTTTCATTTTTCAGAGAAAATTATTCAGAGCTCAATCGGTTATTTATCGCGTAAATACGGGTTAGAACGTGCGTGCGGAACGCCGTACGCGAAGAACTAGCGCTTTAGAGACGACTTATTCGACCTCGCTGAAACAATAAATTCATGGGCTATAGGCTTACTGTTTTTTCATTTTTCCGAGAAAATTATTCTGAGCTTAATCGGTTATTTATCGCGTAAATACGGGTTAGAGCGTGCGTGCGGAGCGCCGTACGCGAAGAACTAGCGCTTTAGAGATGACTTATTCGACATCGTTGAAACAATAAATTCATGGGCTATAGGCTTACCGTTTTTTCATTTTTCCGAGAAAATTATTCTGAGCTTAATCGGTTATTTATCGCGTAAATAACGGTGAGAACGTGCGTGCGGAGCGCCGTACGCGAAGAACGAGCGCTTTAGAGATGACTTATTCGACATCGTTGAAACAATAAATTCATGGGCTATAGGCTTACCGTTTTTTCATTTTTCCGAGAAAATTATTCTGAGCTCAATCGGTTATTTATCGCGTAAATACGGGTTAGAACGTGCGTGCGGAACGCCGTACGCGAAGAACTAGCGCTTTAGAGACGACTTATTCGACCTCGCTGAAACAATAAATTCATGGGCTATGGGCTTACTGTTTTTTCATTTTTCCGAGAAAATTATTCTGACCTTAATCGGTTATTTATCGCGTAAATACGGGTTAGAGCGTGCGTGCGGAGCGCCGTACGCGAAGAACAACAATAAATTCATGGGCTATAGGCTTACCGTTTTTTCATTTTTCCTAGAAAATTATTCTGAGCTTAATCAGTTATTTATCGCGTAAATAACGGTGAGAACGTGCGTTCGGAGTGACGTACGTGAACAACTAGCGCATTAGAGACGACTTATTCGACATCGCTGAAACAATAAATTCATGGGCTATAGGCTTACCATTTTTTCATTTTTCCGACAAAATTATTCTGAGCTTAATCAGTTATTTATCGCGTAAATAACGGTGAGAACGTGCGTTTGGAGTGACGTACGTGAATAACTAGCGCTTTAGAGACGACTTATTCGACATCGCTGAAACAATAAATTCATGGGCTATAGGCTTACCGTTTTTTTCATTTTTCCGAGAAAATTATTCTGAGCTTAATCGGTTATTTATCGCGTAAATACGGGTTAGAACGTGCGTGCGGAGCGCCGTACGCGAAGAACTAGCGCTTTACAGATGACTTATTCAACCTCGCTGAAACAATAAATTCATGGGCTATAGGCTTACCGTTTTTTCATTTTTCCGAGAAAATTATTCTGAGCTTAATCGGTTATTTATCGCGTAAATAACGGTGAGAATGTGCGTTCGGAGTGACGTACGTGAACAACTAGCGCTTTAGAGACGACTTATTCGACATCGCTGAAACAATAAATTCATGGGCTATAGGCTTACCGTTTTTTTCATTTTTCCGAGAAAATTATTCTGAGCTTAATCGGTTATTTATCGCGTAAATACGGGTTAGAACGTGCGTGCGGAGCGCCGTACGCGAAGAACTAGCGCTTTAGAGACGACTTATTCGACCTCGCTGAAACAATAAATTCATGGGCTATAGGCTTACCGTTTTTTCATTTTTCCGAGAAAATTATTCTGTCCTTAATCGGTTATTTATCGCGTAAATACGGGTTAGAACGTGGGTGCGGAACGCCGTACGCGAAGAACTAGCGGATTAGAGACGACTTATTCGACATCGCTGAAACAATAAATTCGTGGGCTATAGGCTTACCGTTTTTTCATTTTTCCGAGAAAATTATTCTGAGCTTAATCGGTTATTTATCGCGTAAATAACGGTGAGAACGTGCGTTCTGAGTGACGTACGCGAACAACTAGCGCTTTAGAGATGACTTATTCGACCTCGCTGAAACAATAAATTCATGAGCTCTAGGCTTACCGCTTTTCATTTTTCCGAGAAAATTATTCTGAGCTTAATCGGTTAATTATCGCGTAAATAACGGTGAGAACGTGCGTTCGGAGTGACGTACGTGAACAACTAGCGCTTTAGAGACGACTTATTCGACATCGCTGAAACAATAAATTCGTGGGCAATAGGCTTACCGTTTTTTCATTTTTCCGAGAAAATTATTCTGAGCTTAATCGGTTATTTATCGCGTAAATAACGGTGAGAACGTGCGTTCGGAGTGACGTACGTGAACAACTAGCGCTTTAGAGACGACTCATTCGACATCGTTGAAACAATAAATTCGTGGGCTATAGGCTTACCGTTTTTTCATTTTTCCGAGAAAATTATTCTGAGCTTAATCGGTTATTTATCGCGTAAATAACGGTGAGAGCGTGCGTTCGGAGTGACGTACGTGAACATCTAGCGCTTTAGAGACGACTTATTCGACCTCGCTGAAACAATAAATTCATGGGCTATAGGCTTACCGTTTTTTCATTTTTCCGAGAAAATTATTCTGAGCTTAATCGGTTATTTATCGCGTAAATACGGGTTAGAACGTGCGTGCGGAACGCCGTACGCGAAGAACTAGCGCTTTAGAGACGACTTATTCCACCTCGCTGAAACAATAAATTCATGGGCCATAGGCTTACCGTTTTTTCATTTTTCCGAGAAAATTATTCTGAGCTTAATCGGTTATTTATCGCGTAAATAACGGTGAGAGCGTGCGTTCGGAGTGACGTACGTGAACAACTAGCGCTTTAGAGACGACTTATTCGACATCGCTGAAACAATAAATTCGTGGGCTATAGGCTTACCGTTTTCTCATTTTTCCGAGAAAATTATTCTGAGCTTAATCGGTTATTTATCGCGTAAATAACGGTGAGAACGTGCGTTCGGAGTGACGTACGCGAAGAACTAGCGCTATAGAGACGACTCATTCGACATCGTTGAAACAATAAATTCATGGGCTATAGGCTTACCGTTTTTTCATTTTTCCGAGAAAATTATTCTGAGCTTAATCAGTTATTTATCGCGTAAATAACGGTGCGAACGTGCGTTCGCAGTGACGTACGTCAACAACTAGCGCTTTAGAGACGTCTTATTCGACATCGCTGAAACAATAAATTCATGGGCTATAGGCTTACCGTTTTTTTATTTTTCCGAAAAAATTATTCTGAGCTTAATCGGTTATTTATCGCGTAAATAACGGTGAGAACGTGCGTTCGGAGTGACGTACGTGAACAACTAGCGCTTTAGAGACGACTTATTCGACATCGCTGAAACAATAAATTCGTGGGCTATAGGCTTACCGTTTTTTCATTTTTCCGAGAAAATTATTCTGAGCTTAATCGGTTATTTATCGCGTAAATAACGGTGAGAACGTGCGTTCGCAGTGACGTACGCGAACAACTAGCGCTTTAGAGATGACTTATTCGACATCGCTGAAACAATAAATTCATGGGCTATAGGCTTACCGTTTTTTCATTTGTCCGAGAAAATTATTCTGAGCCTAATCGGTTATTTATCGCGTAAATAACGGTGAGAACGTGCGTTCGCAGTGACGTACGTGAACAACTAGCGCTTTAGAGACGACTTATTCGACATCGCTGAAACAATAAATTCGTGGGCTATAGGCTTACCGTTTTTTCATTTTTCCGAAAAAATTATTCTGAGCTTAATCGGTTATTTATCGCGTAAATAACGGTGAGAGCGTGCGTTCGCAGTGACGTACGTGAACAACTAGCGCTTTAGAGACGACTTATTCGACATCGCTGAAACAATAAATTCATGGGCTATAGGCATACCGTTTTTCATTTTTCCGAGAAAATTATTCTGACCTTAATCGGTTATTTATCGCGTAAATAACGGTGAGAGCGTGCGTTCGGAGTGACGTACGTGAACAACTAGCGCTTTAGAGACGACTTATTCGACATCGCTGAAACAATAAATTCGTGGGCTATAGGCTTACCGTTTTTTCATTTTTCCGAAAAAATTATTCTGAGCTTAATCGGTTATTTATCGCGTAAATAACGGTGAGAACGTGCGTTCGCAGTGACGTACGTGAACAACTAGCGCTTTAGAGACGACTTTTTCGACATCGCTGAAACAATAAATTCGTGGGCTATAGGCTTACCGTTTTTTCATTTTTCCGAGAAAATAATTCTGAGCTCAATCGGTTATTTATCGCGTAAATACGGGTTAGAACGAGCATGCTGAACGCCGTACGCGAAGAACTAGCGCTTTAGAGACGACTTATTCGACCTCGCTGAAACAATAAATTCATGGGCTATAGGCATACCGTTTTTCATTTTTCCGAGAAAATTATTCTGAGCTTAATCGGTTATTTATCGCGTAAATACGGGTGAGAACGTGCGTGCGGAGGCCGTACGCTAAGAACTAGCGGTTTAGAGACGACTTATTCGACCTCGCTGAAACCATAAATTCATTGTTGGCTTACCGTTTTTTCATTTTTCCGAGAAAATTATTCTGACCTTAATCGGTTATTTATCGCGTAAATACGGGTTAGAACGAGCATGCTGAACGCCGTACGCGAAGAACTAGCGCTTTAGAGACCACTTATTCGACCTCGCTGAAACAATAAATTCATGGGCTATAGGCTTACCGTTTTTTTCATTTTTCCGAGAAAATTATTCCGAGCTTAATCGATTATTTATCGCGTAAATACGGGTTAGAACGTGCGTTCGGAGTGACGTACGTGAACAACTAGCGCATTAGAGACGACTTATTCGACATCGCTGAAACACAAAATTCATGGGCTATAGGCTTACCGTTTTTTCATTTTTGCGAGAAAATTATTCTGAGCTTAATCGCTTATTTATCGCGTAAATACGGGTGAGAACGTGCGTGCGGAGCGCCGTACGCGATGAACTAGCGCTTTAGAGACGACTTTCTGCAGCTCGCTAAAACAATAAATTCATGGGCTATAGGCTTACCGTTTTTCATTTTTCCGAGAAAATTCTTCTGAGCTTAATCGCTTATTTATCGCGTAAATACGGGTGAGAACGTGCGTGCGGAGGCCGTACGCGAAGAACTAGCGCTTTAGAGACGACTTATTCGGCATCGCTGAAACAATAAATTCATGGGCTATAGGCTTACCGTTTTTCATTTTTCCGAGGAAATTATTCTGAGCTTAATCGGTTATTTATCGCGTAAATAACGGTGAGAACGTGCGTTCGGAGTGACGTACGTGAACAACTAGCGCTTTAGAGATGACTTATTCTACATCGCTGAAACAATAAATTCATGGGCTATAGGCTTACCGTTTTTTCATTTTTGCGAGAAAATTATTCTGAGCTTAATCGCTTATTTATCGCGTAAATAACGGTGAGAACGTGCGTTCGCAGTGACGTACGTGAACAACTAGCGCTTTAGAGACGACTTATTGGACTTCGCTGAAGCAATAAATTCATAGGCTATACGCTTACCGTTTTTTCATTTTTCCGAGAATATTATTCTGAGCCTAATCGGTTATTTATCGCGTAAATACGGGTTAGAACGTGCGTGCGGAGCGCCGTACGCGAAGAACTAGCGCTTTAGAGATGACTTATTGGACCTCGCTGAAAAAATAAATTCATGGGCTATAGGCTTACCGTTTTTTCATTTTTGCGAGAAAATTATTCTGAGCTTAATCGCTTATTTATCGCGTAAATAACGGTGAGAACGTGCGTTCGCAGTGACGTACGTGAACAACTAGCGCTTTAGAGACGACTTATTCGACCTCGCTGAAACAATAAATTCATGGGCTATAGGCTTACCATTTTTTCATTTTTCCGAGAAAATTATTCTGAGCTTAATCAGTTATTTATCGCGTAAATAACGGTGAGAACGTGCGTTCGGAGTGACGTACGTGAATAACTAGCGCTTTAGAGAAGACTTATTCGACATCGCTGAAACAATAAATTCATGGGCTATAGGCTTACCGTTTTTTTTCATTTTTCCGAGAAAATTATTCTGAGCTTAATCGGTTATTTATCGCGTAAATACGGGTTAGAACGTGCGTGCGGAGCGCCGTACGCGAAGAACTAGCGCTTTACAGATGACTTATTCAACCTCGCTGAAACAATAAATTCATGGGCTATAGGCTTACCGTTTTTTCATTTTTCCGAGAAAATTATTCTGAGCTTAATCGGTTATTTATCGCGTAAATAACGGTGAGAACGTGCGTTCGGAGTGACGTACGTGAACAACTAGTGCTTTAGAGACGACTTATTCGACATCGCTGAAACAATAAATTCATGGGCTATAGGCTTACCGTTTTTTTCATTTTTCCGAGAAAATTATTCTGAGCTTAATCGGTTATTTATCGCGTAAATACGGGTTAGAACGTGCGTGCGGAGCGCCGTACGCGAAGAACTAGCGCTTTAGAGACGACTTATTCGACCTCGCTGAAACAATAAATTCATGGGCTATAGGCTTACCGTTTTTTCATTTTTCCGAGAAAATTATTCTGTCCTTAATCGGTTATTTATCGCGTAAATACGGGTTAGAACGTGGGTGCGGAACGCCGTACGCGAAGAACTAGCGCTTTAGAGACGACTTATTCGACATCGCTGAAACAATAAATTCGTGGGCTATAGGCTTACCGTTTTTTCATTTTTCCGAGAAAATTATTCTGAGCTTAATCGGTTATTTATCGCGTAAATAACGGTGAGAACGTGCGTTCTGAGTGACGTACGCGAACAACTAGCGCTTTAGAGATGACTTATTCGACCTCGCTGAAACAATAAATTCATGAGCTCTAGGCTTACCGCTTTTCATTTTTCCGAGAAAATTATTCTGAGCTTAATCGGTTAATTATCGCGTAAATAACGGTGAGAACGTGCGTTCGGAGTGACGTACGTGAACAACTAGCGCTTTAGAGACGACTTATTCGACATCGCTGAAACAATAAATTCGTGGGCTATAGGCTTACCGTTTTTTCATTTTTCCGAGAAAATTATTCTGAGCTTAATCGGTTATTTATCGCGTAAATAACGGTGAGAACGTGCGTTCGGAGTGACGTACGTGAACAACTAGCGCTTTAGAGACGACTCATTCGACATCGTTGAAACAATAAATTCATGGGCTATAGGCTTACCGTTTTTTCATTTTTCCGAGAAAATTATTCTGAGCTTAATCGGTTATTTATCGCGTAAATAACGGTGAGAACGTGCGTTCGGAGTGACGTACGTGAACAACTAGCGCTTTAGAGACGACTCATTCGACATCGTTGAAACAATAAATTCGTGGGCTATAGGCTTACCGTTTTTTCATTTTTCCGAGAAAATTATTCTGAGCTTAATCGGTTATTTATCGCGTAAATAACGGTGCGAACGTGCGTTCGGAGTGACGTACGCGAACAACTAGCGCTTTAGAGATGACTTATTCGACCTCGCTGAAACAATAAATTCATGGGCTTACCCATGAATTCGGCTTACCGTTTTTTCATTTTTCCGAGAAAATTATTCTGAGTTTAATCGGTTATTTATCGCGTAAATAACGGTGAGAGCGTGCGTTCGCAGTGACGTACGTGAACAACTAGCGCTTTAGAGACGACTTATTCGACATCGCTGAAACAATAAATTCGTGGGCTATAGGCTTACCGTTTTTTCATTTTTCCGAGAAAATTATTCTGAGCTCAATCGGTTATTTATCGCGTAAATACGGGTTAGAACGAGCATGCTGAACGCCGTACGCGAAGAACTAGCGCTTTAGAGACGACTTATTCGACCTCGCTGAAACAATAAATTCATGGGCTATAGGCATACCGTTTTTCATTTTTCCGAGAAAATTATTCTGAGCTTAATCGGTTATTTATCGCGTAAATACGGGTGAGAACGTGCGTGCGGAGGCCGTACGCTAAGAACTAGCGGTTTAGAGACGACTTATTCGACCTCGCTGAAACCATAAATTCATTGTTGGCTTACCGTTTTTTCATTTTTCCGAGAAAATTATTCTGACCTTAATCGGTTATTTATCGCGTAAATACGGGTTAGAACGTGCGTTCGGAGTGACGTACGTGAACAACTAGCGCTTTAGAGACGACTTATTCGACATCGCTGAAACACAAAATTCATGGGCTATAGGGTTACCGTTTTTTCATTTTTGCGAGAAAATTATTCTGAGCTTAATCGCTTATTTATCGCGTAAATACGGGTGAGAACGTGCGTGCGGAGCGCCGTACGCGATGAACTAGCGCTTTAGAGACGACTTTCTGCAGCTCGCTAAAACAATAAATTCATGGGCTATAGGCTTACCGTTTTTCATTTTTCCGAGAAAATTCTTCTGAGCTTAATCGCTTATTTATCGCGTAAATACGGGTGAGAACGTGCGTGCGGAGGCCGTACGCGAAGAACTAGCGCTTTAGAGACGACTTATTCGGCATCGCTGAAACAATAAATTCATGGGCTATAGGCTTACCGTTTTTCATTTTTCCGAGGAAATTATTCTGAGCTTAATCGGTTATTTATCGCGTAAATAACGGTGAGAACGTGCGTTCGGAGTGACGTACGTGAACAACTAGCGCTTTAGAGATGACTTATTCTACATCGCTGAAACAATAAATTCATGGGCTATAGGCTTACCGTTTTTTCATTTTTGCGAGAAAATTATTCTGAGCTTAATCGCTTATTTATCGCGTAAATAACGGTGAGAACGTGCGTTCGCAGTGACGTACGTGAACAACTAGCGCTTTAGAGACGACTTATTGGACTTCGCTGAAGCAATAAATTCATAGGCTATACGCTTACCGTTTTTTCATTTTTCCGAGAATATTATTCTGAGCCTAATCGGTTATTTATCGCGTAAATACGGGTTAGAACGTGCGTGCGGAGCGCCGTACGCGAAGAACTAGCGCTTTAGAGATGACTTATTGGACCTCGCTGAAAAAATAAATTCATGGGCTATAGGCTTACCGTTTTTTCATTTTTGCGAGAAAATTATTCTGAGCTTAATCGCTTATTTATCGCGTAAATAACGGTGAGAACGTGCGTTCGCAGTGACGTACGTGAACAACTAGCGCTTTAGAGACGACTTATTCGACCTCGCTGAAACAATAAATTCATGGGCTATAGGCTTACCATTTTTTCATTTTTCCGAGAAAATTATTCTGAGCTTAATCAGTTATTTATCGCGTAAATAACGGTGAGAACGTGCGTTCGGAGTGACGTACGTGAATAACTAGCGCTTTAGAGAAGACTTATTCGACATCGCTGAAACAATAAATTCATGGGCTATAGGCTTACCGTTTTTTTTCATTTTTCCGAGAAAATTATTCTGAGCTTAATCGGTTATTTATCGCGTAAATACGGGTTAGAACGTGCGTGCGGAGCCCCGTACGCGAAGAACTAGCGCTTTACAGATGACTTATTCAACCTCGCTGAAACAATAAATTCATGGGCTATAGGCTTACCGTTTTTTCATTTTTCCGAGAAAATTATTCTGAGCTTAATCGGTTATTTATCGCGTAAATAACGGTGAGAACGTGCGTTCGGAGTGACGTACGTGAACAACTAGCGCTTTAGAGACGACTTATTCGACATCGCTGAAACAATAAATTCATGGGCTATAGGCTTACCGTTTTTTTCATTTTTCGGAGAAAATTATTCTGAGCTTAATCGGTTATTTATCGCGTAAATACGGGTTAGAACGTGCGTGCGGAGCGCCGTACGCGAAGAACTAGCGCTTTAGAGACGACTTATTCGACCTCGCTGAAACAATAAATTCATGGGCTATAGGCTTACCGTTTTTTCATTTTTCCGAGAAAATTATTCTGTCCTTAATCGGTTATTTATCGCGTAAATACGGGTTAGAACGTGGGTGCGGAACGCCGTACGCGAAGAACTAGCGCTTTAGAGACGACTTATTCGACATCGCTGAAACAATAAATTCGTGGGCTATAGGCTTACCGTTTTTTCATTTTTCCGAGAAAATTATTCTGAGCTTAATCGGTTATTTATCGCGTAAATAACGGTGAGAACGTGCGTTCTGAGTGACGTACGCGAACAACTAGCGCTTTAGAGATGACTTATTCGACCTCGCTGAAACAATAAATTCATGAGCTCTAGGCTTACCGCTTTTCATTTTTCCGAGAAAATTATTCTGAGCTTAATCGGTTAATTATCGCGTAAATAACGGTGAGAACGTGCGTTCGGAGTGACGTACGTGAACAACTAGCGCTTTAGAGACGACTTATTCGACATCGCTGAAACAATAAATTCGTGGGCTATAGGCTTACCGTTTTTTCATTTTTCCGAGAAAATTATTCTGAGCTTAATCGGTTATTTATCGCGTAAATAACGGTGAGAACGTGCGTTCGGAGTGACGTACGTGAACAACTAGCGCTTTAGAGACGACTCATTCGACATCGTTGAAACAATAAATTCATGGGCTATAGGCTTACCGTTTTTTCATTTTTCCGAGAAAATTATTCTGAGCTTAATCGGTTATTTATCGCGTAAATAACGGTGAGAACGTGCGTTCGGAGTGACGTACGTGAACAACTAGCGCTTTAGAGACGACTCATTCGACATCGTTGAAACAATAAATTCGTGGGCTATAGGCTTACCGTTTTTTCATTTTTCCGAGAAAATTATTCTGAGCTTAATCGGTTATTTATCGCGTAAATAACGGTGCGAACGTGCGTTCGGAGTGACGTACGCGAACAACTAGCGCTTTAGAGATGACTTATTCGACCTCGCTGAAACAATAAATTCATGGGCTTACCCATGAATTCGGCTTACCGTTTTTTCATTTTTCCTAGAAAATTATTCTGAGTTTAATCGGTTATTTATCGCGTAAATAACGGTGAGAGCGTGCGTTCGGAGTGACGTACGTGAACATCTAGCGCTTTAGAGACGACTTATTCGACCTCGCTGAAACAATAAATTCATGGGCTATAGGCTTACCGTTTTTTCATTTTTCCGAGAAAATTATTCTGAGCTTAATCGGTTATTTATCGCGTAAATACGGGTTAGAACGTGCGTGCGGAACGCCGTACGCGAAGAACTAGCGCTTTAGAGACGACTTATTCCACCTCGCTGAAACAATAAATTCACGGGCTATAGGCTTACCGTTTTTTTCATTTTTCCGAGAAAATTATTCTGAGCTTAATCGGTTATTTATCGCGTAAATACGGGTTAGAACGTGCGTGCGGAACGCCGTACGCGAAGAACTAGCGCTTTAGAGACGACTTATTCCACCTCGCTGAAACAATAAATTCATGGGCTATAGGCTTACCGTTTTTTCATTTTTCCGAGAAAATTATTCTGAGCTTAATCGGTTATTTATCGCGTAAATAAAGGTGAGAGCGTGCGTTCGGAGTGACGTACGTGAACAACTAGCGCTTTAGAGACGACTTATTCGACATCGCTGAAACAATAAATTCGTGGGCTATAGGCTTACCGTTTTTTCATTTTTCCGAGAAAATTATTCTGAGCTTAATCGGTTATTTATCGCGTAAATAACGGTGAGAACGTGCGTTCGGAGTGACGTACGCGAAGAACTAGCGCTATAGAGACGACTCATTCGACATCGTTGAAACAATAAATTCATGGGCTATAGGCTTACCGTTTTTTCATTTTTCCGAGAAAATTATTCTGAGCTTAATCAGTTATTTATCGCGTAAATAACGGTGCGAACGTGCGTTCGCAGTGACGTACGTCAACAACTAGCGCTTTAGAGACGACTTATTCGACATCGTTGAAACAATAAATTAATGGGCTATAGGCTTACCGTTTTTTTATTTTTCCGAAAAAATTATTCTGAGCTTAATCGGTTATTTATCGCGTAAATAACGGTGAGAACGTGCGTTCGGAGTGACGTACGTGAACAACTAGCGCTTTAGAGACGACTTATTCGACATCGCTGAAACAATAAATTCGTGGGCTATAGGCTTACCGTTTTTTCATTTTTCCGAGAAAATTATTCTGAGCTTAATCGGTTATTTATCGCGTAAATAACGGTGAGAACGTGCGTTCGCAGTGACGTACGCGAACAACTAGCGCTTTAGAGATGACTTATTCGACATCGCTGAAACAATAAATTCATGGGCTATAGGCTTACCGTTTTTTCATTTGTCCGAGAAAATTATTCTGAGCCTAATCGGTTATTTATCGCGTAAATAACGGTGAGAACGTGCGTTCGCAGTGACGTACGTGAACAACTAGCGCTTTAGAGACGACTTATTCGACATCGCTGAAACAATAAATTCGTGGGCTATAGGCTTACCGTTTTTTCATTTTTCCGAAAAAATTATTCTGAGCTTAATCGGTTATTTATCGCGTAAATAACGGTGAGAGCGTGCGTTCGCAGTGACGTACGTGAACAACTAGCGCTTTAGAGACGACTTATTCGACATCGCTGAAACAATAAATTCATGGGCTATAGGCATACCGTTTTTCATTTTTCCGAGAAAATTATTCTGAGCCTAATCGGTTATTTATCGCGTAAATAACGGTGAGAGCGTGCGTTCGGAGTGACGTACGTGAACAACTAGCGCTTTAGAGACGACTTATTCGACATCGCTGAAACAATAAATTCGTGGGCTATAGGCTTACCGTTTTTTCATTTTTCCGAAAAAATTATTCTGAGCTCAATCGGTTATTTATCGCGTAAATACGGGTTAGAACGAGCATGCTGAACGCCGTACGCGAAGAACTAGCGCTTTAGAGACGACTTATTCGACCTCGCTGAAACAATAAATTCATGGGCTATAGGCATACCGTTTTTCATTTTTCCGAGAAAATTATTCTGAGCTTAATCGGTTATTTATCGCGTAAATACGGGTGAGAACGTGCGTGCGGAGGCCGTACGCTAAGAACTAGCGGTTTAGAGACGACTTATTCGACCTCGCTGAAACAATAAATTCATTGTTGGCTTACCGTTTTTTCATTTTTCCGAGAAAATTATTCTGACCTTAATCGGTTATTTATCGCGTAAATACGGGTTAGAACGAGCATGCTGAACGCCGTACGCGAAGAACTAGCGCTTTAGAGACCACTTATTCGACCTCGCTGAAACAATAAATTCATGGGCTATAGGCTTACCGTTTTTTTCATTTTTCCGAGAAAATTATTCCGAGCTTAATCGATTATTTATCGCGTAAATACGGGTTAGAACGTGCGTTCGGAGTGACGTACGTGAACAACTAGCGCTTTAGAGACGACTTATTCGACATCGCTGAAACACAAAATTCATGGGCTATAGGCTTACCGTTTTTTCATTTTTGCGAGAAAATTATTCTGAGCTTAATCGCTTATTTATCGCGTAAATACGGGTGAGAACGTGCGTGCGGAGCGCCGTACGCGATGAACTAGCGCTTTAGAGACGACTT
This sequence comes from Dermacentor albipictus, assembly GCF_038994185.2. Taxonomy (NCBI): domain Eukaryota; kingdom Metazoa; phylum Arthropoda; class Arachnida; order Ixodida; family Ixodidae; genus Dermacentor; species Dermacentor albipictus. The sequence continues at coordinate 105,771,548 of NC_091824.1, read as the reverse complement.
TCTGCAGCTCGCTAAAACAATAAATTCATGGGCTATAGGCTTACCGTTTTTCATTTTTCCGAGAAAATTCTTCTGAGCTTAATCGCTTATTTATCGCGTAAATACGGGTGAGAACGTGCGTGCGGAGGCCGTACGCGAAGAACTAGCGCTTTAGAGACGACTTATTCGGCATCGCTGAAACAATAAATTCATTGGCTATAGGCTTACCGTTTTTCATTTTTCCGAGGAAATTATTCTGAGCTTAATCGGTTATTTATCGCGTAAATAACGGTGAGAACGTGCGTTCGGAGTGACGTACGTGAACAACTAGCGCTTTAGAGATGACTTATTCTACATCGCTGAAACAATAAATTCATGGGCTATAGGCTTACCGTTTTTTCATTTTTGCGAGAAAATTATTCTGAGCTTAATCGCTTATTTATCGCGTAAATAACGGTGAGAACGTGCGTTCGCAGTGACGTACGTGAACAACTAGCGCTTTAGAGACGACTTATTGGACTTCGCTGAAGCAATAAATTCATAGGCTATACGCTTACCGTTTTTTCATTTTTCCGAGAATATTATTCTGAGCCTAATCGGTTATTTATCGCGTAAATACGGGTTAGAACGTGCGTGCGGAGCGCCGTACGCGAAGAACTAGCGCTTTAGAGATGACTTATTGGACCTCGCTGAAAAAATAAATTCATGGGCTATAGGCTTACCGTTTTTTCATTTTTCCGAGAAAATTATTCTGAGCTTAATCAGTTATTTATCGCGTAAATAACGGTGAGAACGTGCGTTCGGAGTGACGTACGTGAACAACTAGCGCTTTAGAGACGACTTATTCGACATCGCTGTAACACAAAATTCATGGGCTATAGGCTTACCGTTTTTTCATTTTTACGAGAAAATTATTCTGAGCTTAATCGGTTATTTATCGCGTAAATACGGGTTAGAACGTGCGTGCGGAGCGCTGTACGCGAAGAACTAGCGCTTTAGAGACGACTTATTCGGCATCGCTGAAACAATAAATTCAGGGGCTATAGGCTTACCGTTTTTCATTTTTCCGAGGAAATTATTCTGAGCTTAATCGGTTATTTATCGCGTAAATAACGGTGAGAACGTGCGTTCGGAGTGACGTACGTGAACAACTAGCGCTTTAGAGACGACTTATTCGACATCGCTGTAACACAAAATTCATGGGCTATAGGCTTACCGTTTTTTCATTTTTACGAGAAAATTATTCTGAGCTTAATCGGTTATTTATCGCGTAAATACGGGTTAGAACGTGCGTGCGGAGCGCTGTACGCGAAGAACTAGCGCTTTAGAGACGACTTATTCGGCATCGCTGAAACAATAAATTCAGGGGCTATAGGCTTACCGTTTTTCATTTTTCCGAGGAAATTATTCTGAGCTTAATCGGTTATTTATCGCGTAAATAACGGTGAGAACGTGCGTTCGGAGTGACGTACGTGAACAACTAGCGCTTTAGAGACGACTTATTCGACATCGCTGTAACACAAAATTCATGGGCTATAGGCTTACCGTTTTTTCATTTTTCCGAGAAAATTATTCTGAGCTTAATCGGTTATTTATCGCGTAAATACGGGTTAGAACGTGCGTGCGGAGCGCTGTACGCGAAGAACTAGCGCTTTAGTGACGACTTATTCGACATTGCTGAAACAATAAATTCGTGGGCTATAGGCTTACCGTTTTTTCATTTTTCCGTGAAAATTATTCGGAGCTTAATCGTTTAATAATCGCGTGAATAGGCGTCAGCTTATGCGTGCGGAGTGAGGTCTGTAAAGAAACAGCGCTTTAGAGAGGACGCATGGAACCTGGCTGAGACAGGATTTTCGTGGGCTATGGGCTTAGCAATTTTTTGCTTTTTGCCGAAAAAGTTTATCTGAGGGTATTATTTGATTTATCTAGTTATTCGACTTTATAACTTGCATGGGGAGAGATCTATGCGAAAAACCAGCTCCTGAGCGAGAGCTCATAGGGCCTGGCTGAAACAATATTGTCCTAGGCAAGAGGCTTGACGTTTTTCTCAGATTTGTGAGAAAATTCATCTGAAGTTATTCGTTGATTTATCGCGAAAATCGGGGTCAGCATGTGCGCGGAGAGTGATGTATGCGGAAAGGTAGCGCTTTAGAGAAAAGTGCTGGGCCAACATATTTATGGGCTTACCTTTTCTCTTTTTCGGGCAGGTCGATCTGCGCGTATTCGTTCATTAATCGCACAAATCAGCGTGTGCACGTGCATAAAGTGTGAATTATGCGGCAGAAAAGTAATTGGACTTGGCTGGGCCAACATTTTCGTGGGCTATATGCTTAGCTTTTGTTTTTTTTCGGCCAAGCCAATCGTCGCGTGTCCGTTTATTAATCGCATAAATCAGCGCGTGCACGTGCTTGCGGAGTGATTAATGCGGCAAATCAGCGCTTTCGAGAAAAATGATTGGACAGGGCTGGGCCAACATTTTCGTGGGCTATAGGCTTAGCTTTTCTTTTTTTTCGGCCAAGCCAATAGTCGCGTGTCCGTTTATTCATCGCACAAATCAGCGCGTGCACGTGCTTGCGGAGTGATTAATGCGGCAAATCAGCGCTTTCGAGAAAAATGATTGGACAGGGCTGGGCCAACATTTTCGTGGGCTATAGGCTTAGCTTTTCTTTTTTTTCGGCCAAGCCAATAGTCGCGTGTCCGTTTATTAATCGCACAAATCAGCGCGTGCACGTGCTTGCGGAGTGATTAATGGGGCAAATCAGGGCTTTCGAGAAAAATGATTGGACAGGGCTGGGCCAACATTTTCGTGGGCTATAGGCTTAGCTTTTCTTTTTTTTCGGCCAAGCCAATCGTCGCGTGTCCGTTTATTAATCGCACAAATCAGCGCGTGCGCGTGCTTGCGGAGTGATTAATGCGGCAAATCAGCGCTTTCGAAAAAATGATTGGACAGGGCTGGGCCAACATTTTCGTCGGCTATAGGCTTACCTTTTCTTTTTTTTTCGGCAAAGCCAATCGTCGCGCGTCTGTTTATTAATCGCATAAATCAGTGCCTGCACGTCCTTGAGGAGTGATTTATGCGGCAAATCAGCGCTTTCGAGAAAAGCGATTGGACGGTGCTGGGCCAACATTTTCGTGGGCTATAGGCTTACCTTTTATTTTATTTTTCGGCCAAGCCAATCGTCGCATGTCCGTTTATTAATCGCATAAATCAGTGCCTGCACGTCCTTGAGGAGTGATTTATGCGGCAAATCAGGGCTTTCGAGAAAAGCGATTCGACGGTGCTGGGCCAACATTTTCGTGGGCTATAGGCTTACCTTTCCTTTTTTTTTCGGCCAAGCCAATCGTCGCGTGTCCGTTTATTAATCGCATAAATCAGTGCCTGCACGTCCTTGAGGAGTGATTTATGCGGCAAATCAGCGCTTTCGAGAAAAGCGATTGGACGGTGCTGGGCCAACATTTTCGTGGGCTATAGGCTTACCTTTCCTTTTTTTTTCGGCCAAGCCAATCGTCGTGTGTCCGTTTATTAATCGCATAAATCAGTGCCTGCACGTCCTTGAGGAGTGATTGATGCGGCAAATCAGCGCTTTCGAGAAAAGCGATTGGACGGTGCTGGGCCAACATTTTCGTGGGCTATAGGCTTACCTTTCCTTTTTTTTTCGGCCAAGCCAATCGTCGCGTGTCCGTTGATTAATAGTATAAATCAGCACCTGCAAGTGCTTGAGGAGTGATTTTTGCGGGAAATGAGCGCTTTCGAGAAAACTCCGTTTGCGTCAGCGAGATGTCCAAGGACGGTAATCTGGCGACGGCCGAATTAGCACTTGGATGCGTCGAGATGCAGACCGGCTCGACGAAAAACGTCCAGGACTGCCGAGAGGCGCTCGAGGTGCGTAGCGAACATTGGGAAGAATACTATAACGTCGTCCAAGTAGCACAGGCACGTGGACCATTCGAAACCATGAAGAAAGGAGTCCATCATACGTTCAAAAGTGGCAGGAGCGTTACGTAGACCGAACGGCATCAGTTTGAATTGCTAAATACTGCCGGGTGTTACCAAAGCAGTCTTCTTGCGGCTGAGATCATCCACAGCAATCTGCCAGTAGCCGGAGCGAAGGTCAATAGAGGAGAAATAGCGAGCACCGTGGAGGCAGTCAAGGGCGCCAATTCGAGGTAGGGGATACACATCCTTTTTGGTAACCCTGTTAAGGTGCCGATAATTCCCGCAAGAGTGCCATGAGCCATCCTTCTTTTTTACAAGTACAACAGGTGACGCCCATGGACTACATGACGGTTCAATGATGTTCTTGGCAAGCATTTTGCGAACTTCGGCGTGCATAACTTGATGCTCAGCCGGTGACACTCGATACGGGCAGCGATGAATAGGAGGGGCATCGCCGGTATTAATGCAGTATTAACAGCCGGTATTAACAGCCGTAGTGTGGCCCAAAGGACGATCGTTAAAGTAAAAGATATCGTAATAGGAAAATAGAACGTGGTAGAGCTCACGAGCATGCTCAGACGGCATGTCGGGCGCAATCATTTTCTGTAAGTCGGCGATGGTACAAGTTGCCCACTGCGATGGTAGAGGAGAATCGGCTGAACCGTTGTCTACTGCAATAGATGCTACTGAGTGATCCTGGAATGAGCTAAGCTGGGTCAGAGACATTCCTCGTGGCAGCACTTCTGTCGTAAAGCCAAAATTGACCACTGGCAGGCAGATGCAATTCGCCATAGTAGATAAAACTGTATGAGGTACTGTGATCCCGTGAGTAATGAGGACGTCTTGCATAGGAGCTGGAATGTAGTGACCGTCGGGGACTCGTGGGGACAACACTAAGTCAACGTAAATCAGTGCCGACGGTGGCAAGCGAACGAATTCGATGGAACTGAGGCGACTGGGGTGTGGTTCAGTGGTATTTAGAACAGACAGGTCAAGGCGGAGAGTAATGGCGGAACAATCGATGAGAGCAGAATGTACGGAGAGGAAGTCAAAGCCGAGGATGATGTCGTGGGGAATGTGGGGAATGTGGGCAATGACTGTGAATAGCACGATAACGGAGCGATCGGCGAAGGATACGTGGGCGGCACACATACCAATTACGGGGGCTGTTCCGCCATCGGCGACATCGACAACAGGCGTGGTGGCGGGCGTGATTATTTTCTTCGGCCGGTTACAAAGGTCAGCGCTCATTACTGTGACAAATGCGCCCAAGTGTCTGTAACAGCAGACACAGGAACACCGTCGACTTGTACGGCAAGAAGGTTCAGATGAGTGGGCAACGTTAGTAGAGGATTTGGCGGCGTAGGGGCAATGCAGCGTCACCTCGAGGCACTGCATCGTCTAGTTTTCTGGCTGGGAGCGGCGTCCGAAGGGAGTCGACGAATAGGAGCGACGGGGCTGGGGAGAGCGATTGTCGTCGCTGGGGCGAAGGTGAACGAGAATAGGGGCAGTTCGGCGCAGGAGAATCAGTGGCAGCATTATCGGAGCGTGCGACATAGGGACGACAAGGGCCACCGGGGGGGTGAGAGTAGGCAGTATATGTAGACCGGGTCGAAGAACTCCAGCGACTGCGATGGTGCCGAGAAATGTGCCCGATTTGATGGCAGTGAAAACAAATGGGCTTGTCGTCAGCAGTGTGCCATTCAGATGGGTTGCGGAAACGTGGTGGGTAAGAAGATGCAGGACGGAGCGGAATCGAAGAAGCCAGGTGGGTATCAGGGCGATGAGCCGAGCAGATGGTGTGAAGACTTATGTTTGCGAACTTTTGGAGGACAACTGCCTGGATCAGGGAAACCGTGACTGCAGGTGCGTTAGAGGGGCTGGACTCGAAAGCAGCCGGATAGGCGGCCTTGATTTCACGCCGGATGATCCTCACGCCAGAACCTCACCAGTGTTGTTTGGACAAGGAGCATCGGCACAGGAAGATGCCGCTGGGGTGTTGGACAGACGGGCAAACTGGTGGTCGATACGTCGGCTTTTAGCAAGTTCCAGGCGGTGGCACTCTTTTATAACTGCATCCACCGTCGCCACATTGTTGAAAACGAGCAAGTTGAAGGTGTCATCGCCAATGCCTTTGAGGATGTGGGAAACCTTGTCTCACTCAGTTATGTGTGCGTCAACTTTGCGGCACAGAGCCAAGACATCTTGAATGTATGTGACATAGGGCTCTGTTGATGTCTGCACACAGCTGGAAAGCGCCTTCTGCACAGCAATTTGGTGACCGTAGGAGTTGCCGAACAAGTCTCGGAGCTTTTGCTTAAGCAAATTCCAACTGGTGAGCTCATCTTCGTGCGTCCGAAACCGAACTCGAGGTGTGCCACCAAGGTAAAGGACTAGGTTGGCGAGCATGACAGTAGGGTCCCACCGGTTATTGCGGCTGACGTGTTCGTACAGGCTGATCCAGTCCTCAACGTCTTCCCCATCTTTGCCAGAGAATACACCAGTACCATGGGGAGCGGAGAGAGTGATATAGGAGTTTGAAGTGGTGTCGGAGCAGGCAGAGTCGAGTTGTCGTCGCCGGGAGCCATGAAGGAAGGCTCGACATACCGTCCACTGCAAAGCTCCGCGACGAGGTACAGGGAACGTCCACCTCCACCAGATATGTTACGTAGGAAGACACAGACTAAAAGCTATATACAAGTATATATACAATGAAATACGCTGCACTTGGTCAAGAGGCAACAGCTCGCGCTAGCCTCTAATCGTCGTCGTCGTTTTCACATTGCTCGCCTCTTCGTCATCGCAAATACTGTTTCGTAGCAATATCTCCTGCCTCCCCTAAATTCAAATCTTCTGCTGCAGCTGCCGTTTGTTCGAGTGGCATAGACTGTTCAGGCATTCTGCGACATAACATCGAAGTTGAATTCTCTGCTACTTGCAGTTTATGCAAGTTTCGCAAGCCAGCAAAACCAGCGCAGCATTCAAAACAAAACCTTTTGACCACCCGCATCGTTGTCAAGGCTAATTTCAATTTCTTTTTTTTTCTAAGAGTAGATAACTAGCATTTTATTTTGTCTTATAATACATACAATTATGTTTTTTGCACGAGTGGTTGAGTACTAGTGACAGAATTTAACTGAAGAGTGCTTTCGTCCTCAGGCAAGTGCTTGAATGTCCTGGGGGAGTCTGTAATCATGTCTTGCATTTACCTCAGTTTCTCAATTATTAAGGCCCTGTTCGCGATAATATTGACGCCTTAGAGATTCTCAAGCACTAACCTAACACTTTATCTTGACTTATTATTTGCCTTTAGTGTCCCTTTCAAGAATAGAAAAATTATAGGCCCATTAGCTTACCCATACCAAAACGAAGGGACTATGTCACATTTATGCCACGAGCCCCACCTCCATTTTTGGCACATTCCATTTTGCTGCACGTGACAGCTTTGTGTTTCTTGTGTGGCAGTTTTGCGACTTTTGAATCAGATTACTTACCACAGTCATGTGCCATAATTGGGGACATTTGAGGGAGTGCACCTAATGTAAAGGTGTTTATGGGTACGGCCTTGATTCTAGTGCAGGAAGCAGGGCTTCGTCGAGAGGGAGTGCACATTGTTTTGTTTGAAATTTTGGCAGTTTTCACACTGTGCAGTAGTTTGATACATTAAGGATCCAATCATCAGCACATGATCTACACACCGCACTTGTCTGTTTGCAATGCCCAAACCTGATGAGTGGTCCTTTGAAGAACCACTATGATAATACTGGCTACAGACATCATGAAATAAAAAAAGGCACTCTTAACAGATATCGCTATGGAAAACAAAGCATCCGAATTTGCTTAGCAGTAGGGCATGAATATCACCGACTTGAAGGCACGCACATTTTGTCAGCCTTGCTATGAATTAAAAGATCCTGACCCTCTTTTAGCAAAATAACCTACTAACAAGAAAATTGAAGTTACTGAGTCTTCTATCCTTGAAGCAGTTACACGCAGAGTAGGTGACCCGTGCTATCTAGCGGGCTATCACTACATTCACACAATGTTGCAATCTGCTTAACGACACTATGCTTGCAGAAAGTTCTAGTTTTGCAACTTCAGTGTTGCTAGATGTGAAATTATTCCGAGAACTTAAGGGATGACTGCGATTCCTTTAAACTATAATGGCATTTCGGACAATGCACAATATGTAAGGAACGTCGTATTTTGAGAGGCTACAAGGACAGTGTTTTTGCCTACGGGCAATACAAATGTGGCTGCAGACCCTAATTGCCCAAGCAGGCAGAGTACAAATGGTGGTCTGAATGGGCTGGCCATGTTTGCAGGCTAGTTAGTTACACACTGCTTAAGGCAACAATGCCCACTGCCTAGCACAGACTATGCATAGCTGTTAAGAAGGAGCGATTTCTATACCCTCAGGATAGCTGTGGCTCGCAGAGTGCTTATAATCAGTCACTTTGTGGACCTTCTATGCAGCAGAAAAGATCTTTCTCTACACTGCCCCAATCTGAGAAAACAGCTTCAACAACAACAAAAGACTGCACCAGAAATGTGCTTGTGAACTCATTTAATAGTAGTTCTTTAATAGTGGAGGCCTGGGCTCTGTTCTGTATGTGCACGGAAGAAAAGTTGTGGAAATGGCACTGCAAATTCCTTGAGCACTGGAAGGAGTCGAAATGAAAACATGTAACTTGAAATTCGAACCAATCTTGCCTTACGTGACTGTACAGCTTTCTGTGGGATATCTTCTTTGCATTCTTCGCCAGAGCTATTACAAACTTGAATGGCATACAAGCCACAATCCCAGGGTTTTACTGCCATCAGCTGCAAAGCTGTCTTTCTAGCACTAGGTGGCTTTGCAAAAGCTTGTACGTAATCATGAGCTTGGCCTTCTTTGTAAACCAACAACAGTTCCCTCAACGTTCAATGTACCACGTCCTCCTTCTTTGATCAGCAAAGGAACCTGTAAAACATGAATGCATTGGCTCCATGTGTAACCGCAACATGACGTATTTTTTCAGCAAACATATAGTACCATATCTGCTGGTGTACAGGTTGCACCTTTGTATAAGGCTCCTCCCCTATTTTTCACAACCTTTGAAAAAAAATTGGTGTATAAGACTGACCTGTGTATAAGGTGCACTTATTTTTTGCTCCGTAAGCATTACCAAACATGATTTTACACGCTCGTACACTCACTGCAAAATTTGTAGTTGCCCATTTCAGGGCACTAAGTTTCCATAATAAACATTTTTACAAGCTCCTAATTCTAGCAGGATAAAACTTGAACCAACTTTTCTCTTAGGTGCAGGAAAATGAGAATTATTGCACCTAATTCGAACTCACCAAAGGTTTCATATTCCAACACACTGTAAGAAGTTCAGACACTTTGTCTGGCAGCATCGCTGGGATACCGTTGTGGCCTCTGAATAACTTGTACGCAATGTTGTAAGCATCTTGAAGCATGTCGCTGGTATGACCTCTGAAGCGCAGCATGCTTGGGCCGAACAGATAAACAATGATTGCATCACGCGTCAAAGCGAAATGGGGACTAGAAGCCGGAAGCACCGTGACTACTGCTGAACTGCCGAGACTTCTTGCATGGCCAAAATTTTTTAGCGGGCTGATGTCGGGCGCTACAACCTAACAACAAAAAATTGTGGTGCCTTTTTCTTGCTTACTGCATTAGTCCAGTGGCTTCAACGTCCTCTCTAAAAGAAAAAACAACCTGTTACAGCAAACCATGACCTCTAATCACAGAGGCACCTTTACCACGGAGGCCACGATGGCTGCGGCTACACTAGCTGTGCTGCCTACATAGTGAGCCCTTGGAGCTGCAATCTGTTGCCACTGTCGCTCCGCTGTTAAAACAAGTCACTCCACTGTTAAAACAAGATTCGATTTCTTTTAGAATGATGCCATGCCTGATTATTTGCACTTGTGAAAAAACATGCATACATTGATCAAACCAGCACGCTTAGTTTTATACATATACAAGATGCCGCACCAGTTGTACAAGATGCCGCACCGGTTGTACAAGAAACACTGACAAAATTTTGAGGGAAAGCTGCATCTTATACACTGGGAAATATGGTATATATACTAGGATTGCTTGGCTGTTTATTAAGACACAACCAGTGACATTTCACATGTTAAAATTTTGCATGTATCCTTTTCTGCCGCTGCACTATAAATAGAAATATTTTCTGCACAGCACACTTTACTGCAGTTAGCCACTAAAATGTGGCACACTTAAGCTCAGTCTATGCGCTCCACGGAACTCGGATTGTAGTCAATGATGTCTTTGCTTGATCTCAACACTACGGTTTGTCAAGAATAATTCAATGAAAATGCACTCAGGTTTCCCTGTGCCAAATTCCCACAAAACTTAAGTGCCGCAATGAGAGCAAGAAAGAAACCCTCAGTCGAGATACACAAGCAATAGTAAATGCTCATTTTCTGGCAATTCTAATTTTTCAGTGTGCTGAGTTATCTGCACTTCCTTTTTTTTTTTCATTGACTAGAGAGTTTGTACCTTCGTGTCTTCTGTGCGCACGAACTGGACTCTGTACACCGAGCGAAGGAGGCACAACTTGATTGAGAGCAATGCAAGGCGCATCCCAATGCAGTTTCTTGGTCCAGCACCAAAAGGAAGGTAGGTGTATGGCCGGATTGATCCTACATTTTCTTCACTGAACCTGTAAGCAAAAGCAGGTCAATTACACCATTAAAAAATTCACTGGGCAGTTTTCTTTCACTCATCGTTTTTCTTCAGTAAACATAAGCTTCTCCAACATTTTTCTAAGCTTCTTTCATGCCATTGTCCCGTAAGCATTTTTGTACACCTCACTGTTGCACCAAGAGTGTGAGAATGCTATTTAGACATCTATAAATGGTAACGGGGCTTTGTAAGAAAGGTAGGCCAAACTAAGTCATACTATAAAATTAACTTTGAGTGCGACACGTACTAAAGCTGTGAAATTGTACTGTAGGCTGAATTCTCTGATAAGCTCCACCTTTTAAAATTTTTCATTATTAAAGGATGTGAAATACTTTCAGCTATGGGAACTAAGCATGAAAAACTGAAGTCTAAGCTGCAATTACTAAAGTTCAAATGTCTGATCAATGCATAACATTTTTCACAATAGTATCAAGAAGTGCATTTGCCAAATACTGCACTAATTCACGTTACAGCTAGTGGCAGGAAAAGCAAATTACAGTAGTGCCGACTAATAAAAGTATTAGTTAGATTTGTGTATATGATATAACAATGGATGCCTGCAACATTGTAAGCTTGGTGATGTGTACTAAAGCAAAATATGCTGCCTGTTGCATAGCTCTCATTCCACACTGTCACAACTATTGAATGTGACAATTGTAAGCCAGCAACAGAAAGAAAAACACACAATATCCAGAGACACACATAAGAGATGCCATACCACATCTGCAACACACTATAGCTCTAACAGACCTGTTAATTGGAAACAGCGACTTACTGCTGTGCATTATATTGTCACATGGTGGCGACATTGAAGAACACAGTAGCAATACTGTGAAAGACAAAACTAATTTTTATTGGGCGAACCTGTGCCCCAAAACAGGCTACACTTATAGCACAACGATAACGGCAAACACGGTCGGCGATCGGCAAAAATCTGATCAGCGGGTCAAGCACGTCCACTTTTATACATCAGTCGTCGAATGTTCCACAGTAATCGCTGGGACCCGCGTGCCTTCTACAAAGTTCTACATTATTCGTGTCGTGCACACATGCGATCAGATTACATAAGGTTCGGTCACAGACAGCGGATGGAAGCATCGATAACATTCCAGAAACTTCCGATACATGCAGGCGCGTCCTGCGCTGTACGATAACATTTGTTAGGTGGTGAAACGTGTCGCCCGATAAAGAGAAACAAGTACACATGTCAATATGTAGTAATTGAAGGCAGCAAATATTCCTCACTGTAAAGCAGTGAATCTCAAAACTTGCCTTGCATTAGATATAGCAAACTTTGCATGCTATTACGTTGTAAATGTCACTGCTATAATGTGGGCATTCCCTCGTTGCACTGCTATTCGTTCAAGTACAATAATTTATAGGTAATGAGTTTCTCAAATGCACAATTTTTTTAAAAGCTAATTTGCTTCACATCGCTCTTTTAAGCACACTTTATTAGGTCGAAATGAGCTGCGAAGGATTGCATGCTGTTTCCTAAAATTATGTGTGTTTGAACACATAAAACATAACTTTTTTTCTTAAATGTGTCCTCAATTCACATATGGTCATGTCCTCACTGTGAATCACCTGTCTGGATTGAAGAGTTCAGGTTCAGGGAAGTATTCTGGGTCATGGTGCATGGCATAGATGGGAATGACGGCAGCAGAACCTTTGGGAAGCTTGATCCCAGTGCCAGCTAAGACATAGTCATCAAAGGCACATCGTTGAGTCCTGCAGCCAAAGAAGAAAAAAAAAATGCTTTTGTTTAGCTTAATCAACTTCCCAGCATTCTGTGCACTGGAGTACACATGCTTTACCATTCCCAGCAAGCATGTGTGTCACTGCTAATTGGTTGATTTATATTGTTGCGAGGCGGAGACAAACATGAATGTTCTTTATGCAAGGTGAATGCTGAAGGCACCAGCTGACAATAGAACATGGCGCCTGAAGCGGCCCAGCAAAAACTACACTTCCTCTTCATCATCTCTTGTCTGCATGCACGTCCTGTTCTGCATCGCGACACTATGCCACCGGAGTTGGAGCGCCGACCCGGTGCCAATGATTAGAGCCCGGCAAAGGCATGCACATAGGGCTTTAAACGGGAGAAATGAACAAAATCGGTTCCTGGCCGTATGGACGATGGGCCTGGCTCTTCGGGAGCAATCTCGTACATCACATCCAAGAGCTGTCACAGGATTCGGTAGGGACCTGAATAGTGCGACAGAAGTTTTTCCGATAGACCCGCACGACGAGATGGTGACCACAGGAGTACAAGGGAGCCAGGTAAATATTGCATGTCCTGATGGTGCGTATAATAATGGGACTTCTGGGAAGACTGAGTATCAGTAAGGCAAGTGCGGGCAATCTGACAGGCCTGTGCTACCATAGAAATCGCATCACGGGCATAAGCAGTGTGCGACTGTGTGAATTATGGAAGTACAATGTCCAGGGGCAAAACAGGATCACGGCCAAACAGTAGATAAAATGGTCAGTAACTTGTGTCATGGCAGGATGAATTGTATGAAGAGGTGACATATGGCAGAGGTGGCATATGGCAGAGCGACGTCCCAGTCGCTAGCATGTCGGTAAGCGTTCTGTTCGGTCGCTCTGTCAGACCGTTAGTCTGTGAATAGTAAGCAGTGGCTATTTGATGCTCAGCAGAGCAGAGGTGGAGTGTATCACCGATGACCTTAGACAAGAAGCAATGCCCGCAATCCGTGAGGACCTGATGTGGAGCACCGTGGTGCAGAATGACATTGTGTAGGACGAAATCCGTGACGTCAGTGGCATAACATATAGGCAGTGCTCCCATAATAGCGAATCACATGACGTAATGGGTTGCAACCGCAACCCATTTGTCGCCCTTAGTTGAGAAAGGGAAAGGGCCAAGTTGGTTGAGTCCCACGTGAAAGAAAAGCTCTGTGGGAATCGATGGGTTGTAAAAGCCCAGCTGGAGCCATGGGAGTGGGCTTTCAGCGTTGGCACAAGTCGTAAGCAGTCACATACCGGCGCACAGAGCGGTAGAGGTCAGGCCAGAAGAAATGGCGTCAGACTCGGTCAAAGGTGCGAGTCACACCGAGATGCCCAGCAGTGGGTGTGTCGTGGAGTTGCTGAAGCATGGTGCGTTGAAGGTGCCTCGGTATGGCCAGCAGTAGGTCAGCACCATCAGGGAGCAAGTTGCGTATGTACAGGACTCCGTTGGACAAACAGAAGAGACGTAGGGAAGGATCAGGAGTTGGTGAGCTTAACTGATCTATGATGGTTCGCAGGAAGGGATCATGGTGCTGTTCATTGCCAATGTTGAGGAAGCCTGAGATGGACATAACGCTGGTGTCTGATTCTAGGTCTGTGGCTTCCGGTGGGTCAACAGGGTGGCAGGACAGGCAGTCGGTGTCCTGATGTAAACGGCCGGATTTGTACACTACAGAGAAAGTGTACTCTTGCAAGTGCCATGCCCAATGCCCAAGACACCCTGTGGGGTCTTTCAGTAAGGAAAGCCAGCAGACGCGTAGTAATCGGTAATTACGCAGAAATGGCGACCAAATAGGTATAGACGAAACTTCGCTATCACCCAAACCAGCGCTAGGTACTCTCGCTCTGTGATAAAATAGCTGCGTTTGGCCGTGGACAGAAGAAGGCTTGCGTAAGCAAAAACACACTCTTGACTATGCTGAATTTGGTCAAGAACAGTGCTAATGCCGTGACCTCTAGCATCTGTGTGGATTTCAGTGGGTGCTGAAGGGTCAAAATGGGCTAAAATTGGGAAGCTCATCAAGAGTCTGATGAGTGCTGTGAAACTTCAGCCTGTCGCTGTCAACACGTGAAAGCGACATCATTCTTTAAAAGCTCGGTTAGAGGCTGCACAATGTCAGCAAAATTTTGGACAAAGTGATGAAAGTACAAGCATAAGCCTATGAAGCAGCGAACGTCCTTAAAGGGACCCTGAAATGATTTTGACAATTTTTTACAAATGTACCGAGTTGTTAGAGTAGGCCCTTTCGATCATTAACTGACGCATTTAAGTGTTTCGCGTAAAGTGTGTAATTTATTATAAGGTTTTAAAGATGTACATCGCTGCCGATCGCAGCACATTGTTCGGCTGAATTTTAAACTGCTCCTTCCCATTTGACATCATTTGCCCCAATGACGTTAGTAGGGCAAGCTATTCGATTGGCTGCCAAGGGCACATCATCAATAATTTTTCTAACTTTACGGTGAACAAATGTTGTTTGTAATAGTTGGAATGTTAGTTAATTTGTTTCTATAAAGAAAAGTAACAGAAAGAGAATGCACAAGAACAATTTCTCACTGCACTTAAGCACTTCCGGCACACAGCAAGTGTCGTCTGCCGGTGTCACACGTGCTCCATTTTGACAAGAGCTCTGCAATCAGAGTCGGTCTCAGTCTTTTCGCGACCACCACGATTCGACTTTGTTGCATTGTGGGCTGCAACTGTAGCGACTGGCAATATGTCAAGCTGCAACATTGTGTCCCTCTGGAAGGCAGCAGATGAGCGGACTGGCTGCAGTGCATCGGACTGGCACTATCTGATCGGTGACAGGATTTGTGCGTTTGCAGCCGTCACTTTACACTGGAGGATTACTACTGCAATAGCATTTCACGAGTCCGGTATTCGGGTAAGCGCAAGCGCAAGGGGACAGGGCCAGGCCGTTTGACTGTGCCATTTCACGGGATGAGCAGAAGCACAAATGTGAATGGTCTGCACGGTGCAGCCACTTGGTGGCACAGAGCTTAACCACCCACAGTAGCAGTAACGAAATTTATTCTTCTTTGTTACCGGTGTAAATTTTTTGCAGGAGTGTAATCGTTAATGCATTGTTTTTGTAAATGTTTAAAATGTTTTACACTTGGTTAGAGCAACATTAGCAGTTTGTTTGACTGGTTAAGCTCTGCACCACTAGGTGGCTGGACCGCGCAGACCGATCAGGCCGCTCACGTACGTCTACGCTAAAGTTCCTTCCTCGGCTTGAGTTTATGCCTCTAGCCATCTGTCGAAATGCCCAGCTCGTGCGACAGTGGTTACCGGAATACCACACACACTTGACGCTCCGACAGATGCTCGCAACGCACACTGCTTCGGCAGCACTCGCTTGGGGTCGATTGCCAAGCAGCTGGCAGAGAGTTTGGAGAGGCTTCACGCGCTCGCTCCTAGAGAACCGGAAGTCGATGACACGACGTGCCATCATGATGCAGAGCCAGTGAAGGCGGAGCTTAGCCTCGATCACTCAGCGAACGAGTCGAGGAGAAAATGCATGACTATAGAGGAGGGTAACATGTAATCGTCCGTAGCTCTCTTAATATGAGACTCTTCCCAAATTGTGGTGCGAATGATTAACTTTATTGCCCTATGCGTCCACATTATTTGCCCGCACTGTTTCAGGAGCCCTTTTACTGAGAATGGCACAGGAAAGCCTTGCATGACTCGAACTTTGGCCGGGTCAGGTTGAATTCCGTTAGCATTTAGAAGGTGCCCAAGAACGGTTATTTTACGACGACCGAAGTGACACTTCAACGAGTTGAGCTGAAGTTTCGGAGCGCGAGACTTGGCAAAGACAGAAGCAAGACGTCCAATGTGGGTTTCAAAGGTTGGATCAAAGACGGATTACGTCATCGAGACAACACAGACAGATGGTCCACTTCAAGCCTCGGAGAAGGGTGTCCATCATCCTCTCGAACGTCACTGGGGCAGTGCAAAGCCTTCGAAAAAGTACATCAGGCATAATAAAGGCTGTCTTCTCGTGATTCTTCTCATCATCAATGATCTGTCAGTAGCCCGAGCGGAGGTCAATCGATGAAAAATATTTCGCCCTATGCACAGTCAAGTGCATCATCGATACGAGGCAATGGATACACGTCTTTCTTGGCTATCTTGTTCAGATGGCAATAATCAACATACAATCTCCAGGCGTTGTCTTTTTTCTTGACCAGGACTACTGGTGAGGCCCACGGGCTAGAGGAAGGCTCGATGATCTTCTTCAGCATCGTTGTAACTTCGCTTTGAATGATGCTGCGCTCTGCTGCAGACACGCGGTAGGGGCGGTGACGAACGGAACTTGCGTCGCCGGTGTAAATCTAATGAGTGGCTAGGGCTGTCTGACCAAGTGGGTGGTCATCGGAATAAAAAATATAGCAGTAACTAAACAGAATGCGCCTAAGGTCCTCAGTTTGAGCTGGAGAGAGGTCGGTAGCGATCATTTTATAGACGTCGTGGTAGGGTGACGAAGCCGAATGGGAACACGTGACGATAGGGCTGACAGAGGCAGAAATATTGGGCACAAGCAGAGACACCTCATACTAGTGCACAGGTGTCAGACAGGCCACTGTCATGTTACTAGGAAGAACAGGTGCAACAGATCCAAAGTTGAGAATGGGAATCCAAGCAGAATTATTGACAATGGTGACAACAGTAGCAGAAGCTTGATGTGGGTGAGTTGGTTATGCATACTTGAAGAAATGAGCGCTGCGAAGACGCGGACGAAAGAACACATGTACGACAGACAAGGCGCTACTTCCAACTAAATGTTTTTTGAAGAAACAGAACTTTAAATAGATGCAACCAAGAATGGCCCAACGTGACATCACGACCTCCCTATCTCTTCAGAAAAGCTATCTCTTTTTCAGAAAGCGTCACTGAAGGGCAACTAATGCACGTGCCCTCGGCCTTAGCAATGCGAACCATGCTCTAAGAAACATGCTGCACCGTACACTGCTTGCAAAAGTAATGTCGTATACGAAATACCCCTAAGTTGCCAACAGGTTTATATCGGGCAAACCGGACGGTGTTTTAATGAAAGGGCGCGTGAGCACAATTGGGCCGTAAATAACAATGCGGGGGGCCATCTGGCGGAACACTGTAAACGCCACAAATGCCGTCCGTATCTTCGCGACACCAGGTTTCTGGCATGGTCTAGAGATAGACTAGAACGGGAGATATTGGAAGCCTTTTACATTGCTAAGGCCGAGGGCACGTGCATTAGTTGCCCTTCAGTGACGCTTTCTGAAAAAGAGATAGCTTTTCTGAAGAGATAGGGAGGTCGTGATGTCACGTTGGGCCATTCTTGGTTGCATCTATTTAAAGTTCTGTTTCTTCAAAAAACATTTAGTTGGAAGTAGCGCCTTGTCTGTCGTACATGTGTTCTTTCGTCCGCGTCTTCGCAGCGCTCATTTCTTCAAGTGACAACAGTACTTGGAAGTGTGACACCATGCTGTAAAGTAACGTCGACAAGCGCAGAGACAATGTGTAGTTACTATCAGGAACATGTGATCGAGCGTTAGAAGGTATAGTAGTAGCGGCTTCAGGCGGCAACCGGGCAAATTCGGCAGAACCCAGGGACAGATGATGTGCATCAGAAACAAAGTAGCCGTCAGAAGGAAGGAAGTACAGAAGGAAGTACAGAAGGAAGTACAGTCTATTAGGGCAGAATGAGTCGAAAGAAAGTCCAGCCCCAAAATCGGGCCATGTGGACAGCCCTCCAACACAATAAATAAGACGGTGGTTTGATGGCCGGCCATCATTACTCGCGCTGTACACATGCTGACAACTGGTGGCGTACTGCCATTGGCAACGCACACTCTGCATGGTACGGCAGGCGTGAGGACCTTTCTGAGTCTTTTGCGAAGGGCGGCACTCATTACAGAAATCTGCACACCAGTGTTGACAAGGGACTTCACTGGGGCCCTATCCACCTAAACGTCTAATATACTTCCAAGGGTAGGCAATGTGATAAGAGGATTTGCAGGCTGGGTCATTGATGCAGCGTTACCCCTGGGGGCTGCACCAACTAGTTTTCCTGTAGCATGAACGCGGGGCAAGAAGAGTGGCGAACAAGACTGATGATTCAGGGGCGATGGTGACCGGCTGGTTCGAAAGGTCGTAGGTACATTGTTTGTGTTCGTAGATGAAGGATGCATAAAGAAATGGGGAGCATGTTGATCTGGACGATCGAACGGGAAGCTCTACCTAAGGGGCGATGACGAGCGATATGTCCAACACACTAGCAACTGAAACAAATCAGCCTATTGTCCAGTGTTCTCCAGTCAGCCGGGTTACGACGGCGAGTTAGAACCGCTGAAAACGGGGAAGCAGTGGTTGCACGGGGCCGGTCCTGACTGACAGCAGCATCACAAATAGGGCAGAAAGACGGGAGGCCTAAATTTGCTATCTCTTGTCTGATAACGACCTGTATAAGCGATACAGAACATGCATTGTCTGGGCAAAGCTGACGAAGAACTGCGGGAGACATGGCATCGAGCTTGCGACGAAATAACTGCGTCAAAGTTTCTTCTCCAGATAGAGGAGGTCCATGTGGCTGTTCTTCACACAAAGACGTCAAAGCTGTATTTGGCAGCTTGTTGAACTGCTGAATAATGCGACGACTCATCATCAGTTCGAAATTGCGGCACTCTTTGATGATCGCGTCCACCGAGTCATAGTTCTTGCAGATAAGCAGGTTGAATGCATCATCTACTATGCCCTTCAGGATGTGGCCAATCTTGTCGGCCTCGTTCATGTTTTGTCAGCTTTACGACAGAGCGTGAGGATATGCCACGTAAGATTCTGTTGACGTTTCAGCCTGGGTCGATAACTCCTTTGCTGCAAGCTGATGGCCAAAGGGCTTTCCAAAGAGGTCTAGAAGCTTCAGCTTGCAAACGTCCCAATTCATTATGTCGTGCTCGTGGGTCTCATACCATGTTAGCACAAAGTCTCGGAGGCAAAATATCACATTCGCTAGCATTAGCGTTGGGTCCCACCAATTATTTGCGCTTACACGCTCATACCCCGAAATCCAGTCTTCGACGTCCATACCATCGATGCCATTGAAGGTCCCTGGGTCTCGCGGCTGGGACAACGCGACAGAGGTAAAAGTCTGCGGCACCAGAGGTGGGCGGTCAGTCATTGTGCCGCTTTGGCTGTCGATCAGCATGTCAGGGCTCACGCGGCACCCGCTGCGGAGCTCCGTGTTGTACCCCGCACGTCCACCAAAATGTCCCGATGCAGAGACAAGCACAAATGTTCTTTATGCAAGACAAAACATGAAGGCACCAGCTGACGCTAGAATATGGCAGCTGAAGCGGCCCAGCAACAATAACCCTTCCTCTTTATCATCTCTTGTCTGCATGCACATCCTGTTCTGCATTGTGACAATATCAAAGAATGATAAAAATGCATTTTTCTAAAACTATGTACACTTTCTTTTTGATGTTTTTCGTGATGGCTGCAGTAAATGTGCTCATGTATAATGTACACGAATGTAAAGATTGTATGAATGTAAAAAATTGTATAAAGGGCAGGGTCTTTTGTCAGGCTACATGCCTTCAGTCCCTGACCTCTCTTGATCATATGACAAATCAAGAAATCAACTCAGAATTGCAAGAAACATTTTCTCATACAGTGATGTGCTGTAAGAATTACCTTGGCACAGGTGGGAGCATCCGCAACGTCTCTGACACAACACAGTGCAAATAGTTCAGTTTAGAAATGGTGTCGAGGCTTGGTTCTGGGCCCTGCAGAATAAGATTGTGTCACTAGACCCAGAAAGTGATATTGTAAACCAAATTCAACACTGGTTTCGTTCTGCTCATAAAGCAGTGTTGTTTATTTTGGCTCATACAGGACTCCGAGAGAGAGCTCAGCTGGATTTAGTGGTAAAAGTGCTCTAACGACATCCAAATAATAAGTGTAATCTTTTAAGAGGCAAAAGGAGAGACTCTGTAGGGAACTTGCAATGAGCTTTATGTATTAAGAGCATTTTCCATGTTGCTCCAAATAAACTGAAAACAAGAAACCACAATATTGATGTCAGAGCAGACTACTGTATCCGTTCTAACTGCCTTCCACTGAACTTGACATAAGAATCCTTGTTTCCAATATGGAACACAAAATTTATTATTAAGATTGAGTGGCATGCAAAGTACCCAAAATGCTATCCTGGTAGCTGCTAATATCAAATGTTCCCTATCTTGACATCTGCTGCTTTGTGCACTTAAACTTAAAGCATTACCGTTTGCATTTAAAGAAGAAAAAGAAACCATATTTGAGGAGGCCTCCAGCAAGACCATTAAGCTTACAAAAAACTGCCAGCAATTATCAAATTATTTGTCAGCACTTATGAGTAGTGCTGATAATGCTTGTCACTTACCATTATGATATTTTATGCATTGGAATTATGAAAGCATTAAATCACTCCTGCAGTGACTCCTCTGCTAAACAAATTACTAGTGACTTAGACCAGAATGAACATTGCTTGGCTTTAAGCAACAAATAGAGCCCCCTCTGTACCCCAAACAGGTCAGGATGCTACCAAATGATGCTGTGTGTCCCAGCAGTGCGCCCTACTCCCCCCCTCCCCCCCTTCCCCCTTTCTGCCTAGCATAGCCAATCCACAGCAATGAGCAAGAAGAGTAAGAGAATCCAAGGGGCTTGAGTTTTTGTTAATCACAACCATGCAAAGAAACAGATAATGAAGCCAGAAAAGGATAGGAAAGTTAATTGCTATGTTTAATAAGGCAAAGGAGAATGAAAGTGGATGAAACAATAATTTACCACACTCAGGAGCTGAACACACATTATCTGCACTGCACGTGTGGTGCTTTATGAATTGAGCTCCCAAGGAGCACCGTCCTCTCGTCCACTTTCTTGGGTATTTGTGTATGTCTACAAGAGTAGCCCTGGCAGTGTTAGCTAGAGCCCCTCATGGCTAAGGCGGTAGATGTCGGACATTCCTTTAATTACAGGTGCGACACTGTGCATAAACTTAGTAGCAGGCAACTAACCAATAGACCCTCCTATGCTACCTCATTCCAGAGAAGTTGTACCATAAAACTGGTGGAAAATGCTTCAAAAAAATGGGATAGATGGATGATGCAAGGTCATGTGGTTTTTGCATGGCCAGATTATAATAAACCACTGTTGTGGTGATGCCTTATATGCAGCATGCTTTGATCATGGGGGGGAGGCAAACTCACATATGTTGCAAAGCACTCATCTGCTTCTGTTCTGAGCTTCTCCTGCACATCGGGGTTCAGTGCGAGATAGTAAGCGGCTGCAGCCAGTGTTGAAGAAGTTGTGTCTTGCCCAGCAAGGAAAAAAACCACACACTGTGCCAATGCCTCATCTTCTGTGAGTGCTAAGAAAGCATAGAGATATACAAGTGTACTATAATGTTACAAGTAGAATATTATGCAGTATATCCCATTTAACAGCCATTTGGTAACTAATCACCACAAATAAGCAACACAAGGACAGGATACACACAACAATTACTGTTTATGAATTAGCCAGCTGTTTGCAGGTGCACAGAGCCCGTAAACTTTTTATGAAGGTTCTGCAAAACACGGAACATGTACGTGTAGAGGTCGTTACAAGCAAAGCGTTTCAGAAAAGCTTCTACCATGAGAGTGTACTGAGCCTCCCTCTATGCTCCACATGACAGTTCATTAATGACACAAGTGCATGGAGAAGTCAGTACAGTGGTAAAAAGAATTGTGCATTCGTGATTGCAACACAAGCAAGCACATTCGCACACAGACTTATGAGAGTGATTTTAATACAGATTATCCCAGCACCAAGAAAGCACTGTCTGACAAAAGGTGAAGGTGAAAGTGGATCACAAAATGGAGAGGGGATAGGTGTTATGTGGAATCCCTCAAGTGGGCTTCTCAACAGATTTGAATCATTATAAGCATTATGGAAGGCATCACACTCACAACAGCATCCAAAGGTAGCATGCTAGAAACTAAGTGCAATCATTAGCAGGAACTATCTCTCTGACAGTACTACCAACATCCGCAATTATATTGCACTTATAAATGCAATATATTAACCAACTATAACACTGTTTGGCGATTGCAAATACCAAGGTTAATGCATGACATCACATTTTAACTACTGTATGATAACTTTGTTGGCATGATTACAAGCTGCATAATAACTAAAAACTATTCTTGTTATTGTACTTAGCTCTTGCATAAATGTCCCTTATTTTATTGCTGTTGTTTGCTAGCTTTTCATAAGCAGTAATAGATTGTTTGCTTGCTTTTTATATGCAGAACAAAAAGCAGGCGTGCAGAAACAATGTAATCAGCTCATGCGACCGTGCCTTTATTTCTGTATGTAGTATGATACCCAACAGTTCAATCAGGTCAAAGAAGCTGTGAGAATCTAACTTGCTCAATATTACATAAGGTTTCTTAATCTAACTCTGAGGTGCATTTTCCACTGCCTTATTAGCTTGTAAATTACTACAGTTGTATTCAAAATGCACAAGATATCTGTAAACACAGAGTAAAAAATGTGCTCATGCTGTTCACCTAATTGCTGCACTGAGAATATGCCAACAGAAATGCCAACACTACAGTAAAGATTCACTTCACAGTTGCTATCGTCACCTTTACCACTTACAGATAAACACAACTAAATCACTGGTGCCTTGATTGTTTTCTTAACTTTATCTAATGAATTTACTGCCTGGAAACTCTGTAGCTCAATTGCATGGCACCAAGAAAACTAAAATTTTGTAGCAGACATGTACAGCCAGAGAAAGAATATACAATTTCAGTTTTTGCATGAAACTGTTCCTCCATATATGCATCATCAAGGTATAAAGCACATGATAATCATAATAACATCCCCAGAAGACTGTCTAACAAAAGCTGCCTAACACTAGGTTGGTTATAAGTGACACTACTGTATTTATTCAAATCTAGGCCGATAGTTTTTTTCAAATAATCATATTCCAAACTATAGGGTCGGCTTAGATTCGAGGATTTTAAAAAACGCATCAGTTTTTCATTGAAACTGCTAAATATGGTGCATAGCTAGCGCCATCTAGAAAAGTCAGCATCGCAGCCGCTACTAGCCGTGTCAGTAGCCAACCGTACACAAGCGAGGTCACTATTTTGACCTGTGTTGTGTCGGTCGTATCAATGTGCGGCGTGGTGTTATCGCAATGGCACCAAGCAGGAGATACCACTACAGAGCCAGGTACTTTGATCGTGCACACCTTTACAAAGTGCAGCATATCTAATACGCTTGTCGGTACCGAAGATAGTGGACTGTTTGAAGGTGACAGTGACAAGGAACACAGCGACGAGTTTAGCAGCAATGATGACGTTGAATGAGCTCTGCACGTTCAGATTCAATAAATGCTGTTTGCATTTTGTGAACGCTGTCCTCGCTTTTTTTGTTCAGCCTTCATTCGAGGTAATATATATATATATTTTTTTTCCTTCGGACTTTAAGGGGTTGGCTTAAAATCGGGGTCGGCCTAGATTCGAGTAAATACGGTATGTTAAAATATGTGCGGCAGGAATAATTAGGATGTTGTTTGAGCACTACAACTGGTGCATTACAATATCAACAAGATAAATTTACTAAGAGCAGCTCAGAGGCAGCTGCTCAAGAGCTGTGCAAGAGCTGTGCAGCAGTGCAATCTCATTATATGTCTCTTTCATTACAGAACTGGCGGAAATGTTAAAAAAAATTGAAGACATGGCAAGCACATATTACGCCAAATATTAACAGATTACAGGGATAATTCTGTGAAAAGTGCTCAAAGACAAAAGGTACAACAAAAATGCACAGAAATGCCCATAAGATCAGATTGGACAAATTTCTATCTCCTTGTCATTATCACTGATACTTAAGAGTTTCTGTGCTTTGCGGACACAAGTTCCCCCAATAAAAGTTCAATATTTTTATTAATTCCTCTTGAAAGTGCTTTTGCTTCACCATCACTGCGCTGTTGCAATATCTGTTTACTCTAAGATCATCTGTACACACCATTCAGTTTCTTTGCTTCTCCATGTACTTCTGATCCCATGTTGAACAGCTGGCTTTCCACATCAGTTGAATTTTCAGTTGTTGCAGTGAAGTGGCCTTCCTTAGCTTCTATCATGAGCTGGAGAAAGTCTTCAGCACGCTAGAATGTAGAAACAGTCATCAATAACAGGCACATCAGCACTGAACTTCACCGGAAGAAACAGACCTTGTTCTTCTGTTTCCTTTCATCCATGATTTGCAGAAACAGTCTCTTGAAATACATGAACGGTGCAGCAGTTTTTTCCTTAATTCTGAGGGATTTCAGAAGACCAGGGAACAACACTGAAAGGAAGTTTGTATTGCTAAAATATTACAGTAAATTTTGTTAAACATGTGGCAAGGTGTATATCTAAACTGTTATTCCCACAGCACTACTACTAGCACTACGACTACTAGTACTACTAGTAAGTGGTGTCCATGAAGAAGCCTCACTTGACAATATCTGCAGGGGCGAAAAACCCATCCTTAATGCCTTCTGGGATGCGATGACAAACTGACTGGCCGTGTCAGTGTGAGAGTCCACTATAGTGCCAAATGCACAACGAGCTATGACATCCAAGGCATAGTGGCCGTAGACTCTGTTGCATAAAGAAAAACAGAACAAGAAAGCGACTTAAAAACATTATTGCAGTTTGTGTACACTTGGGAAGGAGTACACCACCCTCTGCCAGTTGAACATACGCTGGCATGGTGTTCTGGATCTTGTGACCCTAGACTGCAATATGAAGATTACAGCATATATTTTAAAAATGCCTATTAAAAGCTAGCAGTACAAGTGAATGGTAGATGTGCTTTGTTGTTCAAATCGCTTGCATTGGAAGTGCTAGACCCAAAGTTTGTCTTAGTATAAGCCAGAAGCAGAGCATTTGTGCCAAATGCTTATTCACTTTTCAATGTAGTCACAGTGCTGGGAATGGACTTTTACAAACAGCTTCAACGGTAACTTGGTCGCAAGGCCACCACAATAAGTGCCCACAAATGGAGGAAGTGTTCCACATAACGTGACCGAAACCCTACAATATCTTGAAACTGCACCAACTAAAAAAATAAAAATAAAAATAAAATCTGAGTATCACAAAGCACAGTCTCGGAGCTAATTGTGGCAATGAGGAAAGTCACATGCATGTTGATTGCACAATTTCAACGAGCTAAATATGAACATTTAAGAACACTCAAAAGCGATCAGCAAAAGTGACCTACCTGCCTACTTGTGAATGTTAAAATTTGTAAAGATCCTGCGTTTACGAGAAAGCAGGGAGGGGGGAATGGGGGGGTAGTACACATTTGTTTTTTAATTGTTTGCCAAGAGCCCACACATTTTGTGGAATATATGCAAACATTATTTATGATTATTTTGCTTTTATACACAGCACGCAAAGCAGCAGCAAACTTGAAAAGCGAAGACTGTAGAGCAACACAGTGTTCTTTATCACAATTACTTTTCCAGTAACCTTGTCGCTAAAGATTTAGCCTGCTTCAGAGACTTCTCTGAATAAACTTTGTCGAAGCAACTATCCTTCATGTATACATGGCGTTTGCATTGCCACAACAGGTCGGTACAAGTACTATCCCAATTACTTTCTTGTGTGCAGTTATTTTACAAAACTGCGCTGCCCCACCCTTAGACTGAAAGTTAGTCACTCATGCTGACTACTTGGCAAAAAATGAAAACGAGCAACATCACGAGAATTGCAGGCATACAACATATTATTTTGGCCCCTTAACTGATTTATGCATTTACTGAGGATAGATCAGAGCTGGTGCATTGCCGCAAACACAATCTATTTTTGTAAAACTTGATGCAACATTTCTAATATTTTAGAAAGAGCCCAGCATCGTAAAGATTGTGAAAAATTTGCGAGAGCTGGCAGGTACGGAACTGTCCACACTGTGCTGGCAATCTTGGAGGCCATGCTCTGCCAGGTACCACAACTTTTGACAAACCAGGACTAGTATAATTAATGTATAATGTATAATGTAATCCCTTTTGCTTGATTACATTTCTTATCATCCATTGCTCACGGCCAGCCTAACCCAGTGATAGCATAGATGCAGTGCCCCACAGATCACTGTCGAAACATGACAAGTGAAAACAATTGCAATAGAATCAGTAGATTACCTCAGCCCGAAGCACTACACCAAGAGATTACCACATTCTCATGAATAACGCCAACAGCGCAGCACGAGATGGGAGCATTAGTGGGGTCAGGTGCAAGAAAAACAAAAATATTTAACAAACTGCACTTCCTTTTGTGTTCTACTGCAGTCCAACTCTTTTCATTATCCTTAGTTGGCTATACTGTATACATCAAGGAGTGACTTCTAACCTTGTTGGCACGGCATCTTTGATATAGCATTTTAGTGCAGAAACTTTTTCACGTGAGCACAGGACCACACACAAGCGCTACTTTCAACAGAATGTTTATTGGAAGCATATTATATAAGCATATTTATATATGCCATCTTAGTCAGAAATACAAAAACAGAGATGCATCGAGATACAACAGTCCTCTCCCAGTTAAACATGGTGAAGGCATGCTAACACAACCTTGGCCTAGCTTCTGAATAGTTACAGTTTCAATTATCAGTCTCGTTATTTCTTCTTTGAGCATGCACACAACAAAACATTGGAAAACGTTGGAAAAGAGGTCAGCAACCATATGTGCTGCAGTGGGCTGCTAACCAGCCATCACCACATTTTCTTACATTGTTGCAGTGCTCTCTGAGTCTATCGTTTAGTTGTGCGCATCTCTTCCTGAGTCCACGTGAAAAAGTTTCCAAGCTAACACACTATATCAAACTATATACAATTTATAAATGGGACTTGATATATGTATCATTAGTAGCTGGCATGTTTTTGTTGCAGTGAGTGCCCCTGTTTACATAATCTTCTTACTTATAAAAGCTAAGCGACACTTTAGATTGTTTGGAGCACATTTTAGGCTTTAGCTTGACTTATCGCTACACTTTTGTGTCTCATTAAATGCCGATGTCAGCCTCATGGTTTTGGTGTACAAAGAGCTAATGCAATTAATTCAAGGAATCGTGTGCTCACTGCTTCATGTCAGCATCGTTGCTATTTTCCGCAGCAGCTTCCAGGTGGTTGCAGGTAACAGTCACGCACCCCGCGATTAAATGATGCATCTGCACAAAATAAGTGGTTACTCCCTTTGAGAGCACATATTCCTTTAAAACCACAAAATATTGAAATGATAATGAGCTTTGTTAACACCCCTAAATCAGTCTTGGTGTGAGCAAAAAGTAACGCAGCAGGTGCACATTTTTGGCAGAAACTGAGAGAACAGCAATGCTGGAAGTACTATTCACGTTCATCCTGCAGAATGTTTTTCTTTTTCCATTTTTAAAGGGTCCCTGAAATGGTTTTCATTGTACGCTTAGACATAGAGGGTATCTCTCACAGAATGCTTTCTCACAAGGGTTATGTGTCAGCATGCTATAATAAAACAGGCACAACTCTCCTCTCCAAGCCACGGCATCCCCCCTCTTCTTTTACACCGTACAGCCATCGCTATGTCCTGCCTCCTACGCGTGGTGATGCAAGTGTCGTCAATTTTCGGTCGATTTGAACTGAGTGTGTTCCCGTGTCTCTTTCCTACCCAGTTTTTCTTGTTAAAGGGGCAGTGAAACACTTCTTGGACATAATAAAAAAAACTTGCCGATCTTTCAGCGAGACGCCCGTGAACATGCGAGACAAATATTATTGTACTGCATGCAGCGGGGAATTGAAATCTCCTGTCAAAAGCAGCAAACAGTCGCTTGCTCTCGCATTGGCAACCATTGAAAGCAGTTGGTCCACCAACACCATCGGATGATTTTGTGATCGTGAGAACTTTCTCAGTAATACACACTTGCTTATGCTGAGTTAAATAAACGAAAAATACATATGTCTGTGATCGAAAATAGAGAGAAATATCATTTCCTCTTTGCACTGTGCATAGCTGCGTTTGCTGTGCTTGGCCTCTGAAATGACAGAGGCGTGCTGCGTAGCATAGTCTACCACGGCCGTCATGGGATGCCGCGATGACCCCTTTTGCAGCTGCGACCCTCAACTTCTGGCCAGGGCTGTACCCTCATGGCTTTTTCACTGTGTAGCTTCCAGCATGATAGCAGAGACAAAAAGAGAGAAAAAGCCAGGTATCTGAGCGATAGCTCTACTTATAGTTGAACAATTGAAAAAATTTTTGCACCATGAGATTCGTGAGACGACATCCCTTGATTAGTTATAAAAGTGTTTCATGGCCCCTTTAAGACTAAGCTACAAGGAGCAAACCTTCATGACAAACTTCGCGCAGCAAATGGAGATGTGATGACCTGATATGCAATGTTCACTGGCTCGCAAAAAAGAGGAGGACCCCGCGAAGTGTTCGCTGCATTGCTGCAAGCATATCAGGTGTTTCTGTTAAGCCTTTAACCAATTTTTAAATATCATCTGTGGCAGACAGCACATTTCAAAACTTGAGCTGGATTTATCAAACATGCAGAGATTACTAGCACGAGAAATCTAAATGCATATTCATCTAACTTTTAAGAAATAATAAAGCTTTCAATCAATTACCTTATGCCACATATTTTGCAATTACGAATGGTAGCTGCTGATTTCACAAGATGTATCCACATAGAACAAATTTTGAGGAAGAATTTTTCGTGATATAAGGTAAATTCCCGAAGTTGCCGACGAAATACATGGGCATTTCAGTTACTTTTGTGCTTCAATGCATGAAATGTTTTTTTCAAAATAGTAAGTGAAGCAACTGTGCATTTTTACCTCAAGTTCGACTATGCATATCTTGAAACCAGTGCCATCATTAGTATTCACTCTAAGTGGGTATGTCTTGCACGCTTACTGGCTACAATTTGCAATTTGCAAATCGCAACATATACTGTAAATTAATTGATTTAATAGATAATGAGAGATTTTTGTTAATTAGTCGATTATACATATTGATTTTTCGGGTGAATAATATCCACCTCTTCAAGTAGACCAACTTAAGGACTAGAATTGTGCTATCTGGCACATACAATCTTTAAATATTTCTTAATGTTTTCACAGAAACACCTGGTATATCCAATGTACAAACTAGAAAGTAGCTTGGTAAAGGATTTTGAATAGCGCAAGTATGTGAGAGGAATACAAGGAAAGACAGGGCGCTAACTTCCAGCAAACTTCATTCGTGAAAACGGCGGCTGATATACATTTCAACAACAGCACGTGACAGCAACTATTCAGCTTTTTAGGAAGTCAATCTCTTTATCAGCCTCTTTATCAGTCAAAAGCACTGACGGAGAACTCACACAATTTCCACTAGCACATACAGCATACAGTGCGTAGCGACAATGTTATTGCCCTTGCACTTTATAAGGAACATCACGGCGACAGCGACGCCAATGGCAGAAATGCACTTGGGGTGTCCATCTAATTGCTATTGCAATAAAGAACAAACATCGAATCGACACTTCTTGAGTGGGATGCACAGAAGGTACAACTGCGACATAGTCTAACTCAAGATGACGGCTTTCTGGCAGATGTTTTTACACATTGTAAGGCATGTTCAATTCCCTTCACAACTTTTTTTTTCAGATTTCAGCTTGTTAGGATATTTTTCTGCTACCATTCTAGGCAAATTACACATAAAGGTTGGTTCTCTGACAAATGTGAAACCTGTAGCTGCCACGAAAGCGCCTTTTGTTTCAAAACTGCAGGCGATGGTTGTGTTGACCATGAAGGTTGATGTTGACACTGGCATGCAGGGCTCGAATACTTTATAGCATGCAGTAGCTGTAGTTTACTCCCTACACACACCAGCTGTGCAAGACAAGCGCATTCTCAAGCGGAAGTCGACCACTCCCCTTCCGAGCCCACGCCAGGGCACTGTAATGCCGCAATTCCATCGTCCACCGCCGCCATCACCAGCTCGCCCGTCTGCCACCATGCGCCACTACCCAAGGAAGACAGATCTTTGGCATGCCCCCAACTACCGCCCGCTGTGCTATCACTGCGGAGAAACAGGTCACGTCTACCGCCAATGCCCATACCGCAACTTGGGACTGCGAGGATTCACCGTCAATGTGCCATGGCCGCAGCAAGGTGAAGGTCCTCGCGATATCGCTGAATACCTAGCCGCCACTAAAACCTCTTTCTGGGCAAGTTGGTGCATGCTTGATTACGTATATACTTATATACTTGAAGATTATATACTTATACTTATGTACTTGAAGATTATATTATATATACTTATATACTTCAAGACGGATATCCTTATATAAGGTCTCTGTCTCCCGCTAATAAAATTCAGTTGACAGTAACAGCGCCTGTGTCTCATCTTTGTTACTTTGTGGATGCCTATGTTAGCGCTGTAACAATTTTCAAACCTAGCCGCCACTCAGTGGAACCCACGACGACCATCCCGTTTGCTATCATACGGCCGCTACCTGTCCACGGACAACGCCGACAATGCCCAGCCTGGGGCCGGTCTGCAAGCCCATATCCGGAAAACTAAAAGCAGCAACCAATAAAAGTGCGGTTGCTGTTTGTTGAACTAACGAAGATCCTCTGCCACTGCCGAAGACGCCGAAAAGCCTGTTTCGACGACATACCATCGAGACGCTGCTATCCCGACAAAGTCTGGAAACAAAGCATATGCCAATGAAAGACAACCTAACGACGTGACGTTACAGCTTCAGATCAACACAACGCAGCCTTGATGCGACACCAAGACATAGCTGCAACGCAAGACAAAGAGCCACCAACCTTGATGTGCTTCTCGACGGCCACACAGTCACCACCTTAGTGGACACAGGAGCTGACTACTCCGTCATGAGTGGACACATCGCCACCCAGTTGAAGAAAGTTAAGACTGCATGGGAAGGCCCTCAAATTCAGACAGCTGGAGGACACCTAATAACGCCAATTGGAATGTGTATGGCAAGAATTACCGTTCATGACCGGACTTACCCTACCACCTTCGTTATCCTCCAGCAGTGTTTATGAGATGTCATACTCGGCATGGGCTTCCTGAACCAACACGGTGCAATCATAGACCTGAAGTCGAAGTTGATAACGCTGTTGGAAGATCAATCAATACTGCTGGACAGCTCTCGTAGTCACCACACCTTGAGTGTGCTCTCAGATGAAGTGAACATCCAGCTTCACTCTAGCATTGTCATTTCCATCAGCACCCGCAGACGTAGAAGGCGCCATCAAGGGTGATCAACGTCTACTGCTCGATTGTGAAATTTGCGTGGCAAGAGGGATCGTTCAAATGCCTGGAGAAAAAACGAAAGTGATGCTGACCAACTCAGCCAGGAGTTCAAGCACGTCAACAAGGGTACGATGATCACATACATCGAAGAAATTGTGAATACCAGCAATGCGTTTGTCCTCTCGGATTCTGCCGCATCTAATTCGACAACCATAGTTTTCGAACCAGACTTCGACATAAATACAAGCGTCCCCGTGAGTAAGCAACAGCAGCTTAGAAGTCTTCTCTGATGATATAAAGATTGCTTTTCGACGTCATCGAGGATTCGACAAACATCAATTGCTACTGGCAAATAGAAGTCAACGAGAGAGATTGCGAAAAGACCACCTTCATCACACCAGACAGACTCTATGAGTTCAAGGTCATGTCATTCGGACTGTGCTAGATGCCAGCAATGTTCCAGCACGTGATGGACACGGTGTTAGCAGGATTGAAGTGGCAGACCTGTCTTGCTTACGTAGATGACGTTGTCGTCTTCGCGCAAAACTTCGACAATCACCTTAGGCCACTTGTGACAGTACTAGGGGCCATCAACTTATCAGGGCTCACTCTGAAGCCGGAAAAGTGCCGCTTCGTTTACGATGAGTTTCTGTTCCTGGGCTTTGTCATCAGCAAATCTGGAGTCCACCCCGACCAACAGAAGACAGCTGCCATCACAAAGTTCCCGCAGCTCATCAACAAGAAGGCAGTGCGCAAGTTTCTTGCCATGTGCGCCTATTACAGACGCTTTGTCAAGGACTTCTCATGCATCGCTGAGCCGCTGACACATCTAACTATATGTGATGTCGAGTGCAAGTTAGAAACGCTGCAGGCCAACATATTTCAATAACTCAACCGACGCCTGCAGTCGCCACTGGTACTTGCACAATTTGATGAGGACGCCAATACAGAAATCCACACTGACACCAGTAGCCTAGGACTCGGTGCTGTCCTAGTCCAGAGGAAAGACGGACTTGAACGGGTTATTGCTTATGCTAGCTGGTCACTGTCAAAAGTGGAAGACAATTATTCTACGACCGAAAAGGAATGCCTTGCCATCATTTGGGCTACAGCAAAATTCCACCCCTACCTATATGGCAGGCCATTCAAAGTTATCAGCGACCATCATGCGTTGTGTTCGCTAGTGAATTTAGAGGGCCCTTCAAAACCCCTGGCCAGATGGAGCATCAGACTACAAGAACATGACATCACTGTAATCTACAAGCCCGGACGAAAACACTATGATACTGACTGCCTATCACGCGCCCCCGTTGACTCTCCGCCGCAAGACAACGAAGATGATGACGCCTTCCTTGGAATAATAAGCGTGGAAGACTTCGCTGAATACCAACGAGTAGACCCCGAGCTAAAAAGCCTTGTCGAGTATTTGGAAGGGAATACCAATGTCGTCCCTAGGCCATTTAGGCAAGGATTGTCTTCATCTTAACTTCAAAATAATCTACTCATAAAGAACTTCTCACCAGTCCACGCCAACTACCTTCTTGTTCCCTCAGCATTGGGTCCAGAAGTACTGCACGCCCTACATAACGTTCCGACCACTGGGCACCTTGGATTCTGCCAGATGCTATCAAGGATACAGGAAAGATATTACTGGCCACACCTGACTGCCGATTTCTCCCATTATGTCAAGACATGTCGAGACTGCCAGTGATGCAAGACACCAACGACAAGGCCAGCGGGATTACTACAGCCGATCGAGTCTCCTTGCAGACCATTTCAGCAGATTGGGATGGATTTGCTGGGGCGCTTTCCGACGTCGACATCTGAAAATACGTGGATCATCGTGGCCAAAGACTACCTTACCCGCTACGCCAAAATGAAAGCTCTGCATAAAGGTAGTGCGGCCAAAGTAGCCAAATTTTTAATTGAGAGCATCCTGCTGTGGCATGGTGCGCCAGAAGTCCTCATTGCTGACAGAGGAACAGCTTTTACTGCTGAGCTTACTCAAGCCATCCTGCAGTACAGCCAGACAAATCACCAGTGGACCAGTGCCTATCACCCGCAGAAGAACAACCTAAAGGAATGACTGAACAAGGCGCTTCCCGGCATGTTAGCAATGTTCGTCGACGTCAAACACAAGATGTGGGATGTGATGCTTCCATATGTCACCTTTGCTTACAACACGGCAGTGCAAGAAACAACCCAGATCGCGGCGTTCAAGCTGGTTTACGGAAGGACCCCAACAATGACTCTCGACACAATGCTGCCGCACGTCACCAACAAAGAAAATGTTGATGTCACTGCCTACCTCCAGCACACCGAAGAAGCCCAACAGCTTGCACACCTGTGCGTCAAGAACCAGCAGAGGACCGACAGTCGACACTACAATCTTGGACGACGTGACGTCGAGTACCAGCCCAGCGACTGTGTTTGGGTTTGGACCCCGATACGCCAACGAGGATTCAGTGAGAAACTATTGCGACATTATTTCGGACCCTACAAGATCATTCAACACAGTGGCACACTTGATTATGAGGTCGTGCCAGACAGCATTTCGCTATCACAGCGGTGCCGCTCATGACCTGACATAGTCCATGTTGTACCACTTAAAGGGAAGCTGAAACACTTTTCGAAAAAAATGAGTTCTCTGCGGCATTCTACAGTTTTGAGTCCCCTGAACACGAATATCTCGTTCAAAAAGGGCGGAAACAAGCGCAAGCGGCTGTTTTTTCATGAAAACGCGCACCAGCGCCTCAGGGTATCGCGCGAACGCCGCTGTTGCCCGTGATTGGTCGGAGCCGCTGTGACGTCAGTGGCGGCAGTCGCCGGTCGGCGCCGCCGCATGCCGCCGTTTCAGAGCGTAGCACGCTGTTCTGTTCTGGCTGCATAGCTGAGTTGTAAGCATTATGGAACGTTCTCGCTGTCTCGGACAGCTTGTATTTTCGCCGTACATGTTCGAACCGACAGTCGATACGGAAAACGATGGCGGCAACGGCGGCAACGACGATGTTGAGTGTGCCAAAAGCGAGAGCGATGTGTACACCTTCTCGCGCGCTGGAAATCTTAGCTGTTATGTATGCTTTTTTTTTTCATGTAGCTGCACGTTCCAATGGCGGGAGAAAAAATGCGCTAAAGTGTCACTGGGAACTTGCTGCTGGAAGAATGCCGAAGCACTAACTTCTCATTAGATTGTAAACACGGGTACAATTCCGCGATGTCAAGCACCTTGCCGCTGCTTGTCTGAAGTCCCGTGGTTTTCTGAGCGTTGATACACGATCGCTAACATAAGTGCCGCGTTTCAAAGCGCGCACATGCAGTGCTGCGAGGTACAGTCATGGAAGTTGCTTATCATACACATCCAGATCGATATGGTCAGGGGGATTATATGTGCAATATTCAGAATATGGTTTGACGACTTTGCGATTGTGGCTCGATCAAGAATCGGTATGCTAGTGTTGGTATGCATAATCGGTATGCTCCATGCTAGTGTTGACATAGATATTAGGCAGTTTTAGCACCGCCGTGTGGTAAACATAACTGCAACCGTACGTCGAATGTCACTATAGGCAAGCCTATACTCCAATTTATACCTCAGGTGCAACGCTGTGGAAGCTACGCACGAAGTCCGTTTACCAAAATTTATTACTGCGCGCGTTTCCGTCTATGGTTCGCGGCGTGCCAGCGGCATTTGCTCGCACGAGCATGCACGTGAAGCTGCCGCGACGGGCTGCAATTAAAGAATGCCGAAAAGAAAATTGATTTAAAAGAACGTGTTAGCAGCCGTATAAGTACACGGATTGTTTCTATGGGTAAATTCTTTTTTTTCATTCAGAACTGAGCTTATATATGAAAAGTTTTCTCAAAAATCGGGTCAAGAAACACCGAACTTTTTCTAAGTGCGAACGCAGCCACTGCAAGAAGTATCTCAAGCATCCACAGCGTTGCACCTGATGTATGAAACGGAGTATAGCAACGCTAGCAACAACGCGTTTCCGCATTTGTCGTAAGGCTATCCGGCTATCACGGAAATGGTCCGAGCACAGCACAGTTGATTTCGTCGGCACGAACTTATCTCTCCTCACCGCACTGCGCTGCAAGCTCCTTGTGCTTCGGGAACCTGTGAAACACCACATAGTCTCGCCCGCGTGTGTTGCGCAGCCGAATGCTGCACAGAACGAGGGCATGTTGGGCGCCCTTGGCTGTAGGCACTCACGCAGCACAGAAGGAAAGAACAGTTTACGAAAATCGCAAAACAAACGTGAGCGGCGGCGGCGGCAAATCTCTCGTAGCGTCGTTCAGTAAAGCGCAGGACGGAAAGAGGCATGCCAGCACGCCGGTCCGGCAGCTCAGTCCCTGCCAGTGACGTCACTCTCACCGGTTCTCTCCTCTGGTAACCTCCTCACCCGGCGCTCCGGGAAGCGATGGGGGCGTGTCCGCGGGGGTGATTTAGAAAGCGATTTCCGCCCCTTATGTTAACAAAACGAAGAAAAAAATTTCGGAACCGTAAATTATTAGGTCTGTTCTTCCCAATCCCAGCAATTCATGGAAATTGAAAACCGCTTCAGCTTCCCTTTAAGCTGTTCTACCAGTGCTAATGAACTTGGGGCTTTGCATAGCTGAATTCAGGACTTTCTTTTTTTGGACTATGTTACTTTGGACTTTGTTTCTTTGTTAATTTATTCCTTTTTTTTTATTAAGTGTCCTTTTTCATTCTCCTAATTGAAGCATCGGGACAATTCTTTTTGAGAGGGGGGACAGACACGTATGCTTGTTTGTGTTTTTTCGGGTGACTCCTTTTACCCGTCTAACAAATGTTATCGCTCAGCATGGGACGCACTTGCATTTATCGGAAGTTTCTCGAATGTTATCGATGGTTCTATCTGCTGTCTGTTTTCACTCAAGCTTGTGCAATCTGATTGCATTTGCTACGTGAATTGTGTCGAATTTTCTGGCAGACACACAGGCATCAACAATTACTCTGGAACCTTTGATGACCCATGTATAAAAGTAAATGCGCTTAACTGGCAGATCAGATTTTCGGCAATTGCCGACTGTGTTCGTCTATATCATTGTCCTTTCAGTGCAGCCTGCTTTTGAGGGCACAGGTTTATCCAATAAAATTCTAGTTTCGTCAATCACAGTTTTTCTACCTTCTTCACAGTCACAACTACGTGAGAATATGCTAATAAATATAAGCTTCATGAAGCAACATGTTTATAGCAATCATGGTGACGTGTGGATAGCCGAGTGGATTGCTCGCCCAAGTGACATCACGCTATTTAGCATGGAAAGGAGCGGCTGAAAACTCAGGGAAGCGGCACCGCTGCTATTGGTAGCTATACCACATTTTTAAAACATTACATTACGCGCTTTACATGGAGTGCTTAAATCTCTCTCCTTATGATCAGAAGTGTTGTGAAGTGATGTCAGCCGTAATCAGACTGCCTTGCAAGCGCTGAAGGTGCGTGCATTTTTCATTTGATATGTTTTCTCTTGTCCTTCCTTCCCTCTCTCCGTTTCGTATGCATACGCTCCGAGACGGAAGCACTAAACATTCATGTTTCAACCGTCGAACTGCATGCTGTCGTATTCAGTAGACATGCCACATGTATCTTAACGATCCAACAAGGAGGAACCAACCTGCCGACCTAGTGCTCTTGTACACAATCGTCAAAATTGCTCCAGGATCCCTTTAAGTATCTGTCTTTATTAATGTCAATGGTTTCTGCATTACCATGCCATACATATAAACAACCTAAAATGCTCTGGCCACATGCACACTGAACTCTCAGAAAGGGTGGAAAGTTAGCTAATCCTAATTAAATGATCTCAATGATCTTACGACATAGTAATTACACAACTTGGTTCCTAAATTTTCACTCACAACCCAAAAATAGTTCACAAGATCTGCTGAACTTAAACAGTTTGTCCATTAATATCTCATTGTCTTTCGGTGCCGCAGCAGCACTAAACACAACTCCTTACTTAGGGCAGTGAATGCTCGACAATAAACTGGGAGTCTAATATAAAGGTCAAACCAAAGGCGGCTTTAATAATTAATTAAAGCACATGTATCACACAACCTTGGGAATGCGTTACACACACAATCTGACCTAGCCAAAGACATTGTTTTCTAGTAAACGTTTCATGTCATACTTTGGTTACTGATCTTTCAACGTGTGTTGATCCCTTCATTTGACAGAATGTGCGCTCTTGACTAAGGTTTTGTAGCAACCAAATGGGGCTATAAGGTTCAAATGACTGAACAAATATCTTTCTTTTTAATATTCAGCATGGCCAGAAACGTGGTCTAAGAATGATACCTTTTCCCTTCTGCACTAACGCCGTTGAATATTGATTTTTTTTTTCCAAATCATAAAATGTTGCTATAATCTTTGTAGCAACAATGGCTTGAAATGTTTATTATATTTGCCCCTCATCTCATCCACCTAGTACTGTACAACCTAATGGAGTGTTACAATTTGTTTCGGACAGCGGGCTTAATTGTAAGAGTTGGAAATGCCTCCGAGGGAAGCAAGACAGGAATGCCAACAAGCACGGCACACAAACATATATTCCAACAAGAAAAACGTAAATACGAGGACAAAGGGCATTGGGGGCAAGCAAGAAATATATCCAAGTGTGACTACAAAGCATTCTGATCAAGTAACACTTCACAGTTTGGCTGGCGTCCCACAAAGCTGGCATGGCGTGTCGCCCTACGATTTTCCTGAGAAGAAACAGCAGGCGACCTCTCCTGGGCTCTCGTTCGTCAGTGGGTGATAAGTGCGGAAGACTTGTCCTTTAGAGGTCCCCTTATCCATCAGCACTTCACCAGGTCCCTCTGGCAATGGTTGGCCTACCGATTGCTGACATCTGACATAAGCCGCAACGCATCTTTCTTGCTCCATTTTTCAGCTCCGTCTGGCTCTACTAATGTGATCCCTTTTTCTTCAGTAGGCTGCTTGAGCCATGCATAATTTGCAGATTTGCTGAGTACTCTTTTAGAGTGCTCCTTGATTCATGGTTTTCTTTTTGATGCTTATTTTTCCACACCACGATCACACATGCAAGAAAATGTCATCCTGTTGTAAATGGTGCACGCGCCTTGGTGCATGTGCTTGCATGGTTCTGCCACCACTTTGTCGTCCCCTTTGAAGCGTCGTTCGCCACTGCACCACACAGACCTGTACTTGGTTGTTATGATGGATTTGTATGCTCCCTGTGTAGCAAATGCTGGTTTTAGAACACGAATAATTCCCCAGCTTTTATTGGTGCATCTTGTAACATATGCCTTTGTAAAAATGAACATTTTTGTAGTGCCTGTTGATGTGTGCTATAGTGCCACCCTGCTAAGAATTGCGAAGTGAGGGACTACTGCACACAAAAATAAGTTTGGAAAAATTGGCTGTTTTGCCTGAAGGCAGACCATTGAAAGCAATAGCAAGGTTTGGTGTTGCACTCGTGCTCTCACAACACGCAGAGGTGACATGGTATGACACAGCAAGCAAGGCAACTGCTGCTTCCCAGCAAGAACAGCACCCTGGCAGATACCAGGCACATAACAACACAGGCACAACGAATAACACTGGCAGCAGTGTTACAGGTGTCACACCTCAATAGTGCGCGAGATAACACAGACAGAAAATTGTTGAAGTTTGTCTGCGCCCAATCAAAGGATTAGATAGATGTAGCTTGACATTTACCCTCCTCTCAAACCAATGTATGCACTACAGTGCCATGTGCACAGAGCTGCTCAGCAAGAAGGCTAATGTGCATGCGCACAATGCTCACACCAACAATGGAAGCTGGAATGCGGCCCTGGCTCCAGCAGAGCTGAGTGAGCATCATGGTGCATCCACTTGGCTTCATAGCTTTTGCTGCCAAATGCACTGTGTGCCTCAGGAGAAATTCTAACCCTCCATGCATGGGCTGTGCATGTGCCATCAATACCAGAACAGCATGGTGCGTGGTGAAATGAACACACCTTGAGTGTCCGTATAATTACCATCGCATGAACAAAAGTAGATGATGATATACTGTAAAACAATTACACAAGCTAAATCAGAAGACATAAATGCATGAGATTCCCATGAACAAGAAAATTGTTTGATCTCTGTCTTGCTTACTGTAAAGCATGCAGAGCATTCAGATCACCAAAAACTAATACCTCTAATGGCAACGTCAACCTCATCTCTCTTTCCTTTTCAGTTTTAGTAAGTCACTAACACACAACAACAAACCCCAATTTACACAGAATTTCAGAATCAGAATGAAAATTTATCATTAAATGCTTGGTCATATACAGTTATTCAGTATGCAGAAGGAGGTCCCATAGACTGTATCGGGACCTCCTGTGAAAAAACAATTACGATAGTTAACTCAAACCAACAGTAGCACATCAATAAGGTAATACACAAGGAAAAGAAAAAGAGCATAAACAGAACAAAATACAGAATCAATTACAAAGATCAAGGTTTTAGCATATCTCATGGTAGCAAGGCAAATCCCAGCATAACAGAAAATTGTATGGACACGAAAAAAATACAAGTGTTAATTCCTATCTTTATAAGCATACTCTAACCTTTTTATGGTAATTTGCAAATGCCAAGTGCTTACCTTTTTTTTTCTTATTTTTCATGGCCTGTTATATCAAAACAGCCATGGCTTTTTAAATTCTGAGTAATAATTTCACAACAAACGTTAACATAAACCCTTCTGACTACTTCACACTGACTGGCCTGCAGCCCCTTTTTGTTACCTTCATGTATAGTAACTTCTCCTCTCACGACTATAATTGTTCAATGGGAAACAATGACGATAATGACACACCTTTCGAAGCTTACCGGTCGTGAATGCTGGGCTACATGCCGGCCTTATCTTTCTCCAGCGTTCCACATGTGCCATGACCATCATGTTGTTGACTACAGAATCCCCAAAGTCAATTTCCTGTGAAAAGCAGCAAATGAGAACTAGCACAAAGACCTAATGCATCCAACTTTCTGAAGGCCTTGGCTATCAATTCCTGCTTAACATTTTTTAGTTACTGAGACTATTGATACCCAAATTGTAGGAGCATTCAAAAAGTGAAATTTTGTTAGCGAACGTAATACTGACACTATGAAAATTGATCCACGTATCAAATGAAGTACCAAATACTTTATATTTAAGCTTTATTTCCACTAATTATCAAGAAAAAGATAAAATCAAAGCTGCAAGGCTTATTTGTGGCCTAAAATGCATCTACTGCTATTCAAACAAAGATACAACTGAACAGTTTGTAAACAAGGAACTAAAAAAGGGTGACGATTTTTGCATGATGACTTAAAAAGATACAGACGTAGACACGTTCGGCACCCTTAAGTCATTTGCTGTACAAGCCATCATGACAAAGGCAACGGCATGACAGAAAATATTTACATAATGATGATAGTGACAACAGCAATACACTAACAATGACTGCTGTATGATATGACAATGACAACACGATAAGAACAGCCTCATGATGACATGACAACAATGATGGCATGTTGACAACACTTTTGTGACTGAAATTGAAGACATCATATTGCTGTCTTTTGTGAAAAGGTTACCGAGAATGACTGCTGACTAAGAACCAAACTGAAAATAACTCTGCATCACTTAACATTGAATTAGATCATTTGAGCAATCAATTGACTACATTTTAACCTGCCAACCTTGAAATTTTGTATATTTGATCTTAGAGTCTTTTAACTCGCTTCCACATCTTATTATCATATCCCTTTTAACCCCTTCCATGCCATGAACAAGTTGGGCCTGTCCACGCGTTTCTTGTAAAAATGGCCAAGGATGAGCTCAGCTCATCAACGATACTTTTCATTTTCTAGCAATGCCACAGATGAGCTGGTTTCGTCTCAGTACTTTGTCAGGCTTCTGGTAGATGCATTTGTCCATCTACCAGAAGCCTTGTGCTGCCCCATGGACTAAGTACCTTAGTCCATGGGGCAGCACAAGCAAAAGTGACTTTATTCTGGCAGAGGAAAACATGTTGGCAACTGGGGTCCTTAAAAATAATTTGGCTATTTGGTGAGTGTGGCACGGAGGAGGTTAACCTGCCCATGAGAATGCCTTAAAAAGTGTGCAGTTTGAGTGTTATACTACAATGTCACATTACATTAGATTCTCGAAGTTGGCACTTAGTTATGGCTATGCTAACTATCCTAGTTTGCC
This sequence comes from Dermacentor albipictus, assembly GCF_038994185.2. NCBI lineage: Eukaryota > Metazoa > Arthropoda > Arachnida > Ixodida > Ixodidae > Dermacentor > Dermacentor albipictus. The sequence continues at coordinate 105,729,636 of NC_091824.1, read as the reverse complement.
AATCTGTTCTTCAATTTGTTTAATCTATCTACATGCCAAATATCTCCACATCTCTTTTATCCACCCCATGAGAAAGACTTACACATGTACTTATGCCATTCCATCATGATGCTATGGCAGCTCAAACACAACCTTTTAGGTTATTGCTGCTTCCGCACAGTAAAATATTTTTATTTGTGCCTTGTGTGAGCAGACTTATCGACAATCAACTTTTACTCCCACTAAGCTCCCACCAGGCAGTCTTTGAGAAATAACGCATGTATTCTGCAGCGCATATACAAATATTGAGTATAGGCATTAATGAGAGTGTTATTTAGTGACCAGGCAGGTTTATTTAGCATATTCAATATGTGTTCTAGTTAACATTAACAGTTACTCAAAAAAGCAGCACATCTCTCACCATTCTGTTTGGCAACAAGTTAAAGTCCTTCACGAGTACCTGCTTCACCAGTTCTGGCTCTGCAACTATCAAACTTGGCTTTGCAGCTTCAAAGAACCTAAGCAAAAAACACAGAAATCCATCCACTAACATTTTCATTAGATGAAGCTTCCCATTTGCTTTTAATAAATACAGATGTACACTGCAAAAGCCCCCGAGAACCTCATGTTTCACAAAATGCAAGAAGACTTCCACACATAATGGATTAAATTATTACACTAAGTTTACTGTAAAGCTGTTTAAACGAAAAGAGCAGGTGCAATACTGTCAAGGGTACGCCTAATTTCTTTTAATGCCAATGTGAGCGAGAAAGAAACACTTTAATGGAAGCTTGAGAGCCTCACCTAGAAGCTCACCTAGCATGTTACTACAGATAAAAGTGGTGACACATAAAACGACATACATAAAGTACATCGTACTTGGACAGTATTTATTCAAAAGAACCTTACAGGCCCTATGGCAGGGCATAAAGTAAGGGGGGCATATTAAACAGTAAAATGTACAAAAAGTACAAATTTCCAACAGGAACAGTGCTATAAAAAGATTACCGTGTTACACAATATTGAAGGCACTAGGAATACAAAGCAATATCTGAAGGCACACGAACACTTGTTACTGTTAACAGAGCAAAGGAATACCGTTTATGAAAATGATATACAACATGGCAAAAATGCACAATAACATACACTAGATTGGTCACTCGTGAACGGTATTGAATGGGAAAAGCATGAGTAACTGAGAGCGGAATGTGTCGGGATTAGATATGGAGGCTATGTTATCAGGGAGGTCATTCCAGAGACGGATGGCACGTGGTAGCGGAACGTATAAAGATGCACTCTTTACACTGGTCACAGTATCTGACTTAGGTCAGTGTCCTGTAAGTATTTTCATGGCCCCTTCATAGGACGGGACGCAACATTGGAACCACTCCCGGGTTTAAGTACATATTCTATCTGAAAACAGGATCTGCAGCATGTGTTCAATGAAAACATGAGCATGACACTACTTACAGCTGGTCAGGCCTAGTCTCAAGTGAGCTAAAGCTTTTAGCCTGTTTCAGTTATTTTTTTCCTTAACTAATATCAAGCATTATGTTGAAACGGACTTGCAAATTTAGGGATACAAGTGTCACAATAGGCTATACTGGCCAGTTGCCTGTTCTCAACAATTATTATGTTCAGTGTGGCACCCATCACCGGTAGCATGCTTCCCCTGCAATATGCTACAGCACTTGTAGCTCCAGTTCATTCACGTTTTTCCAGGCAGAATCACTACTCTCAACAAATGCTTACACACCACACACAAGCTGCACCAATGTTGCCTTCAAGAACTTCATTTGTTTCTCTTCTAACACAAGGAAATGAGATGTCAAGACTGCTCACCCAGACAGTCGCCCATACTTTTGGTACCTCTCTTGGTCGGGTAAGTATACAGGCTATAAATAAAACCAAAGCTATGTTAGCATAACTAAGTGCCTAGGTATATAAAATAAGCATGCTGCGATGCAATGAAAGATGATCAGAAAGGAACTTCTTCCTATAGTCTACCTCAGTAGTCCCTTGCAGCACTGTGGAAGCAACACAAATTCTTGGCCAATAGAAAGGTCGAATGCTCCTCGAAATGTACTCATCTGTGCCACGTCGTCTGCTCTGCATCTGCTTGGCATCCTCCATGACACACTCCATGAGTGGTGGATTGACGCAAGAAATGTTTTGATGCCATAACTGTAAGCTGTGTTTGCATGTAGGCGACAGTGGGATCTCGCGTCATGTGCACGCTTTCTCTGCAGTTGCCTTGCATCTTCCATAGCAAGTAGTGAGGGCAAATGCCCTTATAAATGTTCGCGTGCACCACTGCACCTACTCGGCATTTACTTTGCATTTGCTCACTATACCGGCATCATGTGCCATGCTAGAGCGGGGCAGCAAATTAATGACACAGTGAACAATAAGGCCTTTCCAAAGCAAAAGAGTTAAAGTTGCCCTTGGCGACGTGCCTTAGTAGGACGAATTCAAAGCTCTGTATACTGTTGCCTGATGTCTAGTGGTTTGCTAAGTGATGCTCGAGAGAGGCTCTCAAATTGTTAATATAGGGAATGGACTTTACTTGCCTGTCGTAATTCTCTACTGAGCAAGAAGAAGAATTGGCCCGATACTTCCGTGTGCCGACCATGCACCCACAGTACTTCACAGTTTACTTCGAAGTCGGTCGCTTTGCATGTATCCAAAACTAAGTTCCTCTGCTTGTATAGAGGAGGAAAAGGAACCGCAATACTGATACTAGATGCTCTTGCTTGAAAGGAGCAAAGACTTTAACCATAGTAATGTTGTTTAGTTGCCTGCTTATGACCATTTGTATATATTGTCTTTTTTTTGCATGCAAGTGGGTGTGCATCTCTCAAAGGAGAGAAGTTAATGTATCACTACTTGTATTTCTATTCAAAGAGTTTCATGTCGGGATCGGTGGGTAGGGGGGGGGGGGGGGAGGGGAGAAGGATAGGGCGGTCCCGATGGGCACCCCTTGAAGACGTGCCTGGTTATTGATTTCCGTAGTATTATTGCTCAATGATTAAAGAAGCACAGTCTGCACCAGGCATGAGCTGTTGTGAACGATTTGAGGCAGAAAGATGCCATGTGAGCTAAGTGATGGCATTGCAGTGAATAGGAAATAAATGTCTTGCATGTTTCTGTAGCATTACATCTACATGGAATTACTGCATATAATCCAAGAAGCAGCAAAATTTGATATAAGTCTCCCATCTTTAGCATCAAATGAACCTGTAGTTGTGAAAGAAAGCCACACCTCATGTTCGCAGGAGCCAGGATGGACTCAAGACAAGCAATAAATGTGTCTGTCTTAAGACATTAAAGCATGCTTGAATACAAGCTAAATACATAACACATTCAACTGATGGCAGCTGAAAGATTTCTCGGCCAGCAATAGAAACATGCCATTGCAGCATCCTTTGCCCCTAAAAGTTCAGTACTGCCATCTGTCAAAACACATTCCAATCAGTGAAACGATGGAGATAAAAATAAGAGAGCAATAAACCTCTGCTCTGCTTTTCCCCGTTGTATTCAACAGCTAGAAATCAAATGCAACTTGGTTGTCCCCTGTGCTGCTACTCATTGCACAGCTCGATGTAGCAGCATAGCAAACCAAGGAACCACCAAGGAACTGCCAAGGAACCAAGGAACCAAACAGCCCAGGGGTGAATGCCAAAACATCCGAAAGTTCTGCTCTCACATGACCACCTTCTGCATTGTAGTGTCATGACACATAAAGCCACAGGGAAACAAAAACAAATCTGGTTAGTAAAGAAAGCTATTACATTAAGTTATTCAAGAACCTGTGAGGGTTGTCAGTATTTTTTTCTACAGTTTCGAGGAACTTCATTTAATACAAGAAATTGAAAGTTACAAAATGTCATATCAGTGCTTTTTTAATGCTATTTTTACATTTCAGATAAACTATTTTTTCTTCAGCCCTTAAGACTTGTGAACTTTTTTTCAATATTTGTATCTCCTTTGTGATGCATAGTTGTTGGTATCAGAGTATGCTGTACCTTTATGAGAGTGCGGTACAAGGGACGAAGAATAAGTGACAGTGTTTCATATGGCACATTTTGTTTTTTCCAGTGGTTGCTGTGCCTTGCGAGGTAGCTGCAAGAAATGATGAAGGGAGACAGTCCAGCATGCGCACGTTGTCAGAACATCAATCCAACTAAAGTACCTTAAAATTATTTTATTTTATTCTTCACATGTAGCAGCTGTCAAGCAAAAACGTAATTATTGAAGGAGATCCCTATTAGCTTATTGTCTCAGTCTATAAGCTCTCGCTAGCATAAGGTAGCACCATCATACTGCATCTAATTCATGTACTTACATCACACTAAAAAAGAAAGAAAATTGGTCTCATCAATGACTTTTTCCTTTTTCCACCATAGCATCTCTCATAACGCAAGGTGCAGTCTCAGGACCTTACATCCCATAATTTGAAGCTGCAGTGTTTGAATTCTGACTAAACTGGTTAATCTATTTAGATAAGAATCAGAGTTGTGCATTGGTGCCCACCATTCTATTCCCCACTTCATATTAGAGTGTGGACATCCTCATTAATTCAACTCCTTTTAACTGCTCGAAATGGTGAGAGCCAGACCATTCCCACTCCTGGAGTGCCTGAACTGAACCATTCCATTCATGCAATCCCAGTATATGAAACACTTTTTCTATAATTGTTTACTACTTGCACCTTGCATGCCTCTTAACTAAAAGCATATTTTTGAAGTCCTAACTACTTTACAACAATCCCTATGTACAATCTTATCGCACAAAGAACATGCTCATGGCCTCTTTACCTCTGCAGCCCATTGTTACCTGTAGTGTTTCAAATATGTATTGCTCTAATGTGAAGCTTTCTTTGCGAATCCTCCCAGAGATTCCCGATAGGGGTTGGTTGTTGTTACCTTGTTGAAAAGCTCATACTTACAAAAAAGAAAACTCAATTAGGTTCCGCGATGATGGGATCACGATTGAGGTTTGACCCACAGCAGAATGATGCTCTAACCATTAGGCCACATCGCAGATACACTTCAATGGTGCCACCACCAACTACCTCTTTGAGAGGATCACCACCTGCCACAATGCATAGAACAAGTGCACAAGTGCACAAGAGCACTTGAGCGTATGTCAGTTTCCTTTACAGCAAAGACGCAGGAACAAAATATGTAAATTTATAGCATTTGATTAACTGCATCATGAAAGCATCGCTTTTCATAGACTTCAATAGGTGCATTGGACTTGCATAATTTTTTTTAAAGAAGCCTTTTGTGAAATTTGGTTTCTGCAAGAATATCCCTGCCTATGTGCTGTGAAAGGGATCATCAGTCCTCAAATCAAGCATTGTGCTTACACTTGGAAGGTAGAGCACATACCTAGTTAATACAGCACCCATACATAAAAAGCTATTTTGCAAACACATATACAACGTGCATACTCAAGATAATTGCATGTGCCATAACACTAGACAAAAATATACATAAGACATTATTGCAGAAACTTAAGTGTCTTGCTTATCATACAGCGTCAACAAACATATGTTAGCTGCACGGGTTACAGGTCATTGATATATGATGTGATTGCAAGATACATTCTCTTCTTGCAATCAAGATAACTCGAAAAGATGTCAATTTATGATGACAGCCTGAATTGCGGTCCCTTCTCTGAAACACCTCCCTCCTTACAATAAAAAAGAAAGAAAAGAAACACGCAGAGCAATGGCTCACTCTCTAGGCATGTTAATTTAAAAAATTGCCTTTAATAATCGAGGCCTTCATAAGTGAACTTATGCCTTGTCATGTTTATACAGTTTTTCTTCAATCTAGGATTAAGCCAGAGCTGACACTAATTTTTGACATCATGATACAGCTGCCAGCTTGTGACTGCTGAAGTTAGCTTCACTTTAGCTGCACATATGTTGACTGTTTCGCAAACACATTGCACGTGGTGACCCAAGCAAGGTTTGCATTCTAAATAAGATCCACCATTAACAAAAATCCATAATTCATTCGAGATTCAATCACATAAGGCAAAGTAGAAAATAGTTTTACACTGCCAGATAAGTATGCCAGATAAGCATCAGGGCAACACGTGCAAATTGTGTCAGGAAGGGCCAGCAACACTCAAACACGTGTGGGAGTGCAGTGTAATTATAGGAAGGATGGCAGTTACTTCGGAGACCCTTTCATTGAGGTGGGCCGTTGCTCTGCGCAGCTCAGACCTCGGCATCTAGACACGGGCAGTCCGGCAAGCCCGTCAAACGGCATTGAGGCAAGACCTTGACATTCCCTCATGGAAACCTATGCCCGGGTAGCATTAAACCTTGCCGGAAGTTCATTAAAGTTGTACCCATGCATTCACTGTATGTGTCATGCATTCAGCTAAATTATTTTGCGAGCTTCAGGTCTAGAATAAGCGAAAGATATTGATGTGTTTGGCAAGGTCATCTTTCTTTATTTCATATCTACTGGCATATTAACGAGCACCATATGTTCAAGGACATGTCTGTAATCCTTCTGGACACTCGACAGTGTGCAAAAAGACATTGCGCACATTCTGAATCACTGTGGACTCGTGCAGGGTACGACATTTAGTGACATAATTTTTCGCCTCCATCCTTTTGTCATGGGTGAAGTGTGCTCTTGCTAAAGTGAATCATATGTTTTCACAACTAGAAGTTGCGATCTTTAAAGACACTTCATTCTTGTAACATGTAAAGGTTAATGCCTTCAGAGCTGTTGAATGCGCAGAATATAGTGTTGTTTGTAATCACTGTGGCACAGGTAGTCATTGGTAAGTAGATACTGAAAGAACTGGTAGAAGAAATACAATACATTCGCCATGTCTAGTTTAGTTGAAATGGCAAGTTTGCTAATTTGGTTGCCTCGCTCAAAACTAACATCTAGTACTAGCGCTCCAGGACTATGTGCCCTTACCATTCCAACTCCACTACGGAATCTCACGCTCCCATTCCATCTGTCCAACTGATGTCATCATTCCACTCCTATTCCATCCCGCTTGCCTAAAAATTTTGAATTATCCCGGAATCAAATCAACTCCACAGTTGCCACGCTGCAATTCTGATATAAATAACTATAAGTGAATGAAGTACAATAGCAAGACATCAAGCGGCGAATTGGAATTGGTTTTTGAGCCAACCAATTCACAGTGGCAGAGTGGATAAATTCTCACACATACGTGAACCTTAGCAGTGCTTAAAATGAGCCCCCCCCCCCTCCCCCCCTCCCAATTTCTCCTTCCATTCTTTAAGGAGGGGCTCGGCCTACCCTTGATAGATCAACTGTAGCACTGCTGCCCCCTTTCGCCAAACACTGGACATGATTTTATTACCAGTGGTGCCTTGTGTGAGGCAATCCTAGCTCTCAAATTTTTCACTTAATGATTTAATTGCAATTAATCGTGGGACGTGGAAAACAGGAAAGCAGGCATTGTCGTACTACTGCATGCATTTCCCAGAGGCAGCGCACAGTGCACATGACAATCACCGCCTTTGTTTGACCAAGATTCTTGGCATAGCACATTGTTTCATGAGCTACCCGAGCGTGAAGTTACCTGTTCGTCAATTAGTGAAGGTTCACCTTTGTTTCTTTTGGTTACCAGTTAAGTTTCATTCATTTAGTTGTGCATTACGAGTGCTGAGATATACCAAATGTCTGAAACCATAAAATGTATTGTTGTAGTGCCTGAGATTGTCAATGAAGCAAAACAACTAAGTTCTGTTTTGCAATTAGACATATTTACTTTGTGTTCACATATCTTAAACCCTTTACCTCCAGAGTTATTTTTGAAAGAATGTTTCCAATATATATATATATATATATTAGAAGGCAATCATATGAAAGATAACTTTACAAACATCTTGGCAGGTGGCCCTGCCTTCATCAGAGTAATCACACTGATGAAGACAGAACCACCATATATATATATATATATATATATATATATGCACATCAGTGAAGCCTTCAATCGCCGGATCTGGCAGTGAAACAGGTCATACAATAGCAGCCCATTGGAAAAAATACTAAGGTTTTACTGATGCTTCGGCTGGGGACCAGCCTTCACTCTAACCTAGGCCAGTCCCCGGCCAAAACCCCAGTAACATCCTAGTATTTTTCATACGTGCTTCTATTATTCTTATATATATATATATATATATATATATATATATATATATATATATATATATATGAGCGTGTGGACATGTTATAGTGGTTGCCGCCCTATGAAGACCCCCCCTTCTCTGAAGGGAGACTTTCAGCCGTGCACATTTGCAAAAGCCAAGCTGCACCGGATGAGGTTTGACTGCATCACAGTCAAGATCGCTCTGTAGAGTGCTGCAGAGTGCTCTCTGGCATGAGCTTGTGGTCTCAATATGGTAACCCAAACAGATAGAAAATCTTATGTGCATCTTTACTTTTCTATACTACATTTCTTACTGCGGTGCTTTTGTAGAGCACCAAAGCAAAACACACACACACACACACACACACACACACACACACACACACAAAGAAATATTAAGAAATAAGCACTTTCATCCCGTTGGTGCGCACTATATTTAAATGACAATGAGTAGAACAGTCAAATTTAACAAAGCACAAAAGGCTATAGGCAAGCTGTATCAAATAGAAACATTGTACCAAAAATACAAAACAATTCTTGAGAAGTTGTCATACTGGCTGTAATTACAGTAAAGGCCAATAACCCCTAGAGGGTACCTATAAGTTTTATTCTTTAAACTACCTTTAACTGGAGGTTTGCAGAAAGGGGTGTTTCGACAGGCATGCGTGCATAAGTTGTGCGCCGTGACGTACGCCCAGCACACACACATAATCAACAGATGCACGTTTGTCAGCGCTGCTGCTGCAGCTAAAGGTGGTTGCGTCGGTGCTTGTGCTGCTGCTGTTACCTTTCTCCGACACTACAGATACGCTCTTTTTGGTTCGTCCGGGCAATAAATAAAATTCTGCCACTTAGCTCATTCGATACTCTATTCTAGTTGTCAGTCGTCCAACGGTGCTGCCGGTATAAGTGCGCATACGTCTCATAGCGCGACTTCCCTTTTACTTCTTTCTTATATTCCTTTTTTCGGCTCCCGACAAGGCACACACGGATGTACATGCAAGAACAGCAAGTCTACACTCACAAATAGACACTTGCGCAGATCATCGCAGCAAGTACAATCCAATCGGCTACGCTGAAGAAGAGCACCATCGTTACAATACTTGATGGTTTAAAATGCTGTCAGCGGGAGGTCCGAAAATGATTACAGAACCTACGACCGCCGTCAGACTGCCAAACGAAAGCTTATTTGGGACCGCTTATGGGCCGCATGATTACCGCTTCGAATAAAGGCTCACTACTGAATGTACGCGGATATGTAAACAAAGTGGCAGCTGCGATGTGGACGAGCAGCTAGCGCCAAACCACAGGCCAAATGGCCAAGCTCTGCGGCGTTATTTGTTATAAGATATCGCATGGCCTCTGAGATTAAGACGCGACTATATTTTATTACAAAGTTACGGCACAGAACACCATTACGAGACATTTATGCAATCACAGTGATACAAAAGTGGGCATATTCTACAAAATTGTGGTCTATTATCCGATTGCGCATGTTAATTCATATCGGAAGCTGACGCTGACATGCACTACGCCGCCACACTGAGTGCAGATATCTCTTCCAAACATAGTCTTTTCCATCTTCCATGCTTTATAGAGATTCCAACGCCATAATTTGACGGAAATGAGATCGGGGATACAGGACACCTGCGATGGAATGGATCGAAATAAAGCTAGAGCGAAATAAAGCGGCACAGGCGGCACAGGCGCTCTTTTTCCAGCCAGTTTCGGTTTGAAGGAGCCTAACTCCCACATTAAATCCGCTATTAAAAATTTCATCGTTGGGATAGGTAGTGTCGAGGACGGGCCCCAAAGTACACGACCCAAAGTACTCATTTGCTGTAGCCACCTATTGTTCATAATTAGAAAGTTAATTACCACAACTTCGCTAATTAAGTACGTAATTGCGGAAATTGCTCTATATCTATTCAAAAAATAGGGGCCGCCAATCCGTACAGACGAATGCTAAAGATAACGTTACCGTGATTTATATTTCACTGATTTTAAAAATTTGGTGCAGATAAAAAGAAAAACCCTGTATGGTGTACTGGTTGCGGCACAGAACTTCACCGAGAAAAAACGGGCAACCTTTTATTGTTTTCCAATTCTGTCATTTGGCTGCACCGAAGGGTTAATGTCATTAGAGGAGTATTTATAGCACTAGGAATATGTACAATTACAGCTGATGTGGCTCTAAACAGGTGCGTTTCGTGCAGCCTGCCAGTAATTTACCATAAAGCAATGCAAAGAAAAGACACAACAATCGTGAAAATGCCCTGTTCTGCGGCTTTCCTCTGGTCTCATCATTTGAATTCTCACTGCAGAGTTTGTCCCTGTTCTAATGGCATTGCTTAAATTGTTTTCAGGTGAATTGGTCATACCATGCGTTCCTCATGTATAAGATATCTGAAGGCTTAAGGGAGTGTGGCCTTTCACCATGGCACTTCTAAGGGCTACGCCAAGGCACATTTCAATTATCAGGAACTAGAAAACTAAAGTATACTGTGAACGTTGTGGTTGTAGTTGTGTTCGGCAGTTTCACACTTCTTTTTGTTCGTTTGGTATGCTTGCTTTAATTCCTGCTGTAGTGCCTTCGGGATTTTGCGACTCATACCATTTCTTTACGAGACATACACCAATGGGAGCGCACCATGGCCCGACATGTATGCAAACACAGCACACGTAAAATTTCTTCGTCGAAGTACAACAAATCAACTAAGTACATCTATTAAGATATGGATACTCACACCAGTGGTCACTGCAATAACAATGTACAAATTTATATTACTGTGCCATCGCGCATGCTAACGTTGTAGTGTCATTGCGTTATTTTTTTTCACGTTTATCTGCAATTAATTATCCCCATGCGGACAACACCAATAGATATAGGCAGATTTGTTAAATTCCAAAGAAATCCAATGGATGTATTAGTGATTTTCTTGCAGTGGCATCACTACAGAGCAGAGCATCGCCGACTGGTAAGAATCTTCATTTTTCCGCGATTAATTTTCTAACTGATGTGGAACAAGTGAGCGAGATGCAAGCACAGCAGTTGGCGTGCGATAGAATGTCAGACTTGCTGCCAACTGCATTTTATAAGAAACCAATACCAGCACTCGCAACCAAAAGCGCACACTTTCACAGTGGTTCAGAAAATCGCACCCTTCGAATCATCTATCGCCAGAAGCAATGGTGCACGCTCGGCGACAGCACTGCAGATAAGCAACTATATTGCATAAAATTTATAGAGATTTATTGCATTACTTATTGATGTAAGTAAACATATGAAAGTACATCTTTCTGGTGGTTGTACTTTTGGACTTCATTCTGTAAACTAAATATAAGTACACACGTGTACCTTTATGCTATAGCATAAAACACGCATGTATTCTCATAGGCAGTGTAACGGATATGTGATACGTATTCTATAATTTTATGTGCAGCATAAAAATGCGCATGGTCATGTAACACTTAGTGTTACAGCTACGTAATGTATTCTATAGATTTATTCTGTAGCATACGATACACCTACGTGCTTATAGTTAGTGCAACTATATTCCACATGCATTCTCTAACTTCTTGCTGTAGCATAAAATTACGCATGTGGACTTTTAGTTAGTGTTAGAGCTATATGTCATAATCAATAACTTTATGCTATAGTATTAAATATATGCGTTGGTCTTTAGTGTGGTGCAGCTTTATGTTATATTTTATAGCTTTCTGCTACATCATAACTATATGCATGTGTGCTTATAGTTATTGTTATAGAAGCACGTCCAAAAGAAGGAATGTCATGGGGACCTCCTATCATACTTGGATTGACATAATACGTTATAGGCATAAATTTAAATTTTGAAGCACAGTAAAGCGCTGTCTTGCTTTGCTGCACTCGATCCAGCCATGACACAGAAATACGCACACAGCTGGGAGATATACACACCACTGAACTTTCTTCATTAAACTTTCCTCTTTGGTTAAAATATGGGCCAGCGATCCAATGCCTTTAGTTGTTAATATATAGAAAACGAAACTACGTGAGCTTTTATGCTTTAAAGTCCAGAATACTGCATGCCTTAGACGTGCGGTAGTATGTATGTGCTAGATCTGATAAAAACGCAGTATGAATTCTTGCAGACAGGTTAAAATTAGCAAAAACGAAAAACAACAACGGATAAAGAACAACGTGGTTATTTCGTCACACGAAGCAAGACGCACTTGCAGCAGAAAAATTTGTACTATGTGTCTCAAGGTGAAAATTATGTTTTCAAGACCCTTCTACTGTTATTGGCATCAAGAACGTATTTACGCACGAGGAAAGTGAAAACATGATTAAACCTTCATGTGATAACTTTTTGACAATGCTCCTTTTGAAAACAGTTTTGAGTATCGTACTCCACGTAAGTCCTTCTGAAATTACTTATTATAGTTTAGTTGTCTTGTGCGTTTCAGCTTAAGTATAACTCATTCAGAATATTTTACTAAGACTGTGAAGCTCTTCGGAATAAAATTAATGTTAAATATTGTTTTTTGTCTTCTCAGGCACGCCTCAAATGTCCGTACCAGGTATGTATTCTTCACTAATGTGCTCTGTTTTAGTTGTACATCCGGGAAACAAATAGCTGTCGTTAGTGTCATTCTGCATTGCAATATTAGGCCTGTCGTTCTCGTTTTTTAGAAAGTTCGTGCACATTGAATCTACTTCATCAGCTCCTTAATATCAGTTCTTTTTCCTTCTTCAGACTCACAACTGATGTCCGTATGAGTGAGAACGCTTCACTTTGTGTGAATCATTTTGTGCAAATTGATGTGACTGTCCTTGCCATAACGTAAACGTAAAGTTGTTGCATGTTGTTGAACTCACAGAGAGAGCTGTGTTTTCGTGTTAACCAATAAAAAAAAGAAGCTTGCGCTTACCGCGTTTTCTCTGTTCCCGCTCAAATTTATAAGCGATATCGCAAATTTTTTAACAACACCGTTCAATAACGAATTTTACACTACTGTGTGCCTTGTTCGACCGAAAAACGGAGAAAATCACTGTTGTATGCACACAGCATGCCATTCGTGAAGCAAACTTCTGCAGAGACATGAATACATTGTTTAGCGCAAAACAACAGACACAAGAAAGACGACAGGACAAGGCTAAACAAAGTATTCATGGATTCGCACCAACTAGCGCGTCAACGCATTGTTCTGCAGAGACCACAACAGTTTTCGCCTCCTGTCGCCAATGTAAAGGCTGTACAACGAAACCAAGCGCATCATTTCATGACGCGGGCAAAAAAAAAAAATGCAGTCTAAAAATTTTTCTGAAAACAAATTGGTAGCATAAAATACTTTAAGGCTGGAATGAAAACAGATGCCATTGTATTCCTTCCAGAAGGTTCCGATATTGCGCGTATAGCTTATTATCAGCCAATCAAGATTTCGTTTTGTATTTCATATTTTTCTAGCTTCGCCTTAAATATCCGGAAATAGGTACGCCTCTTCTTGTATTACGCGTTCTCGAAAGCAGCTACTATAGGCACCTTGCATCGTGCAGAGGGCGCTACGACGCTCTCATTTATCTCCCTGGTGTCGCCGACAGAGGCCGTCAGGGATGCGAATTAAATGAGATGGAAATCAAAGAACGACAACGGGACCCACGGCTTCATCGTTCGCTATAGTGTTATGCACTGAGCTTTGCCAAGGTGAAGCTTGGAAATTATCGCGTTTCTAATCTCGATCGCAAGCATGCTGAGTCGTGCGGAGCATGCACGCTTAGACATTTTCAGATATCGGATATTCTTGCCTTGTGAGAAGCGATCAACGTTGTCACGGCGAATGCGAATGCGGAAGTAAGGATCTCCTCACATGTGACGGAGAACCCGATGCAGTCATCTTAGCGTACAGCAGGAACATCCGTTCAATTTTCGTAGCTTCGTTGTTTCTGGGAGTAGCGAAAGTTCACCTAATAACTGAGGACACCACGATATTGTTGCGGGAAGAAAGCAGGCCCACGAGTGTAAAATAACTTATATTTACAAATGATGGATATGGCGTTCAGGCAACCGCCAGACTTCGTCTTTCTCTAGTCCAATTCAACGTCTTCCTTCACTTCACCGTAACATCACCCTCCCGGTGGGGGAGCTCCGTCCCGGTGCAAGTTAAACAGCCTCACTTATTGGGGGGACATAGGGCTTGAGCCTGGTGACGTGAACAACATCACTGGTTAAGTTGGGAGGCACGGAAGGCTGACCGAGTGGGGCGATCTCGTAGGTCACGTCGGACAGTTGGCGTAAGATCTGGTACGGACCAGAAAAACGGGACAGTAATTTTTCCGACAAGCCGACACGACGTGAAGGCGTCCACAGAGAAGGACAAGGGAACCAGGTGAAAAATGGTGGTCTCGGTGCCGAAGGTCGTAGCGTCGCTTTTGAGAAGCTTGCGAGACTGTGAGGCGATGACGGGCGACATCTCGGGCCTGGGCGGCTAAGTCAATAGCATCGCGAGCGTAAGCAGTGCTGGGTGACTGTACTGCGGAAGGTAGCAACGTGTCAAAAGGCAAGGTGGGGTCGCGGCCGTACAAAAGGAAAAATGGTGAAAATCCGGCAGTGTCGTGACGGGACGAGTTGTATGCGAAAGTGACGTATGGTAAAGCGACGTCCCAGTCGCGGTGATCGTTGGAAACGTACATGGCGAGCATTTCAGTGAGTGTGCGGTTGAGTCGCTCGGTGAGGCCGTTCGTTTGAGGGTGGTACGCGGTAGCAATCCGATGTTCTGTAGAACAGGAGCGGAGCAGATCATCAACGACCTTCGATAGAAAGTAGCGGCCGCGATCCGTCAGCAACTGGCGAGGGGCGCCGTGGTGCAGGATGACGTCTTTTAGTAAGAAGTCGGCGACATCTGTAGCGCAGCTGGTTGGCAGGGCTCGTGCGATGGCATATCTAGTGGCATAATCGGTTGCTACAGCAATCCATTTGTTTCCTTTGATGGAAATTGGAAACGGACCAAGGAGGTCGAGGCCCACACGGAAGAAGGGCTCTGTAGGTATATCAATGGGTTGAAGCAAACCAGCGGGAGGCATAGCAGGCGTCTTCCGGCGCTGACACAGGTCGCAAGAAGCGACATAACGGCGCACAGAGCGATAAATGCCAGGCCAGAAGAAGCGGCGCCGCAGGTGGTCGTAAGTACGAGTGACGCCCAGATGTCCAGCAGTAGGAGCGTCATGAAGTTGCTGGAGCACGGTGAGTCGAAGGTGCTTGGGGACGACTAGGAGGAGCTCCGGGCCGTCAGGACGAACGCTACGACGGTATAAAGTTCCATCGCGCAAGGTGAACATCCGAAGGGACGGGTGATTGGGCGAGGAGCTTAGGCGTTCCATAAGTGTTCGAAGAACAGGATCCTTGCGCTGCTCGTCGCCAATGTGGAGGAAGCCGGAGAGGGACAGAATACTGATGTCCGAGTCTGCATCGGTATCGTCCGGTTGATCCACGGGATTGCGGGACAGGCAGTCAGCGTCTTTATGCAGGCGTCCTGACTTATATATAATAGAAAATGGATATTCTTGTAGGCGCAATGCCCAACGTGCAAGTCGTCCAGTTGGGTCCTTCAAAGAGGAGAGCCAGCAGAGGGCGTGATGGTCGGTGACAACGCAGAAGCTCCGACCGAAAAGGTACGGGCGAAATTTCGCGACCGCCCATACGAGCGCGAGACATTCTCTCTCAGTAATGGAGTAATTTCGCTCGGGCGTGGAAAGGCGGCGGCTAGCGTAAGCGATGACACGGTCTTGGCCCTGTTGACGCTGAGCGAGGACAGCGCCGATGCCATGACCACTCGCGTCAGTTCGTACTTCAGTGGGCGCAGAAGGGTCAAAGTGGGAGAGAATCGGGGAAGTGGTAAGCCGCTCAATCAGGGTAGAGAAGGCTTTCTCCTGTAGCGGTCCCCAAGAGAAAGAGGCGTCTTTCTTAAGAAGGTCAGTGAGAGGGTGAGCGATGTCCGCAAAATTTTTCACAAATCGCCGAAAATAAGAGCATAAGCCCAGAAAACTACGGACATCGTTCGTTGAACAAGGTACAGGAAAATTTCGCACGGCGTGAACTTTCTGTGGATCAGGTTGGATTCCGGCGGCGTTGACGAGATGACCAAGCATGTTAATTTCACGGCGACCGAAATGGCACTTGGAGGAGTTTAGCTGAAGGCCAGCCCTGCGAAACACGGAGAGTATGGTTGTGAGGCGCCGCAGGTGGCTCTCAAAGTTCGGCGAAAACACAATCACATCGTCGAGGTAACACAGGCATGTAGACCACTTCAAGCCGCGCAAGAGAGAGTCCATCATGCGCTCGAATGTAGCTGGCGCATTGCATAATCCAAAGGGCATGACTTTAAATTGGTACAGACCGTCCGGTGTGACAAAGGCGGTTTTCTCGCGGTCCATCTCATCGACGCTAATCTGCCAATAGCCGGAGCGGAGGTCAATTGATGAAAAGTATTGGGATCCGTGAAGGCAGTCAAGAGCGTCATCAATGCGAGGCAAGGGATAAACATCCTTCTTTGTTATCCGGTTGAGGTGACGGTAGTCAACGCAGAAGCGCCACGAGTTATCTTTTTTCTTTACTAAGACAACCGGTGATGCCCACGGGCTACTGGAGGGTTCAATGATGTCCTTGTCGATCATCCTGTCTACTTCTTTCTGTATGATGGCCCTTTCTGTTGCCGAGACACGATATGGCCGCCTATGAATGGGGCTGGCGTCACCGGTGTTGATGCGATGCGTGACAACAGATGTCTGGCCAAGTGGACGGTCGTCCAAATCAAAGATGTCCCGATAGGATGACAGGAGATGACGAAGAGCTGTTGTTTGCTCGGAAGGAAGGTCGGGGGCGATCATCTTAGAAACATCGTCCGCAGGCGTCGAGTACGAAGGAGTGGATGACAAAGGTCCGTTCGTACTGAGGAAGGATTCAGAGGTCAAAAAAGAAATCTGAAATTCTTCCAAAGGAGTGATATGCGCTATGGCGATACCGTGTGGCAAAACATGTGACGAGAACCCAAAATTGAGGATGGGCACGCGAGCGCAGTTTTCGCGGATCCGAATTAAGGTGCTCGGTAGGGCAATATTACGCGACAAAACCACGTCAGTAAGCGGCGACAGGACGTACTCGCCATCAGGTACGGGAGGACAGGGCGTCAGCAGGACATTTGTAGCAGCCTGTGGAGACAGCCTTGCAAATTCAGCAGCACATAAGCGGTGTGGAGCACAAGTGGTTGCGTCGGCAGGAAGCGGCAGGTCCAACTGTACAACACCTGCGGAGCAGTCAATTTGGGCAGAGTGTTTCGAAAGGAAGTCGAGGCCGAGAATTAGGTCGTGTGGGCAGTGTTCAAGGACGATAAATAGAACAACGGTATAATGGCCCCCAATGGTCACACGTGCTGTGCACATTCCAAGGACAGGTGACGTACTCCCATCGGCGACTCGCACGGTGCACGGTACGGCGGGGGTCAGAACCTTTTTGAGCCGGCGGCGGAGAGCAGCGCTCATAACTGAAAGCTGCGCTCCTGTATCAACGAGAGATCTAACAGGAACGCCATCGACTTCAATGTCCAGCAGGTTTCCACATGTAGGCAGGGTCAATAGAGGATTTGTGGGCCGGGTCGGAGTTGCAGCTTCACCTCCGGGAGCTGCACCGCCTAGTTTCCCGAAGCGAAGCGACCGGTTGCAGAAGGGGACGAAGAGCGGTGAACGAGAGGCGAACGGGACCTACGACCTTGCGGAGACGGGGATCGGCTGGATCTTGGTGGAGCACTGTCGGCGTTGATGTTCCTAGTCGGCGTATAGGGCGAGAAAGTGCGATTGTCGGGTACTTGGCTGTAGTGACTCGGAGACGACCACCGAGGAGGCGACGACCAGTGGTTGCGGCAATGACGGGCGATGTGTCCAATACCGGAACAATTAAAACAGATGGGTTTATCATCCGCTGTGCGCCATTCAGCTGGGTTGCGACGGAGTGGTGGAAAGCTTTGCGTCCGGGAGCGAGCGGTCGGAGAAATTTGGTAGGTGTTGGTATGGCGGACTGAGCAGAGAGATGGAATGTCCAAACTTGCTATTTCCTCCCGAACGACCGCTTGTATAAGGGAGATAGCGGGTACGCTTCCCCGACAGTCTGAACGAACGGGAGCCGGGGCCATGGCCTCAAGCTCACGGCGAACGATGCGCGTTATTTCTTCCGGTCCTGCGGGCTGAACGAACCGCGGCGGGTCTTCGCAAGAAGATGTCGCGGCGGTATTGGGCAACCGGTCGAAAGTTTGAGTGACGCGGCGGCCCTTCGCTTGTTCGAAGCGCCGGCACTCCTTAATAATTGCATCCACAGTGGCACAATCCTTACACATCAAGAGATTGAAGGCATCGTCTGCAATACCTTTCAATATATGGCCAATCTTGTCTGCCTCGGTCATGTTGTCATCAGCCTTGCGACAGAGGGCCAGCACATCCTGTATGTACACGACATAGGATTCTGTGGACGTCTGAGCGCGGCACGCAAGTTCTTTTTTAGCTGCCAGCTGACGACCGACAGGTCTGCCGAACAGGTCTCGCATTTTTTCTTTGCAAACATCCCAGCTCGTTAGGTCAGCTTCATGTGTGTCATACCATTGCTTCGCAGTTCCCTTCAGATAAAATATTACGTTTGCAAGCATCATTGTAGGATCCCACCTGTTGTTGTCGCACACTCGCTCGTACATCGTAAGCCAGTCCTCGACGTCGACGTTGTCCGTGCCACAAAATGTTCCCGGGTCCCGTGGGTGAGTGAGGATGACCGTAGGCACGGGCTGCCGAGGCGTTGTCGCTTGTGTCGGTTGATTTGCCATTGTGGCAGCAGGTAGATGACGTCCGCTGCGAAGTTCCGTGGTGGTACCCCGCACCTTCCACCAAAATGTTGCGGGAAGAAAGCAGGCCCACGAGTGTAAAATAACTTATATTTACAAATGATGGATATGGCGTTCAGGCAACCGCCAGACTTCGTCTTTCTCTAGTCCAATTCAACGTCTTCCTTCACTTCACCGTAACAATATCACCACGATATCTCACGGATCTTATTATACGATACTGCTCTTCGTTCTGAAAGTTTTAATCTTGTGTGATCCTTCGTATACAAGTTTATCTTCCCTTCTTTCTTTTTCTCCTTCCTCAGCTTCAGCCATATGTCCGTGCTTGGTAAGTATATACGCTTGTCCTCATGCTGCACTTTCTTCTGTGTGAATTGAGAGAGCTGTAATTTTCATAACGTGAGCGTAACTTTGTTACGCGAGATACGCATTACTTGAAGAAACGTCTGATATTGTGAAGCTCTGCAGATGCAAAATAATGTTTCCATTTTGACTTTTGCTTTCTTTAGATTCACCACAAAACTCGGTACCTGGTATGTATGCGGCTGCTTGTACTATACAAACATTCGCTACTCTTTCCCTACCACGTTCCTCTTTGTCATCATTTTGGTTCGTTTCTGATGTCGTTTGTTGTTTTTTCCCCCTTCCTCGGTTCAGTACAAATGTCTTGGTACGTATATATGCTTTTCCTCGTATCGCTATACTTCTTTTTGTGTGAATTGAGATCGCTGTCTTTCTGGCCTTCCTTGTTGGCTCGTGCGCTACGAAGATTGTTCACATTCCCGCATCCTTAACGCGCTTGGAACGCTCGTCACCGGCGTAACAGCACAATAACCGTTCAGACGTGCTCCTCTAGGGCTCCACACTGTCCAGGTCGCCTCCAATTTCATGCTGCGTTTTCGGTACCCTAAATGGAATGCTTTACATGTTTCTAGGTCCCTCGGCGTATGATTCGTCGGGTAAGAAAACGCCAGTGCAGAGAACGCGCCGGTCGCGCCTTATTACCTGGTTCGTAGTGTGCCACTGCACGTCATGAAGTATAGTGAATGTCGGCCGTCAGTTGGCTCAGCAGTTTAACACATGCCTTTCTTTTTCTTTCTCCCGCAATAAAATGAGTACCTACATTCACTGTTCTTCTTTCATAAGAACCCACCTAACCTTTGTGTACACAGCAGCGGATAAATGCTTGAAGCATTCAAAAGCCATTGCGAAGGTTTGCTGTCAACAGTGTTGTTAACAAACAAATAAATAAATAAATAAATAAATAATAAATAAATAAATAAATAAATAAATAAATAATAAATAAATAAATAAATAAATAAATAAATACTCTTTTTATTTATTATACCCTCTGGTCCAGAGGCACTGCAGATGGAGGGATTACAAACTTACAAGAAAATACAAACGTTTATAGTGGGTGACAATTATGAACTAAGTGCTACCTACACAATGTTATCTAGGCTTTGTCTAGATTTAGGAAAGATCTATGCACTGGCATATATCGGAATAGCAGCGAGGACTACTGTCATCATGGTGTCGGCAGGACCACTGCGGATGCATCCCAAACGTAACTACTGGCTAACGTCACTCAAACAAACAGCTGTTTGAGTGAACCTGTCTGCAGTTAGAACACTGCTGAAACGTATCGCCGGATCCGCAATGATCACTGTCCTCTGAATGCGGGATGTTACTTTCCCACGCACGCTTGCCGCAATTGCGGTTGACTTACGTTATATTGTCTGTGGGTTTGTGGTCTCTCGTGTTGAATTTCTATCTCCAATGATGTTTCTTCTATGGAAAGCGATAAATGGACTTCACGACGCGTAGAGTCACAATCTTTTTGTATATAAAGACGCGAAAAATCTAAGCGATGGTGCCATTCACTCGGGCTGGTGGAAAACCGTCACGAAGGTGTACAGGCCGTGCACAAAGTGCATTATCCCGCAGCCAATTCCGGAGCCCTGTCAAGAAAAAAAAATTTTGTTGGCATGGTGCGATCCTTTCTCTAAGGTTTTCAGGGAGTGAAAAAAAATAATAAACAAACGAGAGAAAGCAGATCCGACTAATACTTTAGAATATATGCGAAGCAAAGCTTTCATAATGTAATTAGATCAGTGCTATTAAGCTTCTCGTCTTCTTCACCGCATCTTCAGCCTAACAAATACGTGCCTGCCTGACAAGCCAGAAAGACGCGGAGACAGCCAACACGTGACTCGCGTGATCAACGCCACTTCGCATTTCACTGAATCCGGGATCGGCTGCCTTTTCACACGCCATCTCCGGGATCAGCCCAGTTTACAGAGTACTATCACCAGGGCCGACCCGCCTAACTGGGCATGAAGCTGACCGAGCAGATGCGCAAGAGCCCTAGAAAGAAGGCATACAAAAATTCGCTTTATCTAAATAATTATGGGCTTGAAAGACTAAAGCACTTGCAAGCGAAAAGTCGTATCGGCATTTTTTTTTTCGCATGGTTTTTTTACGCAAAAAAAGAGCCACAGACGAGATAGCGCGCCGCAATTTCAAATTAATGTTTACGAATTGTTCTAAAATATATAATTGACATTTGTGCCATATATATGATAACTGAGAAGTTCTTTATTAATTATCTTAAGTTAAGAACAATAAATACATCTAGACGCTTCTTCCGGTTGCTACTGCTAATGAAGGATTTCAACTAATTAAAAAGAATACAGAATACTAGACTCTTCTACAGGTTGCTGTTGAAGCACACAGTTGGAGGTTTCATCCTTAGGGAAGGCTTCGCTTTTCCTAATGATACCTCGAACAGCCTGCATTTCTTATCCTATAATAAGCAAGAAGGGACCAAGACTACCGTGCGTGCGCACTCACCGCCGCGACTTGCATGAGGAACTCGCCCTTGGCGACGCCCATGAGCCAACCGCCGCTGAGCAAGAGGAAGGCGCTGCCAATGAGGTGGTAGAGCAGAAACTGTGACAGAGTGACCCGAATGCATGCATGGAGAAACTTGCTAGCACACTGTGATCAAAGGACATCAGTGATGCATACCCGGTCATTGCATTCCTAAGTTTCAAAGACTCACTAGTGAGTGCTCGAGTGCTCGCGTATTGCCCTTCTTGACATCTTTGTCATCTGCTCAGCTTATTGCCATTGCTGCGTCGTCCATGACATGGTCGTATTATCTATCTATCTATCTATCTATCTATCTATCTATCTATCTATCTATCTATCTATCTATCTATCTATCTATCTATCTATCTATCTATCTATCTATCTATCTATCTATATATCTATCTATCTATCTATATATCTATCTATCTATCTATCTATCTATCTATCTATCTATCTATCTATCTATCTATCTATCTATCTATCTATCTATCTATCTATCTATCTATCTATCTATCTATCTATCTATCTATCTATCTATCTATCTATCTATCTATCTATCTATCTATCTATCTATCTATCTATCTATCTATCTATCTATCTATCTATCTATCTATCTATCTATCTATCTATCTATCTATCTATCTATCTAAAGATGATTTAGACCTCGTAATCTCCAACAAGCCATCGAAACCACTGGGACACGTATGCTTCATTTCTGAGCGATTGATTTCTTGCTTGATTGATTATTGAGTGATTGATTGATTTTTCAATTGATTGATGATTTATTTATTTATTTATTTATTGGAGGCTATGACCTGGGTGATTGATTGACTGACTAATTTATCGATTGATTGAAGGGGTTATAACCCGGGTCATCTGTTTTTTTTTTAGTTCTGAACATTGAAAGATACAGCTCAAAAGATCCACGCACATCTGTACCCTTCGTGCATCCCTTCGTGCATCCCTTCGTACCCTTCGTGCATTGTATCGACAGCCTTTGTTTATTCGTTATTCTATATCTTCCTTTGTCTTCTTTTTTAATCCTTTCTTAGACATTTCAAATTTTTTGTCGCATAGCCTATATAACATTTGTACTTTGCGTATTGTAAGCATATATTTATTTATCTGTTGCAATAACCCCGTGTTCTTTGACATGTGTCATTTCCTGTGTTTCATTAACGTGTCAATTACCACATATTTATTTATGCATACGCTGTATCTGTTTTATTTGCTGTATTTTGAACTTCAATTATTATAAGCAACTTTTTGTATTTGTTTATTTTTTTTCATTAACTTCGTGTTTTCTGATGTCTGTCGTTGCTATGTTGCCAAAATGTATTAATTCATGCAATGTTAAATTACTAATAGGAGGTCCCCCTGACAGTTCTTGTAACTCCGGGACCTCCTTCTGTACTAATGATGAATGATGAAAAAAAAATCTCACGTCCCGTCCCCTGCGCTGTCCACCATGTTCGTTGACGATGCGGTTTAACTCCTCAAAGTCACACCTGGGCTTTTGGAATCCGTAGCGGGGGCTCCCCAATAATTTTGGCAAGGGTTGCTTAGGGAACCTAAACCTTCGAACAGAAGCTTTTTTTTTTATGTTGGCGTTCTTCCCCCGATTGGACCGATGTATCTGCGGTCGGAAGCTGAATTTGCAACCTCGTGTTCAACAGTAAAAAAGCAATAGAGGGGCCGCGGCGGATAACTCCGCCCATTGGAGAGCTTTCCACTCACGTATAGCGACAGCGGCAGCAATGCTTGCGTGTAAGGGGACACGATGCCGCCCGCGAGCATGATGAGCGATACGTAGCCGTAGGCAAACGACGACACCACCATCAGCTCGGCAGCCAAGGTCTCGTTGGAAGACAGCATGACGGCCACCAGGGCCGCAATGGCCGTCACCTGCGTAGGGTTTCGACTGGCGGGTAGTCCACCACTTGCGCACTTCACTTGAAACAGCACAATTACACGGAACCTAGAGGGAAACGTTTTCCCATAGCCGTCACGAGTTGATTGGAAAGAAAAGCAGCGCATAACACGGGAGAAAATAGAGAGACAGACAAAGCGCTGGAAAATCGTGCCTAGAAAGGTCGGACGCACTAGAAATTAATCAGGAATTTTTGCTGTGCTTATTCCATTTTGTAGTCTGGCCGTTTTCCTAGACTCACGAAGAAAGGAAGGAAGTGAAGGGGTACATGTCAGAAAATGCGTGTACGAAGTTTACTTATTTTGCTGATCAAAGTTGCCTTAGTCAACTATCCAGTATAATCGAACAAAATTCTTCAGGTGGTTTGGCACAAAAGCGGCTCCACAGCTCCAACAACAAGAAAATACGATGTACGTGCATTTGCAGTCGAGTCCTACAGTGTGATAGTTCCGTTGTGGTGGCAAGTTACATTAAGCCAACTTATAGAGTACAAACGTTGTTTTGTGCGACAACGAAAAATAGTGAAGTGACGGAAATAAGGCACTCACTATTTCAGCAATGTTCAGAAAGCCATGCCACGTGACCGTATACTTGGGGTTCACACTCAAGTTGCTTTGTCGCTTGGCTTCTTTCAGTGCTGCCTGAGGCGTGTCTGCCATAGCTTTTCCCTGCAACAAAGCACCAGAGGACAAATCACAGGATGATGTCCATGAGCTCTTATATGTGAAAGACCAGTGCCCATCCTTCAGAAGTGCTTCCAGATGGTATATTTGTTCTTTTATAAAGGTCACCGCAAATTATAACAAAACGACCCTCTCGCTGGCTTACTCGCGTTCCTGTACTTTCTTGTGCTTCAACTTATGATAAGCTAACTTACCTTATGGTATATTCAACTGGTTAATATCGCACTCTAACTCGGTTTGTAGCGTTGCATAGCCCTCTCGAGATTGGAGCCAGGGAAAGCCTGCCCCAGGGCAATCGAAGTAGCCACGTGATCAAGTTTCTGTGGGATCTAGGTAGCGTTACCAGGTTTAAAGTAGGAGCACCTCCGTGCACTCTAAGCAAGAGCGCGGAGCTCTGAATGAGTTCAGAGGGCTCAATTTCGACCAACCGAATGTAAAACGCGCCGCGTGAACGCTCTAGAGCGCTGGAAAGCGACCAGTCGAATGTACCATTATTAAACGCGTAGTGGATTAGTGATCAAACGGGCGTAGACAATAATTTTGTTACATGTAGAAAGACAGAGGTGGAAGAGACTATTTACAGGCTATTTACACTGGAGCCAAGCACCAGGCCAACATTCGCTCGCACCAAGCGCACAGACCCACTTCGTCGTTATCGCGGCGGCTCGTCTCTTGAGCCTCTCGCAATAATATCGTAATACTACCCCCTCCCCCTCCCCCTCCACGGCGGCAAAAGCACCTTCACGGTGCTGTTAAATATCCAAGACGCGTGGAGAGGTGTAGGGCTTGAGTCGGGCGACGTGGACAATGTAAGTGGTTGTCACAGCGGAGGACTTAGTGGGCGTGGCTAGAACGATTTCATAGGTGACATCGGTCACTTGCCGGAGCACGCGATAAGGGCCTGTGTAACAGGAAAGCAGTTTTTTACAAAGGCCAACTTTACGCGACGGTGACAAAAGCAACACGAGGGGGCCGGGCGCAAAATGGACATCACGGTGATGGAGGTCATAGCGTTGTTTCTGTGGAGGATGTGTGGATGAGGACGGCAGAGAAGTAGGTGGTTGCGATGAAATTAGAAAACCTGTAGGCATAATATGGCGTCAGCGCGCGTAAGATAAGGGTAATTATCGATTACTGGGAAAATTTTTTGCCTCAAGTAGGCTGATGATTAACCACCGCAAGCAACAATGAGTAGAAATACGGTCAGCAGCGGCCCCAATGTAATATTATCTGAAGCAACATTACATTCCGTTAACGCGTTTTGGTGTGTTATGGATGACTCGTCATGCTGCATGACTGATCTCATAAGGTTCCATTAAGCTCTCTATCTCTCGTACCAATCACATGTTCAACTATCAATGCTCTTACCAATTGTATCTTGCAAAGGAAATGGACACTTATTTTGTTTACCTTGAAACTCGGTGCAACAACTCGCGTCTTTAGTACACAAAATGTGCCATCACCGTTCAATCACAATGTCGTCGATCAACTGATTTCGCAGCTATGTTAAGTTTCATCACGTGTCGATGGCAGTAGTGTAAGGCAGCCGTTCCTCGATGTCTCTATGACGTGTTCTTACATTTTTTTATGCTAGACACCCTTGCTGAGGGGAGCCACCTTTCCTCATCTATCGCCACTACAGCCGGCTCACCGTCATTTAAGACTCCTATAACCAAATTTTAGAGCACGGCTCTTAGGCTCCCGTTGCTTCGATGAGTGTCGGTGTTGCAACACCTCGTAACCGAGCGAACGCGGAACTCAGCGGGAGATGAAAGTACGCACGAGGAGGAAAGCGGATGAGAAGGCTACAGTGAGAGCATGAGGCGGGAGCGGAGGAGGAGCGGAGGGGAGACGGCCTGCGCATGCGCTGAGTTGCCGGTGGCCACGGAATCTTCAGCCGCTTGGGCGATCTTATCTGCGCTTCCGAGGAGGAGGGCAGGGTGGCGTGAGCTGGGGAGGGCTATGCTCGTCCACGGCGCCAGCTGCTGAAGTCAGACCGTGGTATCAGCGTGTGTGAAGGGGATCACTGCTCCCGCAAGGGTCGATGGCGAGTGGCTGCGAATAAAGCTCGATGTGACGCTCCCTTGGGTGCTGTCGCCGTTGACACTGGTTGCACGATTTCCCCGCGACGAAGCCCCGCTCTGGTCGTTGGTGGAACAAAAGCGTGCGAAAAAAAAAGCGCAGTGCCTTGCAAGACGGGCTGTGCGGTGACGATGGCTACGATATGACGTCAGAGTAGGGCCCATTGTCTGTATGGAAACAGCGCTGCATGAGTGCATGGCGGCTGCTGTGAATCGCGCCCACGCATCGCCTACGCGCTGCCTCTCGCGATATCCCGATTAGCGAGGCAGTCGCGCCACACTTCACTCCGTTTGCATTGTGCTGCACGAGACATTGTCGGCGCCAGCTAAGCTACTCACAGCTTTCTCTTCACAATGTAAACCGTGTACCTATATAATCATTACACGAAATATTGACGCGCGAAATGAAAACGTATAGAGCTGTCCTCAAATTTCGCATTAAGTAGTACCGTAATCGTCGGTGATTTTGGCGGGCCAGGGGGGGGGGGGGGGGACCTGCATTTTTTTTGCTTTCTTTTTTTCATGTACTTCTTGGTACCTATGGAATGCTTTGGAATTGTTCACTGTCTTTTCTTATTATTCATATGTGATTGTTTGCAAGCCTATGTGCCTACTCCTTCTGCGCTGCGTACTGGACCTTCTGAAGGTATGATAACACGTAAATACATCATAACATGAACAGTGTCAGGCACACATCGCAGTCGGATGGCGCCTCAGCTATCGCTGTCACTTCTATGGCAGGATAAGCAGCGGATCGCCAATTCAGCGCCTTAGAAATCGGATTTAGATGGCGGCGGCAGCCCGATCTATAGATATTTCTAATTTAAGGCCACGCTTACCTTTTGTGGTAACTGCGCGCTAACGGAAAATGCCCAACTGCTGCTTCTCAGCGGCCTCTCACTAACGTGGTCTTGTCTTCGTCTTCATCAGCCACGAAGCGCACGCAGTAGAGACGATCATGGCGATGATGATCCTCAAGGATGGGGCGTATTGCCTATAAAATCAGGGATCGGGTAAGAGTCGGGCTAGTGGTATAGAGGTTTATAAGTTACAATAAATAAAAGAAATGATAGAATGATGAAACCTAAAAAGCAAGGACTAGCGTCTAATTGAACAATTCCATCAGATGAATACACAAATAAAATATATTTAAAGATATGCAAAACCAACGCACACTTTTGAATATCGGTGAAGTAAAGCTTTAGTAAAGCGGCTAATTAAACGCGTTACAACCAATAGTGACGCGTACATTTTTCTTATTCCCCGCAACATGTAATCCCTTGGAGTGTGTATTTGTGTCCACCACGAAGGTTACAACTTTATTATCATTCAATCTTTATGTTTATGCGCTACGTCATTCGCAGGCTATGCCGAAATGCAAACTCCAAATCAGGTGGATGCACATTGTGAGATGTATACGCATCGATGCCTCAAGGACAAAGACGATGTGTCATGCTTGTCGAGGGAAGAATGCTAATGATAGCTTTATTTTTTTTAGTATTCCTATCAACGCAAGGCTTACTATAGTATTGATAAATACTTTATCTCATGTATTCACAGTTTATTTTTCATCTTCGACTATATATTGTTACGAATGATGTTTATTTACAGGATGAAACGGTGAGACGAGGTCCGAGAGGGAAGCTACAGGACAGCCCAGCCGGCGCAGAGTACCGCGAGGTCACACGCGCCCACTCCACTTCTTCTTTCTCTGCCTCAGCCGCGGAGTGCTGCGACATTTTCCCCGGGGGCAGACGAAGCTGGCTGAGCGAGTGAAAGGGACCTGTGATGGCACTGCTTGAGTCTGGCCACGTGAACAACTTGCGTCGCCCGTGAACGCCGATTACTTGCCGTCACTTTGGCGACGACATAGTTCACATCGCTCAAGCGGTTGAGTATAACGAATGGTCCGGTGTAAGTGGCGAGAAACTTGCGGTACAATCCCTTTTTGCGAACAGGTATCCACAACCAAACATAATCACCGGGAGTAAAACTGACGGGGATATGCCACGCATCATAGCGAATCTTGCTGTTGCCTTGTGAGGACAACGTCCTAAGATGCGCCAGTCGACGTGCTTCCTCAGCACGACACAGAGTTTGGGCGATGGAAGGATCTTCTTGGCACGATAAAGGTAGAATAGTGTCCAGAAAGCTCTGGGGTGCGCGGGCGTACAGCAAAAAGAACGGCGCATATCCAGTAACTTCGTGCTTGACACTATTGTACGCGTACGTTACAAAAGGTAAGACGGCCTCCCAATTCTTGTGGTCAGCAGCGACATACATTGATAACATGTTGGTAAGGGTTCGATTCGTCCGTTCCGTGAGGCCATTGGTTTGCGGGTGGTAAGGAGTGGAATGACGATATGCAGAACCACAAAGCCGTAAAAGTTCTTCAACGACGTCGGCGGTGAATTGCCGTCCACGGTCACTGATGACAACACGGGGAGCGCCGTGACGGAGTATGACGTGATGCAACAAAAATGAAGAGACATCTGCTGCAGTGGCAGATGGAAGTGCCGCCATTTCCGTGTAGCGAGTAAGATAATCTACGCATACTATAATCCAGCGGTAGCCAGCTGACGTCTTTGGGAGCGGGCCAAGCAAGTCGATGCCCACTTTTTCAAAGGGTAACGTCGGTGGCTTAACTGGTTGTAAATAGCCTCCTGGGGCCGTCGTTGGTTGCTTGTGGCGCTGGCAAACAATACAGCTGGCGACATACTGTTTCGTTGTTTTCCAGAACTTGGGCCAGAAAAATCTCTGTCTAAGTCGGTGTAGTGTGCGTGTAAAGCCAAGGTGCCCGGACGTGATATCGTCATGCATAGAACGAAGGACAGCAGGGCGCAGGTTTTCGGGCACAACTAGAAGCAATGGGGGAATATCAGCCGAGTAATTTTTTTTGTACAGCAAACCATTACGAAAAGTAAACGGTGTTGTTCGTGCTGGCTCACGTGCAGCTTCCCAGGGATTTCAAGGTAGGGTCGCAACGTTGCTCGCTCTCGAAGGTACGCAGGTCTGGAAAGTCGGAAGAGATGGAAACTAGGTAGTCGTCGAAGTCATCATCCTCAGCTTTAGTGTGCGGCGAAGGGAGACGGGATATGCAATCAGCTTCCGTGTGACAGCGTCCGCTCTTGTAGTTAACGGAAAAGCTGTACTCTTGAAGGCGCAAAGCCCAGCGGGTCAAGCGGCCAGACGGGTCACGCAGCCCAACCAGCCAACAGAGTGAATGATGGTCAGTCACTATCGTGAATGCGTGGCCATGTAAATATGGACGGAACTTCTGAATGGCGAAGACGACTGCTAGGCATTCGAGTTCAGTAACGGTGTAGTTTGTCTCCGCTTTTGTAAGTGTCCGACTAGCGTAGGCAATGACATGCTCACGGCCATCGCAGAGCTGAACAAGCACAGCGCCAACACCCGCACCGCTGGCGTCAGTTTGCAGCTCATTTGACGCCTCTGGATCAAAATTCCGCAGTACCAGTCCAGAAGTCAACAAAAATTTCAGCTGTTGAAGCGCCGACTCGCAGTCAGCAGTCCACAAGTATGGGGTGTCTTTGTGAAGGAGAGACGTGAGGGGAGAGGCAAGCTGTGCGAAATTCTTGATAAAGCGTCGGAAATATGAGCAAAGGCCCAAAAAGCTTCGCAGATCTTTCACCGTTTGTGGCTGTTGGAAGTCGCGAACCGCTGCTATCTTTTCAGGGTCTGGTCGTATGCTGTCTTTGTCGACCAGAAAGCCTAGTACGAGGGCTTGACGCTCACCGAAATGACATTTCTTCGAGTTTAAAATAAGGCCAGCTTGCTGGATACAGCCAAGAACGATCGACAGGCACTGATTGTGCTCGTGAAATGTCCGGCCGTAGATAATGACGTCGTCTAAATAGCACATGCAAATTTCCCATTTGGGTCCGCGGAGCACGGTATCCATAAATCGCTCGAATGTTGCTGGAGCGTTGCATAAGCCAAAGGGCATAACGTTGAATTCAAAGAGACCGTCAGGTGTCACGAAGGCTGTCTTCTCCTTGTCTGAGGGGTGCATATGGGAATTTGCCAATATCCTGACCGCGAATCAACAGAAGAGAAATACGACGCGGAGTGGAGGCAGTCGACGGCGTCATCTATTTGTGGTAGGGGGTACACGTCTTTCTTTGTGACGGCGTTTAGGCGGCGATAGTCCACACAGAATCTCCATGAGTTGTCTTTTTTCTTGACGAGGATCACAGGAGCAGCCCAAGGGCTAGATGATTCCTGGATCACTACTTTATGTAACATTTCTTCGACCGGCTCGGCGATGACTTTTCTCTCTGAAGGTGAAACGCGGTAGGGCTTCTCACGAATTGGCGTTGCTTGCCCTGTATGGATGCGGTGTTGCATACGCGACGCCGGTGGTGTATGGGACGCTCGTTGGCCTTGAGCAAAATCAAACACTCTGGCGCAGCGAGCGAGCACAGCTTCCAGCAGACACTGCTCACTAGAAACATCTTCAGCGATGCCTTTAAGCAGATGTCCTACTTTGTCTTCGTCTGTCATGGTAGCGCTGACGATTCCGCGTAATTTCAGAACAGCCTCGATGTACGTTGTACACGTTTCGCCAGGTAATTGAGCTCGTCGGGAAAGCGTCTGCTTAGCCTTATTTTTCTTAGAGACTGGGTCCCCGAAGCACTTGGTGAATTCTTCTACAAAATTATCCCAGCTTGTTAGGATGCTCTCGTGGCTTTCAAACCAGAGGAGCGCGGTTCCAGCGAGAAAAAAAACCACGTTATCGAGCTGCTTCGTAGTGTTCCAGTGGTTGTGGCGACTCACTCTGTTGTAGTGTTTAAGCCAGTCGTCAACGTCTTCGTTGGCCTTCCCCGAAAAGGTGGGTGGCTCTCGCAGCGGTGTCCAGTAGCCAGCCTGACCTGCGTGATAGCTGTCTGGTCCGCCGCAGGTGGGGTCGTCATTGCATGCCTTCTCCGGAATCGGCCATGTCCGCTGCTTATGGTCGTAAACCGGCCAAGCGCCTACTCCGTCGGACAGTTGGTAGAGTTGGGTCGTCCAGGATCGTCCAAGATTTACCCCGCACCTCCACCAAAGATGTTACGAATGATGTTTATTTACAGGATGAAACGGTGAGACGAGGTCCGAGAGGGAAGCTACAGGCCAGCCCAGCCGGCGCAGAGTACCGCGAGGTCACGCGCGCCAACTCCACTTCTTTCTCTGCCTCAGCCGCGGAGTGCTGCGACAATAATTATTTTCCTTTTTTGTGCTATTTATTTATTAAACAATTTCTTTTATTTATTGAATCAAATTACCACCCGATTCGTGGCCTATTCCCCATAGTGGGTTTGTGCCACTAATTGAGACTTCTTCATCATCATCATCATCATATATCTCCAGAAAAGTAGGACACATATCGAACAACACTTAGGGATTCTTTACGTCTTATTGTGGCATAGAGGGACTTACCGATTCTGGGGGGATTGACCAAGGATGGGAAAGCCCCACTGACACATACTGAGTCGTTAAATAAATTAAAATAAAGTGAAAGATTTCGAGATATATAATTCAGCATTCCATAAAAAAAATGGCGTGCTTTAGGGATACTTGTGCGCCGACATTATGGGTATGGAGGTTTTATGAGGTATTAAGGAGGAAGTTTTTGGTACGCAGGACATAGGGGCGCATACTTGCTCAGCCTACAAGGTTCATACGCATGACCTAGTTCATTGGTACTTTCATATAACTTTCGTATAGAGAGAGAAAAAAGAAGTTTAATGACACGAAATGCCGAGAGGACGGCCTGAGGTATATTCCTCTAGCCAGCTACTCGGCATTGGGGGAAGGGGAAAAGGGAAAGAAAGAGGGAAGAAAGAGGTGCAGGATGGGTGACGATGACGATAGAAGGAAGATGTAGAACATATGGCAAGCAATTTGGCATGCTCAAAGTCTGCAAATCCAGGTCCGTAATTTTTAAAAAGTTCAGTAATGCCTTGATGGCCTTGAAACTCGACTGAGCGTCTGGCCAAGGGCCTAAAATAACGTCCTCCGACAACGGTGCGCTGTCGAGACGCGTAAGGTCCTTGACCAACCTATCACGCTCTTCCACAAACTTAGGGCAGTCACAAAGCACATGACCTATAGTCTCAGTCACATTGCACACCTCACAGTGTGGAGACTCGGTGCGTCGCATGAGGTGCACGTATCCGCGCGTAAACGCTACCCCCAGCCTTAGTCTGTGCAGAAGACTGGCACAGCTTCGTTGAATTTTCGGTGGTAGCCTAAAATACCTCCACATATATATCCACCGAGATAGCGGTCGGCCCAACAGCAGCCAGGCAGCCATGTCAGACCTTGTAAAGTAGGCGAAGAAAATTTCGTTTTAAAGGAGGAATTTAAAAGTGTTCTCTTCGCCCCCTTTTTTTCTCGATACATGGTATTTACTGCAGCTATTTAATCAGCCCATGCAATTATTTCACAGGCAAAATGCAATAGATCACTTTATTAATAATCAAAAAGCGCGATTTCTATGGGCAGGAACCGATAAAGAAAACCAGCATAGTTGCCTCTAAGAGGGAGGCAGCGTCAAACAACTTATCAATCGAAGGCAACAGCACGGTTTAAATTCTGTTGGGACATAGATATATCCTTCAGGTGAACACTCATTTTATTAAACTGTACTGACGAAGAAACAACTGGCTCAGCAATGTGGCCCAACGTTCGTGTCTTCCATAAACTGCGCAAAATAATTAGTAAAAACATACAATGACACATTACCTCCATCGGGTACAATAAAAAATAGAACGATATGTGAATCCAAATGAAAGTTTTTCTACAAAATCCTTTTGCTGCACGCCCTTGCAAAGCTTCTCCCTTTTGACCACTTCGAATCGTAAGCATTTGGTTCGCGCTTCGGTCTCCGAGCTTTGCGGTAACAATATTACTTACTTTTGAAGGCAATCTTGATGTAACTTTTGAAAGCAATATTGAGGTGGGAAAAAACCAGGACTTCCAAAGACAAGGCTGCACAAATAGGAAATTGAATGAGTAGCTACAAATAGCAAAATTCAGGAAAAAACAAGTTAAGGAACACGCTTGATAACGAAATATCGCGATAATTTTAAAATATTTCAAAGAAGATTAGGCAAAAATGACAGCAGTGAGAGGGCGCACCATTATTAGTTTTTCAGGTGGTGCCCCTAACAAAGGAAAAAGAAGAAATCCAGACAGCGAGAAGAATGGGCAAGGTAAGCCGAAACCTTGATAATTAATATTACTGCCAGTATACTAATGTTTCTTAAGATTTACGGGAGGTATTGAAGGCTCTGACTTCATTTAACAGGCTGGGAAAACTGAAGCCTCCATTGGGTCTTCCAATGTCGCTTCCATTCTAGCTGTTAGTGCATTCGCGACGACACTAATTCTCATCTGGTGGGGTGCTGATATAATCGACACGCCACTTGCAAGTACGGAATAAGGATTTGACCAATGTTTGCTCGCACAAGATACATGCGCGAGCACACATTATTCGTAAGCCATTTCAAACAAATTAGTACGAGTCTACACACGCTAGCAGTGTGTCGTTAAATCTTGAGAAGCTGCTACGATAAGTTATAATTTCGGTGGCTGCGCAAACGTTAACACAATATTTGAATATCACAATTAGGTCAGCATACTTACTCATGCTTACTCGAAGTCGGTCACATTTATTTCTCAGGTGCGACTGTAAGCGGACGCGAGTGCAGACGCGAGTGAACGCCGGTGACTGGGAGTGAGCGAGTACGTGCATATGGGTGACTACCTGTGCGTGTGAGTGGGCGTGAATGGCGAGTGTCGCTGAGTGTGTGACGTGGACGTGGGTATGTAAGGGAGTGGTTGCCTGCAACAGATTGGGAGACGTGAGAGTCAACCTGAGGTGCTGGTGGAGTGAATGGGCTGGAGCATGAGCACGAGTGACTGACTGCCGGTGAATGTGAATGGGCCTGAGGGAGAACATGCGCATACGTACCGATGAGTGGACGTGAGCCTGCGAAGTTCGAGAGAGTGCGTGGCCGATAGAGATGTTGGCGACCAGGCGCTAACCTGGTTTGCCTATCTGTAGAAGAAGCAATCAGTGAAATAATACGGTAGGCAAGTTAGAAGCTGCATGAACTTGACCGGCCATGTCTGTGTCCTGATTCGGATTTCTAACGCCACCTGAATGACTTGCAGGGAGGCGTGGAACTCAACTTCGACTACTTTTGCTCGAGAAGAGGCATTGCGTGCAGTCTTGTCACGGTAAGCTAAGCTTTCATGTCGATTTTGTCGAGCTAAATAAATAATGGAAACCTCCATGCTGCCTCCCGCTCAGATTAAATATTATAAGCAAGCTATATGCCAAATGAAATTTACGCTACTTAAGCGCCATAGTTTTCTAGGCATTCTTCATATGTGCATGCAGTGCTTTCGTTTAACAGCAATATAAATAATGTCGAGGCGTATCCAGCCCAAAAATATATTCACATCGTGGCATCCACGTAGAAAGCTATTTCGAGTTAACAAAGAACACAACTTTTAATTCATAGCCGCATGCTTGGGGACCAGGATTCCTGAAGCTCTCCAATTATTCACATTCGCGGCTCTTCTTTAGCCTAAGTAAACATACCTATATTGATGTTCGTGTGTTTAGTTCTCATAGCACTGTTGAAATTCAACGCTCAGAACTCCTTTAATATATCTCTTTTTTATGGTGACATTCGTTCGAATCACTTTTATGTGCCACGACACTTCTTTTATTCATTCATTAAAAAATGGTCCACTTCCTAAATGACACTGAAATGAACTAAGTGGCTGAGTCAATGAAGAACTTGCGGCATAGCTAGTGTCAACAAGTATTACGGGCTGTGTCGAGTTCGTGAGGCATCGCATCAATACATCTCTCGTCTACAAGCAACCGTCTGCGCGATTGCTTCTGTCTAAATTGGCAGCTGGTTACCTGTCGTACGCAGTACACAAGGTAAAGAAAGACAGCGCTCGTCCTGTACTTTCTTTACCTAGTGGCCTCGTATTTTTCTTTTCACAATGTGCAGCTAGACGATGCAGGATGATGCATGCATGCATATGCTGCAGAAAAAAACTGCAGTGACGACTCAGTACATTGTGATGGAATGCCAAGGTATTCGCCCAGCCGGGACCCCAGGGAACGTCCACATTTCAAAAGCGCTGGGGTTCAAAGCTGATTGGACCGTTAAGTGGTCAGCAGTCAAGAAAAGCAAGCGAAGTTTAGAGTACCACTGAAAGAAGGAGGGAAGAAGTGGAGCTGGAGTCATTATACATTTACAATATGATATAGAGATTTTGAAGAAGAGAATGAATGTAATGTAGACATAGGCAAAATGCTAGACAGCAATAGACGCAGTAAAACCTGTTCAGCTCAAGCAGGCTAGGTTACTATTTCTGGCAGCCCCCGTTTCAAATAGAGTGCCATTAGAGATTGTCATCATCAGTTTATGTTGCTCCCATCCTGGGAGGGTGCTCAGCTGCAACATTTAGTAACATTTACGGGACCTTCAGTTGTCCCTGTCTTTGTTGTAAGATGCAAGATAGCTGCGCATGGGCCCTTATGGATGGCAGGCCAGAGTTCTTCCCACCGTTATGCTCTGCACAACTAACTGCTGGTATAATACTGTCCTACGCAAATGTCTTTACCACGCGCCTGCGTTCCGCTTTCGCTGAACAAGGACATCACTTTTCCTTCTCCAGCTCTTCTCAGCGATGTTGTTCATACTGCTGCATATCACGAGCAACACTTCCGGCGTCTACATGTGGCTGGGCTACGTGAGCTTCACCTACTCCCTAGTGGGCATCTACCTGGCGGTGCACAGCCTCATCAGCTCGATCGACAGCACCACCACGGTCTTTGTGAGCAGCTGCTGCATTGGGACCCAACTCTTATAACGTTGTGCTGACGGCAGCACAGCCGACAGGATAGCAATAGGGGCTTGTTGGTACGGCATATCTTATTTTGTTATAGCGCAAGCTTGACGAGGAACACAGAAGGCACATCTAGTTCTCGTGTTACCTATATTACTCTGATAATATCTCCCTTCGTTTTTTCCACTGTTATTTATTTATGTACATGGAAACTCTCTACAGCCATTTTAATACTTACAATATCGCGTTCTCAAGCGCTGTGTGTGTCAAATGTGCCTTCTGTTGTACTTGTCAAGCTTGCGCTGTAACAAAATAAGCCCCTACAGACCTCCACTGCAGAGGTGTATATATTGTATATAGTGTTGATCCGTTGACGGCCCATTTCTTGTCTTCCCCGATGAAGAATACTTTCACTCTTTTTGTGCGCAAGGCAGGGTGAATGTATGCTGTGCCGAATACAACACTACAGATTCCTATGATGATGTATTTGACGAGCAGTTACTTCGAAAAATATTTTCCGCAGTTTTTATTGAAGCACATGCGATAAAACTATATTATGCAATGCTGCTCTTAAAGCTTTCACATCATGTTCCGACCGCTTGCGAACTCAAACTAGGCTCTTCAGAACTATAGTTTGGAAATCATGGGTGCGATCTTGTACGCGTTCCAAAATTGAACGGAGGCGGTTCGTTCCACCAAGTCAAATACGATTCGTCAATTTGAACCGTGCCGAACGCCATGACGTCAATTGCGGCGTGATATCTGCTATCAATCATTCCGTGTCGTCTGCTATCGGACGAACGGATCGGAAGATACCGCCTATTTCGTGACGTAAAGAACGAACCGCCTCCGTTCTATTTTGGAACGCGTACAAGATCGCACCTCATATTACGGATTTAAAAGTGTCTTTTCTCTTGCGTTTCAAGCGCAGATGAATAAAATACAGCTCACAAAGGTTATTTCTCTAGACACCGAGTTCTTTCACTATAGTTCTCGTGTTACCTATATTTCTCTGATAATTATGCTAGGAGAATGCCAGCAAACTTGAGAGTAGGAAAAATCAAGAGGCAGACATAGACAAAGAGACAGGAAGGTGACGTAACGTGTCTGCCTCTTGATTTTTCCTACTCTCAAGTTTGCTGGCATTCTCCTAGCATAACCATGTACCAACTAGCCCAACAAGCCACTCTCATGTTCTCTGATAATGTCTCCCTTCGTTTTTTCCACTGTTATTGTTATTTTTTTATGTTCATGAAAACTCTACAGATATTTTAATACTTACACTATCGCGTTCTCAATATGATTAAATAGTCATGCCTCGCGGGAAGTGTTGGGGCATGGTGCCCGCAGCTGCCCTTCTTGACGATACAAAAGAACGGGATGGACTGCAGAAAGGCGACACACGACGGCGCCGTAGGCTTTTCGAGAGGCAAAAACGAAATCCGGCCGTGCTGTTTAAGAGAGGAAAAACGAAACCTTAGAACACGCAACTATAAAGCGAGATGAAGAAGAAGCATGTGCTTGCGGCGGTAAAGCGTGGGAAACAATGGAGCATGTTTTCTTAGAATGTGAAGACGTCTGATGTCGATTTAGGCGCCACTAGCCTCCTTGAATCCCTTGGGTTTAGCGAGAGCAGCGACACACACACACACACACACACACGCACACACACACACACACACACACACACACACACACACGCACGCACGCACACACACACACACACACACACACACACACACACACACACACACACACGCACGCACGCACGCACGCACAATCATCATCGTTCATTCGAGCTGTTCCGAAAAGAACCGATACCTATTCGTCCGACTTTCAGCTCAAATGTCTCATCGTTTTGAACTGCTGCCAATGTCCTTGCACTGTGCAGAAAGCAATGACCGGGAGGCTCACAATTCCTTAATATCCGATACAGAGAGTAGCGTGAGACACATATTCTACATTATTCTTTGCTAAATTGCACAATGAATGCGCGACCTAACATAGTCCGCGCGTTGTCTTCCTTAGTCGGTGCTGTACTACGGCTCGGGCTCCATCTTCTTTCTCGCCGGTGGCGTCGGTGTCCTCTCCAAGGGCTACGATGGCTTCCTGAGCCTTCTCATCGGCGTACGTGTCTCTCTGGCTTCAGCCCTCGCGCCTTTACAATGCTTGGCCCGGTAAAACATTAATCCTCCGTGGAAGTTATAGCTTGCGTCGACTAGTCAGGAACAGAAAACATGAGCACGACAGTGTCCGGGCGGCTGTTAGCATTTACTGATTGACTATCGTACTTGACTATTGTTACGAATAATGGAAAACACGTCTTATCAGTTTTGCGCAATTATGTTGATGCGGTGACTGCAATGTTACGTGTCATTCAACCAAGAAACACTTTTACTTTAAACTTTATATTGATATAAGTTGACCTTCTCAAGCTCGACAACATGCTAAGAACCCGGCAAACGTATCTATCTTTCGTTTATTACGCTTTATGTACCGACATCGGCGCCTAATACTGCACTTGCAAAGATTATATTGTCATACAGGGTCTGTCCGGAAAGTAATGTCAGTAAGGCCATTAAAAATAATTATTGAATTCATCGTTACAAGTGTTTAAAAATCTTCAAAATACTCTCCTTTTGCGTCGATACGTCATCTATACCGCGAGACTTCCAGCCCTCGAATGCATTGCGGTAGTCCTCCTCCTGAATGGCCTTTAATGTGTCGGTGCAAGCTGCTTTGAGCCCGTCCACCGTCCCAAAATGCTTGCCTTTCAGATGAGATTTGAGGCGGGGAAACAGAAAAAAGTCGAGCGAGCCAAGTACGGGCTGTACGGGGGCTGGGGGATCGTTGGTACCCCTGCTTTTACCAGGTGTTCGGTGACGATGAAGGCACTGTGGGCCGCCGCATTATAGTGGTGCAACTTCCAGTTGTCTGCGGTGTCCGGCCGTATGCGTTGAATCCTGCGTTTCAGTATTTTGAGGACTTCCACATAAAATTTGGAGTTCACACTGATTCCAGGTTCGACAAACTCGTGATAAACCAGTCCGTGGATGTAAAAAAAAAACGATCAGCATGATCTTGATCTTTGATTTGCTCATCCTGGCTTTCTTCTGGCGAGGGGACGAGTGTGTGTGCCACTCCGAGGATTGCCTTTTGGTCTCCGGGTCATATTAAAATATCCAAGTCTCGTCACCTGTAATGACGTTGTCCAAAAATTTGAGATCTCGTTTGCACATGTCAAGGTTTTCTTGGCACGTTTCAACGAGGCGTGACTTTTGGTCGTCAGTGAGCACTTTTGGAACCATTTTTGCGCACACCTTCCGCATGCCGATATCGTTTGTTATGATTTCATGAACTTGAGTTTTCGGAATGTTTTACATGTCGGCCATTAAACGAACACTTAATCGTTGGTCTCAGTTCAACAGTTCCCTCACTCGCGTCACATTGTCAGCCATAGTGGTCGTGGATGGCCGTCCCGCGCGGTCCTCGTCGTCGACTTCTTCCCGGCCTTCCAAAAAGGCGTGGTGCCATAGAAACACTTGCCGATCTGGCAGGGCATTTTCTTTGCAAGCAGTCTTGAGCATAGTAACAGTTTCCGCAATGGTCTTGCCAAGTTTCACGCAAAACTTGATCGCAAATATTTGTTCTAACGAGCGCAGCATTTTTGCTTGCACAATAATTAAAAACAACTCTCACGGACAGGCCCGTCCAACACTCTCCGATGCTCGAAGCACACTGAGCGACGGTGCGCTGCTTTAGATGGGTACCCCACTAGTTTTACCTGGTTAGACCGTGCTCCGACGAACAGTCGCGTCACAATAAATTCGCTGACAATACTTTCAGGACAGACCTTGTATATTGCCTTGGGTGGCACTCCACCTTGTTATCAAATGTCTTCTCTTCATCTTTGCAAATAATTAGATCTGAAAATGGTCTGAAAGTCTTATTGCAAATAATTAGAGCCGAAAACGATCGAAAAAGCTTATCAGTATTTTATTCCAGCCCGGTGGCTGGTCTTTCAATGTTGAGTGTAATATTTATATAGCTTCTTTCTGTTGAATTTTCTCAACCGTTCGTCACGTTATGCGCGAGTATAATGCCAATCATTGCAAGAGAAAGACGTTAATATTTTCACTGTCCGTGTCGTAATTTTGTCTTTCTCTTTCTTCCACAGAGCTTTTCCTTGGTTCTGGGGACGCTTATGTCCGCCTTCACATTGTGTGGATCCAAAATGTAGATTTCGGCGGTCGCCATGCCTTATCCTGCAAATACATTTATTGACATTTACTATCATATGCGCTGTACATTATATAACAAAAAATTGTCACAAATAAACTCACATTTACGACTCATGCTGAACTGATCCGAAGTCTTTAAATTACGTGTACACCAGTGTGTCTGTGTGTGTTTTGGTCTTATCTCAATTCAAAACGTCCAACCGGATCACGAATGAGATTGCGCATCACGTGCTCTGTCAAAAAAAAAAGAAAGGAAAGAAAGAGTGAAAAACGTGGTTGCGCCACGACAGTTAAACAGGATGCCCCTCTTCCATCACCCGTTGAATACTCCTTTCCGTCAAGGACGTACATTCGTGTGTCGTGCGACTAAGTGATCTCTCCTTTCATGCAACGAGTCTCGACTGCAGCTCCCCTACGGGGCAGGCCGCGCGTAGTGCTTGCGTGAGCACGGTGGCTTGCAAGGAGCGCACAGCTCCTGTGGACTTTCACGTGCTTCAATACTATCGATAGGGCTTTGTTTTCTTCTCGCGTTTATCCGCACCGCGCCCGAAGAGACCCACGTGTCGAGAACATCGCGATTGGAGTGGCGTTTGTTCCGAAGAAGGGCGAAGCGTTGTCTCCGCCGAGCTGTTTTTCGAGCCAACATTTCGCATTTGCCCTTGGCTCCTCGATTGCGCTCAGATGTGAGCTCACCGCGCGCGAGCTGCGAACCAAGCCTCGCGTTCAGACGCAACGGCGCTGAACACGAAAACGATGGCGCTGATGAACATTCCTGAGTGGCTGCTCCTGGTTGTGACTGCCTGCGTTTTGTTTTACCTGTAAGTTATCTTGATCGCCTTTCGACGTTCTTTCGCTTGTTTCATTCAGCTGAATACGCGGCTTCGTCTATGTTTCGGTCTGCGTCATTTTCAGGCTGGAAAGAAGCATTTTGTGCCTCGTGCCAGAATGTTAGATGCGTGTGCTCCTGAAGTACAGGTTTAGAGCGCAGTTCCAAATGGAACACTCCCGGATATTAGCCACGTTCGCGTTTTTTTTTTCTTTTCTTACGGGCTTCACAAAAATCTGCGACTGCGGAGATGCTGGCTACCTTTTCGGGTCCTGTGCAGACAAATGAGAAAAGCTATCCATGAGACCTTGAGACTTTATTAGATTACTGTTAGCACTGCAACGCCTTCAGGATATTTGTAGCGGCTGCTTCTTATAAATATTTAATAATGACGATAACTACGACGACGACGACGACGATGATGACGATGATACTGAAGATCCTCAAGTATGGCACGTGCCCGCAATGGAAGATGGGCCGTTACATGTGTAGTTGTAGGAAACATGCAGTTGATAACAAACGTGAAGTGGAGAACTATAAAAAAACAAAACTGGACAAAAAGGAATATATTGTATAGTTGAGCAGTCAGAGAAGATCAGTGGAAAGTTGCATTTTAGCGAAATAATAGGTTCATTGAATGATTTAGGTATATAATGATTTGGAAAAAATGGAACAGGGATCGCAAACGTTTTGTTGTTTCAAGAAAATCACACACAGCATCAAACACATCCTTGTAGCTTAAACCTATTGCTTAGACCCAACGGTAAAACATGCTCTACTTCTGGGCTTCGGCAATAGAAAGACGTACACGCGGCCATTACACTTGATTCGAATTTAAGTGTGCAGTGTGTACGTATTTAGAGAGATTGTTTCGGCAAAGCGCTGAGTCAACTAAGGTAACACGTATAAAAAATACTGCTAGCTTCAAAGTGAAAAGCCTTCGAGCCTGTGTTTTAGGCTGCTTTTCACGCACTCATGCTACAGTTCCGGCTAAACATTTCCGGTAAGCAACATGCCATCGACAAAACGCTGAAGTTTTCTTCCGCTTTTACAACACTATCAGAAATATGGGAGTTCTGACTGCATTAGTGAAAGTAAGTTTTTTTTGTGGAGTCATGGTCTATATTTAACGGTTCTTTCGAAAATTCTGACGCCTTCTGACAAATTAACGTGCACGGTAAAAACCAGAGCGCACGCCTACCGCCGGATAGTACGTTCACTCTTCTAATGTTTTCAGTGTATTCTCCTTAATTTTAGGCCAAAGGAGGAAACCCACAGACTGGTCATTGGTTTTGTGCTTTGGTTATAAAAAAATGTTTCTATATTTTACTTTTACTGTTCGCGCTTCCGTCTGTCGGTATAGTATTTAATGACGTCTTTCCCGCCAACTGCCATCTTCAGTATCCTGAATAATTTGACAGGTATGCAGCAAGAAGCAAAAATTACTGGAAAAATCAAAATGTGGTTCACGAAAAGTTCTCCTGGTTGCTTGGACCAGCGACCAGCCTTCTGTACAAGGTAGGCCGTATGATTCACTTACAAACGATTATCAGCGCACCAGAGCTCGTAGGTGAGCTCAAACCGCTCATTTTGCTTTGTTTCCGGTGTAACTGTGACTTCTTCACAGAATCCCGATGATGGCGGCATGAACCCGACACCATTTTGCTCTGTCGGTCTCGAGGCTACCATATAAGCGTTGGTATTGAATGTCGCTCTAGTTTTTTCGGCAGCGTAAAGTAAAATAAATGTGCATGGGACAGGCGCTGACTCCCAAGTGATCGTCCAGAACTGAAACACGCGAATTTAGATTCGGGTCAAATTACGCTTAAAATTTCCTGACCCAGCGAAAACTTCGACCCTCCTAAGCAATGTACACAAACTATAAATAAAGGATAAGACACCTTCGCTCTCAGTAAATTGGCTGCACTTTACAAATAATCCTTCCAGATGAAATTCGGCACAAGCATACGCAAACACTTACAAATTAAGAAAACACGAAGAATTGGGGCAATAAAGAGCGACACCGTTCAGGACGA
The DNA here is from genome assembly GCF_038994185.2 of Dermacentor albipictus. Lineage (NCBI taxonomy): Eukaryota > Metazoa > Arthropoda > Arachnida > Ixodida > Ixodidae > Dermacentor > Dermacentor albipictus. The sequence goes on along the minus strand of NC_091824.1, from coordinate 105,686,084 downwards.
CTGAGACAAAATTTTGACACTTGGATTTCTTGAACGTGCGCCTAAATCTTGAGTACACGCTGGTTTCTGCAATACAATGACTACACGAGAACGAACCTTTTATTTCTGACAGACTGATTGATATATGTGCAATATTTTTTAACGTTTTTGTCATGTGAGATTTTCTAACATACTTTCTCTCTGCATGGCCTGCAGTTGGCCAGTTAGACGGCAGAAGACCTCCATTACTTTATTAATTTGTTTTACTGCTTTCGTAAAAGCCCTTTGAAAGTCTACTTATTATATATTATATGTCATGTGTTTATGGAGTGAGTAAACAATAAGCATTAATTATCTGCACGCATCACTGCAGTGTGGGTTCTTCGAGGGACAATCATTTGCGAAATGTCAAACTATGTCCAATTTTGCGTTTAGTTTCCGCTGAATAATACACACCCCTCTTTTATTTCCTTCTCCTTTTTTTTCACTTGCGATGTACTAATATTTTCATTCATACAACGAAACGCACGATCACCGTAATATAGCGCGCAGTGTTATGCAAACGAAGTTGGAGACAGCAGAATATTTACTATGTGAGAAGATTCGCCCCTGAAGTGCTTTCACTTGTACATTCTTCAATAAATGGAAACATTAAAAAAATCCCAATCAGGATAGGAAAACCAAAAGAACGCGCTCGAATATTCCAAGCTTATCGTGTTCAATGTGAACGTCGTACGATGGATCTATATTTGTTGAGAAAAGATCCAGCGAGAAATTTATTTGAAGTCCTGGTGGCAAACATGCCCCTTTATGCCCCTGTTTGAGCTGCTACGTTTGTTTCTTTTAACTGTTGCCCGTATTACTGCGTTCTGAGCAGCAATAAAGAAAGGTACATATGACGCAATGCCAATGATGCGTTATCAATGTTCTTATGTCGCGGGGGAACAAAAATGAAGAGAAAGGGGGTCCGCGAAAAGACAAGTTTATTTTTTTAATTATTTTATTTTGACCAGCCTGTGCACGCTTTGGATCAAGAACGCTACCTGAAGATGGGAAGGATATTTGGGTATGTAGCTTTACTTGCTTGCCAAGGACATGTGAACCATCGCAGATGATTCTAACTTGAAGATATGCACGGTTCATTCTTTTTAACACGTACTTCAACAATTCAGGTATTTCGAGGGAGGCAGGCCCGCATTGGCGGTTGCTGAGCCAGAAATGGTGAAGCTTGTGCTCGTGAAGGATTTTCCAGTTCTCTGTAACAGACGGGTACGTAAAGAGATGAGCTTGCATATGCTCTTGGCTTAGTTCTTACTGTTGTCTCTTTGCATAGGAAAGCCCACAACAGGTTATTGAATTCGGGAGAGGGTTGTTATACAGTCGGCACTAGGTACACACCGTGCATAGGGAGAGTAGAATAGGCAGATAGGCCGTAGCAGACATAAAATACCACCTAAGAACGAGTACAACAAAATAAGAAAAAAAAACTGTGTAATAGAGCAAATATATTCGAAGTATATTCCAAAGCGGGGCAGTAGTAACGCAAATATATAAAAGAAGAAGTAAATGGGCAATGCTCCACGCCCATCAATATACAAACAATATAAACTTTGAAAAATCGGAAGTCAATGTGGAACACAATAACGGAAATAATGAAGTAACAATTTCACGAAAACACGCCCTGTATTCATAACTATACGGATAGCGCGAGGGGAACTAAATACGAATAAATGTACTGGAGAAGCGCCTGTACTTGTTGAGCGTTTGTCCAGTGTATTTCATTGCATTTCGTTACCCTTACGCTACCCTTAGCTTTGGAATCGTGCCTATTACCTCAATAGCAATGCTTGTAAGCGGCATTAGCAGAACCTCTTACGCGAGAACATTTCCTTATCAGGCGTCGTTCGGGCATATCCAACATTCTAGATAGTGATTAGTGTGAAAATGATACGATGGCCACGGCGATGGCCAATGTGATGGACAAAATTTACATATAAGAGAAGTTTTGTAACTATAAGTCAAGGGGCCGTACTTTGTGAAGATTCTTTTCGTGCGGTTATATTTATTCATTATCAGTTGTCTCGCTGAATGTCCAATCTCGGCAATAAACATGGGGCGTGGCTTCGTTCGGACCAATGACAAAGTCGGATGAAACGAACTGTTACACAATACGGACCCCGGTTCTCTTTCCTGTAGATGGTCAGTAGCGTGTCCCAAAAAGAAAATGGTTCATGGTATGAAAAGGCAGGCTTACAAAGCACTGACACACGAGTAACGAAAGGACATAAAATATTTGATCTAAAGAGCACTACAATGAGCGATGTTTCTTGGAATTAGTTATTCTTATGCAGTGCCAATTTGTACTCTCGTCTTTTGGTATACTGAAGCTAGAGGACAGATGACAGAGAACTCGGTCCCTAAAGCACACACGCGCTGGGCTGCGTTCAATTGATGTGACATCTGGAGTACTAACGACAAATGCTTTTTCTTGCTGAAGTTTGCAAAGGAAAGTGAGAGAAAAATGTGATGTGAATCGTCAAATGAACGCTTGCAGTGCCAACTGCTTGTTTTTAAAACGTTCGACTAATGCTAAACCTTGGAAGCATGCGGACGTCTCTAGTCATCGTCGTCAGCATATCAGCACAATAAAGCATGCGTAAGTATCCGCTGTTATAACTATCTACATAGAGAGAGAGAGATAAAACTTTATTGTGTCCTTGATGGGGTTAAGGGGTGGCGGGGGTCGGGAGACTAACCCCCAATCCACCCCTTCCTCAGACGGCGGCCAGTTCTTGCTTTCTGGCGGCGTCTTCGGCCATCCGGACGGCCCAGAGCTGCTCCTCTGGGTCTAAGCTGAGCAGCAATGTCTCCCACTGCTCGGCCGTACTAATGATGCGTGTGTTAGTGCGGGAGGTGTTGGTGGGTGAGGCTTTGGGGCATTGCCAAATAATATGATTGAGGTCGGCGCGGGCTTTGCACGCTTTGCAGAGTGGTGAGTATGCGTCGGGGTACATGCGGTTGTAAAGCACGGGGTTCGGAAAAGTTCGTGTCTGAAGGAGTCGCCAAGTGGTGGATTGAGACTTAGTCAGTGATTTGTGTGCTGGGGGGTAGCGTAACCGCTCTCTGCGGTAGTGCAGTAGAATTTCTCCGAACGTGACCATTCGGTCCCGCGCGTGACCGCGATGCAGAACAGAGGGCTGGTCGGGATCGGAAGACGCAGGAGAAGGATGATGCGCCCGGTGTGCGAGAGCTCGGGCGGCATCGTGTGCGGCTTCGTTTCCAGCCAGACCCGAGTGACCAGGGGCCCAGATGATCTGCACGCGGCGTTGCCTTGAGGGAGGAGTCCCAGAGAGAATCCTCTGCGCTTGGGGTGCTATTAGTCCTCTTGCGTAGTTACGAATGGCCGTTTTTGAGTCGCTGATGATGCAGTGTGCATTGGTAGCCGCGTAGGCCAAAGCGATGGCCGTTTCCTCTCCTACTTCGGGTTGCGTGGCGAATATTGATGCGGCCGCGGAGAGGTGGTACTGCGAACCCGCGACTGCGACGACCGCCATGGCGTTTTGGTTGGGGTAGTCTGCTGCGTCTACGTAGGTTACGTCAGCGGCTTGGTCGTAGCGCTTTTGTAGTTGTTTAGCTCTTTCTGCACGTCGCTCCGGATTGTGTTCAGGGTGCATATTGCGAGGTATGGGCGGGATAACTAGGTGATCACGAATGTTTGGAGGGATGGGTACTTTTGGTCCGAATTGGGTGGTGTAGGTTATGCCTAGGGTGCCTAGAATGTGCCTGCCCGTGGTGGAATGGGCAAGTCGTTCGTATTGGCTAATACGGTGCGCTTCAATAAGCTCGTCTATGGTGTTATGAATGCCTAGGGCGTCCAGTTTCTCGTTAGAGGTGGTGATGGGAAGATGTATACATAACAGACGAAGCCTGACGGACACTTGCTATTGAATTGGCCAAGCTATTGTCTGTGCGAGTGGGATAGCTACATCAGCTCATGTACTTGGAAAATAATACTGGCAAACCTCACTTACAACTATAGAATGACTAACTGTGTTTTTACTGCGCCAGATAATAGATTTTTTCGATCCAATTTTGGACAACATGATGTCTACAGCGCCTGTAGACCTTTGGAGGAAAATCAGGCCCTCGTCAAGTCCTGCATTCACCATGGGGAAGCTGCGCAGGGTAAGTTCTTTTCGAACAGGATCACCAGGACACGTATCAGAGGCAAACAATATTGATTTCACATAAAAATTAATAATAAATTCTGAGTTCTTGCGTGCCAAATCCGCGATATAATTATGAGGGATGCCGTAGTTGGAGACTCCGGAATTATTCCTTTCGGTCCCTTGGGGTTCCCTAATGTGCGCCTAAATCTAAGTGTGCGAGCGTTCTTGCATTTCACGTGTTCTTGTGTAAGCAAGCAATAGACATCCACTTTAGTGTTTGAAAGGTAATACGTGTACCATCGGCATAAAACGAAGCGCTAATGTGTTGAAAGACGCGTGAACAAGCTCTGGTATTTCCATGCTTTCCCGTTTATGATACTGACGAAATTGATTGTCGGATATTGAGCTTCTAATCTGTAGAATGTTTAAGTGACCAGCCACTCTGAAATTCCACATGACAGTTTCGAGGGTTATGTGAAAGTTGCGTTGCTCCTCTTGCACTTCAACATTGTTTTTACACATTTCTGTGCGAAGTAAATCGTTGTTTTTGAATATTACACTCTGCTTCAGATGAACGACATGATTCAGGACTGTGCCAAAATTACGTCGGAGCACCTTATCAAAGCCGCTGAAGAGGGAAAAGACGTGAATCTCAAGTGGTAAAGACTTAGTTCCCTGTTCTCCTTTAAAGATCTAGACACCAATAATCCATAGTTAAATGTTTTATTTCCGGAAATATACTGTATGCCAAGCAAATACCTACAGCGTATTTTTGACGATACTGTGAATTACCATCAATATTATCGCTCTTGCATCTGTAAAACACCCTCACGAGGAGAAGTTCTTTTGTCGCAACTTGACTCCAGAGACATTCTTTGTTCAACAACTGTTGATCACTCCAGGTGCGACCTTCCTGTGAACCTGTCATGCATAGATCTACTTTTACATCTAGCATCGAATTAACAAAGCCTTCAGATCGAAAACTTATGTTTCAAGACAATGTCGTTCTTAGTGGCCTCCACTTTTTTTTGTATCGGGTATTTATGCTTCTGGCCTCTTTTGGGTATTCGAGAAGGCATGTATTTCACCCATTAGCCCCTAAAATTTAGGCGATTTGGGCTGCTCAGGCGCTACATTATTCAGCTGTGATAGCGACGTTAAGAATTTACACAAACCTATTTTCTATCATAGAACTAGTTGAAGCCATATTTTATTTTTTAGTTCCGTGAGCGGTTTAGAGCTTTGCAACCTATGACTACGCGAAAAAATTTCTTGCTCAGGTTTTACAGCCATTATGCACTGGACGTCATAGCGAAGGTCGCTTTTGGCACAGAACTTGACTCGTACAGAGATGCAAGCAACGAATTTGTGACAAAAGCCTCGAAGGCATTCTCTGGTGGGACGAGACTGGCTGTCATATTGTTCAGTAAGGGCAGATCTGTCTCTACATCTCTCCACTTTTATTTAAATAAAATGGTATGGCACCTGGCCATCACAAATGTAGGGATGCATCCTCTCTTCCCCATCTTGTAGGTGTCATTTGCTTCTCTTTTTCAGTTTTATGCCCGGTACTATTGAAAGTCTTTAAGGTTAAACTTCTCGACCCTGAGCCATTTCGATACTTCAAAGAGGTCTGTGTGGCAATTATTCAAGAAAGGAAGCGGAGACCGCATGTAAGTATATTGAATGGTCGTTTTTTGTCATCAGGACAAAATCCAGGACAACCTCCAGGATTGCAGGGGGGGGGGGGGGGGGGTTGCAGGGCATTATCTCTGGACCCATTTGTGCTTCTCACCATGGTCTCCTTGTTGTACACACTGTCGTACACACCGTTGTACAAAGTGCCGAGCAGAGTGAATGCATTTGCGTTTAATGATTTTATCTTATTATGTAAAATATGTCTCAGCACAATGCGTTGGCGGGCTAGTTGGTGCGAATCCATGCATACTTTGCATCGTTTTGAGCTAAACAAAGTATTCATAAAATATGGCTGCCGGCCGAATGTATACAAATAAAGAAATAAGCGTTGAAAGAATGTACGTGGTGGCAAATCGAACATGAATTCCATTCACAGCGTCACGAAGACTTTTTGCAACTCATGATGGATGCCCAGGAAGGAACTCTTGGCGATGGTGTTGAAACTGCGCCCGGAAAGGAACACAGAAAAATGTTTGACATTGACTCTGAAGTAAAGAACGACGTGACGTTTGTCACGAAGGGTGAGTGAGTAATTAAGTAGCAATGACTTGAGCAGTTCCTTAACATATCATTGGCCAAGCAACAACAACATGGAATGTATCTTCAGCGCAGCTTCGGTACGCCTAATTGTGCCTGTGAGTTCATAGTGGGCTGCCTTATCAATAATAATTATATCCACCTTATCATGGCTAATGTGCATACCATTTGGTATCCAATTATTGGCAAATCAAATGGCACCTATTTCTGCCGGGATGAACAAACGATTTCGTGGGAAGGAAAAAAAAACGCAGAAGGAGAGGGTGGGCTGTGCGCATTGACACCCAGAGACGCTGCGTGAAGATTACGCCTGAGATATGCGCTCCAATGGGGTTGTCTAATTTACACGTGTACAGGGGATGTATTCTGAAACGTTCGCCGCGGCGAACTTTTCGCACTGGCCACGCCTCCGCCGGAGCGGCGCGCGCTGAATGGCTGCTTTGACAAAACCGGAAATTCAGGTGGCGCAAGTGAATTTCCGGTTTTGTCAAAGCAGCCATTCAGTGCGAGCCGCAACGGCGGAGGCGTGGCCAGTGCGAAAAGTTCGCCGCGGCGAACGTTTCAGAATACGTCCCCAGCATGAGCCTAAACGGTTCGGTTTGTCCTGGAGGTTATAATACTTAGGCATCCATCGCTAGTAAGCTAATGTGTTATTCTTGACTTAAGCAGCAGGCTTTAAATATAAGCATGGGTACACATTGCAAAAATTGTCTCTCTCCTTATTTAATGAATGTCGTCTTTTCTTTCTTTTTGTTTTGCAAGCACGCTGCTTCAAATGAACTACATTATTTCAAGGAAGCTTAACTGGGAAATAGTAAAGCTGCGTCTCTAAAAGCTGCCATTTAAAGCTGCCCTCACTTCCATTGGTTTCACAATGTTCTTGTAGCAGGAGCCCGTACTTCCTGTACAAGGGTAAAGCCGGTTATATGAATTGCTTAGACTTATCCTTTGGCATTTTGTTGGCGTAAAACAACGGCATGCGGTCGCGGTGCAACGCAGTTGGCTTTGAGCATGTGGTCAAACTCGCCCTTCAGCCTTGTCAGAAGACGAAGCCCTGGCGCAATGCGTGCTGTTCTTCGCCGCCGCCCACGATGCCACCTCATCCGTCCTCGCATGCGCCGCCTATCTTCTCGCTCTTAATCCCGATGCGCAGGACAAGCTCCGCAGAGAAGCGGATGAATGTTTCGCCACACATGTGAGTATATTTTGACGGTGTGGATGAGCAAATACGGTTATATATTGTTACGTGTGAAAAGACAGATGAAAGAGGCTATTTACAGGCTATTTACACTGGAGCCATAGAGACAGCTGGAGCCAGACATCCAGGCCGACCCTCGCTCGCGCTAAGGGCCGATTTACGCTCGAGCCGCCTATCGCCGCCCAACCGCACCACACGCGTGCGGTTGCGCGAAAGATTGCACGTATCGAACACTTGTGCACAAATTTCGGTTTACAATGTGTAAGGTATACACAGTGCACACAGTGTAAATAGTAATTTGTGCACAAGTGCTGGATAAGTGCAATTTTTCGCGCGACCGCAAGCGTGCGGTGCGGCTTGCGGCGATGGGCGGCTCGAGCGTAAATCGGCCCTAAGGGCAGCTACCAACTTCGCCGTTCTCGCGGCGGGCCGTCTCTTGAGCATCGCTTGATAATGTCGATATACTACCCCCACCCCTCCCCGGTGGCAAAAGCGCCGTCACGGTGCTGTTAAAAGCTCCAAGGCGCGTGGAGAGTTATAGGGCTTGAGTCGGGCGACGTGGACAATGTCACTGGCTGTCACAGCGGAGGACGTAGTGGGCGTGGCTAGAGCGATTTCATAGGTGACATTGGTCACTTGGCGAAGCACGTGATATTGGCCTTCGGAACAGGAAAGCAGTTTTTCACAAAGGCCAACTTTACGCGATGGTGACCAAAACAACACGAGTATGCCGGGCACAAAATCAACGTCACGGGGACGGAGGTCATAGCGTTGCCTTTGTTTGCCTTGAGACACTTGTAGACGAGCGCGCCCAAGTTGGCGAGAATGTACAGCATAGGCGATTGCATCACGGGCATAATTGCTAGTTGAAGCTGTGGCGGACAGAAGCACAGTGTCCAGTGGTAGCGTCGCTTCACGGTCATACAAGAGGTAAAACGGGGAAAAGCCAGCAGTTTCGAGACGGGAAGAGTTGTACGCAAAGGTAATGTAGGGTAGAGCGTGGTCTCAGTCACGGTGGTCGTCTGAAACGTATTTGGATAGCATGTCTGTAAGGGTGCGGTTCAAACGCTCAGTGAGGCCGTTTGTTTGGGGGTGGTACGAGGTGGTAAATTTATGCTGTATTGAGCAGGCACGCATGATGTCGTCAATGACTTTGGCCAAAAACGTACGGCCACGGTCTGTTATCAATTGACGCGGAGCACCATGCACCAAAATTATATTATGTAGGAGGAAGTCCGCAACATCAGTTGCGCAACTGCTCGGAAGAGCGCGGGTTACGGTGTAGCGGGTCGCGTAGTCCGCCGCGACTGGAATCCACTTGTTTCCTTATGTAGATTCCGGAAATGGGCCGAGAAGGTCTAAGCCGACACGATGGAAGGTCTCAGCAGGGATGTCGAGCGACTGCACGTAACCAGCGGGGAGCTGGGAAGGCTTCTTGCGTCGTTGGCAAAGTTCACAAGCGGCGACGTAACGTCGTACGGAACAGGCAAGGCCCGGACAGAAAAAACGGCGACGTACACAGTCATAGGTTTGAGATACGCCGAGGTGTCCTGCCATTGGTGCGTCGTAAAGCTCTTCTAGAACGGTGGAGCGGGGGTGTTTAGGTAGGACAAGTAGGAACTTAGAGCCATACGGATGAAGGTTACGATGGTACAGGGTACCATCGTGGAGGACGAAGAGGCGTAGAGCAGCATCGGCCGGAGAGTGTTCAAAATGGTCGATGAGTGCTCTGATGTAAGCGTCACGACGTGTCCCGTCGGCGAAATGAAGCAGCGGGGATACAGAGAATACGCAAGCAGCACTGGTAAAATTGGAGGAGTCAAGAGTCGTAAACAGGGTAACGCGACAAGCTGTCAGCGTCTTGGTGCAGGCGGCCAGACTTCTACAGCACGGAATATGAAAATTCGTGTAGCCTCAAAGCCCATCGACCAAGCCGGCCTGTAGGATCCTTTAGCGATGAGAGCCAGCAAAGAGCATGATGGTCAGTGACTACGGAAAAAGGGCGACCGTAATGGTAAGGACGGAACTTCGCAACCTGCTAGACAACAGCAAGGCATTCTCGTTCCGTAATGGAATAGTTGCGTTCCGATGTTGCTAGGATGCGAGCCGCCTCCTAGCCATCGCCTTAACCATGGCCTTAAAGTTAAAGAAACTTTTTGTAAAGCTTACCGGTTAAGTAAGACTTTTTCTCTCCAAAACTGCTCGAGATTGGAGTCAATTACCAAGTGACGGGAACATACTTTCAAATTATGTGCCTGTAAAGTCGCTTGAATATGCTGTTTAGCTGGTTCTCGGTATTAGTATAGACACGAATTGTATACATTACTACATTATTACGTTTGTATCTGTTTTCCCACCAAAATGGGTATCTGTGTAGTCCATGGTCGAATGGTGAGAGCATTGGGCTGCCGCGGTGAGGGAACAGGGTTCGAAACCAACCTTCGGAACAACTTGAATCACTGAGTATCTGGCAATGTGTGCATATGGGCCACTCGTCAACGAACCTCTTCCCGCACACATGGGTCAGTGTAGATGCCGTAAAGGGTATGTGCCGCTCTTTAATGAAACTCCTTGACGCCTACTTGGAGCATAGGTTGGGTATGCGCCAGTCGGTCTGTGCTGGTGTTCAACGAACCTCTCTGTCACTAACTTGGGTCTCAAGGTGAGTGCCACTGAGAATGGGCCGCTCTACAATGACAAAAATGTCCTTTAAATTTTCTGATGTGGGAGGGTGGGGAATCAAGCCCACCTCACAAGTGTTCCCCGTGCCATTTCACACCATCACTTCACTAGGGCGTCATGAATGCGCTTGGTATTATTCCAGTCTTCAGTGAACCTCTCGCCAACTTGGGTCACTGTGAATGTGCCCCTGGGTGTGTGGCAAGTGAGGGAACAATTCTCAGCGTTCGCACGTACCGGTGCGCCACGCTTCTCGTCTCGGAGGCTATGCACGAACTTCTCGATAGCGCCACCAGACGGCGCAGCGTGACCGCAAAAAAAAAAAACATTCTGAGAGAGGAGTCCGGCTGCAGCATGACGCGTTCATCAGCGTTCACACGCACCGGCGCGTTATTTATTCCAGATTCCATGCGCAGGCTTGGTGGTGGCATCACTTGGTGCCGTCCAGTGTTCTTAGGGAAGCGCGAATGTAGAGTCCTGCTGCAGTACATGCCTCATACATGACTCGGTTCGACGGTGGCAGTACGTTGTGTCGCCATATTGGTTCAATGCTAAAAGCATTACCGTCGACAGCCCGTGTGGGATGGGTTCTCTCTATTTTTCATACCCAGTGGCCCATGTTGTCTACTCGGCAAGACAGTAGTCATCACATGCCTATTTACCTAGACTAATAAGCAACATGGGTCACCAGCAAGGTGACTGATTGGGCTCGCTGGTGATCCAGCGCTTGTCCTTGTCTACGTCCTCGTTCATCCTTCGCGCTCTACACTTACGACAATGGGCCACTGGGTATATGAAGAAGGAGATATATACCGCAAACTAGCTGAAGTTTGCTAAGAATGCTAACTGCAATATAAAAGCACAGGAACTTGCATGCTCTGCTGTAGTTCTTGAGGATGAGGGATATAGAACTCGTACAACTCCATTACTGAAAGTAGCTATGCTGCACTACTGAAGGTTAAATGTTTTTAAAAGTACTCGCTACACAAAGTCATTTGTCGCGTTTAAAGTGGAGCGGTGTGGCCGTGACCTCCTCGTATTAGGTAGCATGTACAAGTGAACCTTCATTGCTGTCTTGCCAAATGCCCCTGAACGGGCGATACCTGCTGTCGTTGGTTTCATTCATGGGCGATCACTTAACTGGTGCTTTCGGAGATGGTCATGTGATCTGGAGAAAGCGATTAAGCCAATTCTTGCCTTAACGTTGGCTTTTAGCTTCCTAATATGCACGTAGTTCTTCGCTATCCCGAATATCACGGAGCGTTTAGTTCAGGTACTTATTCACCAATTTAGAAAATCATGGAATACCTGCAGCGATGGCAGAAATTTTTTCATGGGTGTATGCGTGCACTCACCGTCTAGACTCGTGTGAGGGCTGTAATCGTGTAACGGCCACACCTTCAACTTGGCAGCCAAAAATTTGGAGAAAAAAATTCCAAAGGAGAAGCAATAGCGTTCGGTGCCCTGGTGCCACACGCGCGCGCGCATCGGCGAATTTTTGCGCACTGCGTACTTCCGCTTGCAATCACTAGATGGTGCGAGCTGCGCATTGACCTCTGATTCAATGGTACATCCGGTTTGTGCACAAGTCACCGGCATCATCTAGACTGAAAGGTTTCGTCCCGTGTAAGGGCCGCAGCTCGTCAAAACTGGGAAAAAAAGTGCGGCCTTTACACGGTTCTCCACGGTAGTTTTATCCAATAGACGCAGCGCAGCTAGAATTACTTTTGCGCGTATAGTTATAGCCGACACTATATGTGGCACAAACGACGTTGTCCAGCAGACTGTTGCAATTTCATAAATCGCACAAAATGCCAGTAAGTTCAACATGCCCTTATTAACTGTGTGTCAGTTTGTACGTGGATTATATGCCGAGGACACGAGTCGCCTATGCGAACTAAGGTGCTATGCGCCAAACACGAGAAGGGGGGTGTGGCTGGGAATGCATCATGGCATGTTTATAAAGTCTGTCGGTTCTCTGTACGCTACCGTAATCTTCAGACACCAAAGTTACAGTACCTGTGGAAGAAAGAGTGTTTTTTGCTTCAGCAAGGTACTACTGTCGTTTCAAACTAGAACAGAGACACTGTTGTTTTATTTCCACACATTGTCACCGAATATTTCTATATTGCCTGCAAAGACAATTTTGGCTGTATACATAGGATATATATTATGCGATAAACATTAAATTCAAATAAAGTCTTTCTGTACTTCCAGGGGACTAATCCAAGTCTTGACGTCATCTCTAAGCTGCCCTACCTGCACTGTGTCCTATCGGAAAGTATGAGGCTGTATCCACCGGTTCCGAGGTGCGCTCTATTTGTCTCTTCGCGGCTAAAGTTAGCACGTGAATACGATTAGTTTCTTTTTCACAGGAAGGTGCACATAAACGCATCTTACGTGTGGATACGTTTTTAAAACCACAATACTTCGGCATTGGATGTTCTAAAGCCTTATTCTAATTTTCTATTTGTTTCTAGACTTGATAGGACCACGTGCCAGGAGTATGTCCTGGGTGACACTGGAATCAGGGTGCCCAAAGGCAGCGTTGTTACGATCCCCATATACGCTATGCATCGGGACCCGGAGTTCTTTCCTGATCCTGAAAAATTCATTCCTGAGAGGTAATAAATTTTCTAAGCGTGACACACCATGAACAGTCAGGCAATGACAAAAAACTTTAGCTGTAGAGGGATTAGGGGTTCAGGCGAGTTTATTTAATAACCCTGACACGAAGGTAAACCTTTTTATTTATGCTGAAGGACTTCTTGCCAAAAAGAACTTCGCCTCTGGCACATGGTACTGCGCGGCCTCTTTTCTTTTCAGGCGCCACAGAACATACGGCGTGGCCGTTTAAAACTGCAAGTGACAAAGCATTTAAAAATGACGTGTCTGGCCAATTCCAATTGAAAAGAAGAAAAAACAGAAATAACTCCAATTTTGTAAAAAGCTTCTACAGCTTTGGGGTAAGCGCCGCTGGGACATGGTTGGGACAAATTTTGTAAACGCGTTGAGTACAGCTGCAGTGAAGCATTCACGCTACGATTTAAGTGAAGGGTTTGATAATTAGAGAGCTACGGACGATTAAAAGTTAGTCTCCTCTCTATACCCATGCTTTTGCTCCTCAACTCGTTCGCCGAGCGATCGGAGCTAAGCTTCGCCTTGACTGGCGTTGCGTCACGATGTGACGTCTATTTTCGGTGTTTTGCACACAGCGCGCGACATCTCTCAACGTCTCCGCCAGCCGCCTGGCCGTCAGTCTCCAGCCAGAGTTAGGCAAGCCGCATGCGTTGCGAGCGTTCTGTCGCAGCGCCGAGCATGCCCTCTATTCCGGTAAGCGCAGGTGAGCCGCATAAGCGGAGGCGTTTTGACGGATGAGCGGAGGTGTAAACGTAAGCGGCCATAACGTTGCAAGCGCCTGGTGGCGCAAATTCAACCAACTAGCTAATATTGATGTAACCAAGTGGAAGACATTTGAAAAGACAACGTGTTCACAATTACGCTGCTGCCAAAAATATAATATTAGCAGCAAAGTAGACTACACTTTAGTACTGCTGTATTAGTTATGTATTCGTCTCGCTGAGTTTCACGCCACCAGGTGGCGGTCCCCCTCAATTTCCGCGTGGTAGGCGCTTAGATGATAGCCTGTTCGTGCTTACCCAGTGCATAGAAATAGCTAAGGCGGAAAATAGACCTCTGTATTTAGCCTTCCTGGACATAAGTGGTGCGTACGACAATGTGAACAGGGAACTCCTGTGGAACATATTAAAAGCTGAAGGTATCGGTAATGAGGTAATTGATTTTCTACAGGAACTATATCGAGAAAATAATGTTGAAATAACATGGGAAGGAATCAAGAGTACGACAACTGTCGAGGTTCACAAAGGATTAAGGCAAGGTTGTCCTCTATCACCGCTACTGTTCATGCTTTATATGATAAGCATGGAAAGAAGGTTACAACGAAGCAATCTAGGGTATAATCTGTCGTACAGATTAGGCGAAAAGGTTGTTGAGCAACGACTACCGGGTTTAATGTATGCGGACGATATTGTACTGTTAGCAGATAGCCAGGAAGATTTGCAAACTCTGGTTAATTACTGTGGGGACGAAGGAGACAGTTTAGGTTTAAGTTTTAGTGCAGCTAAGTCCGGTGGGATGTTTTTCAACGATACAACTGATCAGGAGCTTACAATACAAGGCCACGAAATACCCCGAGTGGCCGAATACAAGTATCTCGGGGTATGGATAAACAAAGGGCAGATGTACACGGAAAAGCACGAACAGTCTCTAATAGCAAAAGGGCGAAGAGATGCCGGGATAATGAAACATAAGGCATTGTGGGGTTACAACAGGTATGAGGTACTGAGAGGCATTTGGAAGGGAGTAATGGTGCCGGGGCTTACTTTCGGGAATGCGGTCCTGTGTTTAAGGGCAGAGGTTCAGTCGAAACTAGAAGTAAATCAGAGAGCTGTGGGAAGGTTAGCACTAGGTGCCCACGGGAAAACCACAAACGAAGCAGTACAGGGAGATATGGGCTGGGCATCATTCGAAGCACGGGAAGCTCAGAGTAAAATCCTATACGAAAAACGGCTGAGGAAATTGGATGATAACAGGTGGGCAGCTAAGGTGTTTAAATACCTATACAGAAAGAGCGTTGACTCACAATGGCGGAAAAGAACTAGGAAGCTAACCAGTAAGTATGCCAGACACGAGGACGAAGAAGGACAGAGCATTAAACGACAGGTTAAAAATGCGGAAGGTAAAAATTGGATAAATTCAATGGAAAAGAAGCATAGCGTAGAACTATATCGATACTGGAAACAGCAGATCAGGAAGGAAGCGTTTTATGATAACTCAAGAGGCAGTGCCCTACTCTTTGAAGCTAGATCAGGATGTCTTAGAACACGGAGCTATAAAAAGAAATTTAACGAAGAAGAAGACACATGTACTGCGTGTGGTAAATATGTAGAAACAATGGAACACCTCATACTAAAATGTGATGGTATCAATCCCGATGTCGATGCGGCCACAGTCACCCTTCCTGAGGCCCTAGGGTTCAGAGATAATGATAGTCATGTAAATAAATGTGCGGTGGAAATTAGCAAAAGGCGATTGGAGGATTGGTGGCTCAAAAGCAGAGAGGTGACATAAGGTTAAAAGGGTAGGAAGACGTATTTAAAGAAAATCGAGAAATTCAATAACACACAACACAGATAAAAATAAAAGGCAAAATAAAAATCTGAGCATGGTGGCAACTGCCATCGCCCCGTTTCAAAGGGGACGCTCCTACTTTCCAGCGGTCGATTTAGGCACCACTGGCCTCCTTGAAGCCCTTGGGTTCAGCGGGAGCAGTGGTAAAGCAAACAGGTCCGCAATAGACATCAGTAAGAGGCGATTGGAGGATTGGTGGAAGAAAAGTAGGGAAACGACAAAGGACGGAGACGTACAAAAGCACAGTTCGCAATAGGGTATCAGAAAATTTGGACGTGGTAGTTCATAGTGTGTTTTTTTTTTTCTCATCGGTTAACCTAGGTAGGATATTAGGCAGCATAGTAGCAAGAGCTTGGTGGCGCAAGCCACCGCCCCGTTCCAAAGGGGACGCTCATAACATCCATCCATCCATCCATCGCGTGTCTGGCAAAACGCGCAGTCAGCCTACATTTACCGGAATACACTGTAAAATAATTTACGCCCTAAAAAGTGAGAAAGGGTGTGAAAGTGTCTATAACTCACACCCTGAGGGTGTTATCTGTATACCGGACACTCTAAGGGTGTGAGTGATAGACACATTTACACCCTTTTTCAATTTTTAGGGTGTAAATTATTTTACAGTGTACCGGACGCGCTAAAGCTCTCTACCGTGGTAGCAATCCTCCGGCGTGACCGACCACCCCTCCTTCAAATCTTTACAATTACAATAAAGTTTCTCTCTCTCTCTCTCGCCTCTGACACATGGTACAGCGCGGCCTCTTTTGTTGACAGGCGCCACAGAACATGTTGCGCGGCCTCTTCAAACTGCAACTGACAAATCATTTAAAAATGGTTTATCCGGTCAATTCCAATTGAAAAGAAGAAAAAACAGAAATAATTCCAATCTTGTAAAAAGCTTCTACAGCTTTGGGGTAAGCGCCGCTTAAGGTGTCCCTGAAATGGTTGGGACAAATTTTGTTGTCGCGTAGAGTACAGCTGCAGTGAAGCATTCACGCTACGATTTAAGTGAAGCGTTTGATAATAGGAGAGCTACGGACGATTAAAAGTTACTCTCCTCTCTATACCCATGCTTTTCTTCCTCAACTCGTTCGCCGAGTGATTAGAGCTAAGCTTCGCCTTGAGTGGCTCTTCGGCACGATGCGACGTCTATTTTCGGTGTTTCGCACAGAGCACGCGACGTCTCTCCAACGTGTCCGCCAGCCGCAGGGACTTTAGTCCCCAGCCAGAGTTATCCAAGCAGCATGCGTTGCGAGCGTTCTGTCGCAGCGCCGAGCATGTCCTTTATTCCGGTAAGCGCAAGCGTTTTCCCGGATGGGCGGAGGCGTTTTGACGGATGGGCGAAGGTGTAATCATAAGCGGCCTGAGCATTGCCAGTCGCCTGATGGCGCAGAGCGCAACCAGCCAACCACAAAGCTAATAATGATGTAACCAAGTGGAAGACATTTCAAAAGACAACATGTTCACAATTACGCTGCTGCCAAAAATTAATATTAGCAGCAAGTAGACTACACTTGGGTACTGCTATACTAGTTATGTGTTCGTCAGGCTGAGTTTCACGCCACCAGGTGGCGGCCCCCCTCAATCTCCACGTGTCTTGCAAAACGCGCAGTCAGCCTACATTTACCGGAATACCGGACGTGCTAAAGCTCTCTACCGTGGTAGCAATCCTCCGGTGTCAAGTGACGACCGTAAACACGTAGATTCTGGCGCCTATCGGATACCGACAGCCCGATGCTCTGCAGCCACTCCGCTCGCCTGTTGCCTTGCGGAGGGACACGGTGTCGCTGTTTTACATGCCGCCAATCGCTAGACTTGCAGCCCACAACGCCACAAGGGCGATTAAATGGTCCTCGTGAAAAGAAACTTCGAGGCCAACACTGACCGCGCAGCTCGCGGCAACACGGAGCACGTTGTAGCACAAGTGGACGGCACTTGCTGCATGCCGGAAGTGCTCGAGTGCAGTGTTAAGCTGTCGTTATGTATTATCTTTCTGTTACATTTTAGAGAGACAAATTAACCAACGTTTCAACTATTACGGACAACATTTGTTCCCCATCAATTTGGAAAGATTATCATGACGCAACCTGAGTAGCCAATCGAATAGCTCGCCTAACTGACGTCACGAATGCCAGATACGTAGATTGCAACAGGGCAGTTGAAAACCCAGGGGAGCGCCGCCGCTGCAATCGGTAGTGATGCACACTTTAAAATCTTATAACAAATTACACGCTTTACGCAGAGTGCCTATATAAGTGTCACTGCGCATGAGCACTGAGCACTGCGCATGTGGAAATCTTTGTGTACCTGTGAACGTTGAAAACTCATGAAATTTCACTGCGTTTCCCTGATTGACGCGGAAGTGATTCGTTCAGTAAACGTGTTATTGGAGCTAGCACGGGGGAGGGGTAATGAAAATAGAAGAAAAATTCATTTAAGAAACATTCTACCTAGTATTCATCAAGTTCGCTAACCCACCCAAAAAACAGGCGTTGCGGAGATACAATGCCTTGATTTTCTATTGCGCAAGAAAAGAAGAAGAATCAGATGTGAATCATGTGCTTTTTTTTTTTCTAGATTCAACGAAGCAAATGCTGATTCCATACGACCGTACACTTACCTGCCTTTCGGAGCAGGGCCTCGCAACTGCATCGGTATGCGTATGGCCCTGCAGATCACCAAGTTGTGCATACTTCACTCTGTGCACACCGTGCAGTTTGTACCCGCGAGAAAAGCAAAGGCAAGTGTGAATTATGACTTGTATGATTGTAGTTTTGCGAAACGCATTCATCCAACCTAATAATGAAGGTATATTTTGTAAATTCTAGTCAGGAACCCACTACCAGTATAGCCTTTGAAGGGGCTTACGACCGGCCTATGCAACTGCCGCCGCTGACCTTATCGCATGTGCAAAAATGTTTTCGAAGTTCAAGTCAGACGACTTGCTGTGACATGGATCAAAATTTTTTAAGTGATTGTTTTTCAGTAATGGCGTCTTCTGCAGAGTTCGTCGACGCTTGGAGTACCAATACCGATATTATTATTAAATATAATACAATGTTAGATTAAATAATATACTAATAATTACAATAATAAATACCAATATTACGAGGTTTGCAATGAACAGAAACTTTGTTTTACACAAAACACATACTAATTACTGTAAGCAGAGCGTTCATTTTTCATCTGTCGCGTTCTGGAGGACACTACCATTAGATGTAGAAACACTTAAAATGCACGAGTTCAAGAAACAACTAAAAGAATATATTTTCTCGAATAGTTATGTCTAGTTCATACTCACAACCATTCTTTCAGTCTGCCTTCATTTCATTTTCATACAATTAGATTTCTGCTTGATGTCTTTTCCATGCATATATATTCGAGTCCACAAATGATGTTTTGTACGTCGTCATTTACGCCAATTTTTTAGAGTTTAACGAGATTATCCTACGGTGCTTTTTTATAAACCTCTTATTTATGCAAATTTAATTCTTCAATTAAGCTATTTATACTAATACTGGTAATTCTTCCTTGTTAATGATTTGTTGAAACTGCCTGTGATCTGTGTTTTATTACGCTCAGGTTGTAAAAGAGGTCCCATTGCAGTATTTGCCTTCGGGACCTCCTTCTGTATATTAACATCCTGTAGCCTTTCTAGTTATCACATTAAAATCAGTTCTGATTCTGATTCTGACAAGATCAGTATGGGAAAAACATATCACAGTGGTAGAATGTAGGTGTGCCTTTTAAACAGAAAAGAAAAAGAAAAGGAAGACGTGTCAGCCAAAGTTGACACGAAAGTAGAAAGGGTTGGCGTAATCGCAGTGTATGTATACTTATATCTACTGAAATTGGAAGCATTAAAGATGATACAATGCTGCATCATTGCATTGTACGTTTGCGTCCTTTGTATTATTTTCTTCGTTCCATTGTCGCACATTACATATTTTTCCGAATCCTCTATTTCCTTTATTTATGCCAAGTTTCTCCATTCGTTTCTTTTGCGCGCATGAACGTCGACGTTGTTTTTCTTTCTTTCTTTCTTTCTTTCTTTCTTTCTTTCTTTCTTTCTTTCTTTCTTTCTTTCTTTCTTTCTTTCTTTCTGACCAAGAGGCCAGGTGGGCTCACCCCGGAGATAGTGGTCTATGGTGCAATGTGGCTACTTTTGGACTATATATTAGGGCAAGTTACGCCCACACCGTTAACTTTACATGCACTGACACTATTTCTCAGTTTCTGTGTCGTTCTGGAGATGCGAAACTGCTGTTTGGTGAAGAAGACGCCAGATACGTAGATCCCACGTACGCCAAACATGTGTGAAGTCGCTACGCTGCCAGAAAAGCAGACAGCTCACACAGTTTACGATGTCTACATCTATTTCCCATATCATCACTTTTTTGAGGCTTGCTTGCACTTGCTAATGATGAACTGCTCGTTGTTTTGTTTCGTCCACCCATTCTAGGCACCTTTCGAGTTTGTTAAAGGCGTTGGACTCCTGAAACCAAAAGAAGTCGCCGTTGGAATAACTAAAAGATGAAACTTCTTCCTGATGCAGCCTTCTTACGGTCTTTTTTGCATTCTCCATCCATTTACAAGCTATAATTAAATGCACCAATGTGTGCTACTAGTTCCCAGAAATTTATGTTGTAAAATTACTAACCGATACGCTTGCACTTTCGTGAAATCCAAATAAAAGAAACATGGACAAACTGCATCTACGTGACGACCATCCCATTTAATTTACTTATTGCAGCTGCGCATGACCTTTACGCTAGACTCTATGTGTAGTGGCCAGCAAAAGTTTAGGCATCATAAGCGCAGCAAGAAAGTAGTTCTTCTTAAGGAATGCAGGCTGAAATTAAGTGCTACAGCCCGCGTGCGCGTGTTATGCAATGAATTCGTTATGCTAGAAAAAGAAATGCTCAGTTTGCTGCTGATGCTTTGGTTTCAAAACATTTGCTTCCGAGAGTACGTAAAACCACTAATTCACATACGTGGAACACCGCATCGGTGTGCTGTGGACATCGTTAGACCCTTCATGGTGGCTTACTGGCTATGGTGTTGCGCTGCTAAGCACGAGGTCGCGGGATCCAATCCCGGCCTCGGCGACCGCATTTCGATGGGGGCGAATTGCAAAAACAGCCCTGTCCCGGGCATTGGGGACACGTTAGATATTCCCTGGTAGCCAAAATTCATCCGGAGTCGCCCCACTACGGCGTGCCTCATAATCGAATCGTGGGTTTGGTTCGTAAATCGCAAGAATCCAATTCAAAGCATCGTTAGTGAAGTCTGCCGCAGAAGTGGGCACTGTTTGGGACACAGTATTCAACCAAATAGGCTAGATGTCACAACTCGGCTTTATAATCGTCCCTTGTCGGCGCTCTGTTTGCTGAATACTTCATCTTAAGGGAAGTTAAGCACGGCGTATAGTGCTTTTCGTGTATGACGCATATTGCCATAGAAATTGGAGTAGGTGCTGCGGCAGAAACCGGCAGAAGCCTGCAGGGCACAGCCTTTGGAGAGCAAGATGAACGTCTTTCGGAGAACACGCTTCACGTCCACCAAATCAAGTGGTTTAATTAACTTTATCGTGAAAATGGGGGTCTGGTCCTGCACTAATAAAACTTACTATTACTGGGTAAATGACACTCACATTGCGGCAGTGCGGAAATGCGCGCAAGTCGACACACGCTGTGGATAGAGTTAGAATTAAAGAACATGAATAGCCCGGCTTTTAGATTCTTTTTGCAAGCTGGATTGACAAGCAAACTTCCCATAGGTAGAGGAGCGCTTTCTTGGCGCACCTGGAGTTGCACACGTCAGCCTGGCTTGTCTCGTAGCGGGTGAAGGGCCTCACAATCCCGCAGGAGGCGTTTAATGTCTCGTGGAGGCATCATTGGAGCTCGGGCAGGGGTTCGGGTGGCTGTCGTGGATGGCATTGCCATGTCCTATGTCTTCGTTTCTGTCGACCACCTTTACATAGGAAATGATAGCATTGGGAATAGAATTACGCACCATTGATGAAGCCGACACCTAAGATGGCACTTCACCGACAATTAGGCGATGGGCCCATTAGCACATGCGTACGTTGTCAACGAGCTATTGATTTTTTTTGGAAGCCCGAGGAATACATCGAAGGGTAAGCACCCAGCCGAAAAGAAGCTGAAAACGCGGCTTCGAGAATCTTTTGCTGAAATAATCATGTGAAAACACTCCGCTAGACGCTGGAATAGATGCAATCTAATGCCATCTTCGGCTGGTCGTTTCTGAGCACTCTGGAGCGCTCTCGCGAGCGGTGTTGTCTTCGGCTGGTTGAAAGAGGGTGCGCGCCCTGCGTTCGGCTGGTTCTTCTCGATTGCTGTCCTCTATCTTGGAGCGCTCTGAGGCGCTCCGAGCCCTGTCGTCGGAGCAGTCATCGAGATTGAAACGTCCTCGCAGCGCCGCGTCGCTGCTGTTGGCGACGGCCCACCGTAACCTTGGCAACCTAGGCCTCTGCATGCTGGCGTCAGGCCCCGTACACTCTCAAGTTCAACTAATGGCCACAGAGGGCGAAAAAATCGACCGCGCGCCGCTGCTAACAAAGCCGACCTAGTAGCATCACCTCGGGATTCGTTCGTTAGTTCCAACATTTCCCGGTAGAGGCGTCGTAATAAGCGCAATTTTATCTTACAAACTTTCTCTTACAATTACCGAAGCATTTTCTTTTACATAAAAACAGGGCAAAATTATCATTGCTAATTAGATATTGTACTCTTTGTTAGTAAGTTTATTGTTTCTTCGCCATTATGAACGCAAATAGCGTTCAGCATCATCGATCTTTCACGTGACCTCTGGCCTGGATTTAAAATTTTTACCGGTATTTCCGAGTGCACGGCGGCACGGATTCATTCGTTCGTACACTCAAGACTGGTTGCTTCTTTGTTTCTAAAACTAGTTTCTTGCGCTTCTATGTAACTTGGGGTGAAGTTACGTGTTTGCAAGCGGACATGTAAGCCCGGCAGTTGGGTTTCGGTCGTGAGCCATTCGGAACAGGTCTGCATCGAAACGGGAGCTGGATTTTGCTGCGGCTGACAACGGCAATAACGGTGAGTCGTTTAACACCGCTGCTTCAATCGTTATATAATATCTGTCTCATTACCTTCCAGGCGGGCACAAGTTAACGAACTAGATCCTGCATTACATATGGGCAGTGAGGATCTCAGTTGCTGTTTCCTAAATAAACCTTTACTTGCGAGGCTGTCGTTTGGTTTACACACACAACCAGGAAAGAAAGAGCGATATCGGAACGCGCGTCTCATTTTTCATGTTATTGTAGCCGTGGTTGTAGGTGACTGAGTAGCCTTATCAATATACAGATTAAACTTTTTTTCGAGTCGGCCGGCAACGTCTTTCGTCCACAAAACCGAATAATCCTTTGGTAAAATGAAGTGAAAGTACAGAATTTAATGTATTAAACAGTTGCAAGCATGATACCCATATTTCGTACTTGTTGGTTCCAAATGTTCTTGCTGTTCAGATTGGTTTACCGTAGGGCATTTATTTTTGCAGTAGTGAAGCGGTGCATCACGTTCGTGGAGAAAAATAATGCATCAGTTCTAATAGCTTCATGACTTTCATGCATTTGCTTGAGTAACTAGCAGTGTGATCACTTCTAGAGCATAAATGAACCCACAAATGTTCTCATTTGTGATCTTAATAGTACTTGCGCTGTTGACATGCATTGTAGTTAGGCAGACATCAATTTTATGGGCAATAGCAATATTTATTTAACATGCTGCTTAAGCACCCTAGAATAGACAGTGTACATTTGCATGTGTTCTGTAGTCGCAAATCATTACAACATATATGTCACACCTTTTTGCATTTCATATTGCAAAACTTTGCTTTTTCAATTTCTGATTCAGTCAAAATTTCTGTTCCAGACATGCAGTAATGAGGACGGCACCAGTATAAAGCAACACACTCCACGCACTAAACAGAAGCTGCTGCCTGCTACGACAAGGTCATTGTGTGGACATTGGCTACTACTACAAGGTAAACAACATATGGTTCAGAAATAAATATGTTTGATCTATGCTGTATTGGCTTGCCGTTTGCAGCAGATATGAATGTTTGTTCATATATATGGTTCAGTATAATTGGTTCGAACATATAAAACCCACATAAATTTGGCTAATCTGTGCTATATCTCACGTGTCACCGTTTTGCCCCAACAGAGTCTATGCCAAGCACATCTTGGTCATCACAGGAGCTCCTATCTGCACCAACAGGAAGGGGCTGGAGCCGAATTTGCAAGGCTTTTACACCAAGAACAAAGAAGCACATGCACAAGAATATGGATGAGATATCAAGTCTGCAAAGGACTGTGTTAAGACTGCAAAGAGCTTCAGCCACCATTCCACCAGCACGGACATTTGGCTGAGTCATCCAAGTAACTCAAAAAGGACTTTCTAGAAATTCTTCGTCTTCAGATGCACCTGCAACATCTGACCAAGCACGGACGACGCTGGCCGAAAGATTGAGTTTCATCAGTTCGTCCTTAATCAGCTTCCAAGCCATGTTAATTCCGTTTGTGCGAAGTGTAATTTTTCTTCTATAAATGCAAGCTTTCTCATTGCCCATTTTTGTTAGAGGTTATTCATCCTCATCCAAATATAAAGGTCAACCTTTATATTTGGATATTTCGCTGATACTTAATACCAGTCACTGTCTAGCAGCCTAACATATCTGTAGCAGTATCTTCTAGTGTATGTTGTCATGCGCAATTACTCTCCTGAAATAGCTGATGCAGCATCGGCATGCGTCTTGCATTAACCTATGCACATGTGCTATGTACCATTTTACTTTTCTTGGTGTTTTTAGCCTTCAATGCTTGCAGAGCAGAGTGGCTTCTCTCTTGAATGCAAGCTTTCTCATTTTCCATATTCCTAGTCTCGTTGATGATTGCTCCTCTTCCTTGATAGCCTGGGTCTTTGTGCAAGCTACAGTGAAGTGATTGATTGCAGAATCTGGTTTTGCTGCCACACTTGGTTGTGGTAACTGTGTTACAGATGTGGGGGCCTGGTCAGTTGCATTGGTAAGCAGTCCCTCGAGGTAAGCATTTGCTCCTGCAGTCCGCAAAGCGACATAGACTCCCAGTATACGCACACCGTAACTGGTGCGCCCCGTTCGTTCTGGCCTGCTGCAGCCATGGGCAAATTGTGCTTGTGGCCTACCTCGGCCATGATTTGCTCAAAACGGAGACCAGCATATGTGCTTACATGGTTCGAAGTGTATGAAGTTGATAGCCGTATGGGTGGAAAGGCCCGCAAGAATGGCTGCCGAAGGTGATGCCCACAAAAGCGACTTGTCCACATTGCGACAAAGTGGGACACAAAGTGTGAGCCACACATAGCGGCCCCCGAAAGAAAATAAATGTGCAGGTTGGAAAGGAGTTAACGCTAAAATGCCGGGTAGTCCATGCCGCTGTGTTGGTTGCGGCAGCAGATGCCTGCGTCACCTGATTGCTTCGCAATGGAAGTTGCTCATCTTCAACGGCAACTGTTGGTTCAAACAGGTGCAAGGCTCTGTCCAATCTGTTTGTACCGCAGGTTGTCGCTCGTTACCAGACCACCACATGTGACAAAGGCAAGCATTATGCCTGTAAGATGGTTCGTAGCCAATGTATAATGTATTGTCAACCTCAAGCGGTGACTGATTGCCATTTAATTTTGCTGTTATGTCACTTGGTTACGGTCGCAGTTTTATGTTTTTCGAATATTGCTGCCTGGTCGGTTGCACTGGGAAGCAGCCTCTCGAAGTAAGAATTTGATCCTGCAGTCTGCACAGCGACATAGACTCCCAATTTACGCACACCGTGATTCGTGCTCCCCGTTCACCCTTTCCTGCTGCAGCCATGGGCAAATTGTGCCTCTGGCCTTTCTCGGCCGCGATTAGGCATGAACGGAGACCAGCATAAGTGCTTACATGGTCGGACGTGTATGAAGTTGAGTGGAAAGGCCCGCAAAAGTGGCCGATGAAGGTGATGCCCACGAAAGCGACTTGTCCATATTGAGACAATGTGGGACACCAAGTGTGAGCCACACATTAGCGGCCTCCAAAAGAAAAGAAACATGCAGGCTGGAAAGGAGTCAATGCTAAAATGATGGGTAGTCCATGTCGCTGTGTAGGCTGCGGCAGCAGATGCCTGCGTCACCCGACTGCTTTGCACTGCAAGTTGCTCATCTTTAACAGCGACTGTCGCCGCAAACAGGTGGGACACTCTGTCCAATCTGTTTCTGCTGCTGGTTGTTGCTCGTTAGTAGACCACCACGTGCGACGAAGTCGGGCACTACGGCTGTAGGTAGGCAGCTCATTGTACCCTAAGAGACCCGTGTATGTGAATGCTCACTGTTGCCATATGGTTCGTCGCCAATGTATGATGTATTGTCTGAACCTCATGCGGTGACTGATTGCTGTTTAATTTTGCTGTTATGTCACTTGATTATGGTCGCAGTGTTATGTTTTTCGAATATTGCGGCCTGGTCGGTTGAACTGGGAAGCAGCCTCTCGAAGTAAGAATTTGATCCTGCAGTCTGCACAGCGACATAGACTCCCAATTTACGCACACCGTGATTCGTGCTCCCCATTCACCCTTTCCTGCTGCAGCCATGGGCAAATTGTGCCTCTGGCCTTTCTCGGCCGCGATTAGGCATGAACGGAGACCAGCATAAGTGCTTACATGGTCGGACCTGTATGAAGTTGGGTGGAAAGGCCCGCAAAAGTGGCTGATGAAGGTGATGCCCACGAAAGCGACTTGTCCATATTGAGACAATGTGGGACACCAAGTGTGAGCCACACATTAGCGGCCTCCAAAAGAAAGAAACATGCAGGCTGGAAAGGTGTCAATGCTAAAATTATGGGTAGTCCATGTCACTGTGTAGGCTGCGGCAGCAGATGCCTGCGTCACCCGACTGCTTTGCACTGCAAATTGCTCATCTTTAACAGCGACTGTCGCCGCAAACAGGTGGGACACTCTGTCCAATCTGTTTCTGCTGCTGGTTGTTGCTCGTTAGTAGACCACCACGTGCGACGAAGTCGGGCACTACGCCTGTAGGTAGGCAGCTCAATGTACCCTAAGAGACCCGTGTATGTGAATGCTCACTGTTGCCATATAGTTCGTCGCCAATGTATAACGTATTGTATGAACCTCATGCGGTGACTGATTGCTGTTTAATTTTGCTGTTATGTCACTTGGTTATGGTCGCAGTGTTATGTTTTTAGAATATTGCGGCCTGGTCGGTTGCACTGGGAAGCAGTCTCTCGAAGTAAGCATTCGCTCCTGCAGCCTGCACAGCGACATAGACTCCAAATTTTCATGCACCGTGATTCGTGCTCCCCGTTCGCGCTTTCCTGCTGCAGCAATGGGCATATTGTGCCTCTGGCCTTTCTCGGCCGCGATTAGGCATGAACGGAGACCAGCATACGTGCTTACATAGTCCGATGCGTATGAAGTTGATAGCTACATGGGTGGAAAGGCCCGCAAAAGTAGCTGATGGAGGCGATGCCCACGAAAGCGACTTGTACATAGCGAGACAATGTGAGACACCAAGTGTGAGCCACACATTAGCGGCCCCCGAAAGGAAAGAAACGTGCAGGTTGGAAAGGAGTGAACGGCTAAAATCTGGGGTAGCCCATGTCGCTGTGTAGGCTGCGGCAGCAGATGCCTGCGTCTCCCGATTGCTTCGCAATGCAATTTGGGCATTTTTAACGGCGACTGTCGCTGCAAATAAGTGGCACACTCTGTCCAATATGTTTCCGCTGCTGGTTCTTGCTCGTTAACCTGACCACCACGTGCGACGACGACGGTGAGCCGTTTACGAGCTCGCGTCAATGATTCCAGCGTATCTCGACATGCAAATTTTATTTCTGCTATTGCACGAGGATGTACACTGCTTGTCTTCTGCCAATAAAGTCGCGCGTTCTGTTCACTCACTTGTGGCTTGTTTGTATGGGCGTCAGTAGAGGCTCTTGGCAATTAGAACGCACCAGCTAAGCGGCAGCGAAGGCATTGAGGCATGCCGCATAGCCTGCAGGGCAAGCACGGCACGTACCAGCGTACGCGACCGGCAAAAAACGGCCATATTGAATTTTGCGCTAAAAAAAAAAAAGTTTGCACTTCCGCTTCCGGATTGAGCAACGTCATCTGGCGTCCCCGAAAGTTAGTTCCATGCGCTGCCGCTGCTTATTTTCGAACCACTGCCAAAGGTACAGTTTCCCTTCTCTAAAGTTGTTCTTTATTCTATGCTGGCGTCTCGACGAACGTTCGCCCCGCCAGCACGTCCGCCGGTTTTTCAGGCAGCGCTGGGAGCTTTGGATAGGCGGAACATCGGACGTTGGCAGTAATCACGTGGCTTCGCATGAGCAATTTCCTCCTCCGCGAGCGAGTCGCACGTTCGGCTTGCGCGCTTGTCCCCTACCTTTGAGCTCGGGAAACGACCGATATACCCGACTCTGCTTCGGGGCATACAGGCGACCAGTCGAAGATACCATAAGTGCGCGGTAACAGTCATTTTATAACTAGCGGAATCCTGTGACTGTCGCTTTTTCGGGCTAATATATATATATATATATATATATATATATATATATATATATATATATATATATATATATATATGCCGTCAGTTCGTCCGTCCGTCTGTCTGTTTTATTCATAACGTACCCTCTCAAAGCGGTTGCACCCTATATTTTTCCCACAACAACAATCGTCATCTAGCTTGCTTGCGTTTCCTTTCTGCCAAAACTCGGCGCTCGTTCCTTTCCTGTCGAGGATGCTGTGTCACGCTCGTAACGCGCACGTCATTCGTGACTTGGAAGTAGCGGCTCGCAGTGTTAAAGAAAAAAAAATGCGGGCAAGTCATATGGCGATTAATGTTGTGGGACAAGCTAAGCACCAAAGGGTGCAAATATTTTTTAGGAGTATAATACTGATATCACTACTGTATTTTTGTTTTGTTGCGGGTCACTAACGCTGGCGTATCACTCGCTTCGTCTGCGCACGGGGAGAGATATCTGCCACCTTCCCCTCGCGATGAGAGCCTCGCCCTCCCCCTTCGCAACGCAAGTCGCCTGGCGCTCCGTAAGTTCATTCGCGTTCTTGAGGTGTGCTCATTATCCACCTGGACGGTAAGTCTCGAAGCGAAGTACTACTTTGACAAGTTGCAAGAAGATCGTACCTGGGAAGTCAGAGTCTCGGGCTCTTGAACCAAACTGTTTGGAATGGAGCACTTCGCCATTTTGGACTGGGCGCTCCTCGCAGTCTTCCTCTGCGTCCTGCTTTACTTGTGAGTACTTTTAGCGCGTCTTTACATATCAGTCTGCACATGCCTTGTCGCTGTTGTTTACTTAGCATATTGTTCTGAATCACTCGGCAGTTGGTCTCTTTAAATAAATAAACAAGAATAGGGCAGAAATAAATAAATAAATAAATAAATAAATAAATAAATAAATAAATAAATAAATAAATGAAGTAAGTAACGATGACAGTAACTGAGAAAGCAAAATAAAGAAAGAAAAGAGAAGAGAAAAAGAAAGGCAAGGTTCTTTCTTTTGAGCATCCGCAAACAACACTATGTAAACATAAGCAACAGTATGGCAACACATGCCGAAAGTTGCATACCCAGCGACGCAAGTTGGTCTAACGGTTGGTTTTGAACCCGGCTTCCCTCAGCACAGCTGACCGATGCTCCACCCATTTGAACTTGTCCCTGCGGCCCAAGTTGGCGGGAAGGAGGCTGGCGGGGACGTACATACACAGACTGGGTGAAATTCCCAAAGGATGCTAATAGCAATTAAAATAAGTATTGATGGTGGCTCGTCTAGACTTTGCGATAAGCGCAGAATGAAGGTTGGCCCAGAGTAAATTGTTATTCCAGAAATGGACTTTCGTTGTGGTTCACCATTACGACGAGTCTGACCCTCCGCGCGATCTTTTTGGCGAGCCCATAACAGCAGACTCGCGTAAACACGCCGCAGATTTCAAAGTGCAGCTTCATCGTCGGACGTCGGCGCCAACAACCGCTTTCAACAACTTCCCTTGTCCGGGTGAAAACCGAATGCGTGCCCTGATTGGCCAGTGTGCCGTAACAACCGAGCTAACTGGGGCCACAAATACCTATCGGCAACGAGACACGCAGCAGCCGGATCAGTTCCACCTCTAACGTGGTGAAGGGTATGGGTGTCTATAGCGCTAAATATATGAGGTGATGTGTGTGCAGCTTTGAACTCTGATAGCTGCTTGTCGTCGCGAAATCCCGCTTATGACCTAATTTGGAACAGGGCGCTTAAACGGTCACCAAAAATAAACGGGTAATAAGTTTAGATTGATAAATTATTTCGAAGCTCCAAATTTGTTATTTCGCGTTATTCGGTTGGTTATTAAAAGAAAATACCACAGTAGTGCAACATAGACAACGATGCGGCCATGACTTATATTTGCCCGATTTCGCGCTCTTTGACGTGCAACCGCAAGCTAGTTCCTGTCACAGCTTGAAATATTTAAGTAAACCAGTATTCGGTTGTATCTCTGGTTGCAGAACGACAGGAATATTGCAAAGCACAGAACCTCGTACAAAATTTAAATAAGAAATCTGACTGGAAGCATTCATTCATTCATTCATTCATGTCCTGGCGTGTACATGGTCTGTGTGTCTCATAACGCAGGTATGCTGCGAGGAACAGGTGTTAGTGGAAAAACAGAGTGTCCCGCATGAGCCATTCTCCTTGATCCTTGGACCTGCAATGCGTCGTTTGTTCAAGGTATATTTTCTGCTCCGTTTCTGGGCAGCACAGTCCACGCCGATGATGCACCCACACGCGCGATGAATAAGGAGGGCATACACATGATGATGATAATGAGCAGATGATGAAGAAGTGCGCCACAAATGCGCACCCACAACCAGTTTTGACTGGTGAGCGCATATGAAATAATTACAGTATGAGCACCCAGCACAACCCGCGGGAACTCTGCTACGACAGCACACGTTGCACCAAAATATGCATTCTCGAATATGTCGTGTCTGTAAAACGTACCGTTATGTAATGTCGAATTTATTACTTGAAAACGTCACATCATACGATGTGCGAAATACTTGGGCGTGTTCAAGGAAGTGTTTCTATCATAGAACGCTTGTACCTTTGTCTCGCTTTGTTTCTTTCGAAACTCTGGGAGCTGCCGCTCCCTTGTTGCGGCAATGGATGAAGAAGCCCTCGAAGACCTTCCTGGAGTCAAGCCATCACGTGGTGTCGCGTCCAGGAAACGTGGAAATGCGTCAAGTGACATGGACAGCGAGGCAACCGAGTTGTACTCGGACAGCGTCGACTCGTCGGACGATGATTTCACACTTGTCATGAGCCGAACTACAAAAAGAAGACTGCTACGGAGGTCATCGTCGCCAAGTGTCTCCACCGTGAAGACAACACCTCAGCGCTGGCCGCACACCATGCTCTTCATGCCTGTGGACCCAGTGTCCAATCTTCGACTTCTAAACAGGCAAGTCCTTTCTGCGTTTCTTGAGGGAATCGCGCCAAACGAGATAAAGGACGTGAGAATAAATGCACGGAAGAATATCCTAGCAGTCGATGTGCTACACCGTAGTGCGCTGCAAAGCCTACGGCACGTAACGGAGATCGACAAAGTACAAGTGCGATCCATGGTACCTACAGGCTGCAATGGCACTGTCGGCGTCATTTATGATGTCGATATTTCTATACCAACTGACGACTTACCTATATTAATAAAGCCAAGTACAGAAGGCACTCTTATCACGCACATCACACGACTTGGCAACACACGTTGCCTGAAGCTGTGGTTTGAGGGAGACAGCCTTCCCTCACACGTCAAAGTTGGCCACGTCCGCCATCCAGTCCGCCCATACGTACCGAAGCCCCTGCAATGCTACAAATGCTGCAAGATGGGACACGTAAAAGGTGTCTGTAGGAATAACCTCGTGTGCCCACGGTGCGCCGAATCTCATTCAGCAGATGCCTGCCGCGCAACTGTGTTGAAGTGCCCTAACTGCCATGGTACCCATGAGGCCTCATCCAATGATTGCCCGCGGGTGAGGAACGAGCGAGCAGTACTCAAACGTATGGTACGGGACCATTCAACACACAGAGAGGCTGCCGCTACTCTCAGGCGACGACGACATCGGCACCGTGGAGCAGCACGAAGAGTTACGTCTACTGAGAGATATACGCACTCTTCCGGCAAAGCGGCTATCGTATCAACGCCAACTTCCACAAAGACCGACAGTGCGAAAACGAAGACTGGGGCAACACTCTCACCTCCTGAAGAGTGGCCTACACTTCCACGAGCACAACCTGCATCGGAGTCACATCAAATTGCGCCGCCCTCAATGACCTCACGAACCGAGGATGCGACGACGCCTGAGGATCGCCAAGTCGTAGTGATGCTAAAGTCACTTATGGACGCCATGCGCATTCTACTACGCAACATGAAAACCCCGCCGGCACAGAGCGCACTGCAGGTGCTGGACACCTTGAGTCCGGTGCTTGCGGCTCTAGGGTAAAACCACGGCCCGAGAATCACCGTCGTTTCAAGAGGAGGTCAAGAATGCATCTGTATTTCAGTGGAACGCCAGAGGGCTTAGGTCACGCATGTCCGACTTCAGACAGTTTGTATTTACGCACCAATTCCCCATTATCGTGATTTGCGAGCCCCACCTGTCAGCTCCCATCAGACTGTCCGGGTATGAGTGCTTTATGTCCTCTACCCACGGAGAATACAGCAAGGTCGTTGTGTTTATACGCCGTGACTTGACTTATGTACATCACCTAGTGCCTCCTGACGAAGCAAATCAATACGTTTGCTTAACAGTGAAGAAGAAAAAGCTCACGTTCACAATTCTTGGAGCTTATTTATCTCCAACAAGCCGTCTAGATTGTGAGCGCTTACGGGGAATTTTGACATCGACTCCACAGCCGTGGGTGCTCACTGGTGGCTTTAACGCCCACCATTACCTATGGGGAAGCTCCAAAGTGAACTCTAGAGGCGGAACGTTGGTGTCCTTTGCCAATGACCTCGAATTTTGCCTGTCAAACGATGTAAGCCCTACTTATCTGCGTGGATCAGCGTATAGTAGCTGTTTGGACCTTACCTTCGTTTCACGTTCGCTTACGAGAAAACTGCACTGGTTTTCGGATTTAGAAACGCGGGGTAGTGACCACATCCCAACCTATTTGAAGATTGAAGGTTTCACTAGCTCCAAGTCCTCCAGAACCATCCAGTGCACCGATTGGCCAAAATACAAAATAATAATGGAAGACTGTTGTCGTGACGGCACTTCGTATAACCTACAGGGCGCGATAAAGGATGCCATACAAACAACCACGCATTTGCTTTCGAAGAGTTCTTCCCGCACCGATTTCGACATCGAACTAGCGAAACTTCGAGCAATTCGCCGTCGCGCGGAGCGAAGATATAGACGCACGAAGTCCAATTATGATTTTAGATTGGCTAGACGAACACAAAAGAAAATACAGCGTCGCATGAACAAGCTGGCTTCACGGCAATGGGTATCCTTTTGCGAGTCCCTGGATCCGCGAAAACCTTTGTCGCTTATATGGAGGACTGTTCGTGGCCTTCGCACAACCTTTGGTCAGCGCCACCCGTTTAAATCTCTAGCACTCCATCTACAATGTAGAGATATTGACGTCGCTGAATCTTTCTGCAGAAAGATTGCTGGCGAAGCAAATTCCGATGGAACGGGTACGGGAACGCTCGACCACCCACCGTTCTCACGCGATCCCCGCATGGAATGCCCTTTTTCTATGGAAGAGCTAGAAGCTGCGCTGGCTTTGTGCAGGCGTTCTTCAGCGCCAGGACCTGACGGCATTACATACCGTGCCCTGTGTAAGCTAGGAGACCAAGCTCGGAAGGCACTCTTGCTCCTGTACAACGACTCCTGGCAGACGGGTACGGTTCCGCAGGAATGGAAGTCAACACGCCTCATTCCACTTCTGAAAGCTGGCAAGTCGCCTTTGGACATTTCCTCATACCGTCCGATAGCACTTGCCAGCTGTGTCGGAAAAACAATGGAAAGAATGATTTTAACACGTCTGGAATGGTACTTAGAGTACTATGAAATCTACCCAGATGCAATGGCTGGATTCAGACGTGGCCGTTCGTCAACAGACAACGTTGTTGACTTGATAACGTTTGTGCAACACCAAAAGGCCTGTAAGCGACTATCTGCTGCTTTGTTTCTAGACGTTAAAGGGGCATATGATAATGTCACCCATGAAGCCATCCTTAGCACGTTAGAAGCCGTCGGACTTGGTGGTAAGATGTATATGTGGGTGTGCAGCTACTTACAGAGAAGACCATTCTATGTCGACACAGAAAATGGCCCGACATCCGAGCATTACGGTAGCCGTGGAGTCCCTCAAGGCGGAGTGCTTAGCCCGACTCTTTTCAACCTTACCCTCTGTGGATTAGTTGACAACCTGCCAAGCACCGTACGACTTTCCATCTATGCGGACGACATCTGCATTTGGGCATCAGGTGTGACACGACTTCAGCTTCGCGCTCGACTTCAGAAGGCTGTCACAATGACATCTTGCTACCTTCGTGAACAAGGACTTGAAATTTCATGTGGGAAGTGCGCAATGGTGGCATTCACGAGGAAGCGAATGTCTGCTTACGGCGTCTCTATTGACGGGCAAATTACACCATACAGCAGAAGTCACAGGTTCTTGGGAGTCGTAATTGACAGAGACCTATCTTGGACTCCGCACGTGAATTACGTGAAAAAGCGGCTGACTGCTATCTGTCACCTGTTCAAGTTCCTTGCAGGAAAAAGTTGGGGAGTATCTGTACACGCTATGTTACAGCTGTACATGACGTTGTTCGTTGGATTCCTGCGATACAGCCTGCCTGCAATATCCAACACCTGCAAGACTAACCTGCGTATGATTCAGAGTATTCAAGCCCAAGCCCTTAAGATATGTCTTGGCTTACCACGCAGTGCATCAACGGCTGAAACCATTGCCCTTGCGCAGGATTACCCAATCACGACACACATTACCGTTGAGACACTGCGTATGTATCTCAGGCATTGTGCTAGGACCCCTTCCCACCACTTGGCAAGCCTCACTGCTGCAAGGCCCTGCTCGACATTTAGCGGCATTGTCAGTGCACATCGTGCGTCGTTTACTTCAGGGTACGCACCTGCGGCCAAGCCAGCGTTTCCTCCGTGGTGTTTGAGCCGTCCACAAGTACATCTAATGATTCCAGGAGTACAGAAGAAGACAGATCTACCGGCCCCTGCTCTAAAACAGCTGAGCTTACTTCTTTTGCATGAAAAGTACAGGAACCATGTGCACATCTATACCGATGGATCGACTACGTCGTGCAGTTCTGGTGGTGCCGTGGTTATACCAACGCGAGGAATGACACTACGCTTCAAGACATCGCATGTCACGACCTCAACGGCGGCAGAACTAACGGCCCTGCGTCGAGCACTGGAATTCATCGAATGTGAAAGAGCTAGAAAATGGGCTGTGTTCTGTGATTCAAAACCGGCATTACAGTGCACGCAGTCAGTTCTCCGACACGGATGCCATGACCAATTGACATATGACATCGCGAAACTTTACCATCATGTCCAACAAAAAGGTCACGAGGTCGTTTTTCAATGGGTACCTGGCCATTGTGGAATCAGTGGCAATGATTGCGCCGATAACGCAGCTCGCACAACACATCATGACGAGCACAGCGTTCCAATTCCGCTTTCGGGGACAGACGCCGCAATGCAGCTTCGACACCTGGCACGCAGTCTCACACTGACCGAGTGGAACTCGCCAAACTTGCGACTTACACGACTGCATCGATTAAACCCCTCCCTGCAACTCCGACCTCCACTCAGACTTCCTCGACGTGAAGCTACGCTTCTCTGTCGCCTTTGGCTAGGAGTTGCCTTCACAAAGGCATACTCTGCATTAATTGGAATGAGTGACAGCGCAGCATGCGAGGTCTGTGGCACCGAAGAAAACATCGACCACCTGCTGTGCCACTGTCCACGATACACCCCTGAGAGACAAGAACTTGCCAAAGCCTTTCAAAAACTGGACAATCGGCCGCTTTCTGTGCAGGTGCTGTTGGAACAGCGCCCCCATCGCCCGTCGGCCCATAAAGCGGTGAAGGCACTTTTGTGCTACTTAAGGACGACGGGCTTGTGCGACCATCTGTGACTATTCATGAAATTTCTGTAAGCCCACACACGTCAGCGAACTCACCGCAATTTCCTTCTTTCCTTCCCTCCTCTCTTTCCCTGTTATCTTTGTTATCCCCTTTCCCATTCCCCCGGTGTAGGGTAGCAAACCGGACGTTATTCTGGTTAACCTCCCTGCCTTCTCCTTATCTCTTTCCTCCTCCTGGACGTGTTCAAGAAGTGCTGAAGCAATAAGCGAACTAGTAATCGCACTTAATATTCTTATTCCTAAAATAACTAAATTATTCATTTCTTTGCTTACTTATTTCAATATACTTCAGGCCATACTCTTGCCCAGGCAGGAGTGGATTGATATAAAAACAGGCACAACCACGAATGGGGGCAGTAGATACATTCACGGCGACAAGCAAGCAAAAATAAGACATTAAGAAAGCTTTCTGACAATATTCAAGCAGAAAATAACATTGAAATGCAATATTCATACACTTATACACGCACACAAAAGGATGTAAGATATTACAAAATTTAGGTACCACACTAAAAATATGGTTGGAGTTAAACCAAACAACTAACTTAACTCATGAAATATTCTTCAAGAGCTGGGGAAAGCTTTTGCGCTTCAACAACTCCCCTTGGAAAGAAATTATACTCGGAAATGGTCCTCGGAAAAATGTTGCGCCCAAATGAATTCGTCCGGAAACAAATAGTCTTTCATACATGCTCCTGAGAGGGCCAAGTCTTTCGTGTCCCTGAAGGGGCAAGATATGACGGTACAGGTATCTCGAATTGGCTTTCAAAAGCTTATGCAAAAAAGAAAGGAGAGATATTTTTCAACGAAGCTCCAGGGCAGAAACATAACTCCTGGTCATACGCTGTAAATGAGAGTCGAATCTTTTGTATTTCCTAAAAAAAAAAGACGAATCTAATTGCCTTTGTACCATTTCTAACTGTGGCAGCCGCATGTTATCGGCTGCCAAAAAGACAGCAGATTACAGCAGCATAAAAAAACGCATAAAACATAATAAATACATCTGATTGCATATATTTTCGCTTATCTTCCTTTCTAGCCGATTCCCCTTATGGACGACGAAAGATGCCGAAAACTTGGAAGACTGCTCGGGTAAGCGACATAGGCATTGATTCAGGCTTGATTGACTACCAGAACCAAACTTTATTTCCAATTTTATTGCTTTTTAATTTATTTGATGCACAGTTCCTATATCTGTTGTCCCTAGTCCACATGTGAAATGTTAAACTCGATTTTCCCTGCTGAAAGTTCGATCAATCCCCCATAACGATAATATCCTACACTGCCTTATTTTGACATTATAAAAAATCACATATAATTTTATAGGCTCATACAATGTTTTGACATGATGATATTACACGGTGCTTAATTATTCAAGGAATATAAACAAAGCTCCATTTTCTTTATGGTACTTACATGAGTTTTACTTTTAGATTTCCGCAAATTCTGTTATTTGTTCCATGCTAAGTTCTATCTGTATCATGGAAGAAGCAAGGATGTTTTAAAAAAGAACAACTTCAGCATTTCCATTAATTCTAACTGGTGTTTTCAACAAGTATTTTCAGCATCTACGAAGGTAGCAAGCCGGCACTGGTGGTTGCAGAACCGGATTTGATAAAGCAGGCTCTCATAAAAGACTTCGCCTCACTTTCCGATAGACTGGTATGTATGAGTCTTTGAACTGCACATAATCTTAACCAGATCTTTCCACTGCATACGAGTATATGCCACAAAATTCTACGGTTCTCAGTGAGAGAATCGAAGTCTTGTACATTGTTCCACTGTGAGTATGGTAGTATATAGCGCAAAATGAAGATCATCCGCATTGCGCGCGATCTGCATTGTGCATGTACGTATATAACTAACTGCGTCATAGCGGCCGAGCTGCTTTTCGCTAACTGCGTCACAAAGCTGGGTGCGGCGAGCGTGCCTCGAGATTATCAAAAAAATAATGAGATTAATTACGATAATGTTGGCGGCCAGCGAAAGCGTCCCGAACTTGTCCTAGTAAGATTCAGTACAGGCGAAAATAACCGCGTCACCGCGGCTGAACTGCTTCTCGCTAACTGCGCCACAAACGCCGGGTGCAGACAATGTGCCTCAAAAGTACCCCAAAATGTACCGAAATTGATTTTGAATAATTTGGATGTCAGAGAAAGCGCCACGTACTTATGCTAGTAAGGTTCAGTATACACGAAACTGACTGTGTCATGGCGGCCGAGCTTCATTTCGCTAACTGCGTCACTAAGGCGGGTGCATGCTGCGAGCGTTCCCAAAAACTACTGAAATAAGTTACAATAATGTTGTAGCACGAAGAAAGCGTCACAAACATGTATGATTCATTAACTCAAATTAACTGCGCCAGGACGGCCTACCTGTTGTTCGCTAAGTGCACCACAAGTCTCAGATCCGCACCGTAAGCTTTAATTGCTTGAAATGCATCACAGAGTGTCAAAAATAATTTCTCACCTTGCCTTAGTCCAATAGTGCAGTGATGCCGTGTTCAAGTGCTGAAGGAACGCAAGAATACGCCGGGAGCCCAACAAACTATGCTACATAAAAAAAATGAAAAAAAAAACACGGACGGCTCGCCGAACAGGCGAATGCTACATGCACGGCCGGCCTCGCGCTCGCTTAGGTGGCGTGTCTGGCGCATGACGCAGGCATCTTGTGCGTCTGGCATGCCGTTAGCTTGTTGCTAGGTAACGCCAGAAAAAATATAACTTCATTTCAAGTTCCTTTTTTTTCTGACGCTCGGGCAGGCAACGGATGGCATTAACACTACCGTGACGTATTTCCTTTTTCCAGTGTTCGGCGAATCTCCCCTCTTGTTGAATTCCGTTCTTTATGGCCATAAGGTCTTAGTCCGTTACAGAAGACTGCGAAGAGCTTGTATTCTGAGAAGCGACTCAAGCCGACAAGAGTCAGTGCTTCTTCGTTGCCTCCAAGGAGGTTATTTTCTTGGTTGCCTCCCATGCACGTAGAGAAGAGGCGAGGGGGATGGAGCATTCTCCTCACCTCATTACCCTTCCCCCTCGGGCGCCGTTCCTCAGGCGCCGTCTCTAAGCGTGTGACACGTTTGCTTGTTTATCTTTCTCCGGTGACCGCTGCCCATAACAAACGTTAAACGTTATCGCTCAGCGCAAGACGCGTCAGCATGATTTGGAACTTAGCTAACGTTATCTTTCCTTCTGCTGTGTATGTCCTCGACGAACCTCTGTATTATCAGACTGCATGCGCTGCACGAATTGTGCAGTAGTGCCTGCGAAGCACGCGGGCACCACCGAATACACACAACCTTCGACGAGTGATATATAGAAGCCGACGCGCTTGACCCGCTGATAAGATTCCGACGATCGCTTACTGTGTTGACCGCTATCGTTGTGCTTTGAGTGCAGATTGCTTTTTAGGCCACAGGTTCGGGACCCAACAAAAAGTTATTCGCTGTTTTGCTGCTGGCTTCTTCACCGTCACTGCTACGTGACACGTGGGTAACGGTCACGCCATAATAAGCGTGGGAACAGGGGTCCCTATCACGCCTGCTAAGCGCGAAGAGCCTGCTAAGTCTGATCGCTCCTTGTTCTTTTTTTTTATTGAAATGAAAATAAAAGAAAGAGACGTAGTCACCTTATAATGGTGACGGCTACTCCTTTTTTCATAGCAGAAACAACGATATAAAACAAATTTGTTGGAAAATGAAAAAAAACGAAGAAAAATCACTTCATAGGGTGAGAAAGCCACAGCACAGTCCTATACGCCTATGAACATCACAGTGTAAAAGTCAAATGCAAGTTGCACCACAATGAGTTCATAAACAGTCACAAACACACACAAACGGCCATGATGTAGGCTTCGATGAGCATATAAACAGATGAGGAATTAAAGTGGTAAAATAATTCACGCGCAATTACAAAAAATGTATAACACGTAATGTACAAGCACAAACAATTACAAATAATAGAAGAATGTTTTAGTGACATCGTGTGATTATTCAATGCAATACCTAGTATTTGTTGAGGAAGCCTGTGTCTTCATAAAAATGTTCAACTGCGTTCAATGCTTTTCGCTGTGCTATTTTCGATGGCCATGGGCCCAGCAGTTTTGCGAGTGAGAAAGGCCGGTGTGGATCGATGGAGTGTACAGCTCTTGTTCTAGCCGCTGTCTTTGTATCTCGTATATGGCTGATCACTCCTAGTAGTCGTGATCGGTAAGCGTGGAGAACTATCACGCTTAGATTAAGCGTCTAAAAAAACTGCAAATGCACGCTTAGATAAGCATGAATTTTCAAGACTATTGTTGTCTTTAGCGAATGCGTCATATATTGTCTGGCTGCGGCGTCGCTTACGCGAGCGTGTCCATTGCTTCTACTTGCGGGAGCTGAACCCTCCCCTCCTCCCCCCTCCCCCCATCTGCCTCCTCCCCCTCGTTTCTCTCTCGAAGAGATATTGACTCGCCCGCTGCGCAACGCAAGCCGGTCCGACGCTGCACAACTTTATTCATCCACTGGATGTGTCAATTACTAAGCTGGCTGAAGCCTTAAGAGCGAACTATTACGCTTACAAGAGGGAGATCGGGCCTGGAAAGTCGCAATCTGTAGTTGCTATACCAAGGCTTGATGGAGCGCTTTGCCAATGTGGACTGGGTGCTCCTCGCGGTCTTCGTCTGCGTTCTTCTTTACTTGTGAGTACTTTCGGCGCTGCGACCTGCGCAGGCGTACTTTGCGCGTTCTGCAGTAGTTCCAGTTTTGTTCTTGCTGAAGAAAGACGGAATGAAGGCCTCTTTGAGAGTGTGCGCAGCATTATTACCGCATAACTTGTGATACAACGTTAGTTAAACAAACGAACAACGGTGACACACTCATCCAAACACTCGCGTCTCTTTAAAAATTGATCTTCGTAGAAACCCATAATGAAAGTAAGAGGTCAGATGCCTTGAATACTGCTTGTATGCCGAGAACCAATTTTACGGTTGCAATAAAGCAGCTGATGCTTTTTTCGTAGTAAAATCAACGCGAACACTGTCGCAATCTTCATTTCAATTGTGATCTGGGATGTCACACTAATTAATTTCGTTCTACAACATGGCTCCAACCATAACTTACGCTCTATCAGTGTGCGATTCGCAGCGTATTCTTTCATAATATCGCGTTATGGACCCGGCTCCTGTGAAAATCACTCCAATGTATTGTTATAGTTCACCGTTAAAGGGAACACCAGAGAAGGTTATCGGCGCTGATTACGGCTCAGTATTGAGCCAAAAGTATTGGAAATCATTTCTTTACTATTACTCCATGGCCCACAGTTCGTGCTTGATGCAAGCGAAGAGCTGTTCCGGCTCTGTGCTTGCCGGTTTCGCCACTTGACTCCGTATCATCCGGAAACTAATGGCCTCGTGCAGCGGACCAACCGAACTCTGACGGGCACGCTTTAGATCTACATTGGCGCAAAGCAAAAAAAAAATATTTATGACACCTTGCCTTTTGTTATGTGCGCCTATACCATTAAAAAACATGAGACCACTGGTCACATCCCCTTAATGTTCTTTATATTCAGCCACATCGCATTTGCATTCACACTATTCTGCCTTTTATCCTTCGCCCTTCGGAAGCCTGTCGCGTCGCTCAGCGTCACACGTTAGCGTCCCAGGACCGCTTGAAGATCAACTACCATTCACGACATTAAACTTTGTCGTACGGCAAGGGTGACAGGGTGTGACTTGGACGCCGCTTCGCAAGTGCCATCCGAAATTTTCTGGGCGACTCCGGCTTTTTCGTCATCACCGATCGCTTAAGTGATGTGACCTACGCAATCGCTCATCTCGTATCTCGCGGCTCATTCGCCTGAAATGTTATCGTTCCGGTGACTCGAGTGCACGTGCGATTAACTCAGCCAGCGGGCTTTGCTTGCCAAGATAGGCGTGCTAGGCTGGTGTTGGAGTGCCACCCCATCCAAACAATGTCATCCCGTACGCAAAAAACGCAATAAAAGCATAACACAGATCCAAAGCAAGAAAAGAAATAAATAAAAGGAAATCCGCCTCCATTCCATCTTGTGAAAGCGGATGAACATCGAAGCTGGTGTGGAAGTTAGACGACGTTACACAAACACCATCACCACCACAAGCGAGGTCACGCGCGCACGTACATGCGGGAAATTTCAGCATAAATCCTCATTCCTCGAGGCCCTCCGCCAAGCGCAAATGCTTTATTGAACTATATTAACGTTGAAAAGTGCATTGCGTCACAAAATGCGTAAAGTATGACTTACAAACATGTAAAAGATGTGATAGCTTCGGATTGTTATTTGAATGTATCAGAAAACATAATTCTGTTACGCGTAAAGTCAAACACAAACCCCTTTCCAGCTGCCGTTGTTTGGGTGAGCACGCGACGAGAAAAAAATCACCGACGATTAATACAATCCCTAATGCGAAATTTGAGCGCAACTCAATGCGTGTTTTCATTTCGCGGGATATTGGCTGGCGCGGACAATCTGTTACGTTCGGCATGTTGCCAACAGAGCGAAGTGTTGCACGACTGGCTCACTAATCGGGAGATCGCAAGAGGCAGCGTGTGGGTGACGCGCGGGCGCGATTCACAGCAGCTGCCGCAGACAGACCTCCGCTCATGTAGCGCTTTGTTTCCATGTATGATATCGGCGACGTCATCGGTGAACAGACGCCGCGCGCTACTCTAGCGCCATCTCGTAGCCATCATCGCCGCAGAGCCCATCCTTCGCGGCACTGCGCTTTTCTTCTCACGCTTTCGCCTAGAGTTGCGTAGGGCTTGTGGGCAAGACTGGTGTGTTTCCTAACGAGCTTAAACGCGGTAAAGTCATTCCAGTTCTAAAAAAAGGTGACAGTACATTAATACATAACTACCGCCCTATTTGTATTTTTCCCTTTTTCGGCAATGTTCTGGAGAAATTAATCGCAATGCGTCTAACCAAATATCTCACTAAATTTAATATTCTCTCTTCATGCCAATTTGGCTTTCGTAATGGATACTCCACAGATTTGGCACTCATACATCTAACTGACCAATTAAAAAACATAATTGACGATGGTCTATTTGCAGGTTCAGTTTTCATCGATCTAACAAACGCATTCGACTGCTTAAACCATATT
This sequence comes from Dermacentor albipictus, assembly GCF_038994185.2. Lineage (NCBI taxonomy): Eukaryota > Metazoa > Arthropoda > Arachnida > Ixodida > Ixodidae > Dermacentor > Dermacentor albipictus. The sequence continues at coordinate 105,643,229 of NC_091824.1, read as the reverse complement.
ATCCTTTTTGCTAAGCTTGAGGCTATCGGTGTTCGTGGTCCTGCGCCCTCATTATTAAAAAGTTACTTATCAAATAGGGTTCAAATAGTGTCTGTATCTAACGTCTACTCCAGAGAACAAACCACTAACATTGGCGTCCCTCAAGGATTAATCTTAGGACCACTACTGTTTTTGATTTATATCAATGACCTACCTAACTGTTTGTCCTCTACTAAGTACATTCTGTACGCTGATGATACTACCATATTTTCCTCTGATAAACACATGTCACTTCTTATTAACAAGCTAAATAGTGATCTATAAAATGTTTTAAGTTGGTGTAATGCCAACCTATTATCCATTAGTGCCACTAAGACTAAATTTGTTGTATTTTCCTCACATAAACAACATTCGGCATTCTCCCCTTCTTTAACTTTCGGCTCACACTCCATCTCTCCCAGTGCATGCTCATCTTTTCTTGGGATTTCTCTTGACTGCAGCTTGAAATATAAAGATCACATTTCTCACATCAAAAAGAAAATAGGATACGGTATTCGCGTTCTAATTAAAACTCGTCCCTACTTTACACATAATACATTAATCTCGCTATACTACTCATCCATTCACTCTCATAATAACTACGGCGTACTATGCTGGGGTAACACTTATAACACTCACTTGGCATCCCTCCAGGTAATCCATAACCAATCCATAAGAATAATTACAAGCAGTTCACGCTTTGCTAATGGAAAATCCGTACTACATGAAAACAACATCCTAACCATTTCAGAACTGACCAAATATAATCTAGGAATTTTATTCTACAAATATATGACTAAAAAACTACCATCAATCTGCTTCTCACCTTGTGACCTAATAGCTCATAGTCACACTAGATGTGCACTCAATAATAATTTTCTTCTACCTAAAGTGCGAACTAACTATGGTGAACAGACTGCGGAATTTTCCGCAATATCGCTTTGGAACACTTTACCCCCTATCATCAACAATGCAAAAAATTTATACCAATTTAAAAAAGAACTAAAATCATTTATAATAAATACTTACCGAAACTCTCCTCGTTTTTTTTGTATTCCGTTTTTTTTATATTGTCCTGCTGTTAACAAGTGTTCTTATTACTCATATGCTATAAACATGTTTTGATATTACTCTTAGTTCTCATCTGTACTACTGTTGCCTTAAACTTTGTATAACATCATAAGTGTCTTTAGCAGGAGGTCCCGATACAGTCTTTGACTTTGGGACCTCCTCATGTATACTACGCACATGCAATTATCTGTATTTTTACTAATAAATAAATAAATTGTGAAATTGTGAGTGGTTATTAAGTTTTGGAGGTGTGCTCCCGTATGAAGTGAACCTGGTCGTATCACCGTTAATGTGATCCTGCAATAATTGCAACAATTCGCCGCGGTGGCGTAGCGGCTATGACGTTGCGCTGCTAAGCACGACGTCGCGGGATCAAATCCCGGCTTCGGCGGCCGCATTTAGTAAGGAGCAAAATACAAAATACTTTGCCGTGCGTTGGGGGCACGGCAAAGGTACCCTAGCTGTCGAAATTAATCCGGAGTCCCCCCACTACGGAGTGCCTCATAATCAACTCGTGCTCGTGGCACGTAGTACCCTAGAATTAAATTCGAGTCAACAAGTGAAACAAGAAGTTCAATTGTAATAATTCGCCATATGATTCTTTTTTTCACTCATTCATTTATTCATTCATTCAATCAATCAATCTTTCCTCGACACACATGATCTATGTATATGCTGCCGCAGGTACGCTGCGAGGAACAGGAACTACTGGAAGAACCAAGATGTTCCGTACGAGCCGTTCTCCTTGATCCTTGGCCCTGCAATGCGTCGTTTGTTCAAGGTGCGAACTGCGGCGAAAACTGTCCCTGTTAAATTTTATGGCAACCATATTTTTTATGTGTGAATTGCCTATCACACCAACAGATTGTTTAGATAAACGGCTCTGAGGGTAACGATTTAGCACACTAAAAAAGTATGTTCTGTTACGTGACGTTATTGTCAGATTACAAGATTATCACAATGTCAGCACCAGCACAACCTGCTGAAACTCTGCTTTTATGGTACATGTAGCACCTAAATATACATACTCGACTAGGTCCTGTCTAATACCTACTCTTATGTAGTGTGTGTTACATCCGTGGGTCTCGTTGGCCTATGCCTGTACGACCAGTTAGACGTACAGTCGCAGACAGAATAAAATGGACCACGGGATCTCCGAAAACTTTCAATTCCCGAGCGGCCTGTAGCAGTAACCAGTAAAACTGCCCACGACAACGTTGTTAGCATATTCTAGTCGAGGTCCGAAATGCAAATACCAGATTGCGTTGTGAGGTTGCGGAGATATTCAGCTTTTTCTTAAATTTCATGGTCCATAATATTCTGTCCGCGACTGTACGTCTACGCCAACAACACTAACAGATGTAAAAGTGGCGACGAGGACACGACTGGCTAGAGCGGAGGAATTTCGGTGTGCAAGATGGAGACACACCCTGACAAGACGCATCAGTATGTGGTTCGACATTTTGCTCATACAATTTTTTTCTGTATTCTTTAGCTTATTTAGTCAACCACCACCTGTCATCGTGTCGTGTGATTTGTGAAACGCTTCGGTGGGTTGAAGCAGCTTAGAAACAATAAAAAATGAGTAATCGTACTTCAGGTTTTTCTGTGGTAACGGCATATATATTCGGCTCTCGTATAGCATTCGTTTTATCATGTTACGAAGAAAAAGACAGCACGTACGTATGCAGAAGAAATACAAAGTGCATAATTACCCAGAAATATACGTCACTTCATATACGCGTATTTTCGCTCGTCTGCCTTCCAGCCCATGCCCCTTATTGACTACGAAAGATATCGAAAACTTGGAAGACTGTTCGGGTAAGTGACACAGTAGATGTTGCTTCATGCTTGATTGACTGAGAGAACCAAACTTGATATTAAATTACTTCGCTTTAGTATTTGGCGTACAGTCATTTTTATCGCCGTTAGCTCACTCGTGAGGATTTTTACTCAACTTGCCCTCGTTCAACGTTCCAATAATTCCCCCTTAACCACAATGTCATATAATGTCTTATGCTGTCATGATTAAAAATCAGAACTAATTTTATACGTCGAAATAAAACTTTCGGATAGCGATGACAAGGGGCTTCGGTGTCTTTAGACACAGCTCTACTGTTCTATAGTGCACTTCCTCGCGTTTTATCTTCCAGTTATACCACAGTTGGATCTCTGTTCTGTGGAGAGTTTTATCTATACCATGGTGGAGCCAATAATATTTTAAATAAAACCAAATTCAGCATTTGTAACCACTCTGACAGGTGTTTTCTACAAATAATTTCAGCATCTACGAAGGTGGGAAGCCGGTGCTGGTGGTTGCGGAGCCGGATTTGATAAAACAGGTTCTCACAAAGGACTTCGCCTCTGTTTCCGACAGACTGGTACGTGCGAGTCTTTTACACTTGCTGCCAAATATGAGTATTAATAGCAAACTTATACGGTTAGCCCTTTATTTTATCCTGCAAAAACAAATACATTGCTCGTACCCCTACTCGCAGCTAAACCCAATGTTTTTACACCGTGTTTTTAGTAAGTTATCCTACTACCACATACTTTTTTTTTAAACAAACAGGGACATAACTGATGGAAACAAATAAAACTTCTAGATGCAGTTCTCACAGTTGTGCAGTTTATATAATTTAACGGAAACATAAAGTAAGTGAGTGAAATTATTATGAATAGAATGCTAGAACTTGGGAATGTGTCGCATTTTCTTATTTATGCATCAGCAGGATCTGGAATATCGCGGTAAACCTTCAGTGACAGAAAGGAGCCAGCCACTTACAGTCTTCGCAAGCTTCTTCATTCTTGACTTATTTTTTTGATGCCTGTAACTCTGTTTTGCAAAGTGACCTTACTGAGAGAGGTTTTGAAGGTTCCCGTGTATGGCACTGTACTTGCACGAGAACCCTATAAAGATATATCATTGTAGGACTAATGAAGCGATTATAGAGCTGGGCCCGCTTAATCATTTACTGAAATACTGACATGCAGAGCCGAGTTGTACTACTTCAGCAACAACAACAACAACAACAACAACAACAACATGCTGCCTTCTTTCCTATTAAGAAAGAAGAACGTAAATGCACCATAATACCATATCCAATAAGCCCTTATGATTTATGAAAAACGAACCACCCTTTACCTGGGATCTCGCTTGTTCATGCGGAGTTATCGGATACCACATTTATGAGGCATATAGGTGTCCTAATTGGGTATGGTTGGGCCAGTATGCTGATTGTGAACACCGGGCGTACACATTAAGATAAGTTTGAAAACTACTCTGTTGATTCGCTAACACTTCAAGTAACATTGATCCGTAACAGACAGTTTAATGTATTTTAACTGTCAACATAAAAACTTGACAAGCGTGTGCGAAAGAAGCGCTCTATACCATTTCCAAATAAGTTACTCGTGATGTCAGATGTTTCTCTCTTCGTTTTAGCCGGCTAACTTTTTTGACCCCATTGTGGACAACATGATGGGTGCGGCGTCTGGAGAGCACTGGAAGAAGATTCGAACTTCAGCCAGTCCTGCCTTTACTACCGGCAAGCTTCGTAAGGTGAGGAGAAAGCCGGCTGGCGGACAGCTTCCTGTGGCTATAATGCGAGTAAAGTTACGCGTGTGGAGTTTCCACATTTCCTAATTTTAGAACGCCAAGTATATATTCCGGACCGCCTTGAAAGCACTTTCGGTTAGATTTAGCCATTTAAAGGCGTCACCGAGGCCGGAAAGCAAATAAGTTATGTTCCGTGTAGCCAACTAGCGGCAGTGCAGTGCAAAACTACGGCTCGAGCCAACCATTCGGTCAGGAGAGGATGTTACATGTTTCAGCTGAGGAAGGAGGGTTCACCCACAAAACGGAGCAAATCCACCCGTGAAGCTTCCTGTTAGGCGGCATCAGCTCCTTCATCTGGTTCTTGTTTATGGTTCGCTTACACGAACAGTAGCTTCTGCTGCGCTGCCCATCGTTAGTATGAGGGACTGAAGCAAAAACAGGCTGCAGCAATTTTGCCTAGCGCATACTGTAACAAGCACTATATTCCATAACATTCGTTTGATGTCACTTGTTGTGAGACAAAAGTATATTGCACGTGCGTGCGTGCGTGCGTGCCTGTGTGTGTGTGTGTGTGTGTGTGTGTGTGTGTGTGTGTGTGTGTGTGTGCGTGTGTGTGTGTCGCTCTGTGTGTTTGTGACGTTTCTAAAGTGAGTTTTATTAAGTATTGAGAGGCTGGAAAGCACAAATTTATCTTAAACTGGCGCGTATTTGCCACTCAGACTCTGCGGTTGAGTGTACGTGGTCGAGGCCCTAGCGGAAGTAGCTTCACCTGACCGACTTGATTCGTCGTCGTGTCATTGACATTTGGGGGCTTTGGTGTGATGTTACTTTTTCATCTCAGTTTAGTATCATGATAATCTTTACGCGCTAATGACTTTCTAAGCCCTATTAACCTTGCTGTCCCTGCTAATTCATTAGGCAAATTGGTAAAAGAAAAAAAAAAGCGCAAGATACTCCTATAGGACCTCCTGTGTTCGGTCGTCAGATACTGAAAGCGTTTGGTTAGTTCTCTATTTCTTTGTATTTGTGTTCTTCTCTTATGTAGTCTCTTTTACGTGTGTGTGTGTATTAGCTACGATCTTGGAATAGCGGGCTCTTCAGTAGCGGAACTTCCCATATTGTCGCAGCTAATACACAACAATAAGAGCTTTTGCAGAGTATAGTAGGTGAGGATGGAGACAGAAGAACACAGTGACCGTGCGCGTTTCTCTGTGCCTGTCCTCGTCTACTGCGCTGAAAAAGGTTGCACGTCAGCAGTGGAGACCGTGTTATCGTTCATTTGTTGTGAGCGCAACGCACAGTGTGCGCATTAGCTTCACATGTTTGGCTTTCTGCAAAATTAAAAAAGAAGCGCCAATAGGGGCATGCAGCTGTACCGTTAATAATAAAAACAATCACATGAAACTCAGCACAGGCATCCCACGTGGGATTCAATTCTTCAACTTTGCCCGCATAGTAACATAAGGTTGTCCACCAGTCGGATGGTCGCTGAAAGCTACATTCAGTCAGGCGTCTTTCCTCTGGATTGATTGTTTCAACGTCATGCGCATAAGCTGTCATCATCATCATCATCAGCCTGGTTAGGCCCACTGCAGGGCAAAGGCTTCTCCCATACTTCTCCAACTACCCCGGTCATGTACTAATTGTGGCCATATTGTCTCTGCAAACTTCCTAATCTTATCCGCCCACCTAACTTTCTGCCGCCCCCTGCTACGCTTCCCTTCCCTTGGAATCCAGTCCGTAACCCTTAATGACCATCGGTTATCTTCCCTCCTCATTACATGTCCTGCCCACGCCCCCTTCTCGAAGTCGAAGCCAGAGGGTTCCTTGACTAAGGAGCCTTCCCACCTTAGGGTGATACCCGGCCTCGCTCGGGACAGTTTCGTATAATAAACGTTTCTTTCTCTCTCTCTCTCCTATGCGCGAGCATAGGCCAGCGACCTTGCCAGGAGCCGAGAACGCTATCTCAACTCCATACCGTCCACATCCTTGTCCCACTCTGACTCTGTGGCCCGTTTGTTCGCGCAGTTAAACAATGTTCGCTAATATGTACCAACTCGCCCAACAAGTTCTTCTAAATTTTCATAGCTCGTTGCGTCGTCCTCAATTTAAGTAGAACCATTTTCGTAAGCCTCCAGGTTTCTGCCCCGTACGTGAGTACTGGTAAAACATAGCTGTTATACACTTTTCTCTAGAGGGATCATGGCAAACTGCTGTTCATGATCTTATAATGCCTGCCAACGCACCCCAGCCCATTCTTATTCTTCTGATTATTTCAGTCTCTTGATCCGGATCTGCAGTTACTACCTGTCCTAAGTAGATGCATTCCCTTACCACTTACAGTGCCTCGCTACCTATCGTAAACTGCTGTTCTCTTCCGAGACTGTTAAACATTACTTTAGTTTTCTGCAGATTAATTTTTAGACCCACCCTTCTGCTTTCCCTCTCCAGGTCAGTGAGCATGCATTGCAGTTGGTCCCCTGAGTTACTAAGCAAGGCAATATCATCAGCGAATCGCAAGTTACTAAGGTATTCTCCATTAACTCTTATCCCCAATTCTTCCCAATCCAGGTCTCTGAGTACCTCCTGTAAACACGCTGTGAATAGCATTGAAGAGATCGTATCTCCCTGCCTGACGCCTTTCTTTATTGGGTTTTGTTGCTTTCTTTATGGAGGACTGCGGTGGCTGTGGAGCCGCTATAGATATCTTTCAGTATTTTTACACATGACTCGTGGACACCCTGATTCCGTAATGCCTGCATGACTGCTGAGGTTTCGACTGAGTCAAACGCTTTCTCGTAATCAATGAAAGCTATACATAAAGGTTGGTTATATTCCGCACATTTCTCTCTCACCTGAATGAAAGTGTGAAAATTGTCTATTCTTGAGTAGCCTTTACGGAATCCTTAGATTTAGGGACATGTTAAGAGAACACTGTGGTGTCAAAATTAAACTGGAGTCCGCAACTACGGCGTGCCTCATTATCCAATCGTGGTTTTGGCACGTACCACCTCATAATTCAAGTAAAGTTGAATACCTCTGCCAGGATACGATCTGCCATGTGAGGCAATGACAATGCTCAACCCTCTCGTATGTTGCGAAATATGGCACACTACAGTGCCTCAAGTCAAAACCTTTCCCTGTGTGTTCTGTGTGACAAACAGCAGTGGTGAACGCAAGGTAACGTTTAACATCAACTCACCCTTTGCGTGTTCGACTGGACGTTAAAGAAATTAAACATTCATTGTCGACATCACCGCTAATTATCGTCAATCAAAGCAAACAGCGCAGGAAGCTTCGCTTACATCCATTCCCACAGTGCGTGGGGTCTGCATAATTTTTACCCGCTGTGGTTGATTAGTGGCTATGGTGTTGGGCTGCTAAGCACGAGGTCGCGGCATCGAATCCCGGCTACGGCGGCTGCACTTCGATGGGGGTGAAATGCGAAAACAACCGTGTACTTAGATGTATGTGCATGTTAAAGAACCCCAGGGGGTCCAAATTATTCGGGAGTCCCCCACTACGGCGTGCCTCATATAACCGGATCGTAGTTTTGGCACGTGAAGCCCTGTAATTTGTTTCTCTATTTTTTTAATTTTTTTTTTTTCAGATGAACGAATTGGTCCTTGAATGCGTAAAAAACACGTCAAAACACCTGAAACAGGCCGGCGACAAAAAGAAAGATGTGGACATAAAGCAGTAAGTCACCAGATGCCTCTTTGCTTCCATGATATTGCGTTTTTTAGTAAGCAGAAGCACTTCACTAAAATTACTTGCCTATCAGTGGCACCTGTGATTGCGGGCTAGGGGCATGTGCATCAGGCCGACCGACCTCTCTGCATTTCGTATCATTAAACTTTTGTCTTTATCTATAATCGCGAAAAAAGATATTAAGTATAGCCAACGCAGCTTTATTTTTTTATTCTGTTTTTTCATGCGTGTGCACGTCTCTTCCTACCTGCCTTGCCTTCCTCGCACTGCACCTATAGTCAGTGCACACGGGTTTTTTCTGACAGTGTGCAATTCAGTGCCGACATTATTCGACTGGACATGCACTACATTGATATAGTTAATTTCTACTTTATTTTGCATTGATTCAGTCTCTGAAACTGCCACGCTCTTCCACAAGGAGAAACTAGCCAAATGTGCTTTCTTGTTGAGTTTTTTTTTTCGCTTCTCCGCATTCTGATACAAAGAGTGAAAGGAACACCACGGAAGAAAGTCTGAGCAACAGCATTATGCACAGCCAATCTAACACGTTGACGCCTTTCTTGTTGGAGGAATTCTAAACCACTCTCAGCTAAAAGTATGACTTCTGGGCTGTAAAGCACTGTGCTGACAACGTTTTCCAGCTTAGATTTATTTTCAGGAGGAGGCGGAAGAAAGTAAGGGAGAAGGCAGCGATCTTAAAAAAGAATACGTCTGGTTGGCTACCCTGCCGCGGGGAAAGGGTAAAAGGGAATACAAAGATAAAGTGCAGTAATAGCCTATGGCCATTAATGTGAAGCTACGCGGCTGTAGGCTACGCTGCACAACCCTCCAGTCGTGTCGGTGTTGCTTCCGAACCCTACTTGCATTCGTCCTTATCAAGCCCGCAAGTTGACAATCATGTGCATCTTAGCCTTAAATTTTTGGGGAGGTTTTGAGTGTCGAAACCCCGATCTGATTGCGAGACACGCCGTATAGTGGGAGACTCCAGATTAATTTTGACAACCAAGGCCTCTTTACCATACACCTGAATATAATGTACGCGGGCGTTTTTGCATAGCGCTCTCAGTGGAGTGCGGCCACGGCGGCCCTAGTTCGAACCCGCGTCCTGGATCTCAGTAGCGCAACGCCCTAGTAATTGGGCTACCGTTGCCGGTCCATCTGAGCATTATGCCAAAGCCCCCTCCCCCCCCCCCCCCCCGCCGCCCCCCCTCACCCTTGCCAAAGAATTCCTGCAGTGAGGAAACAACGACAACGTTGACACAACTAACGGCATCCCAGAAGGCCAGTGATTACGCGGTACAGAGCCAGTCCGATGCTTAAGCAATAATATTTCGCAATATGGTGATCATGTGCGGGTGAGCGACGTTCTGCGAATCTTAATGCAGCATGTTAGATTTCTTTTATAATGAACCTATCCTCAAATGCGTATTACACTGACGGGATGATTCAGTGAGACACCCACGCATAATTAAGTGAGAACTGAGGGATGTCAGCTGGGCGTCATTAGTTCTTACGTTATGTCTCGTGGACTCCGGTATGATAAGGTTATCTGGAATTTCAAACATGAGAAATCCTATGACATTTCACAAATACGCGGTAGAGGAGCTATCATACCGGTGTTAGCTGGCAGATAAATAAAAAAAAAGAAATGTTGCCTGTTGTTTTACCGTATTGCAGGTTTTTCGGCGATTACGGGCTGGACATCATTGCCAGATGCGCCTTCGGCACGAAATTGGATTCGCACTCAGCCTCTTCCGATCAATTCGTCACGAACGCTAACAAAGCTTTTGCTGCTGAGTGGACGCTTCCGTTTGTGATATCAAGTAAGGAAGGGGCAAATGTATTCTTATCTCATTTATTACATAAGGCTTGTGTGTTCGTGATGCTTTATTTAGTATAAAGAGTAGCCTTCTGAATACGCTTCCAGCGTCTCTCCATGCACGTCAACTTAAACGCTTCCATATTTAGTCGGTATGCCAAACACGTTTCCCAAATCACTCCTCTAATCTTCTGCATTACTTCCCTTTCACCAAAGTACGCATGAAAGCTGCATCTTTTGCGGTGGTTGTTGTTTTTAATTTTCCTCTGCCTCTCCTTTTATCTCAGTCACTCTCTCGCAGAAGCGATTAAATACGTGTGGACTGCTCAACATAACATATTGGGCTCAATATAATCGCCATTATGGTTGTCACATCATACATCATTGCGCTTAAAGAGGTAATCTACTTTTAGGCCCATAAATGACAGGCACACCAATGGAAATATTTATATTTCGACGTTCGTCCCTGACTGGCACTGGCATCATGTACGCAGATTTATACGCCTGCGACATATTTGGCGGCTATGGCAACGTAAGCCGACGTTCTGTAATCACTTTGAGTAACCTTCATGTTATATTATTTACATTGGTGTTTGGAGAAAGGAAAAAAAACATGTAAGTCATCTACTTGAAAGCAGCATGAAGGCATGAAGCCACAAAGGAAACCTATATGAATTTATCAGAAAGGAACAAAGTTCAATAAAATATGAAAGCAGATTTCTGTGAAATTGCAGAATCACAACCCATTTACAACGAAAATGTATCTTTCAAGAAATTGCAATTAATAACTGGAGATGTCCCTAATTAAGCCACATATTTTAAAACGTTGTCCGCGTACTACTCGCCCCTTTTGAAACCTTGCCCGCATATAACGCTTCAGAGAACTTGTCAAGATTTTTTTTACAAAGACAGTAATTCATCTACACACATTTTTCTTCACGAGAGCACTGGCCATGTTGTCCCTCCCCCCTTTTTGTTTACTACATTTGATCGTCGTGACATTTATAGTTCCCCCAGGGAAGCGAACTAAATTCTGTGCCGGTCGAAAAACAGAATTATAACTCACAGGAGTGCCTGCCTAAGTAATGTTTTGCAAAGCCCGCATTTAACCCACGCACTTTAAAATTTGACCCACAATGTGCCCCTTATTTCCACCTTATATTAATAAGGTCCTTCGGTTAGTTCGCCGAGGACAGAGGGGAAAAGCTGCTATAAGCCTCGTTTAACGCAAGAAAATATAGAAAAGAAATCACCGCCCAAGCACTCCGTACAGATAGTTAACCAGCGAAGCTGGAACGTGCGGACCCGGTGATTATCACTGGGTTAATTCCGTCAGTTCATTAAATGACGGCTTGGTAGGCTGCTGGATCCTCGGTACGCAGTCGCTGCTTGCGCTCGGCTGCACGAGCCGGTTCTTCTGCCCGGGCTGCAGCATCGGCATGGTGGAGACAAGCTCGGTCCCGGTTCTGCTCGCGGCGTTGCTGGTCGAAGGCTGCCTGCTCCTCAGGAGTACGCATGACGCGTGGCCTACCCATTTCGGAGCCGGAGAGCACGTCTCTACTGGCGCTGGCAATCGCGTGCCTCTCTCTTTTTTCGAGCATGCGCACGGCGTTGCGCAGGAGGAGTTTTCGGCGCACAGGCGACCGATAGGCAGATGCATTGCCTAGCAATATACAGTTTCGCTGTAAAACGAGGGTTCTGTAATTATTTACAACACTTTTAATTAAGTCATAAACATTAAAGGTTTGCCACTGTTTACACTCGGAATGCCAGCTATTTGCTCCATGTGGAATTTTGACGTGATGTAGAATTCTCTCGGGACACTGAAAAACATGGGGTGAAATGACCTTGTAACGGTTTTGACCACTCGCTGAATGAGATTTTACACTTACTTTCAGATTCTTTTTATTTGTTTATATTTTTTATTAATTTAGTTTTTAATGAACACATTTCACCACTTACAAAGACCGTACAAACTCCACGGAGATGCAACTCCGCATACAGGCTTGACAAGGTTTCCCCCTTTCTGGTAAATGTCATATTCGTGGATTTTTTAAGTTCCTCCCAGGGCAGCGGGATAAATTTTGCGCCGTTCGTAATATATACTTGTAACGCTCTGGCGTGCCATGCATACATAAGCTTTGAATTTTTGCCGCACATCACCCATAACCTTCCGCCTATTTCCGTCAATAATAAACAAAATGCTTTTGATTTACATCACCGAAGACACCTGGATATAATCTTAAAACCTCGTACAACGCATGAAAATAGGGAAAATGCAAGGGCTTTGTAATTACTTACAATGCCCCTTATTTAGCTAAGAACATTAAAGTCTCGCCACACATCACATGTACCATTGCCCCAAATTCCCCGCTAAATATGATCTAGGTGTTTCATAGAGTTCGCTCACAACAGTGCGATGCAGCGGATAAAGACCGTATGATATTTTAGAGCACCTTCTAAGAATTTTTGCACAATGACTGTAATTAAACTACGCACGTTTATTTCACAACCTAAGTTGTCCCAATGTTCTCCTTATCTTCATGAAATTTTATTTAGGTGAGATTTATATTACTTCCAGGGCGGTGAGCTAAGTTCTGCGCCCTTCCTAAAACCCACTTGTAACGCTCCGCAGCACTTGCTTACGTCTCACTGCAAAGGCAGCAATGAGCCACCACAGTCCGAACTTTTCCTGCACATCGCACATAACCTAGTCTTTATTTTCACCAAATATGAACAACTAGTGTCCAATTTATGCACCAATTCCATGCAATGTCAGCTTGGTGACTGTCACGCTTGTCGCTCCTGACGGTGTCATATAAAGGTCTATTAAGACCCTAGGAACTTCGCGGTTAACGGCCGAACAGCGCCTTGGGATGCTTGAACTATTTGTTTTATACCTATTATAGTTCACCTACACAGATTGAACATTTGATACTTGGTATAATTAACCAACAGAAATTACATCTTTATTATGCATCACCCACAACATGCTCGTTACTCCAGCGAAATATAATTAACACGCCTCACATAGTTCCTCGAAAATAACGGGAAAACTGACTACACATCTCGTATAGCCGACGACATTTGGGAGAAAACGGGTATTCAGTAATTATATTCAAACCATATGATTAACCTACACACTTCAAACTTTCGGCACATGTCACCCATAGCATGGCCTTCATTTTTTTTTCTCAAACTAATGATTGCTGCTTTGTTTAGTCGTCGTAGAGCGGCTGGGAATCTTCGTAACTTTTTCATGTAACGCCACTAAAGAGGCTGGAATGGAAGATTTAGCCATTTTCATTTCATTCCTAATTAAGCCAGAGAACAAAAGATTTGCCTGCATATCACCCCAAACGTTACCCGCATTTCCTCAAAATATAAAATTTGCGAGTGATTCAGTTCCTTTTTCTGTCTTCAAAAAACCGTGAAAACAGGCACATAACGATTTTGAACGCTTATACTTGAACTAACAGCTTCGCTGAAAAAGTGGCCTTGGATTTGTAAGCTAAGGGCAACGCCTTTCTGAGTCCGACAGTCGCTCTAACACCTGAGCGAACCAGCTGCGGATTGGTGCTGCTGTCAGATGCCTTGCAACTTTATGTGAGCTTCAAGGAACTGGTGTCATGAAACTTTAAACTGCCTTTCGTTAAAATTTCGCCATCTTGGGCCAACTTTTGTGCTTCCCTCTGGCGTGACATCACAGTACAACCACAAGGAGAAACGACCCTTTAGTTTTATAGAAGTACTCAACAAGGGAACGTGTCTATTAAATGTTTCTTTCAATTAGGGCATTATTCATTCGTGACGTTCCTTCCTGACAGAGTTGTTTCCTGGCGTGGCGGGCGCCCTGAAGATAGGACCCTTAAACTCGGCGATCTTCCAGTATTTCAAGACATTTTCGACGAACATAATGGAAAACCGGAAAAAGAAAAACCAAGTAAGTTTCATGTGTTGCTTTATATAGGTATACACGTGCCCACCTATTTAGAGTATGATCATAAAACTGTTTCGTACAGGTTTTATAGAATATGTAATGTTCCCCTGCATGCGGTCGAGCGCTTCCTTATTATACGTCATATAGGACCTTAGCCTGCCACTTGCGTAGCTTCCTGCTCTATCAGCTTATGAGCAATAATGTTAATATTGTTCGACGTCGTATAGTGACGCCTAGATAATTACATAACAAAGCTGCACGAATGGTCACTGAACGTCCGGTGGCAACTTGACAGTTGGGGCACGTACTAAATATCGCAGTTTCTGATGCCTTATTTATGCGAGCTCACCAAATGTTTTCGGTTACTGTTGTGCGACTTGGCAAAACCGACTAGACGCGAAGCGAACTCAACCACCCATGTCAAGCGGAAAGTGCATATTCCCATGCGTGGTATGCTATATAGTTAGTGTTGATACCATCTCTAGAAGGCTGTCTATGTTGGGTTGCGCGGAGGGAATCTAGTATTAGGCTCAGAAACATCTATATGCCCGTGAATATATACATATATACACGAGAATTAGAACTCTTCGGCATAGTCCTGAAATCTTGCTGGTTGTCTTCGCTGTCTTGGGGACTGACGAATTGCCGGCTCAGAAGCTTGTTCACCCTCGACCACGGGCTCTCTGGGCTGACTGTCTATATCTGGACCGAGGTTCCCAAGTGATAGATATTCCTCATTCAGTGGACTCGATAGCACCGATCAAGTATATCTGCTGATTGTTGCTGCTGTGAAAGATGCCTGTGAAGAAGAAGGTGCAGTATCTGCGGTATCTGTAGTAGGGGCGAAACCACTCGGCGTTGTGTCATTCCAGATTTCTAATTATTGAAGAATGAGACATCCACCCAATCGTAGCAATTGCTACAAAGGAAACGTCAAATTCTAGATTTCTCTTCGCTATGCTGGCAATACTTCATCTGTCATAGACGTCAGCTGAGATGCGTTCTAGGTTCGCCCATTTTCAAAGAAAAAAGTCCAGCGTCCTATCCTTCTGATGAATTTTAACGATGGACTTAAACATGGAGTGCCTTTTGGACCAGCAACTGCTTTCTTGACTCTAATGTATTTCTCTACTTGAAACTTGGTTACTCGCGCTGCTCTGCGTCGGTCTACGTAGGCTTTACTTTTTCGTTGGTGCTGAGACACTCACTTACGCAACTGGTAATAACCTTTCCCTGCAATAACCTTTCCCTGCAAGTACTTCGAGCAGGAAATAAATCATTGTACGAGAGGTGACTACATTGCAACTTCCTGCCATTTTAAGACGTAACGGACTACCGATATGATAAAACCGCAATTTGCCGGCGCACGCTGAAATTTACTGACAATGTCTATAGGAACCTTACTCCATGGCTTGTCTGGAAGTGATACTGGCTGAAGTTGTGTGGTGAAATTCTTCATGCTTTTGTTCGCGGCTTGACACATCATGAAACCACGCATAAAAGGCTTAACTCGCTTGTCTTGACCTGGCCACAAATACTTTTCCCGAAGACACTGTTTGGTCTTCACGATGCCTACAAGAGAGAGAGAGAAATAAACGGGGTAGAAAAGGCAGGGAGGTTAACCCGAAGAGATTCTGGTTTGCTACCCTGCAGTGTGGGAAGGCTAAGGGGCAATGAAAGACGAAAGAAATAGCGGAGAGAAAGAGCGAAGGCACGAAAAAAATAGATGATGCTGGGAACGTCCGTGAAAACAGTAGTCTAGTAGGCCACTCAAACACAAAAAAATTAGGGAGTCCCTTGACCGACCTGTGGTTTAACAACTGTTTAGACCGGCGTTCCAGGACTGTCTGCTCCCAAAGCGGCCGGTCGGCAAAGAACGTGTTTGATAGTTTAATCGCTGCCACGTGCGATCCTAGAGCCAGTTAGATAAAAGTTGATGTGTGCTTAGCCGAAACTATGTTACATTCTGCACGCAAAAGCTCGTCATCGGTAACTGACAGCTCATTTCGCCCTCCATTTAGTGGTGCTACTTCGGAGGTTGCCAATGTTTTATTGGGTGGCCATGATGTAAGAACAGAAGCAATGAACTTCAGCAATGGCCACGAATTCGCGGCTGTAGCAAGCCTTACGTCCCCAGTTTCAGCCAATGACGTGGCCAGACACACAACCTCTTCAAATTGGAGTCTACTCTCTGTGCCAGGCTCTGGAAGCCTGCACAAGGTATCTGCGACTTTGTTGTGTTCTCTACGTCCGTACTGAAATTTGAACCTGTACCAGCGTTGAACAATGGCTGCTTTACCTGTGGAGGCTAATTATATTCTTTCTAGAAAATTGCTTATTCAAGCGTTCCGCTGTGCAAACTGCTGTTATCCCCAATGGGAGGGCAAAGGTGGGGTGTACGCAAATAGATTTTAGGTCTGCTTTAAATCTGCAGGCTTCTATCTGTAAAGCAAAGCTTTCTTTTCCGAAGTCTTGCGTTCATTGGCGTTTTCTGGCTGTATATATTTATGGATATATGCTAAGCTTATACCTGCTCCGATTGCAAGTACCCCCCACTCCAGAATGATTATTACAGAATGACACACAAGGGGTATAGAAGCCTTAAATATATTGATTTATTTATTTATTTCCAATACTGTTAGCCCTTGTGGGTTGTATCAGGTGTGGGGGAAAAATAATTTTCAACAAACACGTAACCCTAGTTCTACAATAAGCAAACACGCGGCAGTATCCCAGTGTGACAGTGCGCCAGTGTTGGCAGTGCGCAACATGTGCCAGTGTTGCATAAGGGATGTTTGTGACCTTTGTGATGTGTTAACATCAATTTGCATAAGGTTACACGTTGCATGAGATAAAAGTAAGCACAACTGTAACCATAGTCGTTAGTTGCATAGCATTTATTTAATCGCTTCACTCAAGCTTCACTTCAGATATGCTCCAACACATGCGTTGAATTTGCATTTTTTAGTACTGTTGTTCGGCGTACTGAGAGCAGAGAGAGCAGTACTGCTGTACTGCTCTCTGGCCTGCAAAATTAAGCCTGTTATGTCAATATGCTCTTCAGGGCACCTGTTGGTAAACAGCGAAAAATTCTCGTTACATTGCGCATGGCCGTCTCTTATAAGAATTTGTTGATTTTCAGCGACACGAGGACTTCCTGCAACTCATGATGGACGCTCAGAAGGGAACACTCACGGATTCACCCGAAACCTCTACCAACAGGGAAGCCGCCATGTTTGATCTCGATTCGAAGATGAGCGTAGGCAGCAGTCCGGCACGCCATGGTATAGTATACCAGTAACCAAAAATTGGAACGGGCACACACGTACGCGCATTTTTCGTTAAATGTGTACGGCTCAGTAATCGGCGACGACAAATAAGTGTTCATTTGCATCTAAAAATAAGAAAATAGAGAATAGAAAACACAAAAGAATTCCGTCAGAATCCATCTCACGATGGCTCTCGACATTAATGCGATAAGCGTTCAAACAATATGGTGACAAACCAAATTGCTGAAGATACCTTCATTTACGATTTGTATACTGGTTCTGAGATTTCGATGACTTTGGCTGCATGCGGCATACACTGCCTTTAGGATGGGCCTACCTCGCTTTGACACTCCCTTGTCAGAGTCGGTCATGACCATGACAGCATGACGATGACTGCATGACGACGGCGCAGTGATGACGATGAAAGGACGAAGGCGCTATGGCGACAACGCCATTATGGCAGTGGTGAAGACGAGTAAGAAAGGATGATGGCCGTATATTGACGACATGGTTACGACAATGGCGTGAGGGCCAGGGCATGACAACGAGTGTGTGGAGACGATGAAGTGGCAAAGATTGTATGACGATGGTGGCATGACGACAACAGCTGCAACGACGGCTGTATGAGATGAATTGAATGACGAAGGTTGAATGAGGATGATAGAACGACCATGGAGGCATTACGACGACGCAGGGACGATCATGGCA